>NC_133664.1:159889260-160532879 GCF_037893015.1 Macrotis lagotis | reverse complement strand
CACCCCAACCCTCCTGGCTCTCTGCTTTCTGCCTTCATTCACCTTTGATCCCCGAGACAGATTTTGTTGGTAGATGTTCTTCTTTTAGGTTTTTTCTCTGGGTTTTGTTGACTGAATTTCTATTAAGAGGTTTGTTTCATTGTTATTTATGATTGAAAGCCAGGAGATCATAACATAGTGCCTGGCTTCTCCATCATCCTGCCAGAAGTGATATTTTTTTAATATTTCTGCTTTTTAACTATAATTTTTGCTTTTATACATATGTGTGTGTTTGTGTGTGTGTGTATAAGTTTGTAAAAATACCAAGAATCACCCAGAAAAAGACATATTCCTTTATATTCTCATTCATTTCTCTCCATATAACTATCATAGTAAGATTATCTAGATTTCTGTTCAGTTCTTTGACTCCTTCTTATTTCTTATTTGGTGTTGTTCTGAGAGGGGTGTTAAATTTTTATTAAATTGTTATAGAAACATAAATAGAGAGATAGAAAGAAAGAAATATATACAAAATGCACTCTGATTTCTAATTCATGTGTATACACACACATTGTATGATGGAACTTATTAAACTGTGAGTTTATTGAGAGACTAATTTAAAAACTGTTCAAAGGGGAAGAAATTTGAAAGTCATGAAAATGCCTTGGACTTCTATCAAACAAAAGAAAGATCCATTTATTATGCTTTTTATGTTTTTTTTATTATGCTTTTTATTATTTTTTTTATTTTTTTATTTTTATTTATTTATATTTTTTTATTTATTTTTATTTATATTTATTATGCTTTTTATTATGTTTTTAATAGGAATGGATGCTGTATTTTGTCAAAGACTTTTTCATCATCTATTGAGATAATTACATGATTTCTGTTACATTTCTTACTGATATGGTCAATTATACTTATAGTTTTCCTAATATTGGACCAACCTTGCATTCCTGGAATAAATACTACTTGTCATAATGTATTATCCAAGTGATAACTTGTTGTAATTGTTTTGTAAATATTTTATTTAATGTTTTTGCATCCAAATTCAATAGGGAAATTGGTCTATAATTTTCTTTCTCTGTTTTGACCCTTCCTGGTTTAGGTGTCATAGAAAGAATTAGGTTGATTTCTGTCTTCACTTATTTTTTCAAATAGTTTATATAAAATTGGAACCAATTGTTTCTTGAATGTTTGCTGGAATTCACTTGTGAATCCATCTGGCTCTGGAGATTTTTTTTTCTCTTGGAGTTCATTGATGACTTGTTGAATTTCTTTTTCTGAAATAGAATTATTTAGGTATTTAATTTCCTCTTCTTTTAACTTGAGCAATTCATATTTTTATAAATATTAATCCATCTTACTTACATTACAAAATTAATTGGCATATAGTTGGGCAAAATAGTTCCAAATTATTACTTTAATTTCCTCCTCATTGGTGGAGGAAATTAGTTTTGATATTAGCAATTTGATTTTCTTCTTTTTAAAATCAGATTAACCTAAGGTTTATCTATTTTATTGGTTATTTCATAAAATCAACTCTTGGTTTTCTTCTTTAGTTCAATGGTTTTCTTGCTTTTGATTTTATTAATTTCTCCTTTAACTTTCAGAATTTCCAATTTGATATTTAATTGGGGATTTTTCTTTTTCTAACTTTTTTTGCTTGCATCCTCAGTTTGTTGATTTCCTCTTTCTCTATTACATTCATATAAGCATTTAAAGGTATAATATATCCCCTAATGAGTGTTTTGACTGTATCCCATAGATTTTGGATGTTGTCTCATTATTGTTATTGTCTCTGATGAAATCATTAAGTCTTTCTAATATTTATTGTTTAAAATTAGGTTATTTAATTTCCAATTACATTTAGGTCTATCTCACTATGGCCCTTTATTGCATGTGCTTTTTATTGCATCATGGACAGAAAAGGATACATTCAGTATTTCTGCCTTTCTGCATTTTATTATGAGATTTTTATATCCTAGTATATAGTCAATTTTTGTGTAGGTGCCATGTACTGCAGACAAAGAAATGTATATTCCTTTTTATCCCCATTCAATTCATTCTCCAAAGGTCTATCATGTCTAAGTTTTCTAACACTCTATTTATCTCTTTAACTTTCTTATGGTTTATTTTTTTTTGTTTAGATTTATTTAATTCTGAGAGAATTTGAACACTATAGCACTTGGTGCTTACTTAATTAGTATTGAAATTACTTTATTGTCTATGGTACCTTTTAGGAAGATATAGTTTCCTTCTTTATCACTTTTAATGAGTTCTATTTTTGCAACTGCTTTGTCTGAGATAAGGATTGCTATCCCTGCCTTTTACATTTCAGCAGAAGTATAATATATTTTGCTCCAGTCTTTTACCTTTACTCTGCAAGTATCTCTCTGTTTCAATGGTATTTCTTGTAGGCAACATATTGTAATATTCAGGTTTTAAATTCACTCTATCTGCTTGTATTTTATCTGACAGTTCATCCCATTAACATTTAAAATTATAATTGCAAACCCTTTATTGTGCTCCATGCTATCTTCTCCTCCATTTGTATTTTTCCCTTTTTTCCTTATCACCAGTTCCCAGTATTCTGCTTTTGAATAACACTTCTCAGTGTGCTTACTCCATTTTCTTTCCCCTTTCTTTAGAACCCTTCTTCCTCCTCTTTCTTCTCAGTCCCTCCTTTCCTTCCTCTCCCACCTTTTCCCCCTTATAATACTTGAAAGATAAGTTTACAAACTCAACTGAGTGTGTGTTAATCCCTCTTTGAGCCAGATCTAATGAGAGTAAGATTTGGCCAGTTCTCAGCTCCTCCCTTCTTTCCCTCTATTGCAATAAGCCCTTAAAAAGCAATATCTATCTGAAACCATCAACAGGTATTATATGCAATGGGGATAACCTAAAAACTTTCCCAGTAAGATCAGGGGTGAAACAAGGATCACCACTATTATTCAATATTATATTAAAAATGTTAGTTTTAGCAATAAGAGAACAAAAAGAAATTAAAGGGATTAGAATTGGGAAGGAAGAAACTAACCTCGCACTCTTTGCAGATGATGCAATGCTATACCTAGAGAACCTAGAAACTCATCTAAAAATTGCTGGAAATAATTAACAACTTTAGGATAATAAAGGATAATAAATCCACATAAATCCTCAGCATTTTTATAAATTGTAATAAGATAGAGAAGGAAGAAATGGAAAGAGAAATCCCATTTAAAATAATTTCAGACAACATAAAATCCTTGGGAATCTACCTGCCAAGGCAGACTCAGAAACTCTATGAAAACAACTATAAAACACTTCACACAAACAAAATCAGATGTAAATAAGTGGTGAAATATCAAATGCTTATGGATAGGCCAGGCTAATATAATAAAAATGACAATCCTACCTAAATTAAACCACTTATTTAGTGCCATGCCAATCAAACTTCAAAAAATTATTTTAATGAGCTTGAAAAAAACAGTAACTTAATTCATATGGAGGAATAAAAAGTCAAGAATATAAAGGGATTTAATGAAAAAAATGGAAAAGATGTCTACTTAGTCATACCAGAACTAAAATTATATTATAAAGTGTCATTTATCAAAACTATCTGATACTGGTTAAGAAATAGAGTGGTGGATCAGTGGAATAGATTAGGTGCAAAAGAGACAGCAGGTATGAATTATAGTAATCTACTGTTTGATAAGCTCAAAGACTTCAGCTTCTGGGATAAAAACTCACTCTGATAAAGATTGCTGGGAAATCTAGTAGATAGTATGTCAGAAACTAGGATTAGACCAACATCACACACCCTTTACCAAGATAAGGTCAAAATAAGTGCATGATTTAGACATAAAAGACAATATTATAAGCAAATTAGGAGAACGAGGAATAGTTTATCTGTCATATTTATGGAAAGAGGAGCAATTCAATACTAAAGAAGAGATAGAGAACATTATAAAAAAATAAATTGGATCTTTTTTTATTACATTTAATTAAAAAGCTTTTGCACAAACAAAATCACTGTGTCCAAGATCAAAAAGAATGTATTGAATGTATTGAAGTATATTGGGAAACATTTTTTACAACTAATGTTTCTTTCAAAGCACTCATTTCTAAAATATATAGAGGATGATACAAATTTATTTTTAAAAAAAGCCATTCCCCAATTGACAATTTATCAAATGATATGCAAAGGCAGTTCTTGGTTGAAGAAATCAAAGATTTCCATAGCCACATGAAATATCACTCTAAATAATTATAGATTAGAGAAATGCAAATTAAAGCATCTCTGAGGTATCACTTCACATCTCTCAGATTAGCCAAAATGACCAGAAAGGATAATGATCAATGTTGGAGGACATGTGGAAAATCCGGGTCACTAATGCATTGCTTGTGGAGCTGTGAACTGATTAAAACTTTTTGGATAACAATTTGGACTTATTCCAAAGGGCAATAAAATACACATATCTTTTGATCCAGCAATACCATTACTGGTGAAGAGAGGAAGGGAGAAAGAAAAAATTGTAAAATCCAAAGCCTTAGTGGATAAAGCACCGGCCTTGGAGTCAGGAGTACCTGGGTTCAAATCACGTCTCAGACACTTAATAATTACCTAGCTGTGTGGCCTTGGGCAAGCCACTGAACCCCATTTGCCTTGCAAAAAAAAAAAACTAAAAAAAACCCCAAAGCCTTGCAAAAATGATTGGTTGGAACTACCGCTGTATGTAATTGAAAAATAAATAAAATATGATATAATTTAAAAAATATTTTTTAAAAAATCACCAAGGAAACATCAGTAACCAATGAGCCAAATCTTTTCTATTTAAATAAAAATTTTTAAGGGTCAATATATTGAAGTCATTATTATTGAGAATATTATTAGTAAGGAAAAAAACCACCTGTGTCATCATATTGAACAATATGTCACAACCTTTATCTTTTCACAATTACATAGAAAATATAATACCCTATTGTGCTTTTGTTAATCAATTATGAAGCACTTGATATGGCAGAGCAAAACATAGCCTACATTTTTAAAATATGCTGACCCTTATTCATATATCAGAATCATTCAAGATATATTAAGAAATATGCCAAAAATAGCTTTTGTTCAATGATCTTTTAATAATAATTGTAAGGCATAAAATATAGAGAGATGCACATTTCTGGGAAGTATTCACTATCGTGATGAAGGTGATCCAGCCAGTAGTTTGGGTCAATCCATAGTTTGTGAGATTTTCCACCTCTGTGTTTGCAGATGAAATTATACCAGCTCCATCAACTTATTTGTAGACACTCAGAGAAGTTTGTACTGTCCATCAATGCAAGGAAGACCAAAAACTCATGGAAGATTTTGTTGAACAGATGTCATTATATATCTTAATGGTCATTTTATTATACAAAGATAATTTATATATATATATATATATATATTTAATTCACACACATATATATATATACATATATATTGCACTCACATTGTATATGATATATATTAAATATTATATATGACACATGGCATTATATATTATGTTACATATTATATGATATATGATATATTACACATTACACATTACATATTACATAATGTATATTATAATCAAAGGAGTAATGGAAAAAGTTTATGGATGATGTGAGCAGTAACCAAGTGGAATGACAAAGAAGTATTGGAATAAAAGGTGTTATGAAAGAATTGCATCACAGAAAGAAAAGATGGGTTAACTAAGTGATTGTAGTGAGGAATGAAAAGTAAATGCCATAATGTCACTGGTACCCTTGGGATGCTGAAGAAAATCAAAGAAGACCTTTGGAACAGAGGGTAAATGCTTTGGAGAATTCATGAAAAGACATGAAGAAGAGTTACATGGCATGAACAGGTATGGATGGGCTACTGTCTCATTACTGTAGGAATCTAGTTTGATGCAGTCACAAATCCTTTTGAGTATTTAAAGTGTTACATTTTTCATTAATCAATTAAGTGAATATTTATTAAGTTCCTTATGTGTTCAAGACACTATTAGTGGATATAAAAATGAGTAAGGTAGATCTTCTCTTCAAGGAGGTCACAATCTAGAAACCTAGATAATATGCATAAAATATTTCAGTAATATAAATCCTGATTCTGGGAATTTGTGGGTAAAAAGCAAACAGATATTACTCTTTTGTTATATCTGAATGCAATATCTGGCAGTAGTTCATATTGTCAGTCAATGGGAAATTTTGTTTATATGACTCCAACTACAAAACAAAACTAATGAGTAGTACCTGATTGGAGTTTATACAGCAGTTTCATTCAATTCACTTAACATCATATATATTCATTAAGAAAGGGGGAAAAGGCCATTATCCCTAAATTTCTTTAGTACTAAATTTAGAGTTTCAATGATTAACCTTACTTCCATGTTACATTTTATTCTTTACTTCTGACCTTAATATTTTTGCCTTGGTTACCCTATTTTTTTTTTTACCTTGCGAGGGCCACAAAATCACTTCTTCATGTTTCATTTGTTATGTGAGGCACAAGGAGAAATTGCTTATTTTGAATGCTGACTGAACATTGTACCATTCTACCAAAGAACTCAATAATTGTCATTACAAAGATAAATGTTTACTTTTATTGGACACAGCTGACTTTTTATAGGAAATAGAAGTTCAATGGTTTGGAAAAGGATAAGCACACTAATGTGATCATGATTTTATAGGAGACAGCCTGGAGAACAGCTTATGGGACAGGGAGTCATGAAATTTGAGTCTGACTCCTGTTTTTGGTGCCAATTTATAAGAATTGAAGCCAGGTAATGTGTCCAAGTTCAGATTCAAGACTTTGTAGAATTTTTTCATATACATATAAATTCTTGGCTTGAAGTAGTGTACAGAGACAGAATAACCACAATAATCACCCTGAATATCAGTCCAATAGCATAAGTACTAATTTTCAGATAAAGATAGCTATTTTTAAATAATCTATATTTAAGTATTTGACATTTTAATCAGGAAACAACAAGCAATTTTAAAGGCAGGCAAGATTCAGACAGAAATTTTTATTTCCAATTTGTTCTTGAATTCATTTGTAGTTATTCCCATGCAATTACAATAGTATTTTCTAAACTATCTTTAAAATTATAATAGTGGACATTCATAAAGCAAAGAGGGAAGCGTGAGGCCACTTTTCACTAGAAAATAAAAATCCCAGCCTGAGACATTATTAGAATTGATATATTATGTGTGTATACATATACAAATTTTTGTCAATATATATGGGCATACATACATATGTGTCAATCCATATATTGTCTACATGTACATGTAGATAGGTATTTCTGGATATATTTGTAGTTTATTTCTTTTGGGAGCTCCTAGTGAAAACCTAGCTAGCAGTTAGGTTTATAGTGGCTAGAGCATTGGGCCTGGAGTTTAATTTCAACCTCAGACACTCACTAGCTGTGAATTTTAGACATGTCACTTAACCCTTATTTATCTTAGTTCCTTTTCATAAAATTGGCAAAAAGTGGAGGAAGAAAAGGCAAACTACTTCAGGATCCTTGCTAAGAAAATGCCTTGGACATTATCCATTGGGTCACATAGAGCCAGGTACATTTGAGCAACTGAACAAATAAAGTACTTCTAATACAAATCAGTGTATTTTCTTAATTTTTGTGATACCAAGTTGCCTGGGAGGGGAAGCTAGGTGGTGCAATGAATAAAACACCAGCCCTGAAGTCAGGAGGACCTGAGTTCAAATACAGTCTCAGACACTTAATAATTACCTAGCCATGTGACCTTGGGCAAGTCACTTATCCCCATTACCTTACAAAAAGACAAAAACAAAGTTACCTGGGAGGACTGAAAGTTTAATTGTCTTTTCCAGGGTCACACACTTAATAATTAATTTCTGATTAATACTAATTAAATACTAATTAATACTAAATTATTATAATTATTTGTAAAACATTTTACATAGATTTTATAATTTATGCTTCATCTTTATCCTGTGAATGAAGTTAAATGGTAATTTTTATTCCTCTATTACAGACCAAGAAGCTAAGGCTCAGAAAGACAAAGTGTTTTGTCAGTTTTTATTTAGCTATTTAGTGTCTCAGAAAGTTCACAGATGTAATAAAGTCTTTACTAATTGGAGAAATCAGAAAAAGATTGGTGGAAAGGTGGCATTTTTATTGGATTTCCCAGAATGTATATGAGGAATTTAACAGGTGAAGATGGAGAGAAAATAATCCTAAATAAAGGAGAGGATGTGCCAAAATACTGAAAAGATGTGCATGGTGCTAGATTACAGAAAGTTTTGATCCAAATGGCCATATGATGTTGAAGATTAAGATATAAAAATGATAACTAAATTATCTTCAGATTTCATTTTGATAAAATGGACAACATGATATGAACTTTAAAAAAAATAAGATCTGATTTGGTTGACTAATCTTCTTCCAGAAAGCATACTATAATATTGTCTGTCTTGGATTTAAACGATGGATGAGCCAGATTGCTTGAATACATGGCTATCAAAAAACTAATTTTTCATTACTGATAGCATGTTCAAACAGAATTTTCTCCTCAGTATATGTGTGTGTATATGTATATGTATATTTTATATATATTTATATATTTTATATATTTATATATATATATTTATATATATAAATTAAGAATGATTGATAGCATCCTTTAATTTAACATATATATATATTATCATATCTTTTAGATCAATGATTTCATTTCTCAGTGAAGAGAATAAAATCTTTGTCCAGAAGCTTTCAATGTGAAGTCAAATTTAAGATTTGGAATTATTTAGAGAACTTGAATTGTATGAGAATTGATGGTTCCTACTTCTTTATACATTCTATTGATTTATTTTCTGAAACTATTATAAAACCTAGGAAATCATCAGTGTTTTTTCATCTTTTACCTTGAGTGTTTATATCTAAGAAAATAATGCAGGTCATGTGCTTTAGCCAATTCAAACCTGATCACTTCTGCAGAACATTGAAAAAAGTTGTTGCCTATAGCCATTTAATGACATATTTTGCCAAGAACTCCACATATCAGTAGTTTATTATATATTAAAACCTAGTTTTAATTCTACCATTTGTACCTATATTTAAAAAAAAGTTTCTTTATTCAAAGAACTGACTTCTACAGTAGTCCATTTTTATAATTTATTTATTTGGGTAACCACTTTGAATAAGTGACTACCTAAAATGCATCTCCTTTTTCTCCCGAGTTCATTTTGTTGTATTAATATTTTTTGTCACTTATAGGTTTGGATTTATTGCTTTGTAAATAAATCTATTTTAGTAGTAAAACCTCATTGTCAACACATCTCTTTTCCCACTTTTCCAAAAGATTTGAAACACAAAGAATATATTATTTCAATGATATGGGGAAATCCAAATTTGTAAACTGTCCACTTAAAGAGATTGAAACTCATCTATTATTTAGGGAAAAAAAAATCCTGGTGCTTTCCTTAAGACACAGAGATGTTCAATGGTTTACCTAGAGTTTCAGTTATTTAGGGCATATGTGGGATATGACCCTAATAATATTTATTCCAAGTCTAGTAACATCCACTCTTAGAGCAGTTACAAATCAAAGTTTACTTCTAAAGTGGCTTACAAATTAAAGTGTATCTCATTGTTTTCAGTGGTATTCATCTGTAAATTCCTTCTGTAATACTTCTTTTATTTAGGTGATTAGATTTTTCTAGAGCTTAAGCTCTGACTGGTTCTATAATGCTAAAATAGCCCCAGTACAGTGCTTGCAGCAGTTTGAATTTGTTTTCAATGCACCATCCTGGATAAATAAAAGGATACTCATCTCTAATTAGTTAACCACTTAGTGATGACTTCATTGGTCACAGCAATTCCTGAAACAAAGAAAAACATAAAATGGCCCTCAGTCATGTGTGATACACTACAGTTTCTGCAGTGATGATGGTAGAAGAGAGGGAAGAGAATGTTAAAGAAAACAGTTTTTGAACTACCTATTAGCTTTTGGTAATTTGAATATGAAATATTTAGTGACCAGTGAATAGATATGAATAACTAAATCATCAAATATTGATGTTTTCTCTACAAATGAAACTAGATAATGGAAAAAAAAAGTACTAGTTTTTTTAGAAATATGAACCTTAATAAGAACTTCTAAATCAACAAATACCTTGATAGAATCTTTGGTCATAAGGTAGGAATGCTTAAGGATGGTAATATTTAAGAAAATACGAATCAATCAGATAAGATTTTTTAAGGGAATTATATTGTGTGGCGAAATATGTGGATCAAGAATAAAAATAAGAGAACAACTGTGATTATAGATTCCAAAAAAGACTCATGCCTATATATAATGCCTACTTTCTTTGGCAAAAAAATTAGTAAATATCAAACAAAGTGATCATTATTATTTAATAATTCATTATTTAGGAAATGGAATGCAATGTGAGAGTTGTTCTTAAATTACATATCTGTGAACAATAAAAATAAATACTCAAATATAAATAGCCAAGATAAAACTAAAAGAGATTGGAAGAATAAAAAAAAAAGAAACAATTTTCATTTAAATAACTTTATCCTAACCTAGTGAAATAAATTATTGATGATGAAAACTAGGATATGGTTGGAGGAAGAGTCATAGCTAGAGGAGCTGCTAATTTCATTGGATATTGGATCAATGTAAAAAAGTTAGGGGAACGGAGCCAAGATGGTGGCATGAAGGCAGCATTTCCCAGGAACTCCTCTCCCTCAAACTCCAAAAAATCAAAGGATGACTCTACCCAAAATTTAGAGGAGCAGAACTCACAGAAAAACTGAGTGATACATTTCTCACAGTCCAAGATAGCTTAGAAGTTCTGTGGGAAAGGTATGTTTCACCAGGACCAGGGGGCATTGGAAAAAAAGTTAAGGCCATACTACAGCCCAGCCCAGCCCAGCCCAGCCCAGAGATCATCTGCAACAACTTGAAGGGGTGGGGAGAGAACACTGCTACACCAGAAGGAGTGTGGAGTGAGGAGCACCAGCCACAGAACCTGCAGTGAGAATCAGGAAAAAAGCAGTCTGCATTTCCAGAGATGGTAAGGGAAGTCTACAGAGACTTCTCTGCTCTCCCTGGGGCAGAGGAAAGTACAGGGGCCATCTACATATCAAAACACAGGCAAGGGAGCATAAGACCTTGGAGGAATGAAGATCCTAGTGGAGTGTTCCCCCCCCCCCAAAAAAAAAACCCAAAGCCTTGGAAGTGCTGTCTCAGGCTGAGGCAAAGAGTAAACAACAGAAAAAGAAGAATCTGACCAGAGAGAATTACTTTAGTCTCATGGAAGGTCAAAACACATACTCAGATGATGACAAAATCGAAGCTTCTGTATCCAAAATCTCCACGAGAAATAGAAACTGGGCTCAGACTATGAATGAGCACAAAAAAAGACTTTGAAAAGCAATTAAGGGAGGTAGAGGAAAAATTGGGAGGAGAAATTAAAGTGAAGCAGAAAAATCATGAAAACCATATCAAAAGCTTGGGGAAAGATATACAAAAAAAACTGAAGAAAATAATATGTTAAAACAAGTTTAGGTCTAACGGAAAAAGCAAAACAAAAGGCAAATGAGGAGAAGAATGCCTTAAAAAGAAGAATTGGTCAGGTGGAAAAGGAGTTAAAAAAAGGTCTCTGAAGAAAATAACTCCTTCAAATGCAGAATGGAACTAATGGAAGCTGATGAATTTGTAAGAAATCAGGAAGAAGTAAAACTCTCCCAAAAAATCCAAAAATTAAAAGAAAATGTGAAATATCTCATTGGAAAAAAACCAACCTCAAAAACAGATCCAGAAGAAATAATTTAAAAATTATTGGGCTTTCTGAAAGCCACAACCAGGAGAAAATCCTAGACTTCATTTTCCAAGAAATAATACAGCAAAATCACCCTGAGATCCTAGAAGCAGAGGGAAAAATAGAAATTGAGAGAATTCTCCTGAAAGAGATCCCAAAAGAAAAAATTCCAGGAATATTACAACCAAATTCCAAAACTCCCAAATCAAAGAGAAAATTCTAAAAGCTTCTGGAAACAATTCAACTAGCAAGGTTCCATAGTCAGGATTACACTAGATCTAATAGCATCTACATTAAGGGCTCTTGGGGATTAGAATATGATATTCTGGAAGGCAAAAGATCTTGGTTTATGACTGAGAATCAACTACCCAGCAAAACTGAACATCCTCTTTCAGGGGAAAAGATGGATTTTCAATGAAGCAGGGGACTTTCAAACTTCCCTACTGAAACACCTGGAGCTGAATAGAAAATTTGATGTCCAAGTATAGGACTCTGGTGAACCATAGAGGGAGTGGAAGAGAAGGACTAACTATGAGGAATTAATGATATTGACTGTTTGTATCCCTGCATGGGAAGAAGATATTGATAACTCATATGAACTTTCTCATTTATAAGAGCTGTTAGAAGGAGCATATATAGACAGGACAAAGGAAGGAGAGGAATATAATGGTATAATATAGTAAAACGATGGAATCAATGGGTGATAAAGAAAAGTAATGGGAGGAAGGAAAAGGAGATGAGGAAGAAGTTAAGAAATTTCGCATAATAGTTAAGCAAAAGCTTTTTCAATGGAGTGGAAAGGGGGAAGACAAGGGGGAATGAGGGAGCCTTCGTTTCTCATCAGAAATGGCTCAGAGAGGAAATAACATGCACACTTAATAGGGTAAGGAAATCAATCTTATCCTAGAGAAAAATAAAAAGAAAAGGATGGGATAAGGGGGAATGGGGGGGAGGGAAGGGGGAATAGGTGATAGACGAGAAGGAAGATCAAGGGAGAGGGTACTCAGATTCCACACACTTTTGGACAGGGCCAGGATGAAAGGAGAGAGAGAATAGAATAAATGAGAGTGGGGTGAAATAGAGTGGAGGTACAGCTAATAATAGCAACTGTGGGAAAAATATTGAAACAACTTCTCTGGTGGACTTAAGATAAAGAAAGCAACTCACCCCAGAGACAGAGCTATTGAAATCTGAACACAGACTTAAGTACATTTTTTTTCTTTCTATTCTTGAGGTTTCTCATCTTTGGGGGGGAGGGGCTTTATGTTTACTCTTATGTTTGCTCTTATAACATATTCAATTTACATCAATGTATGGCATGGAAACAATATAGAGACTATCAGACAGCCTTCTGGAGGGGGGAATTGTAGAATTCAGAACCTTGCATAAAATGATGGATACAGATTACTATTGTATACAATTGGAAAACAAATAAAATGTTAAAAAATAATAAATTTTTAAAAAGTCAGAAAAAAGAGACCAAAAATGCCTTAAAGTCATTCAGTCTGAAAACACTCTTCTTACTTGTGAGATGAAGTGGTAGAGAAGACAGGGGCAGCAACAATGTACATACAAATTTGTTTGTAAAATATTACCAAAAAATGAAAAAAAACATGAGCAGTATTACTCTCCATTTAAATGGAGAAAAGCAATGGAATATAAAACTCACTTTTAAGTCTCAATGAAAGCTCTAATTTAACAAAGTCATCCCAAGCACTCAAAGATTAAAATGGGAGGAGGGAAGGAAGAAAAAAAAGGAAAAGAATTTCAATTTTTTTTTATAACCAACTATTTTTATTCTCAAGAAAAATAGAGCTATTGTGATTCTAGCAACACAAATGCTTATGTGCATATTTAGGCAGTAGAAATGACATTGTGACAAACAACAATGGGAAAAGCATTTAGTTTAGACCAAATGAATATAGAGGAGAAATATATGAGAAGTAAATCAGGTTTGACAGTATGTAGATATCAAAGTTCACAAAGTATCAGAAGAAGATAACAGACCTTAGGAAAAATAAAACTTCATCAATATAAAATATAAGCAATAGAAATATCAACAATAACTGAATAGAAGTTTCTATATAAAGAATTGGTTGTCCCCTTTTTTACAAATCTTATCTCTGGTAAAATTATTTCACAATGACCCTGTGAGACAGGTCGGTTTTTTAATTCTTCATTTTATAATTGAGAAAACTAAATCAAAGAGTGATTAAGTGACTTGCCAAGGATCACATAGCCAGTAGGTATCTAAGTCTGGATTTGAACCCAGGAGATCCTGTCTTATAGCACAGTACTCTACTGAAACACCAGATGCTTCAAAAACCAAATTAAATGCTTTCTTTACTAACTATGTATAAAATGTGCACAAGATTTCTTAAAAGGCATCCTTGATGATGATATAAATAAATTCCATTGCAGGTCACATCTATACTATCACACAAATATTTTTAAAGTTAGAAAATTAAAGATTTTACTGTGCTTATTGAAGAATTTTCTTCAAAAATTGTCTGAAGTGTCACCTACTGGAAGCAATTCTGGTTCCCCCCCAGTTGCTATTGTCTCCAAATTGCCTTTTATTCACAGTATTGGTATTGCATATACTGATGAGTAATTTTAATTAGTTTGTCAAAATAGTCTGATATATGTATATAGATATGCATTTATGTGTATGTATATATCTATATCTATCTATCTATATAGATATAGATATGTGTGTATGTATTTATACAGATATTTATATTTGTACTCACAAACTTTCTATAACTGTCAGGAGAAAAAGCATAAGATTCATGGGGAACATTGGGAGCCCATTTATGGCAAATCTATCAGAGAACATGACAAGAGTCATTCATGATGGGCAGAAATGGAAGAGTTTTGTTTTATGTTTTTAGAGAGGCTATCCAAATAGATATGATCACAGATACATTTGAAAAGATATTATTAGTCATTTAACACCTGCTTCTTTGAAAGCCATGTTAGATTGCACTTTAGAATCTTTCTTTACTGAAGCATATCAAAATATCCTGCTGCAATTTAGTTATAGAGAGGGTTGGAGGGAGGAGGGGTTGATAGATTAAGTTGTTTGTCCATGCCTGCACAGTTAATGTGTGTCATTGGTAATGTGAGTGTTCCTAACTGGCAAACATTCTATTCACTATGTCATCTTTCCTCTCATTCAGTTTGCAAAGTCATTAGTTTTATTGATATATAATTTGTTCATGAATTATAGGCACCATGAGTACCACATATTATATAATAACTTAACCTTTTCTCATTTGTATTTAAAAGACAACATAATGACAGTCATATACCATCAGAGCAAGGGTTTTTGCAGTCTTATATAGGGTCAACCCTAAACTACTCTATGATTTCATACTTAAATCTTTGAGACCTATCCCCAACATTCTCAGAAGAATCACTTTGTAAGATATAATAAATATATAATAAATAATTACAGCTTTTCAGAACTCTACAGAAATCAGCAATCATTTATTCTAACTCAAAACAAAAAAAAATTCTTGTTAAAATGAATATGACAAGTCAATACCAATTATTTGCTCTAACACCTCTCTCTTGAGGGGTAATTCATGCATCCTATGGCAGACTGTGTACTTCTGGATGATGGTTGTGTATTACCTCCAGGATGAAATATAAATTCTAATTGGCATTTAAATCCCTTTACAAGTAGCACTAACCAAATTCATTACACATTATTTCATATTATTATGGCCTTGTTATTCCTCACAAATGACAATGAATCTATCCTTCTTTCAAACTCACGACTTAATTGAATTCATTTTTCATCGCTGTCTCTTCAAATATAGAGTTTTCTTCAAAAATTGACTGCTGTCACCTTCTACAGGAAGTCATTTATGGTTGTCCTAGTTGCTAATGTTATCAAATTGTGTTATATTCACAATATTAATCTTTCTTATACTGATATTTTGTCTCTGAATTCTAATTACATATGACAGACATTCAAGTACTTGTAGAAAAGTTATTTTTTCCCAGGCTTGCTTCCCCCAGTTTCTTCAAACAATCCTAATATTGAATGAATTTGATATCTTTCACTATTCTGGATAAATTGCCTCTGGATGCTCAGTGTCATTCTGTGTTTGTGGAACCTAGAACTCAAATCTGTAAAGAATGCTCTGTAGCTGTATTGTTCTGAAATGTCTGTCTTATTATTATTATTATCTAATTTCATTTCTTTGCATTCATTTATTTTAAGCTTTGTGTTTTAATCATATTACAACAATATATGAACCTAAGCACATAAAATATATCTTCAGTAAGTTTTTCCCTAAATGATAAAGTAGTAAAATGTTTCATCTATCAAGAAATTTTCTTGCTCTGACATAAAACATGTGGATTTTCATTGCTTCCTGGGACTCATTCACTAAATTAAATTGTAAGATTTGTGTTATTGTAAGGTAAACAAAGAACTCCCCTGAGTCAAATGTCAGGACATTCCCAGTTTGCTGAGTTTGTTAATTGTTTGGGATGGCTCAGCAGATTAAAAGAAACCCACAAACAATGACTTTATTAATCAACCCTTCCGTGCTTTCATTCTGCATCACTTCTTTTCAATATGCTCTTTGCCCTTATTATATTGTAAGCCCTAATCACTGGAATTATCTTTTATATTTTTCAATCTGTTGTCCTCATGCCTATACCCAGACAGAAGCCAAGTGCTATACATGCAAACTTCACAATACCTTTTGTCAGTCTCTTTTTTTTTGGCTCAGACTACCATTACCCAAATTACACCTTATTCATCACTTTTCAGCATTATTATAATAACCTCCTAAATTATCTCCCAGCATATATTTCTCATTTATGAAGACAGTATTTGGATTTTCTAACATAACTAAGACTGTGCAAAATTCAGGGTTTTGATCATTATTGGAATGACTCCTTTTATTCTTTTTTTAAACAAGTGGTGGTTTAAAAAAGAGAGAAAGAAAATATTTTGTTTTGCTCCAAAAAACTCTAACCTGAACATTGGGAGGGAGAAACAAAAAATCTGATTGCTATGAATGGTAGGTATGAACTGGGAAGATGATGAGGAGATGATATTCAAGAAAAGAGGCAGTCATTAATGCCTATAAGCAAGTGATTAATATGAGTAATACAAAGAATGTCTTAACAATCATAATGCATGGAGATAAATGTAAATTGAAAGGCAGCCCTGAAATTGAATTAACTATAATAAATGTTAATGATAATGAATAATAACAGTAATAATAACTAGTATTTATATAGCACTTGTAATATAGCAAGTTACTTTGCACATGTTGTCATTTCATCCTCACAACCATGCAGTGCTTTAAGTACTATTCTTATTGTTATTTTACAAATGAGAAAACTAAGTCAGAGAGAGATTGTGTAACTTGGAGTTTCATAGCTAATATGGAGGTAGGATTTGATCTCAGTTCTTCCTGATTCCATCCACTGAACCATCATGAATGTGACTCATGATTCATCAGCCTATAGTCAGTATAAAAAATAATTAGAAGGGAATTTATTATTTTTAAAAGTTAAATAAGATTAAAAAGAATTAGATAGTAGAGAGGCAATATAAAAAAAGATTCATTCATTTGAAGAAATCCATGGACTCTTGGAATAAGATATACAGAACAATATTAAGGTAGGATACATGAATGAGAAAGAGAAGAGGTATTGTAGAGGAGATGAGGTATGTAGCAGGCCATCAGACCATAGAAAAGACATTATTTATGATTTCAATAAACTAGTTACAAATCTGGGATTCAGACTTCTGAAATTGTCTTTCCTCTCAAGGAAGAACAGATGAAAGATAACTTGATACAGATGAGTGTCAAATTTACATTTAGAAGACTGGTTCAAGTTTTAGCTCAGATATTTACTACCCTTGTGACAGAAAAATAGTCATTTAACCTAACTCCCATTAGTTTTTTTCTTCATTCTTAAAGTGAGGGAATTGAAATATAAGGAGTCTAAATCTATAATCCTATAGCCCCAAGGCAAATTCATAAATCCCCCTAAAATATTGATCTTCAAAAGTTAAAGGACATCATAAAGACAATACCCATTCATTTTATTCTTACCTATATGGAGGAATTTTCAATTTAAATGGAAATCATAGGAACCTGAGGGAAAAGTTACCAAATCACCACAGAATCCATGATAAATAAGGAAGGAGAAGACTATTATTGGCTAATTTCAGGGAAATGAATTTCAAAGAATTCTAAGGAAAAATAGGAAGGATCTCAGAATAAAATATTACAAAGGAAGTAAATTTAAGAGAAATAAGAGTTTTCATAAGAAATTGATGAAATTAAGGATTTTGCTTCTCCTTTAAAAACATTTACTTAACATTTTAAGTTATAGAAAAACATATAAAATATATCTACAAATTGTTTTAATTCATCAAGGATCTCTGATTTTATTAGTGTGAGTAATATTTTCTGCAGTGCAACTTAGTACATAGTTTATGAGAATTGTTGCTGCTAAACATTTCAATACTATAAAAGTGTGATGATGATGAATGTCTCCAAATTTAGCAAACAATAAACCTATAGAACAACACCAGCCCCATATTATAAACTTTTGGAATTTTGTTGAAACTGACAGAAGTTGCTTTCTTCCTTGGAGAACCCAGCATTATCTCTATACTACCCATGGGTTTCAGAACTGGATTTTGTGTTATTTCTTTTTTATTGATATTTTATTTTTTCAAATACATATTATGAAAGCTTTTTCAACATTCATCTATATGCACATATATATATATATATATATATATATATATATATATATATGTTACAAAATTTCCTTCCACTCCCCCCCCTTCCCATCCCCCTTCTTCCAGCAATGAACAGTCAGATTAACATTGTGCATACATTTTTATAAACATGTTTAGAGATTATTCATTTTTGGTATGAGGAATTAGCATTAAGGGAAAGAGATACATAAGAGATATTTTTTTTATAAAGTGTTCAGTTTCTGAAGGGTTTTTGTTTTTTTTCTTCATCTGAGTGCGGATAAGATTGTCTTGAGACAGTCTGATATAGTTGTCCTAGTTCTAGGAACTGCTGAGAGGAGCTGCTTCCATCCAGGTTGATCATCTCACAATATTGTTGATAATAGGTACATTGAGAACGATGTACCTTGGTTCTACTTCCTTAGCTCAGCCTCGGATCCTGTAACTCATTCCTTGCTTCTTTAAAATCTGACCATTTATGGTTTCTTATAGAACAACAATATTCCATATTATTCAAATATCCTAACTTATTTAGCCATTACCCAATTGATAAACATCCCCTCAATTTCCAATTTTTTGCCTCTACATAAAGAGTTGCTTTGAATATTTTGGAATATGTGGAATATATCTTCTGGATATAGGCCTAGAATTGGAATTTTTGAGTTAAAGAGAATGAACAGTTTATTGCTCTTTGGACCATATTGTTTTCCAGAATGGTTGGATTCAGTCACAACTCTACCAGCAATGTATCAATGCCCTAATCCTCCCAATAACTTCTCCAAACTTGATCATTTCCCCTTTTCCAATCTTAGCCAATCTGATAGGTGTGAGGTGACACCTCATAGTTGTTTTTATTCTCTAATTCTTTAATTTCTCTAATCAATAATGATTTGGAGCATTTTCATATGATTATATATCTATCTATCTATCTATATATATATATATATATATATATAGCTTAAATTTCTTCATTTGAAAACTGTCTATTCATATACTTTGATAATTTATTAATAGGGAATGAATTGTAAACTTATAAATTTTATGCAATTATGTACATATTTTAGAAATGAGACCTTTATCAGACCTCCTAGTTGTGAAGACTGCTTCCCAGCCTTTTTCTTTCCTTCTAATTTTGAGAGCATTGGTTTTATTAGGGCAAAGACTTCTTAATCTAATATAGCCCAAATCATTGATTTTGCAGTTTATAGTGTACTCTATTTCTTGTTTGGTCATAAATTCTCTTTCCACTGATCTGATAGATAATATCTTGGTCTCTTAATTTATCTGTTGTATCTCCCTTTATGCCTAAATCCCATACCCATTTTTACTTTACTTTGGTATAGAGTGTGAGATGTGGGTCAATGCCTAGTTTTTGCCATATTTTTTCTAGTTTTCCCAACAATTTTTGTCAGATAGTGAGTTCTTATCTTAGATTTCATATTCTTTCAAAACTATACTTTTATACAAATTGCTACAAATAATAAACTCATAATTATGTCTCTTCTATATTTTGTATTCATTCACCTCTTTATGGGTTTTTCTTTACTATGGTCATAGTCTACTTATACATTTATTCTGGGTTTGCTTTCCTTGCTTTACATTAATCTCTTCCCAAATTTATTCAAATTCATTTATTTTTAAAATTGAAATATTTTGTTATACTGAAATGTTATAATTTGGCTAGCCATGAGCTTATATTTGGACATTTATTTCTAATTTGAAATACAGTTGGGAAATATAGCAAAAGAGAGAGACAGAAACAAAGATAGAGAAAGAGGGGAGGTGCAGGGAAGAATATTTTATATATTATTATTACACTAAGAAAATAAGCAATCTTGTTATGACATTATAAAAAGAAATAAATAGTATCTTTCATTACTATGCTATTACACTTTCTACAATATCGAGCTTGGTCTTCATGACAAAGAAGTTTCACTTTTCACCATGGTAGTTAGGCATTGGGTATTGTACCAGGGAGATCAGGGTTGAACCTAGTAGAAGGACTTGGGCAACTGTTGTGGAACCAAGGGAAATAAATGACTTTTAACTGTATCAACTGGGCTGTCCGTTTTGGGCAGCACTTTCATTCATCTCAGCAGGTCCCTGGCTAAGCTCTATTATCTCTAAATACTTCCACTTGACTCTTTCATTAATTCCACTGGATTCAAATATAATCTCTATGTAAGTATCTCCAAGACTATTATATCTAGCAATGGTCCTTATTGGAAACTTTTATCTGATGGTTTTAAAGTGAATTAAGCTACAAGTAGAAATTCTTCTCTTTTCCACTCTAAAGTCTTCTTCCTAACTGTCCTATTTCTATTGAGGCAAGACTACATCACAAGAAACACTATTGTAGGGCAATTTTCAGCTCTTCTCTTTCCTTCAACCCTTATACTTTATCTTCATAACATCTCTCTCATTTTTTCTCACCCACTCTAATTCATCCTAACTCAAGCCTTCATTACCTCTAGAGAAATAGCAAATAGCCTCTTATCTTGTCTCTATGAATCAAGTCTCCTTCCTTTCCAATGCAACTTTCACATGGTTGTCAAATTAATATTCCTAAAGCACAACTCTGAATATGTAGCTAGCCTGTTCAGTAAGTGTCAGTGGCTCCCAATTAAAGGATAGAATATAAGGTTCAAATTAGAAATTAAAGTCCTTTATAATCTAGCTGAAGTGTATATTTCCAGCTTTCCCCCCTTCATTTGTCTTTCAAGTGTGATACATTGAAGTCAAAGTGGATATTTTCTTATTATTTCTATTACATTTTACACAATCTATTACATTACATTACATTACATTTTATATCTATGTACAAGTTATCCATATTAAGAATATAAACACTTCTCACCTTTACCTCATAGAATACTTCCTTCAAGGTACAAAAGATCCTAACGATCCTATTAGTTGCCACTTTCCAGAAGATTTTTTTTTCAAAATGTCTTTTTTTAAAGTAATAAATGCTTTTTTAAAATGAATCTACCTCTCTCACTACTTCATGCCTCCCCAACCTTCACCAAGTTAATTTAAATAAACCTGAAGAACAAATTCCTTAATAAATAAATTCAGAACATGGCAAAAATGTTACATATTAACAATGGCTGAAAATATATGACTTATTTTTATTTTAAGCTCACTGTGGCTTTGCCAGGGAATGCCATGTTTTTATCTTCTTAAACATATGACTTATCATAATGTTGACCATGGTTCTAAAGTTTTTCAAAGTTCTTTTTCTGTTATCATTATATACATTTTTCTCCTAGTTTTACTTACTGTTTTCTACATCAGTTCATAAATGTCTCCGGAGATTCCTCTAAAATTGCCAATGTCATCATTTTTATGGTATATAATTGATACATTATATTCATAAATCAGACTTTCTTTAGCCATTACCCAATAGAAGGACATCTCCTTAGTACTCAATTTGGAACTACCTTGAAATGAGCTACTATAAATATTTTTATCCTTCAAGATCTTTTGTTAAATTTCTCTTCCTGGGAGGGAGGTAGAACCAAGATGGCAATAGGAAAAGAGCCTCTGCTAGTTGTTCTCTCCAAAATGTTTCAAAAATCTTAAAATCGTGACTCTAACTAAATTTCGAGAGACACAACCACAGTGAGGCAATTCTCCAGCCCAAGGTAACCTGGAAAATAGTGGAAAAACTACTCCAAGGGGATAGAGGGGTGGCCCCACCAAAGTGAAGGAACTTCAGTATCCTGGAAACAGCCTCAAGATACCTGGGAGCTGTGGTTCCTGGCAGCAGAAGCAGTTTCCTGACCTGCACCCCATGGAGCACCAGGCACAACTTGGAGGATTAGTGGGGAGACTGCTGCCATAACAAACATAAAGCCTAGGCCTTCAAAGTAGTTGCTGAGGCATGGAGGCAGTGGCCATGGCAGCCCAAATCCAGAAAATGGTGCCTCCAGGCAGATATGTCCTGAGTGCCCAGCCCACTGAAGGTAAGGGAGTGGAGGGAGACTGCCTAGGTCTGTCCTCTGTCCCCAGAAGAGGACTCTGGGGCTCTGACCACATTCAGATGCTGATCACAGTCTAGGGTCCCTTAGAACAGCATGGACCCCTCCACCTCAGCCCTGTGGCAGAGGGATGTGCTTGCGATCATTCATAGACCAGGAGGGAAGACAGAGCTTCACACACTGATGTCCTTGTGTGTGGGGGTGTCCCAATAATATTCAAAAGCTCAGGAAGTACCCCAAAACCAGGAACAGACTAGGGAAATTAAACATAGAGAAAAAAAGAGGAACACCCATTGACAAATACTTTGTCTATGATCCCAAGAAGGATCAAAATACTCAATCAGAAGATGAGGAAGTACAAGCTTCTGCATCTAAAGAGTCCAAGAAAAATGGAAGTTGGGCTCAGGCTATGATAGAGCTCAAAAAAGATTTTGAAGATCAAGTAAGGGAGATAGAAGAAAAATTGAGAAAAGAAATGAGAGAGATGCAAGAAAAAAACTTGAAAAAGAATCAGCAGCTTAGTCAAGGAGATCTAAAAATGCTGAAGAAAATACCATGTTAAAAACCAACATAGGGCCAAATGGATGAAACACTTAAAAAAATATTGAGGAGAAGGATGCTTTAAAAAGCAGAACTGCCCAGATGGAAAAAGAGATAAGAAAGCTCTCTGAGGAAAACAAATCCTTTACATATAGAATGGAACTAAAGGAAACTACTGATTTATAAGAAATCAAGACACAATAGTTCAAAACCAAAAGAATGAAAAATTAGAAGAAAATGTGAAACATCTCATTAAAAAAGCAAGTGATCTGGAAAACAGATTCAGAAAAAGATAATTTAAAAATTATTGGGATACCTGAACGTCATGAGCAGGAAAATAATCTTGACTTCATTTTTAAAGAATTCCTACAGGAAAATTGCCCAGATAACCTCAAAGCAGAAGGCAAAATAGAAATTGAGAGAATCCACCAATCTTCTCCAGAAAGATATCCAAAAAACAACCCCCAAGAATATTATAGCCAAGTTCTAGAACTCCCAAGTCAAAGAGAAAATACTGAAAGCAGCCAGGAGGACACAATTCAGATATCATGGAATTTCAGTCAGGATCACACAGGACTTAGCAGCAACTACATGAAGGTTTGTAGGGCTCAGAACATAATATTCTGTAAGGCAAAAGAGGCTGGAATGCAACTGATAATCAACTATCCAGCAAAACTGAACATCCTTTTCCAGGGGAAAAGATGGACTTTCAATGAACCAGGGAAATTTCAAATGTTCCTGTTGAAATGAACAGAAATTTTGACCTTCAAATACAGGACTCAGATGAAGCATAGAGAGCAGATGAGAAGGGTAAAATATGAGGGACTTAATGATGATGAATTGCATGTATTCCTGCATAGAAAAATGATATTGATAATGCTCAAAGAAACTTCTCATTTAACAGAGCAGGTAGGAGATTTTATAGATGAAGCACAGGAGAGAGCTGAATTTGAAGATATACTATATTTTAAAAATGGAATCAGTGGCTGAAAGGGAAATATATTGGGAGTAAGAGAAAAGAGAGGTGGAATAGGCTAAGATATTCCATAGGAAATATATACGTATATATATATATATATATATATATATATATATATATATATATATACATATATATGTATATATATAAATCACTTGTTCAAAATATTCATAACAATTCTGTTTATGGTGGCTGAGAATTCAAAATTATGTGAATTGTCCATAAATTTTTTTTTGCAATGTGCTTTTGCAATGATATGGAAGGGGGAAGGCAAGGGGGAATGAAGGAACCTTCACTCTCATCAGAAATGGTTCAGAGAGGAAACAGCATACACACTTAATAGGGTATAGACATCTAGAGTAATAAGGAGAGAAGGGGAAATGGGGAAGGGGGGATGTGGGTGATAGAGGAGAGAGTAGATCATAGGAGAGATAGTCAGATATAACACATTTTCTTTTTTACTTCTTACAAAGGGCTGGAATTGGGTGGCCTGTCCAGGATCACGGGGCTGGGTGGTTGCTGGGTCTCAGGGGTGGTATGTAGGCTCAGGCCCTCTTGGCCCCAGGGCCAGTGATCAGTCCGCTATGCCCCTCAGTTACTTTACAGCACATTTTAGAAGAAGGATAGAGTAAAATGAGAGAGGAAAATATAATACATGGTAGTGGGGAGGAATGGATGGAGGGAATTACAATCAGCAACAGCAACTGTGGAAAAAATATGGAAGTAACTTCTGTGATGGTCTTTTGATAAAGAATGTGATACACCTGAGAGAGAGCTGATGGTATCAGAACACAGAACACAGAGTATAATACATTTTTTTCTTTCTTTTACTTTATTTCTCATAAGGTTCTATATTTTTGGAGGGAATGGGATATTATATAATGTAAAAATATATGGATGTATATATAAAAATAATGTATGAAAATCACTTGTTCAAAAATATTCATAGCAGTTCTGTTTGTGGTGGCCTAGAATTTGAAATTATGTGAATGTCCATCAATTGGTAAATGGCTTAATAAAATGTGATATATGCATGTGATGGAACACTATTTTTCTATTAGAAACAAGGAGGGATTGAGAATTCAGGAAAACCTGGAAAGATATGCATGAACTGATGCTGAGTGAGATGAGCAGAACCAGAACACTGTACACCCTAACAGCAACATGGGGGTGATTATCAACTTTAATGGACTTGTTCATTACATTAGTGCAACAATCAGGCACAATACTTTATTTTTCTTCTTTGGGGATGTTATTTCTCTCTCATTGCATTAAGCTTGGATCAGTGTATATCACAGAAGCAATGTGGGGATTGTCTTTTGTGGGGGTGGGGGAGAGAGAAGCAAGATTAGGAGAAAATTGTAAAAAATTCAAAATAATAAATAATAATTTTAAAAGAATGCAAAAAAAGAAATTAAGAAAGTGAAAAAAATTTCTCTTCCTGAAGTTTATTTGGGGTATACACAATACTAGTATAGCTAGATTAAAAGAAATGCATAGTTAGAAAAATTTCTGGAAAAAGTTTAAAATTGATTTTCAGAATGGTTCGATCAATTGCTAACTATATACTACTTCTATAACATAATGATTCATTTTGCCACAAGCCTTTCTTTTTTCTCCTTTGTAATTTTTGTCATTCCAATAGATATAAAATAGAATCCCAAGTTCATTTTAATTTTCATTTCTGTAATTGTTGGTGATTTAGAGTAATTTTTATATAATTATTGAAAACTTGGATTTTTTTCCTTTGGAAATTTGTTTACATGGTTAGACCATTGGTTTGTTTAAAGAAAACTTTAAAATGATAGAATACTTAAAAGATGACTTTTCTCCCTGAATATTATAGACTGTTTATATGGTATTTTAATTAATTATTTTTACAAAGTTTGATAGAATTAAATTGCAAATGTAAATGGTCCTGAAGTTTTAGTTTGTTTCATTTTATTTTTATTTGCTTTAAGGGGCTCATTTATGACTTATTAAATTTATTTTTTCTGATATTGAGATTTTAAATAACAAAAGAAGGAAATATTATTTAAAACTCATTCTTATCATTTCATATTTCTGTAAGTATTCATCTATTTCCTTTGAACAATCAATTTTTTGTATATAATTGGATAAAATCATTTCTTTTAACTTCTTACAAGAACAATTTGAATTTTTTCTCTAAGTTTTTGACTGGATGAACTGTTTCTCTTTTTCATCTATTCTGAAACTTTTGTCAAGGCATTTTTTTCTTTTTTTTTCCTCTGAGAATTTATCTGGACTTTTTCTGATGGGGTTTATACCCATCATTGTCTTTCAAGACTAATTATAGTGCTCATTTTCTTAGTTTAATGAAGTTAGGACCTGTCTGAGTTCAGGGTACGGTGGGCCTCCTTCAGTACCTGAGACTACTTCCATAATGCTTCATGTTTAGAAGCTTTCTTCCTCTTGCCACAGGTCCTTTGACACTCTCTCCCTCCCTTAGCCCCGTAAGGATATTTTTTTTACCTCATTTCTGAAGCCCAGGGCTATTCCCACACTGGGTTCATGACATAGGCATCAGTAACTGCTTGACTGGATTTTGTCTCCAGCTCTTTCTCCTTAGTTTTGCTCTTACTCCTGGTGCAAGGGGAGGTTATATACACTCTTGGGAAGGAGAAGGGGTGCTCTCTGCTAGGCTAGACCTGGATTTGTGCCTTGCTCTGGGACTGTGCTAAATTTGGGCTCCAGTTCTGGGAGAGCTGTGCAGAACAACTCAGAAAGGTGAGGCTGTTCTCTCACTGGCTTGGTCAGGTAACTATGGACTTAGGGAAGGCTCAGGCTGGTTTGTGGTACAATCTTTCTTACTGCTAGTGCCTGAACAAAGCTCCCCCAAATCCCAAGATTTTGGGAAAGACTCTAGCTGTGTTGGACTTTGGTTCTGTGGAACTCAGGGAGGGAAGGGGAGGGACCACCAAAGACATCAGAGATCCCTTGCCTCCATTTTCTCCTCACAACATCTGACTTCTAAGAATCTAAGTCTCAGATAAGACATAAATCATGAAATCATAAACTTTGAGCTGTTAAGGACCACAGATCCTATCTTCCTTTACAGATGAGGAAATTTGAGCCAGATGTGCCTGCTCTTATCCACCTGAGCAGCATCTTAGTTGGTATTCAAACCATATCTTTTTAAATACAACTTTAGAGCCCTTTCTACCATGCCAAGATCTCCATTTATTGAGGGGATTTCTTCAGTTCAGAGTATTTTAGATGGATAGAATTCTATCTCACTCTTTCCCCGTATTTAACATTTTATCTGCTTTCCCCTTTTTTATGTTTCCTTCAAAAAAAGTCAACACCCTTAGAACCTAGATGATTTCCTTTTTATATTTGCTTCCCAGCACCTAACATAAATATTTAATAAATACATGTTTAATAAATTAATCATACTAAAATACAATCCTTTTGAATTTTAAATAGATTTTTAAAAAAAGATGGGATAATAAGGATCATCTTCTTAAACACCTCCCAAACTCCTACGTTAATGCTACATAAACATCATGCTCTCTTCAAATCTAGTCCATGTTGTTGCTCTAGAATTTCTTCATCTAATCTCATCTGGGTCTGTGCCATGTCCTGCTTCCTCTCCTGTTCTTCACCTCCCTTTTTATGTGTTTTCTTTTTCCCACAATAATGTAAGTTCTTGACATCAGAGACTAGGGAATATCTTTATTTTTGTTTGCACTTTTATT
Source organism: Macrotis lagotis (assembly GCF_037893015.1). Taxonomy (NCBI): domain Eukaryota; kingdom Metazoa; phylum Chordata; class Mammalia; order Peramelemorphia; family Peramelidae; genus Macrotis; species Macrotis lagotis. The sequence goes on along the minus strand of NC_133664.1, from coordinate 160,505,116 downwards.
CCTAGAAATTAGTACAGTACCAGGCATGATTTTCCTGTCTTTTCAGTTGCCTGTCTATCCATCTGTCCATCCTTATATGTATCTGTCTATCCATCCATCATCTATCTATCATCAATCTATCTATCTATCTATCTATCTATCTATCTATCTATCTATCTATCAGTCAGTCTGCCTGACATTCTTTCTGGCTGTCAGTTTGTCTGTCTGTTCATCTATTTAAACATTCATTCATCCCTCCATTCATCCATCCATCCATTTATCCATCTATCTATCTATTCATACATCTATCCATCTACCCATTCATCCATCCAATCATCCATCTATGTTTCTGTCTGTCTGTCTGTCTATCTATCATCTGTCTCTTTGTTTAGTTTTCTATATATCTGTCAGTCCACCAATCTCCATACATCATTTATATATCTGTCTATTAGTTTGTCTATCAGTCTATCACTTTATCTTTCTATATGCCTGTTTGATAGTCCACCCATCCATCATCCAATCATCCTTCTATGTTTCTATCAGTCTTTCTATCAGTCTATCTAGCTCTCAGTCCACCCATCTGTCCATCTATCTGTTTATCTATTAGTTTGTCTATCAGTCTGTCTATCATCTATCTATCTAGCTATTCATCTGCCTATCTGTCCATCCATCATCTATCTATCATCTCTCTATCTCTCTATCAGTCTCTCTATCTATCTAAATATCTATCTATCTATTATTTATCTATAATTACATAAACAACAGTAGTGTTCTGAATAAGGAATTTTTTCAAAAATGCCATGGAACATCTTGTAAGGTAATGAATTCCTACTGACATTGTTCAAGTAGAGGCTACATTTCCTCTTGTCAGGAGGTTGTAGAATGGGTTCATTTATGGGTTAAGAGGTTGGATTAAATGCTTTTAAGACCCCTTCTAATTATATGGTCTTATTAGTGTATGATAATCACTTCCCATGTAGCCCAGTCCAGTTTGGTACTGATTTCTGCTACCCAGTGACTTTTTTTTTAAATGCACCTTTGCTACCTGTTTCAGGCAAAATTAGCAACCACAGCCTTATGCTTAAACTTAGGAAATACTAATGATGATGTGCAACATTCCAATCTGTTTTTGGTTTTCAGTCCCAAATATGCAAAGTGAAAAATCAGAAATAAAGGAACTAGGTCAAATAGAAATACCTGATCCAAGGCAAATTTTGTCAGCTGGTTTAGTGAAAGGAATGCATGTCCACATATGGCTGAGGATATGCTCAGGGATCAGAATCATTTGAACTGTGAAACATTTCAGAGGGGATGAAGAAAAAAAATAAACCATCAAGATAAGCAATATATAATTAGGTTGGATATCTCTTGAATAAGAAGAGTTTAGAGGTGGCTAGGTGGTGCAGTAGATAGAGCACCGGCCCTGGAGTCTGGAGTACTTGAGTTCAAAATTGGCCTCAGACACTTAATAATTACCTGTGTGGCCTTGGGCAAGTCACTTAACTCCATTGCCTTGCAAAAAAAAAAAAAGAAAAGTTTACACTACGATTTTTGTGTGTTTACCTTTGCCCAAAGGCAAACTTCTTTTTTTTTCACAAAACCATTTATCTCAAACTAGAGCAGTTACTTTAGTTATCAGCTGCTTGGTAGGCACCCCACCAAAAAAACTCAAAGAGAAAATATTTCATTAAACATATTCCTGTACTACCAACCTAGAACATTTTTAGCATTTTATCCCAAATACTACACATTAGTAGAATAACACATGTTATTCTACTATCTTGAGGCCAATATTTGTGAGAGTTGTTAAGAATAGTATTTCTTTTTCCTTTCATGAGTTTGCATTACAAACTACTTGCAAGATCATTTCTTCCCATAAACCTTGTAAGGGTTAACATTTGGATCTCTATTAAATTTCAGAAGACTGATTTAGTATCTTTAACAAATCCTGGGAGAGAGGAATTCCAGTCAAGTTGGTGGAGGGAGGCCAGGTCCTGTGCTAATGTCTCTTGATCTTCCCTCATAAACAATATGAAAAAAAGAAATCTCTTAATAGAAGTCTTATTGGCAAAACCCAGAAAGAGAAGCTAGGAAAAGAACATTTACTTCAAGGTGTGTCTTTGGGGATAAGGGTGTGGTCAGTGCAGAGTGCCAACAGCCAATGGGGCAGAGGCAAGAGCTGGACTAATCCAAGATCGGCCCTAGGGCTTTCACTGTGGGAAGCACTTTTCTGTGGGAAATGCTTTGCTCTGAGAAACAACCAGAGCGTGGAGGCATGGCCGTGGGACTGATAGTCTGGGACTTGCAGGAAAAGATGGAGGGTATGTTCCAGTCTCTATCACCCCCCTACTGGTCAGGAGGAGATATTAAATTCAATGAGAAAAATCTCCAACACCCCCAACTAGACACTCAGTGAGCAAAGCTTTCAGTTCCCCCTACTGGCCAGCTGGAGTTACTATACTCAGTGAGTTAAGGCTCTAGGGATCTCAATACCAGACCTCTGTGAACCAGACTCTCTCCCCCAACACAAGATCTAAGGAAAATGAAGAAAGGACAGTAGAAAGGGAGGACCATAGCAAAATACCTAGAAGAAAAAGACCCTAATTCAGAGAGATGTAGAATCCCCGAGGAGAATATGACTTAGTCTCCAACTCAGAAAGGTTTCCTTGAAGAAATCAGGAAGGAGCTTAAAAATCAATTGAAAAATTTGGGGAAAGAAACCTTCAAGGAAATTAATGCCTTGCAACAAGAAAACAAATCCTTGGGAAATACAATTGGACAAATGTGAAAATAAAAGAATTCTCTCAAAACCTCCAATTGTCAAAGAGAAAACTCTTACAAAAATAGAATAGATCAATTGGAAAAGGAGTTGCAAAAGGTAAATGAGGAAAATTCTTCCCTAAAAAAATGAATGGCATCTATGGAAACTAATGACTTTATGAGACAACAAGAATTTGTTAAATAGAACCAAAAAGTTGAAAAAGTAGAAGAAAATGTTAAATACCTCATCAGCAAAACCACTGCTCTCAAGAAGAGATCGAGAAAAGATAACCTAAAAATTATTGGTCTTCCTGAAAACATTGAAGAGAAAAAAAGCCTGGACTCAATATTACAGGATTTAGTGATGGAAAACTGCCCTGATATCATGGAACCAGAGGGCAAAATAGTTATTGAAAAAGTACATCAGTCCCCCCTGGAAAGTGATCACAAATTGAAAACGCCAAGGAATTCTGTAACCAAATTCCAGATAAAAGAGAAAATCATGTAAGCAGTCAGAAAGAAACAGTTTAAAATACCAAGGAGCCACAGTAAGGATTACACAGGACTGGCAGCATCAACATTAAGGGACTGAAGTGCTTGGAATGTTAATATTCCAAAAAGCAAGGGAGCTTGGAATGCAGCCAAGAATCCATTATCCAGAAAAGTTGAGCCTTCTCTTCCAGGGCAAAAGATGGATATTTAATGAAGTAGGAGACTACTAACTTTTCCTGATGGAAAAAAAAACAGAGATTAATAGAAAATTTAGACTTTAAACAGTAGAATCAAGAGAAACATGAAAAGGTAAAATTAAAAAAGGGAGGGAGGAAAAGAAAAAAACTGTTATCAAATAAAATTAAACTGACAATATTCCTACCTGGAAGAAAGACTTTAACAACCCTAGAGAATTGTAACAGTATTAGAGAGAATTTAATTAGACAGAAGAGATGGATACCCATGACTTATTTGAAAGACTGTTTTCCATTAAAATGAAACTTGAAATATTTTTACCTGAGTTAAAGACTCTAATAACTCTCAATAATCATAATTCTAGTAGAGAGAATAGCCAGAAGTGATGGCCACTCATGACCTTTCTGTGACTCATATAGAAAAATATAGAAATAATAATTCCTTAAAAAGGAGGACAGTAAATATATGGGAGGATGGAGGAGAAAGAATGGGGTAAATCTCCTTACATTAAGAGGTACAAAGGACTTATTGCAATAGAGGGGAAGAAGGGAGATGGTGCAAACCTCCTGAATCTTACTCTCATAAAATTGGCTTATAGTTAACATATACACACTCAATTAAGTTAAGAAACTTATCTTACCTTTAAAGTGTTAAAAGGGGAAAAGAGGATGTGGAGGAAAGGAGGGAATCAACAGAAGGAAGGGAAGGGCAAAAGGAAAAAAGGGAAAGGGGAGAGAAAGGGGAGGTGGTTTGGATATAGGAGGGCAAACACACTGAAGGTGGTGGTATTGAGAAACAAAACACCAGGGAATATGGATAAAGGGGAAAAAGGGGTGAAATACAAACAGAGGGAAGATAACATGGAAGGCAATAAAGAGTTAGTAATTATAACTTTGAATGTGAATGGAATGAATTCTCCCTTAAAACATAAGTGAATGAAAGAGTAGATTAAAAACCAAAATCCTGCAATATACTGCTTACAAGAAACTCATCTGAAGTAAAGAGACACATATAGAGTAAAGGTAAAAGGTTGGAGAAAAAATATATTTTGCTTCAGCTGAAGTGAAAAAAAGCAGGGGTAGCAATCCTTATCTCAGACAAAACTGCTGCAAAATTAGATTTCATTAAAAGAGGTAGGGAATGAAACTATATCCTCCTAAAAGGTACCATAGACAATAAAGTAATTTCAATACTAATTATGTTTGCACCAATGCTATAATATCCAAATTCTTAGAGGAGAAGTTGAAAGAACTACAGAAAGACATAGACAGCAAAACTCTACTAGTGGGAGACCTCAACCTCCCATTCTCAGATTTAGATAAATCTAACTATGAAATAAACAAGAAGGAAGGTAAAGAGATAAATAGATTGTAAGAAAACTTAGGCATGATAGACATATGGAGGAAACTGAATGGGGATAGAGAGGAATATACTTTCTTTTTTTCAGTACACAAAAATTGACCATGTATTAGGGCATAAAAACCTAATGATGAATTGCAGAAAGGCAGAAATAGTGAATACATCTTTCTCAGATCATAATGCAATAAAAATCATATGCAACATTGGGACAGGGAGATAAAGACCCATAACTAATTGGAAAATAAATAACCTTATTTTAAAGAATGAATGGGTCAAACAACAAATTAAAGAAAGAATTAGTTATTTTATCCTAGATAATGATGAAACAACATACCAAAACCTGTAGGATACACTCAAGGCAACTGTCAGGGGATATGTTATATCTTTAAATGCTTAAATGGATAAATTAGAGAAAGAGGAAATCAATGAATTGAATATGGAACTAAAAAAATTAGAGAAAGAACAGATTAAAAGCCCCCAGTTAAATAAAAAATTGGAAATACTAAAAATTAAAGGAGAAATTAATAAAACTGAAAGCAAGGAAACTATTAAACTAATAAATAAAACCAAGAGCTGGTTTTTTGAAAAACCAATAAAGTTGATAAAACTCTGGTCAATTTGATTTAAGAAAAGAAAGAAGAAAAACAAATTGCTAGTATAATAAATGAAAAAAGGAAAAAACTCACTACCAATGAGGAGGAAATTGAAGTAATAATTCAGAATTATTTTGCCCAACTCTATGCCAATAAATTTGATAATCTAAATGAAATGGATGAATATTTGCAAATATATAGGTTACCCAGGTTAAGTTAAGAGGAAATTAAATATCTAAGTAACCCTATCTCAGAAAAAGAAATTCAACAAACCATCATTGAGCTCCCTAAGAAAAAATCTCCAGTACTGGATGGATTCACAAGTGAATCCTACCAAACATTTTAGGAAGAATTGCTTCCAATTCCATATAAACTCTTTGGAAAAATAGGGGAAGATGGAACTCTGGCTAACTCTTTCTGTGACACCAATATGGTGCTGATACCTAAACCAGGAAAAGTTAAAACAGAGAAAGAAAATGATAGACCTATCTCCCTGAAGAATATAGATGCAAAAATCTTAAATAAAATCTTGACAAAATGACTACAACAAGTTATCACTAGGATAATACATTATGACCAAGTAGGATTTATCCCAGGAGGGCAGGATTGGTTCAAATATTAGGAAAACTGTCGGTATAATTAATTATATCAATAACAAACCTATGAGAAATCATATGATTATATCAATAGATGCTGAAAAAGCTTTTGACAAAATACAGCACCCATTCCTGCAAAAACACTAGAGAACATAGGAATAAATGGATTGTTCCTTAGAATAATAAGCAGGATCCATCTGAAACCATCTACAAGCATTATATACAATGGGAATAGGCTAGAGGCATTCCCAATAAGATCAGCAGTGAAACAAGGATACCCACTATCACCAATACTATTTAATATCTTATTAGAAATGTTAGCTTCACAATTAAAAGAAAAAGAAATCAAAGAATTAGAATAGAGAAGAAGGAGTCAAAACTCTCACTTATTTCAAATGACATGATAATATAGCTAGAGAATCCCAAAAAATCATCTAAAAAGCTACTGGAAATAATTTCCAACTTTAGCAAAGTTGCAAGATTTAAAATGAACTCTCATAAATCCACAACATTTCTATATATATGACTAGCAAGATGCATCAGAAAGAGCTAGAAAGAGAAATCCCATTCATTGTAACCCCAGACAATATAAAATACCTGGGAGTCTACCTGTCAAGGCAGACTCAGAAGCTTTTTTGAAAACAATAACAAAACACTTCTCACACAAATAAAATCAGACTTAAATAACTGAACAAATATCAACTGTTCATGGATAGGTTGAGCAAATATAATAAAAACGACAATTCTACCAAAATTAAACTACTTGTTTAGTGTTCTACCAAACAAAAATCCTAAGAACTACTTTAATGAGTTAGAAAAAATTGTAAGTAAATTCATATGGAGAAATAAAATGTCAAGAATCTCCAGGGATTTAATGGAAAATGTGCAATAGAAGATGGCTTAGCCCTATCAGATCTAAAATTATATTTATAAAGCATCAGTCATCAAAACTGTCTGGTATTGTTGAAGAAATAGAGTGGTGGATCTTTGGAATTGACTAAGTGCAGTAGCAGGAAATGATTATAATAATCTGTTGTTTAATAAACCCAAAAAAACCCATCTATTGGAATAAAAACTCTTCAATAAAAACTGTTGGGAAAACTGGAAGTTAGTATGGAAGAAACTTGGATTAGACCAACACCTCACACTCTAAACCAAGATAAGAACAAAATGGATACAGGATCTAGACCTAAAAAAACAGTATTATAAACAAACTAGAAGTTCAAGGAGTAGTTTATTTGTCAGATTTATGGAAAGGGAAGCAGTCTATGACCAAGGAAGAGATGGAGAACATCACTAAAAGCAAACTAGATAATTTTGATTACATCAAATTAAAAGGCTTTTGCATAGATAAAACCATTGTTACCAAGATGAAAAGAAACATAGTAAATTGGGAAACAATTTTTCTGACTAAATGTTTCTGTCAAAGAACTCATCTCTAAAATATATGGAGAACTGAGTCAAATTTTTTAAAAAAAAGCCATTCACCAATAGACAAATGGTCAAAGGACATGCAAAGGTAATTTACAGATGAGAAATCAAAGCAATCCATAATCATGAAAAATTGCTCCAAATCACTAATTATTAGGAAAATGCAAATTAAAACATCTCTGAGGTACCACCTCACACTTCTCAGACTTGCCAATATGACCATAAAAGACAATGATAATTGTTGGAAGGGTTGTGGGAAACCTAGGACACTAATACATTGTTGGTGGAGCTGTTTACTGGAGATCAATTTGGGATTATTCCCAAAAGGCAATAAAAATGTGCATACCCTTTGATCCAGCAATACCACTGGGTCTATACCCTTAAAGAGATCATGAAAGAGGGTAAAAACATCACCTGTACAAAAAATGTTCATAGCAGCTCTGTTGGTGGTGGCAAAGAATTGGAAACTGAGGGAATGTCCATCAAGTGGGGAATGGCTTAACAAAATGTGGTACATGTATGTGATGGAAAACTATTGTTCTATTAGAACCCAGAACAGAGGGGAATTCAGGGAAGCCTGGAAAGATCTGCATGAACTGATGCTGAGCAAGATGAACTGAACCAGAAGAACACTGCACACCCTAAGAGAAACATGGGAGTGATAATCAACCTTAATGGATTTGCTCATACCAACAGGGCAATAATCAGGCACAATTTTGGGCTATCTGTGATGGAGAATGCCATCTGTTTCCTGAGAAAGAATTGTGGAGTTTGAATAAAGAGCAAGGACAATTTTCTTTAATTTTTTTTAAAAAAAGTTGTCTTATCCTGTAATTCTGCTATATCTCATGCTATGTTTCTTCCTTAAAGATATGATTTCTCTGTCTTCACATTCAACTTAGATCAATGCATAGTATGGGAATGATGTGAAGAATAGCAAACTGCCTTCTGTGGGGGGTGGAGTGGGGGGAGGGAAGCTAGATTGGGGAGAAAATTGTAAAACTCAAAATAAACACTTAAAAAAACTAAAAAAAAATCCTTGGTTTATTTTTTATGTGATGATGCACATATTTAATATTTTAAATAGAGGAATATTGATTTAAACTTCCTTATTTTAATGGAAGGCAACTATTTAAAAAGTTTTCAGAATATATAAAGTCATTTTGCACACTGCATCTGAGAATAGATCAGTACTCCAAAGACCAGGAGGAGCTATCTAAATCTGAAAGGAGAACACTGTGTAATGAGATGTCATACTACCATCTCTCTCACTTTCTTAAGGGAAAAAACAACATTTTATTTCAACTTGGGGAATTGGGTGAAAAATGACTATACTGTAACTTTACAAATCATTAAAGAGTTTTGAAAATAGGTCAATATGAATTCTGTGTACGTGCTTCAAATTCCTGAAAAGAAAATTTGTATGCATATGAAATAATTGTTAACAGATAAGTCTGGGACATTAGATAGTCTCTCTCTCTTATCTCCTTTCATGAGCAAAATAGTGAAACTATACATGCAGAATTCAACACCCTAAAAAGGCTAAATCAGAGGGAAAGGAAAGGAAGTCATTGAACTAGAAAGTAAAAAAGTATTAATGTTTATATAATCAAGGTATGATTGAGGAAGAACAACTGATATTTAAGTGAATTTAAAGTTTATAACATATTTACCTAAACCCAATCTCTATATACTGTTTTTATTAATAATAGTTTAAAAATTAGAAAATATCCTTCAAAATTATTAATTATTAAGTGTCTGACACTGGATTTGAACCCAGGTACTCCTGACTCCAGGGCTGGTGCTTTATTCACTGTGCCACCTAGCCCCCCAGAAGATAAAATTTTAATCTAGGAAGTTAAACTTCATATGAGTAAATCTCAAAAATGGATTCTAAGTGATGCACATCATGAAAGCATTACAGACATGAGGAATGAACTATTTAGAAAACTCAAAATGAAGCGTTATATATGGAGAACAAGAAGTAAGCCAGGGTGGCTAGGTGGCACAGTGGATAGAGCACCAGCCTTGGAGTCAGGAGTACCTGGGTTCAAATCTGACCTCAGACACTTAATAATTACCTAGCTGTGTGGCCTTGGGCAAGCCATTTAACCTCATTGCCTTGAAAAATCTAAAAAATAAAAAGTAAGCCAGTCACAGAATATGAGTGGGTGAAGGATGACTAGAAGTCAATATGGAAAGACAGATTAGAGCTAGATTGTAAAGTGATCATTTCTGTCCTCAAAGTTCTAGACTATATCAGGAAAACATTGAAGATGCTAGGAAGAAAATTAACTGAAATTGCCTTTACAAGATGTGTGTTTTGCATGTATGAACTGCCATTAAATTCTTAAGTCTGAGATAATGTTTCCCATGAAGCCTGAATATATTTGTGGAGGAGTCTGCCTCATATTTATGGGAAGAATGTTTTTAAACTACTGCTTCTATTTTTCCATCATAGCAAATACTTTTTTCTAAGAGGTAATTTCACAAGGTGGCCCCTAGAATCTGAAGTAGTAAATGCCCCCTGAGAGCCAAGACTTCATGTAACTTGGGGGTGGGGAAAGGAGAAGTCCAGAGATGAGCCATATAAGTAACCAGTATATTCTATTGTGCCTGTTGAATCTAACTGTTTAACTGACAAATGAATTTTTGTGAAGTAATTTTAATCTTTGAGAACATTTGATTTGATCAAGACTACTGGGACAAATAGAAGGTTTGGAAAAGGTGGATCAAATGTTATTTATATGAATCCAATGTCAGTGTTCATTGCTAAATGGATCCTTTATTTTAGTGAATGATTTATTAATTTTTTTCTCATTTCTACAACAATCTTGTTGTGAAAGCAAATATAAATCCCCCTCCACCAAAAAAGATAGAGAAACCTCAAAAGAAATGAAGTGGGAGAAAAATGCAGTACAAGTCTATCGGAGAAGTTGCTACAAAATATTGCTTCCCACATTTGCCATTTGTAATTGTATTTTTTTAAAGTTTTTTTTCAAAGTAAATGGGGTTACATGGCTTGCCCAAGGCCACACAGCTAGGTAATTATTAAGTGTCTGAGACTGGATTTGAACCCAAGTACTCCTGACTCCAAGGCTGGTGCTTTATCCACTATACCACCTAGCCGCCCCATATTTGTAATTGTATTTCCCTCCATTCTATTCTTCCCCATTCCCATTTATTCTACTCTCTCTCTCTCCTTTCACCCCATCCCTCTTCAGAATTGTGTTATATTTGACTACCTTCTCTGATTATCTTCCCTCTCTTCTATCACCCCCTTCCCTCCCCCTATCCCCTTTCTCCATTCCTTTCTTCTCCTTTTTCCTCTAGGTAAAGATAGATTTCTATACCCTATTGAGAGTATATGTTATTTCCTCTCTGAACCATTTCTGCTGAGAATAAAGACTCACTTATTTCCCTTTACCTTCCCCTCTTCCACTCCATTTCAAAAGTTTTTTCCTTGACCATTTTATAAGAAATATCTTAGTCCATTCTACCTTTCCTTTCCCTTTCTCCCAGTACATTCTTTTTCATCCATTGATTTCACCTTTATACTATATTATACAAAATGGGTCCTTTTCTAAGGAAAAATGGATTAGAATTGGACTTTTGTTGACCTACCCCTTTTGCTGACCATAATTATAATGCCAGAGAAAGCTACCCTAAACAGTTATATCCTAACAAATACATTCTATTCTAAAATCCTAAGGGCAACAGTTATATGAAGGAAGGGGAGAAGCTGAATGGCAGGAGCTAACATGTAAAACTAAAACATGAAGGAAGCATAACTACATCAGATATCATGGGAAAGAAGTCTGACGATTGTAATGACATAAGAAACCACTTTAAAATGAGAGGGTTTTTCCTCTATTCTCACTCTTTTTATCCTAGTCTGGGACTGGTTACCTTAGATGAGGTGATTCAGATAAGACCTAGGTTACCTTTAAGTCCCATTTGAATACAGTCTTTAAATAACTGCCATATTGATTTTTATCATGCCCAAATTTTAGTTCAAGGAACTAGAGATAGATGGTCAGTTCAGAAGTTATATCAAGGCTAGCTTGTTGTGGTTGCATTTCCTTCACTCTCAAAGAAAACCATGTGTCAGGGAGATAATACAGTGCTCTGCACCTGAACTGTATTTGAGTGAGTGAGTGCTGTGCTTTGTCATCAACCTCATTTTCTCTCCCAGAGTCATCTGGGTCCAGTGACTAGGTCTGGAAGTGGCCTTGGTTGTGAGGAAACTAGGTTTAAGTGAGTTGTCCAACGTAACTCAGTTAATAAGTGTCTGAGGTTGGATTTGAACTCAAGTCTTTCTGTCTCCAGGACTGGTGCTCTATTCACTGCCCTACCTAGCTGCTTGGTACATAGTATTTACTTATATGTACCTATTGATTAACTGATTTAAGGGTAAGTGAGCTACAGATTTAGGGTTCCTCATATCTCCTTTGATTGGAATTTGAAGTGTCTAAATAGTCCATTTATGGGTGATAGATGACCCTAGATGTGGGAATTGAATCATTGGAGATATATTGTTGAAGTAAAAATCTTTCACAGCTAGCAAATCACTTTTTTCTCTTATTCTGTGCTTTGGCAAATAAAATTGGATCTATTCATTAATGAAAGACTTTTCATTTCTATCTCAGTTTGTTCAATTTTGATATTTCTTCTTTATATTAATTTAAGTAATATATTTATTTATATTCTAAAATTTCCCAAGGACAGAAATTATAGGTGATAACAGTTTTTATGGCTTAAAAGAAAAATTTTGTACAGTAAGTCCTCAGGTTAAATAATTTTTTTCTGGGCTTCAATGTTCTCATCTTTAACTTTGTGTGGTTTCTGGAGTCCTTTATATATATCACAGTCTATGACTGAAGCAATTTATTTGACTATCTCTACAAACAATTTAATGGTGCTTTCTCTTTGCTTGTGCTTCTATAGTACACTCTTTCTATTCTTCTTTTAAAATATTTTTTTACTCTCTCTCTAAACTTCTTTCTTCATTTTCTCACTGTCATTCCCCACCCCTGCCAACAACCAAGTATATAGAGGCAGAACATATTTTGTTTAGTATCTTTTGAATATAATGGTAATGGAACATTGGATGATGGTCTTTATCTGAAAGTCTGTAGTTGTTGTTCAATTGTTGAGTCAGTTCCTTTTATTTGAAATCTGTCCATGTAGATGTTCATTGTTTCCATATTTTTGTCTCTCCATCTAATCCTATGCCACTCCTATTTCATTTTACCTTCAGTATTTCCCAACATCAGGATCTTAGCTGGTAGGGGAAGTTTTATGATGAGGAGTTCCCAATACTAAAGAAAACAGAGATGTCAACTACCATTCCTCCCCCACCAAAATTCAAACCAGAGTGATGAAATACCTTGGTATAGAAGAATTGGCTGGAGGACCTATAGATTTTTGACATGGTTGGAAGACTTGATGAATTAGCTCTATTTTAAGTATTTGCAGGATTATCGAGGGGAAAAAAAAATCATTATGTTCTGTTTGACCAAAGAGACAAAACTAGTGAAATGGAAAGAGACAAATTTATATTCAACATTCAGAAAAAATGCTACCCCACTGTGGAATGGATGCAATGAGTTTCCCTTCATTAGAAGTCTTTGGGACAAGACTGTATGTTCACTTTTTAAATATGTTGCAAAAAGGGTTCTTTTTCAGGTTTGATTACTAGGGAACCATTGAGGTCTCTTACAATGGTATAATTCTGTAATTTTTTATATTAAGCCAAAGTTTAACAGTAACACCTTGGTTGCAATTTCCCAATGAATGTCTAAGCAGACTAATTATTGCTTCTTTCTATCTTTATCCTCTTCCTTTCCTTATTTCTTCCTGTTTATTCTCCCTTTCTTCCTTGAAATGGGTTTCTTCTCTCCTCTTTCTGTCTCTTGCTCACATATAATACTGTATAGCTTAGAAACAAGAAAAAAGCAATGAAATCTATTGTTCTAATTACTTTGCCCCCTCCCCCAGTATATCATGATGTAATTTTTAGAAAAGCTAGACCTATTTAGGTTTTATTAAGATACAAAGACTGATTAACATATAAGCCCTTTCTTTGCAATTAGGGATTGTTTCAATTTTGACCTTGAATTCCCCAGTGTCCAACACATAGTAGGAATTTAATAAATATTTGCTTGATTGATTTTACTCTTTCTGTCACTACTTTCTAGTTTTGCTAACTCTGATATATTTATACTTTGATGTTCTTCTTTGTGTTCTAAAATATAAGGCAGACTAATGGGTTCTTATCCTTTAATGTTCATTTTCATACTTGGGGATTGATTCCATTTATATTCAAGATATAGTTTGGCATTATCTTGTATTAAGTTAATGAATGCCTTTTGTCTTATATAAACATGTAATTTCATCTCTTTAGAAAATCATCTATGTAGATACTTAATAAAAATCATTCATGAAGTTATCCAGCTTGACCCTTGAAAATTGTTGCTCCTGAAACCCACTGTCATTTGATTGAAATAAGAGGATAAGTATTTCAAGAATGGGAGTACATAGAATTGCAATACTTTCTTTGTTTTTCTAAGAAATAAGGGAGTCAATGCAGTAGGAAGAAGTGTTAATAATTACATGGTTATTATTTATGTGACCACAAATGAACTACTTAACCATGATGTGACCTAGTGTCTACAGCAATAGAATGAAAACAATATTTGTGCAAATTTTTCCGAACTCTTGTTAAGCATAGCCAGTCTCTATAGTAATCCAATGAAGTGGTACAGTGAATACTAGGCCTCAAGTTAGGAAGAATCCTCTTCCTCTGTTCAAATCTGGTCTCAGACACATACCATGTGACTCAGGCAAGTCATTTAACCCTCATTTAACTCTCAGTTCTCTCATCTGTAAAATGAACTGGAGAACAAAAAGGGGTCATGAGCAGCTGAACAGGATCGAAAGAACTGAACAACAAAACAACAGCAGTAATTCAATATATAGTAATTAAGAATTCAAAATACCATCCTGTCATCAGTCAAAACATGTCATAATATTTCACTGGTAATCCAATTGACATTGTGAGGTAACTAAATATGACTACAGTAGGTATAATTAATATGAATAACCTTAGATTGTTATTTTTTAGATAAGATAGGCAGATTCAGTTTTTAATTTTTGTTTTCACTTCCAAGCTTTCTCCCTCCTTCCACCATTTTACATAACCATTGAGAAGGCAAGAAATAGAAGACATATGAAGACATATGAAATTGTGCAAAAAAAATTTCTACATTAGCCATTCAGAGAAAGAAAAGCAAGAAAGGTTATTCAGTCTTTCTAAGGAGGTAGATAGCATTTTACATGAGTCCTTGGAATTGTTATAGATTATTTTATTGTTTAGAGTTCCTAAGTGTTTCATAGTTGATTATCATTACAATTGATCTTACAGAAAATACTGTTTTCCTGGTTATGCTCAGTTCACTTTGCATATGTCTTCCTAGATTTTTCTGAAACCACTTCATCATTTCTTTAGTGCAATAGTAGTTTATCACATTTATATACTTGTTCAGCTATTTTCCAATTTATGAGCGTCCTGTCAATTTTCAATTTGCTAGCTCTTTTAAGTATTTTTGCACATAAGGACCCCTTTCCAGTTTTTTCTTAGCTCTCTAAAATATAAACTAAATAATAGCATTGATGGATCAAAGAATGTGCACAGTTTTATAGTCCTTTTGTCATAACTATTGTTTTCAATACTGTTGAGGATATAGCAGTTCCTTAGTGTGCTTATTTTTCCATATCCTCAACAGCATTGTTATTTTTTTTGTCATGTTACACAATCTGATAGATAGTACTGCAGAGCTATTTTAATTTACATTTCTCTAATTAATAGTGACTTAAAGCATTTTTTATATGATTAGAGAGGTTTAATTGCTTCTTCTGAAAACTCCATGCTCATGTCCTTTGGCCATTTATCAATTAGTGAATGGCTCTTATTTTTGTAAACTTTTGTCTCAGTGTCCTTTATATTTGATAAATGAAGCTTTGTAAGACAAACTTGCTATATTTTTTTTCTCAATTCCAGTTTAGCTTCTAATTTTGGATACTATTTGTAATTTTGTGAAAATATTTCATATAATCACAATTAAATTATCCATTTTACTTCCTATGATCCCCTCTAGCTGTTGTTTGGTCAAAAACTCTGTAACTATAGATCTGAGTACTAAGTTTATTTATACTTGCTTAATTTGTTTATGAAATCACATTTTATATCTAAATCATGAACGCATTTTGACTTTATCTTGGTTTACAATGTGAATTTTTCCCAGCAATTTCTGTCCTAATGAGTTGTTGACCTGACAGTTTGTATCTTTAGCTTTATCAGATATTTTATTACTATGATTATTTACTATTATGTATTATGTACCTAATCTATTGCAGGTTCACCATTCTACATTTTTAACAGTCCCAAATTGATGATTAGCACGTTGAAATAGCTTGATATTTGTTAAAACTAGGCAGTCTTTCTAAACATTTAAATGCATTAATTCCCTACATATTTTTCATTGTGACCTTTTGTTCTTCCAGTAGAAACTTGTTATTATTTTTCAATCTTTAAAAATAATTCTCTAGAGACTTCCGGCCAAGACGGCAGAGAGAAGACAGGCACAGTTCTAAAGTCTCCTAATCTTCCTTTATAAATCATATGAAACAAACCTCTTAAAAGAAATCCGACCAACAAAACCCAGAAAGAAAATCTAAGAGAAAGAACATCTAATTCAGGATTTGTCTCCCGCAGCAGCTTTGGTTGAATTCCAGGTGGGCAAGTCTGGCCTCAGAAGGAGGATCAGCACCGGATCAGCCAGATTAACAGCTGAATTGGAACAGGGAGTCTGAGGGCCAGAAAGCCAGACCTGCTGGATCAGCGGTGGGGCTGGACGAAAGGGGCTTGGGTCCGCGGGGAAACAGAGGCACTGGTGTTGGTGCTGTCCCCCTCCTGGAGTTCGGGGACCAGACTGGGGGGAGAGTTCTGGTGCAGGAGAGCTGCAGACACCATCCATAGGCTCCTCAGGTCTGAGAAACTCTGAGGGCACACCTCCATTGCACTGAGGCCTCTTCTCAAACAAATGCAAACTACTTCTGCCTCAGGCCCAGGTGTGTGAGCAGAAGGACCAGCCCAGCTGAGGAATGACCTCAGGCCAGGGTAAAGCCCACCATTGATTGAAGGCAAAAGAATTCAATAGTTCCAACTCCTCCCTTGGGCAAAAGGGAGAAGGCCTCTACACCAAGGTCGGAGACAATCCAGAGAGGGCAACCAGCACCTCCTACTGGCCAGCTAGAGAAACTGCACTCAGTAAAGCCTTTAGCAATCCCAAGCCCAGGTGAACCAGCACCCCCCCCCCCACTCAAGGTCTTAGCATAATGAAGAAGGGTCAGCGGAAAGGTGGATCCATAGAAAAATTCCTGGAAGGGAAAGACCCCAACTCAGAGAGACCTGGAACCTCTGAGGAAAATACAATCTGGTCTCCAGCACAGAAAGACTTCCTTGAAGAAATAAAGAAGGAGCTTAAAAATTTAGGAGAGACAATTAATACCTTTCAACATGAAAACAAAACCTTAGAAAGTACAATTGGACAAATGCAAAAGGAGAATAAATCTATCAGATCATCAATTGGACAATTACAAAATGAGAATAATTCTCTGAGATCCTCAAATGAGCAAATACAAAAATAAATTAATTCTCTCAAAACCTCAATTGGTCAAATGGAAAGCTTTCAAAAGTAGAACTGACCAATTGGAAAAGGAGTTGCAAAAGGTTAGTGAAGAAAACTCCTCCCCACCCCAAATAATGGAATCTACAGAAACTAAGGACTCCATGAGACAGCAAGAGTCAGTTAAACAAAATCAAAAAATAGAAAAAATAGAAGCAAATGTAAAATACCTCATCAACAATACCACTGACCTTGAGAATAGATCGAGGAGAGGCAAACTGAAAATTATAGGACTTCCTGAAAACATAGAAGAGAAAAAAAACCTGGACTTAATATTACAGGATCTAGTAATGGAAAACTGCCCTGATATCATGGAATCGGAGGGCAAAGTAATTATTGAAAGAGTACATCGATCCCCACCAGAAAAAGATCCTAAAATGAAAACACCAAGGAATGTCGTGGCCAAATTCCAGAACTATCAGATAAAAGAGAAAATCCTGCAAGCAGCCAGAAAGAAACAATTTAAATATCAAGGAACCACAGTAAGGACCACTTAGGACCTGGCTGCATCAACATTAAGGAATGGAAGGGCCTGGAACGAGATATTTCAAAGAGCAAGGGAGCTTGGAATGCAGCCAAGAATCTACTTTCCTGCAAAGCTGAGCCTCCTCTTCCAGAGAAAAAGATGGGCATTTAACGAAATAGAAGAATTCCAAAAATTTCTGATGAAAAGACCAGAACTAAACAGAAAATTAGGACAACAGACAGGAGGTTGAAGACACATGAAAAGGTAAAAAAAAGGGGGGGTGGTAAAATAAAAAAATGCAATCAAGTAAGGTGAAACTAGCTATATCCCAGCATGGGGGTAAAAAAAAAAAGATTCTCATAAACCTTGAGAAATGTAACTCTAACAGAGAGAATATACCTGGCCAGAAATGATGGACATTCATGACCTATCCATGAGACTACTATCTAATGGGATGTAACGGGCTTTAACCACATTTGGGAGAAAGACTAATAACTCTCAGGAATTTTGACTCTATTGGATAGAATATATACAGAACTAGAAGGGACAAACATTCAGAATTATCTATGACTTAGATAGAGTGATCTAAAAAAAACACTACCGCCCTAAAAAGGGAGACAGGAAAGAGACGGGAGGAGGGAAGGGATTGAATGGGGTGAATCTCATTACACTAAGAGGTACAAAAAAACCTATGGTAATAATGGGGAAGAAGGGAGCAGAGGATAAACACCTGAATCTTCTTCTCAACAGACTTGGCTTAAAGTCAACCTACACATACTCAGTTAATGTACAAAACATCTAACCTTTCAAGTATGAAAATGGGAAAAGAGGAGGGGGGACAGAGAAAGGGAAAGGGAGTGGGGGAAATAAGGGGAAATAACAAAAGGAAGGGAAGGGAAAAGCGAAAAAGGGAAAGTGGAAAGAAAGGGGAGGGTGTGATATAGGAGGGCAAACACACTGAAGGGGGTGGTTTTCAGAAACAAAAGACTGGGGAATATAGATAAAAGGGGGGAAAGGGGGAAAATACAAACAGAGGGAAGATAGCATGGAGGGCAATAAAGAATTAGTAATCATAACCTTGAATGTGAATGGGATGAGCTCTCCCTTAAAACGCAAGCAAATAGCAGAGTGGATTAAAAAGCAGAATCCTACAATATGCTGCTTACAAGAAACTCATTTGAAGCAGAGAGATACATATAGAGTAACGGTAAAAGGTTGGAGCAAAATATATTTTGCTTCACCTGAAGTAAAAAAAGCAGGGGTAGCAATCCTTATCTCAGACAAAGCAGCAGCAAAAACAGATAGCATTAAAAGAGATAAGGAAGTAAACTTTATTCTTCTAAAAGGTACCACAAACAATAATGTCATTTCAATATTGAATATATATGCACCCAGTGGGACAGCACCCAAATTCTTAGAGGAGAAGCTGAAAGAATTACAGGAAGATAGAGACAGCAAAACTCTACAAGTGGGAGACCTCAATCTCCTGCTGTCAGATCTAGATAAATCAAATCATAAAACAAACAAGAAAGAAATTAGGGATATAAATAGATTGTTAGAAAAATTAGATATGGTAGACTTATGGAGGAAACTGAATGGGGATAGAAAGGAATATACCTTTTTCTCTGCCATACATGGAACTTATACAAAAATTGCCCATGTACTAGGATATAAAAACCTAACGATCAACTGTAGAAAGGCAGAAATAGTGAATACATCTTTCTCAGATCAGAAAGCAATAAAAGTCACATGCAATACTGGGTCAAGGAGATATAGACCCAGAAAAAATTGGAAACTGAATAACATCATTTTAAAAAATGAGTGGACCAAAAAACAAATTATATCCTAGATAATTTTATTTTATCCTAGATAATGAAACAACATACCAAAACCTATGGGATTCATTCAAAG
This sequence comes from Macrotis lagotis, assembly GCF_037893015.1. Lineage (NCBI taxonomy): Eukaryota > Metazoa > Chordata > Mammalia > Peramelemorphia > Peramelidae > Macrotis > Macrotis lagotis. The sequence goes on along the minus strand of NC_133664.1, from coordinate 160,485,585 downwards.
CAACTCTCAGGGGATATATTATACCTCTAAAGGCTTATATCAATAAATTGGAGAAAGAGGAAATCAAGGAAATAAACATGCAACTAAAAACATTAGAGAAAGAACAAATCAAAAATCCCCAATTAATTACCAAACTAGAAATTCTAAAAATTAAAGGAAAAATTAATAAAATTGAAAGCAAAAAATCTGTTGAATTAATAAATAAAACCAAAAGTTGGTATTATGAAAAAACCAATAAAACTGATAAACCTCTGGTCAATTTGATTAAAAAAAGAAAGAAGAAAACCAAAATGCTAGTATCATAAATGAAAAAGGTGAACTCACCACCAATGAGGAGGAAATTAAAGTAATAATTTGAAATTATTTTGCCCAACTCTATGCAAATAAATTTGATAATGTAAGTGAAATGGATGAATATTTACTAAAATATAAGTTGCCCAAGTTAAATGAAGAAGACATTAAATACCTAAACAACCCGATCTCAGAAAAAGTAATTCAACAAGCCATTACTGAACTCCCTAAAAAAAATCTGCAAGGTCTGATGGATTCACAAGTGAATTCTACCAAACATATTTAAGGAACAATTTGTTCCAATCCTATATAAAATCTTTGGAAAAATAGGGAAAGATGGAACTCTGCCTAACTCTTTTCATGAAACCAATATGGTACTGTTACCTAAACCAGGAAGAGTGAAAACAGAGAAAGAAAATTATATATCTATCTCCCTGATGAATATAGATGCAAAAATCCTAAATAAAAGCTTAGCAAAATGCTTACAACAATTCATCACTAGGATAATACATTATGATCAAGTAGGATTTATTCCAGGAATGCAGGGTTGGTTCAATATTAGGAAAACTGTTAGTATACTCAATTATATCAACAACAAACCTATCAGAAATCATATGATCATATCAATAGATGCTGAAAAAGCTTTTGACAAAATACAGCATCCATTCCTATCAAAAACATTAGAGAGTGTAGGAATAAATGGACTGTTCCTTAAAATAATTAGCAGTATCTATCTGAAACCATCAACAAGCATTATACTCAATGGGGAGACGCTAGAGGCATTCCCAAGAAGATCAGGCGTGAAACAAGGGTGCCCATTATCACCACTACTATTCAATATTGTATTAGAAATGTTAGCATCAGCAATTAGAGAAGAAAAAGAAATTAAAGGAATTAGAATTGGGAAGGAAGAGACAAAACTCTCACTCTTAGCAGATGACATGATGGTCTACCTAGAGAATCCCAAGAAATCATCCAAAAAACTATTGGAAACAAGTAGCAATTTTAGCAAAGTTGCAGGTTATAAAATAAACCCTTATAAATCCTCAATTTTCTATTTATATCTAGCAAGAAACAGCAGGAAGAGCTAGAAAGAGAAATCCCATTCAAAGTAACCTCAGACAATATGAAATATTTGGGAGTCTATTTGCCAAGACAGACTCAGAATCTTTTTGAAAACATTTATAAAACAGTTCTCACACAAATTAAATTAGATTTAAATAACTGGTCAAATATCAACTGCTCATGGATAGGTAGAGCTAATATAATAAAAATGACAATTCTACCAAAATTAAACTATCTGTTTAGTGCCCTACCAATCAAAATTCCAAAAGATTACTTTAACGAGTTAGAAAAAATTTTAAGTAAATTCATATGGTGAAATAAAAAGTCAAGAATTGCCAGGAGCTTAATGAAAAAAAGTGCAAAAGAATGTGGCTTAACCCTACCTGATCTAAAATTATATTATAAAGCATCAGTCATTAAAACTGTTTGGTATTGGCTAAGAAATAAAGTGGTGGACCAGTGGAATAGACTAGGTGTAAAAGTAGGAGATGATTATAGTAATCTGCTGTTTGATAAACCCAAAGAGTCCAGCCATTGGGATAAAAAGGCCCTCTTTTATAAAAACTGCTGGGATAATTGGAAGTTAGTATGGTAGAAACTTAGACTAGACCAACACCTAACACCCTTTACCAAGATAAGATCCAAATGGTTACAGGACATAGACATAAAAAACAATAATATAAGCAAATTAGAAAATCAAGGACTAGTTTACCTGTCAGATCTCTGGAAAGGGGAGCAGTTTATCACTAAGGAAGAGTTGGAGAACATCACCTAAAACCAATTAGATGATTTAGATTACATTAAATTATAAAGCTTTTGCACAGATAAAACCAATGTAACCAAGATCAAAAGAAATGTAGTAAATTGGGAAACAATCTTTACAACTAATGATTCTGACAAAGGAAACATTTCCAAAATATACAGAGAACTGAGTCATATTTTTTAAAACAAAAAGCCATTCCCCAATTGACAAATGGTCAAAGGATATGCAAAGGCAATTTACAGATGAGGAGGTCAAAGCAATCCATAGTCATTTGAAAAATTGCTCTAAATCATTACTTATTAGAGAAATGCAAATTAAAGCTTTTCTGAGGTACTACCTCACACCTCTCAGATTGGCCAATATGTACAGAAAGGATAATGGTCATTGTTGGAAGGGTTGTAGGAAATCTGGGACACTATTACACTGTTGGTGGAGCTGTGAACTCATCCAACCCTTCTGGAGAGCTATTTGGAACTATGCCCAAAGGGCAACAAAAATGTGCATACCCTTTGACCCAGAAATACCACTACTGGGTCTATATCCTGAAGAGATGATGAAAAATGGTAAAAACATTACTTGTTCAAAAATATTTATAGCAGTTCTGTTTGTGGTGGCAAAGAATTGGAAATCAAGTAAATGTCCTTCAATTGGGGAATGGCTTAGCAAATTATGGTATATGTATGTCATGGAACACTATTGTTCTATTAGAAATCAGGAGGGATGGGATTTCAGGGAAGTTTGGAGGGATTTGCATGAACTGATGCTGAGTGAGATGAGCAGAACCAGAAAAATACTGTATGCCCTAACAGCAACATGGGAGTGATGATGATCAACCTTGAAGGACTCACTCTTTCCATCAGTGCACAATGGGGAGCAATTTTGGGCTGTCTGCAAAGGACAATGCCATCTGTATCCAGATAAGGATTTGTGGAGTTTGAACAAAGTTCAAGGACTATTCCCTTTAATTTAGGGATAAAAACAGATATCTTAATGTCTGATCTTGTTTCTTCTTAGAATTCTTGTCTCTTCTCTAAGGATATGATTTCTCTTTCATCACACCCAATTTGGATCAAGGTATAACATGGAAACAAAGCAAAGACTGACAGATTGCTTTCTGTGGGGGTCTGGGTGGAGGGAAGTAAGATTGGGGGAAAAATTGTAAAACTCAAATAATATCTTTAATAAAAATAAATTTAAAAAAAGAAAAAAGAAATAATAATTCTTTAGTACTCTGATTAGCATGACATATATATTTGTTATTTTTATTATTTAGCATCAGCTTGACGACAAAGAATTAATGTTTCTCTAATGGTTTAGATCTGTCTCTGTGTGGAAAAAATGTTTTTTAAAAGTTTTGTTCATTTAAGCTAGTTTTTCTTGGCAGGTATTTTTATTTTTATTTTTTATAGAAAGATTTCACTTATTTTGAAATTTACAAATTTTCCCCCATTCTTGCTTCCCTCCCACCATAGAAAGCATTCTGTTAGTCTTTACATTGACTCCAAGTTATGCATTGATCTCATTTGAATGTGTTGACAGAGAAATCATTTCCTTAGGAAGAAAAATAAAGTATGAGATAGTAAAATTGCATTATAATATCATGCTTTATTTTTTCTCATTTGACGGTAATAGTCTTTGTTCTTTGTTCAAAGTTATAATTCTTTCTCTGGATACAGATGGCATTCTTCATTGCAGATAGCCCAGAATTGTCCCTGGTTGCTGGACTGAAGGGGTGAGCAAGTCCATCAAGGTTGATCATCACCCCCATGTTGCTGTTAAGGTGTACAGTGTTTTTCTGGTTCTGCTCATCTCACTCAGCATCAGTTCATGCAAATCCCCCCAGGCCTCCCTGATTTCCCATCTCTCCTGGTTTCCAATAGAACAATAGTGTTCCATGACTTGCATATACCACAGTTTGCTAAGCCATTCCCCAATTGAAGGACATTCACTTAATTTCCAATTTTTTGCCACTACAAACAGGGCTGCTATAAATATTTTTGTTCAAGTGATATTTTTACCCTTTTTCATCATCTCTTCAAGGTATAGACCTAGTAGTGGTATGCACATTTTTGTTGCCCTTTGGGATTGATCCCAAATTGTTCTCTAGAAAGGTTCAATGAGTTCACAGCTCCACCAATAATGTATTTGTGTTCCATATTTCCCGCATCCCTTCCAACATTGATCATCGTCTGTTCTGGTCATATTGTCCAGTCTGAGAGGTGTGAGGTGGTATCTCATAGATGCTTTAATTTGTATTTCTCCAATAAGTAATGATTTGGAGCAATTTTTCATGTGACTATGGATTGCTTTGATCTCCTCAGCTGTAAATTGCCTTTGTTTATCTTTGACCATTTGTCAATTGGGGAATGGCATTTTTTCTGAAAATTTGACTCAGTTCTCTGTATATTTTGGAAATAAGTCGTTTTTCAGAAATAGTAGTAGCAAAAATTGCTTCCCAATTTACAACATTTATTTTGATCTTGGTTACAATGTTTTGTCTGTGCAAAAGCTTTTTAATTTAATATAGTTAAAATTATCTTGTTTGTTTTGAATGATATTCTCCATCTCTTCCTTGGTCATAAACTGCTTCCTTTTCCCTAGATCTGGCAGCTAAACTACTCCTTGATCTTCTTGTTTGCTTATAATATTGTTTTTTATGCTTGACAGGTATTTTTAAATGAATGTTTTCTCTCTCTATCTCTTCCTACTAGGTTTTACTGGTAAAAATGCAGAGAATTATGAATGTAGCAGGAAACAAAATCTGTAGTCTTTTAATGCTGTTAAAATCAGGGAATCTTAATTGTATGGAAAGGTTTTGCTCTTGAGATGTAAATTGACTGCCATTGTTTCATTGTTTAATGTAAATTTTTGTATCTTATCTCCTTAATACCAACCCCAGGATACCTGAATCTTGTCATATAAGGAGGAAGAGAGTACCTGTTTTTGCCCTCATTGTTCAGATAAGGGCAGGGCTATAAAACCTGAGCTGGACCTCTGCCTGAGGTTGCCCATTTCTCTCTGGCCCAGTCAAATCTGCTTGCCTTTTCCTTATCCCTATCTCTTTTTTTCCTATCTTCTTCTCTCCATCTCTGCCTATTAGGCCATTTTTTATTCAGTCTTAAGTGCTTCTGATCTTTTGTTATATTTTATAATAAAATCCTGAATAGTTTAAACATCCCAGAGAAAACTTGCAAAAACAAAAATACTTGCTTGGTTTTTCAGTGCCTACCAAATTCCTATGCTTATCTGATGGGCCCACATTCCAATGGCAACAGTAACACATATAGAAATTCTGATGGTTTATTGGCCAACTTTTCTGAAGCTGTTATTTGTCCACAAAAAGAATCTATTACCTACTGAGGACCAGTAATCCTCTGTGCCTTTGAACTCTGATCTGGAATTGGGTAATAAAATATGATGATGATGCAAAATGCTATTTCATTCTAGGTAGTGTGTTAGCACAAGGATCCCTTGTAATCTCTTTCTAAGAGTTCAATGCAATCCCTCTTTGAGTGAGTCCAATGCTCTCACCTCTACTGTTGTGGTTGCTTCCTCCAAGGTCCATAGTTGTTACTGTTTCTTCTTTACTCTCACTCCTAACCAGCCTCTCCGTCTAATGTATTCAGATTTCTCTTTCTATCTTCCTAAACTGTACTGTGCAAGAAAAATGATGCAATGTGGCTTTTTCTTTGTCTTTCTGTTCATTATTTTGATGTTGTCTGTGGTCTTTTTGTAGGAGAGATTTTTAGGTAGCTGTGATTATTCCCTCTGCCAACTTGATTCTGGATTATGACTATTTTCTTGTAAGCCTCAACAATAGTATCATTTTTGTCAACTTTTGTATAAGATACTATATTTGCCTGATAGTTATTTTGAGGGATTTGGTTAAATCTAGTCAGTGTCTGGTTGAATCACGTAGGAATTAATGACTATTCAATGACTAAGACAAGGGGAGGCCCTTGACCCAAATTATTGTATAGTATGTGTGAATCATATGTAATTTATTCATTTATCAATTGACTGGATTGTGGGAAATTCTTATACCTTGGGAATTGAATGAGCTATAAAGTCTTTTTTTTAAAATTCCAAACCTGTCACTTGGCAGTCACTCTGTAACATATTTAGAGAACACTGGGGCACTGAGAGTTTAAGTGACTTGTCTCAAGTCACACAGTCATTATCTGTTAAAGGTAGGACATTAACCCAGGTCTTTCTAACAGAAGCAAAGTTCTCTATCTACTATGTAGCATCTTTATAAGAATTTATAAGAACATTGAATAGGTTTTGCATGAATACATTTGAGAATCTGAGAAAGAATGGAAAAAGAAAAAAATCCTTTTATTAAATGCTTACTTTGTGATAAGCAAAGATATAGTGAATCTCTTCAGGTTTTAGACTTCCTTGTTCATTAGATATGATCTGCCTCAAGTAGGGAAAGCTTTCTTCTATCTGAAAGTCTTGAAGTAGAGAATGAATTTTTTAAGGTGTAAGATTTGTTTTTCTTACTCCCACCATATCTCCTGGGTGATATTGGGAGCAACTGTTTAGGGTGGAACTTGGGCTTCTAAAGGAAAAATGACAAAGAATAGGGTCTAGAATTTCTGAAGAAGAGAGTGGATTGGCAGTCTCTACTTAGCCTAGCATCATCCCTCCATTGTAACACATTTCAAGGGTCCATCATGTTCAGAGAAGGGATTAGAAGCTTTATGTATGAGGAACAAGAAGACCAATCTGACTATACTACACAGGGTGGGGAGAGGAATAAATGTATAACAATAAAACTGGAAAGGGAGATTGGGGGCCTGTATCCTAAGGACTTTAAACAGACTTTAATGTGATGCTAGAGACAGTAGGGAGTCATTTGACTTTATTGAATAGGGGAGTTTCTAAACCTGTGCTTTAGAAAAATCATTTTGGCAGCAAAACAGGGAGGATGGATTGGAGTTGGGGAGAAACATGAGTCAAGAAAACCAATTAAGAAATTATTACAACAGTCAGAATATAGGTAATGAAGGTCTGAAACGGGGGCAGTGAACATTTGAGTAGCGAGAAGGAGACAAATGGGAACTATGTTGGGGGGTGGTAGAGATGACAAGATATGTTAAGAGTTTCTGCAGATAAAGCTAAGTTGGTCCTCAAACAATAGACATATTGTCAAATGCCAGGCTCATGCTCAAAGCCTTAATAGACCCTATAAGAGTTTATACTCTGCCTTTATATCCTTTGAGAATTCTGTATCACTGATCTACTTCAATGAGATATAAGAAAGAACTTGAATAATGGAGTCTTAAATCATTGATGAGTCCATTTATAGAGTTGAATTAGAAAAAAGAATTTGTATTCTTATTAAAACTATTATTCTAATAGTACTATGAAAGTCAATGAAAATATCTTGCCTAAAGAAATGGATATAAAATTGGTAGGATCTAGTGTGAAGCCCTAAATTTCTCAGTTGCTTAGTCAAATCTCTAAGGTTAAAAAGTAGTCTGAAAGGTCTTGATATATTTTGGATACAGTGAGTTTCCTTGGGTGGGGAGGTGGTTCAATATACCAGTGAAAATCACAAATCCAGAATAACAACAAAATTAATGTATTTAACTTTAAAACCCTACTATTGCTATTATTAGACTAATAAAGGTGGTCATGAGAGTACTTCCAATGGCGTTAGATATGCAATCTGTAACTAACCCTTGATGAAAGGTATACTGGTAACTTTCAAGTGTAGAGGCAAGAAATGTTTTACAGTAGAATAGTAATGCATTTGGTATAAGAGAACTTAGTGCAGACAACCATGGGCATGGAGAATATTGAAATTAATTGGAAACAAAAGTATGTAAGTCTTTACTCTTCTTCTATCACTCTGTTAAAACACTCCATCTTAATCTCCAGTCTAATCTTGGCCATGTTCTCATTGGTAAGGCAAGTTAGGCTATGTGGTTGCTGAAACAACATCTGAGGTCACCCAGACCAAAACCTGCAGACCCTCCACCCCTCTCCAAAAGGGAAACTCTCCAACCAAGGACTTGGGCAACTCCCAGGTCACCACCTCTTCCCATGGACCCTGAAGGGGTATTTAAAGGGGATTGATGGAGATTTCAGTGAGGCTCTCTCTTGATCCCTTCTTGCTTTGGGACTTCTGATGGCCTGACAAGATTAATTAGCAATCCATTTGGCTTTTCTTTAATCTCTTCTTAACTTTTCTATCCCTTTCTTTTGTGTTGCAGCATCCTTTTTAAATAAATCTCTAGTACTTTCAGTCATGTTTGACTCTTCATGACCCCAGTTTGGTTTTCTTGTCAAAGATACTGGAGTAGTTTGCCATTTTGTTTTTTTAGTTTTTTTGCAAGGCAAATGGGGTTAAGTAGCTTGCCCAAGGCCACACAGCTAGGTAATTATTAAGTGTCTGAGACTGGATTTGAACCCAGGTACACCTGACTCCAAGGCCAGTGCTTTATCCACTACGCCACCTAGCCGCCCCTAAGTTTGCCATTTTCTTTTCCAACTCATTTTATAAGTGAAGAACTGAGAAAAAATTTACAGACTTCAGGTCCAGCATTATATTTATTGTGGCACCTGTCTATCCCTTTGTTAACCTAATAGAGTTTAAAAGGATAATTATGTAATTATGTGAAATTTAGTATTTGCAGCTATAATAAAATATTGCAAATGTATATGTGTGTGTTTGTGTGTGTGTGTGTGTGTGTGTGTGTGTGTGTGTGTGCGTGTAGTTTTTGTGCTTTATTGGGCAAGTATATAATTATTTCATTCATAAAAAAACACAACTCTGATATCACACTATGCTATAAATGTGTCCTTGGTTCTTGATAGCTATTTGAGCAAAGCATAAGCACTGATTTATCCTAATCAATTTGAAAAGCTTTGGAGTTTTGGACCCAAAATGTACTGTATGCCTCTTGTCCTGGAACTAGACAAGTTAAGTACAAAGAGGTTTATTCACAGAAGTCATTCAATTATTTTAGTCAAGGCAAGGGCTTAAATTTTTCATTTTATTTATCTGATATTGTCAGAAAAACTTTTTCTTCTGCCCACCTTTTTCATTACACCATGAAAAACTATCTGATTGAATCCTTACTCCTAATTTGTAATATCCTCCCTCTCTAGAACTATTATTTTAGGAAGGTCCATACATACTCTTTTACTTTTCTTCTATCTCTACATCTTTACAAGATGACTTCATCTATTAATTTATGAGCTCTATGGAAGGGACTATCATGTGTTTTATTGTTTTTTTTCCCTCTAGCATATCACACATTGCCTGTTGTGTTTAATAAGTAGTCCATCAGTCTAATTTTCTATCTATTATTTATCCATACATACTTTCAGCTGTCCATTCATCTATCTCTGATTTCATACATGCATGTATTTTATATGTACATACATATATGTATTCCTATCTATCCATCCCAAAGGTCGTTTAATTTACGGGAAGCAGATTATCATAGTAATTAGAATTCTGAGATTTAGAATCTGAAATATCTCAGTTGAAATCTCATTTTAGATATTTGCTAACTTTGAAATCACTGTCAAATAACATAACCTCCCATAGGGGGCTGATATATGTGTGTATATATACATATATGGGTGAATGTGAAAACATGTACATATATCCATGTGTGTTTATAATATATAAAGAATAGTTACTTTATTGCTGGAGAAAGTCAAACCTTATTGAATATAATAATTAACATTTAACTCTTGAGTACCATAAGCACTTAAAGTTTTAAAAAGTGTTTTCTCACATATATATGTACATATATACATACATACAAACATATTTATGTATATGTGCATACTACAGTGAAAAATTAGATTAATTTAATAAAATCCAATTAAATCAGCAGACTACTATCATATATATATATATAAAATGATGAATCAGTATCTACTGTTATATATTATATTGTATGATGATGCAATACTATTTTATATAATATATGAGGTATCAATCAATGGATTGATTTAAATAAATATTAAATTATATATCTATGGGCCAGGCACTTTTCTATGTATTGGGCATTTAACCAAAATAAAGAAAGTCCCTGCCCTCAAGGACTTGGCAATCTAATGGGGAGAGGCAATACAGAAAAGTAAGTTGAAAACTGGGCTGAAGGTAAGGGGGAAAGCACACTAGATAAGGAGAAAGATAGAGAAGTTGAGAAGCCCCTGAGCAGTATAGCCAATTGAGAAATGATCACAGCATATTATATATTGTGCCTTAGGATATTTTATATGTTTTATATATAGTATGTGATAGTATTTATATTATATTATTTATATGGTGTTGAATTAATTCAACAGACTATGCTTTATCTTTTTCTGTGTTTATATATATCTGTATGTAACACACACACATACATACATATATATACATGGCATGTAGTCTGGTAAATCAATCCATTACACCTTATGTCAATTTAATATCATTGTGACATATATGTAGTACACCTTATAAGTGAAACATTTTATATACTTTTAAGTACTTAAAAAACCAAAGTGCAGTATTAATGTTGGCTATTATTATTCATAAGACATAGAGAGGTTATCTGTAGCAGTAGATGTTAAAATCTTTAGCTTTTGAAATTTTGAAAAATGGTTTTAGAATACTATTAATGTGTCATTTTCCTTAGTCATACTCAGAAAATAAGTGATTAAAATGCATCTTTTAAATTTTATATAATACCTAAAATTATACATGATTCAATATTGGGATATTTATTTCTGATATTAGAATTTCATCCTAGAAACTTTTTTCAACTGACCTTTTGTACTGCTTATTCAGGATTTAATCAGATTTTAAAACAGTTAACTATGTCTTGAAAATATTGTACAGATAACACTAATTATCATACATTTGCATACATTTTGGCAGGAATATTTCTTTTGTCAAATGGAAGCTGCTTTCTCCGGTGTGAAAAGTGTTTATAATTTTCAATTTGTTTATGACTATCAACATTAATTTCATAATAATTTACTTCAAACATTTCCTTTTGAATTTGGCAATATGCTGTAGTCCTTGAAAGAGTGCCATTAAGACATAATCTATGAAAATTAAGGATTGGGAATGGCAGTCTATATCATGATACAAATAAATTTTTCTTTCAATTTTATTGATTTCCTCTCTCTATATATAATATATATATTATATATGTATATCTTCTTAAGTTTTCCATTTTATTTCTTCCTCTTGTCCCCAAATTTAAAGGCCATCCCAGTCTTGATTTATAAATAAATGATGGAACATATTTAAGTTAGGCCATGCAAAGAGAATATTTGTCATAATTATTCTTTTCAGAGACATTCAGAGATGTCATGGATGAATATAAAGCTATCCTAAATGTCAGCAAACACAAATTAAATTGCTTTCAAAAAATAACAGTGCATTGTTTTTCCAAAAGTAACATTTAAAGGAATATGAATCTTAAGTAATAGATATCTTAATAGCTGAACTAGTGGTATCATTTTTGATACATTGATTTTCAGTGGAGAAAATTCAATTATAGGGCCAAGGTCAAGTGATCATTGAATCTTTAGGGGATTCAAAATTGGAAAACTAGAAAGAAGTCCACTGAATTCATTTATTTGAATTGATTAAATTTGTCATTATGACAAGGAAAGATCACAATCATATTTGGGTTTTTTTAAGTTTTTATCTATTTGGTGGATACCTTACATTTAGAGAGATTTATATCTCCCTAATATCTCTATATTCCTGTAACAAACTGGTTTTCTTGCTTCTCTTCGTGTATTATTTTCCTTCCATTTCTGTAACTGAACTCCATTACATGGAACACCCTCCTCCCTTAACTGAACTTTTAAAATTACTTAACATCTTCAAAAAACAACTCAATGTCACCTTCTTTGTAAAATCTTTTATAATTTTCTCCCCTGTATTGTCTTCTCCTTTAAAGTTAATTTATATTATTTTGATATTTTGGATGGGCTTATGTAAGCATAAATGTGTGTGTGTGTGTGTGTGTGTGTGTGTGTGTGTGTGTGTAGTGTCTTTCTAAAAAGGAAAAGAAGGTAAGTTTCTTGAGGCCAAGCATGTAATAAATGATAGTTAATTGTTGGGTTAGTTAGTAGTTAATAGTTAATGATGGGTTTTGCATTGATAGGAAATTTGTAACAGTAGAACTTTCAGGTAAACACAGTCCTAAATAATTTCAAAATAGAAATAGAATAGCCCAAACTCTTAAAAATCTTGAAGATCATATAAGAGAGAAGAATATGACATATATACTAAAGAAAATCAAACTACTTTCATATCAATAAATTAAATTGATATATAAACAGGAAGATGAAGATGAAGTACACTTTTCAATGGGCAAGAAATTCATTCTTTTAAATAACTGTGAGTAATAAATTTTCAAAATTCACTGTCAAAGAAAATTGCTATTAAGATATTTTATCTAAGACCATATTTCTTTTGGTTTATATTCATATCTGTATATAATAGCAGGTCAATGTAATTACCAATAATAGCATTTTATAGTGTTTTTTAGATTTGCAAAGAACCTTAAATTTTTCATTTGAACCTCACAAAACACTATGGACTAGATACTATCATTACCTCCAACTTACCAAAGAGAAACTGCTTGAGCAAAGTTAAGTGACTTGCCAGAGTTTATATAGCTATTAACTGCTTGATGTAGGATTCAAACTCATCTTACTGATTTCAAATTAAGTCCTCTGTCCTGCTATCAAGAAGCCATTATATTTATTGATTTTGCAAAAAGGGTGAGCAATTATTAAAACATATACACTGTTCCTTAGTTTGAATTTTTTTTTTTAGTTTTTTGCAAGGCAATGGGGTTAAGTGGCTTGCCCAAGGCCACACAGCTAGGTAATGATTAAGTGTCTGAGGTAGGATTTGAACTCAGGTACTCCTGACTCCAGGGTTGGTGCTCTATCCACTGCACCACCTAGCCCCACTAGTTTGAAAATTTTTGAGATCTATTTTGGTATAATAAGATTTAGCTAGAAGTGGCAGTATGGTTGAGTAGAAAAGAGTGTCTCAGAAAGTCTTGGGTTCAATACTACCTCAGAAATTCACTAGATGTGTGTTCTTGGTCATTAATCCTATCGTATTTAATTTCCTAATCTATTAAAGGAAGATGATAATTGTTGGGTGATTGTTGTCCTTTCTCAAAGAGAACCTAATTTATATCAGTGTGTTAGAGTCAAGTTACAGTGTATCTGGCTGTGGTTGAGCAGAGCAATACAAGCTACAGTGTGTCTGACTGTGGCTGATCAGACTAATAAAAGCTTGGAATGCTCTACACCTTGTGCTTAGGCACAAATAGTCCATGTGAACATTTGGGGGTAATTCTCTAAATTTGCACATCTTTTGTCTCTTTTGAGCTATTCCAATTCTGCTTTAATCATAAAGCATAGCACTTTCATGATGGCACAATGATGGTCAGTCCTTCTCAGGGTCTTCCATGTCATCATATCTCATGATTCTGCTGTAATTACCAAATGAGATAACTTATATACAGCACACAGCAAAATGTAAATTGCTATACAATAAGAGATTTTATTTACATATGTACATACATAAATATGCATGTGCATATATGTGAACATACAAAAACTCAAGTATCTCATTTTATCAATGATGCCCAAGAAAGTTAAAAGATCTTCTTCAGAGATACAGAACTTCAGTGAGCAAATAGCATGGCCAGTATTGCAACCAAACAGTGATGAGTAGTAATATAATAATAGTAATGCTCTGATGGCACTCATTAAGATGTACTTTTATTAATCTGAATATATTTAATTTTTATAAAACTAAAGTTTCCATATTTTTAACTTCCTGATAGTCATTCAACAAATAATTTGCATTAACAGAATAAATGTATTATAAAAGTATAGTTAATAATGTGTTAATTTTTCTTTTCTGTAGATAGTAGACCCTATACATTCACCTTAGCACACATAAATTTGAACTTATAACTTTTAAAGAAAATTATGCAGAGTTCTAAAAGACATTTGAGAGGTCATCTGAGCTTTCAGATAAAATAAACTTAAGTTATGTGAGTTATTTCAGTGTTTGTTAGGAATTGTTATCTCAGTGACATGGATATTTCCTTCAATGATATCTTTTTCATTAATTATATTATATATTTGCAAATTTTTATTTTCCCCCCAGTTAAAACAAGTTTTAACATTCATTTTTAAAACTTTTAGTTCTGAATTCTCTCAGATAGTGGTATCAGACTAGAATTATAGTTATCTGCCCCATTTCCTTATTCCTTATAAGCTTGGATAAAAAGGATTGTTCACTAAATGTACCTGGCATTTCATGGGAAAGGAGACAAGCCTTTTGAGGCAGTTTAGGACATTTCTCCCCCAATGAGGGATAGCAGACAAAAAAGTGATATGAGCCTAAAAATTACTTCCTAGAGGCTAACAGTAAATAACTATAATTCTATTCTACCTTCTTTTCCTGCTCTTCTCTAGACAGGAATCCGTCTCTTTTGGTACAAAAATTCTGGAAATATATAGTTGTTGATACAAGAGCTCTATTTAAAAAGATCAGCATGGACAGACACTTAACCTACATTGATAATACACAAAACTTACATCTAGAGTTTCAAATTCATTATTCTTGATCATGGACAAAGGTATAAATAAAGAAATAGTTTGCTATGTGTTTTTTCCATCTATGGTCATTCTTTCATATCAGATATTTTAACCATAATTCAATTGACTAAAAAACAGTGAGCAATATAATAGCTATAGTCATTAAAAAATTTTATTCAGTAGTAGTAAGGGCTTTCTTGACACATCTTTTTCCTTTTTCCAAATTACAGAATGACTGATCAACTCAGTCTTGCAACAAAATACTTAGAGATTCTCATTATTGAACACTGCATCAATACAATATGTGGGAAGAGAAAAGTGAGGATGCTATTTCAAAACAACAAATAAGCAAATAAATGACTTGGGCAATAGACATTCTCCATTAATGCAGTTATATAGATGTAGTCTTATAAAAAGGAGATTTATTCAAATTAGATTCTCCAAGCCTCCAAGAGAATTTTTTTCTGCAAGAGAGTAAACAGGAAAGAGTCACTAAGATAGAACATACACCTTATGATAATTGAATATATGGAAAATAATCTAAAGGGAGATGAGATGATGAAACTTCTCTCTCAAATTTCCTAAAATACAGCAATTTTATCATAAACTAGTTGAAAGCATCATTATCTAAAAGAAAGAGTCACAATAGATCAAATCAGTGTTTTAAAAACAAATAACATCCAAATCAACTCCTTTGGTTTCTCTTCAATAAAGGTTGATTATTATGTAATGTTGACACTGTACCATAACTGGAATGAATGTTGGAAAACTACTTATGATTCCTAGGCAGCATAAATGGAAATAAGCAATCAATCCATAAAGTTATTTTTCTCAAGTGAAAATGAGGTCATAATAAGTCTGTATATACTTCCTGTCATTCCACATTTTAGCTCAGTTTCTTTAGGTTTTAAAAGTGTTTCTGTCTTTGAAAATTCAGTTGTGACTAATTGATAGTCTCTCCTTTAAGTTTTTGCTGTTTAATATTATTTGACAATCAGCTGACAATATTAATGGGACAAAGAACATATCTATGGGTCACTTGGAGAACAGAGGAAAAATTAAATAAAGTCAGAGGGTAAGTAGGTGGTGCAGTGGCTGGAGCACTGGCCTTGGAGTCAGGAGGACAGAAGTTTGAATCCAGCATCAGATACTTACCACTTACTATCTGTGTGACCTTGGGCAAGTCACTTAACCCTGATTGCCTCACATCCAGGGCTATCTCCAGTTATCTTGATTCATATCAGGTCACTAGACCCAGATGACTCTTAAGCAGAAAGTGAAACTGGTGACTTAGCAAAGCACTCCCTCACTCAGATCCAATTCATGTACTTATCATGACATCCCCTCCCTGATGTCATGGTCTTCTTTGAAAATGAAAGACAAACATTAAATGAAGTCAGAGATATCAGAAAAAAGAAAAGAGTAAGTAGGAGGGTATAAAGGCAAACGTTGCCTATTTTACAATTTCTCTTGGGATCACTTTGCCATTGATGATGATGATTTCATATTTATATATAATATATGTATTTATATATAACTACATATTATATGCATATATACATAATATATATTATGTATATATGTAGCTTGTTAACTTCTGATATCTTTGTATTCCCTGGTTCTTCATGCAATATCTCCTGTTTTCTTATTTCAGTTTGCATAGTTTCTGAATCATGAAGAAATGAGTTTTCTGTAGATATATGTAGAATCTAGATGATCATTTGTCAGGGACCTTAAAGATAGGATTCATGCCTCAGGTATGAGTTAGAACAGATGATTTCTGTAGTCTTTCAACGAGGGGGTTCTAAAATTTATTAGAGATGGTACTAGGGTCAGTCATCATATTTAATTCATTATCATTCCACTCAGCACTATTACCAGAAAGAATATCTTAGAGTGACTCATCAATATGAAAATTTCCATGATAATAATGCTTATGTAGTGATAATTGTTCTATCATGATGTTTGCATTTAGGAAATCTTATGTAATTTAAAAATTACAGACATACTTGGAAAATCTTAAATAGTTTGAAATGTACAAAATCAAAATATAAAAAGACCAAAAAGAGTAACATGAAACATGCCTAGATGTGGAATTTCTGGAATTTTGGGAAAATATATGTGCATAAGTATGTGTGTTTATCTGAATGTCTTTTTTTTCCAATTTAATGAGTGAGTAGAATTCTATGTATTCTGGCCATTCAGAATTAGTTACATCAACATTTCTATATTTAGTTTGAGCATCCAAACAATTATTTTAAAAATATTTTATGTATTTATTTTTCCAACTACATGTAGTGGTAGTTTTCAGCAATTATTTTTTTGCAAAGCTTTAAGTTTTATATTTTTCTCTCTCCCTCCCTTCCTTCCCCCTTTTCCTGACAGAAAATAATCTAATATAGGCTATCCATACATAACTATGCTAAATAAAGACTCATATTAATCATGTTGAAAAAGAAGAATCAGAGCCAAACAGGAAAAAAATAAAGAGGAAAAAAAGACATATATGACAAGTTTTAAAAATTAGATTATAAGCTTTAGTCTGCTTTTAAACTCCAAAGTTCCTGTTTTGGATATGGATGGTATTTTCCATCATAAGTCTTTTAGAATTGTCTTTGATTATTGTACTGTTGAAATGAACAAGTATTGCTGATCATCACCAGTGTTGCTATTGGTGTCTATGATGTTCTGATTCTGCTCACTTCACTCAGGATTAATTCATGCAAGTTTTTCTGGATTTTTTTTGAAATCCCAATTTCTTATAGAACATGTATATATAGATATAGATATAGATATAGATATAGATATAGATATAGATATAGATATAGATATAGGTATAGGTATAGAGATAGAGATAGAGATAGATTGATATAGAGAGATATAGATAAATATAGCTATATAGATAAAGATAGATAGGTGATAGATAGATAGATAGATAGATAGATAGATAGATAGATTGATGATAGAAATATGTAAAATCACAGTTTGTTTAACCATTCACCTACTGATGGCCATCTCCTCAATTTCCAATTCTTTGCCACTATTTTGTACATGTGAGATTTTACACCCTTTTTCATGATCTCTTTGGAATACCAGTTTGGAAGTATTGCTAGATCAAAGAGTAGGTAGTTTTGTTGCCTTTTGGATGTAATTTGAAATTGTTCCATTCAGGGAGTGAGGGGAGGTGCAACATTTAATAAAAAGCAAACTTTAGGGTTCTTACAATATAGAATTAACAGTAGAATGATTACAAATAGAGATACTTAGGACAATTGTATTTGTCATTCTCTGCTTAGAGATATGTAGATTTAAAAAAAATAAATGAACATGGTGATTTGGATTATTTCCATTAGGTATAAAAAAGGAAATAAAGAATTTTAACTTATTATTCCCAAGTATTCCCATTCAAAAACTGATTATATAACTTAATCATGACAACCAGACATATAAATTGTTTCCTTCATTAACTCTAATATAATATGTGAATCGATAATAATAAGTATTATTCAATTATTCATAATAATCACTCTGGAGGTATTTTTATTATTTGTACATTTGGTGCAAGTAGGATTCCATTCAGACATATATTTCAAATGTTAGAAGAATCCTCAAAGTACCTTATCTCTCTGATATTTATTATAAAATGGATTTTAATTGGTTACATGTTTACAGTAAAATCTAATTAACATGAACTCCACTAATTTGGGATTTTTAAAAGACAATATAAATTGAATTCTTGTGGTCACACAACAACCCTTTTAATTTTCTAATACCTTCTACTATGAACCCCTCAGCACTAAACTTCTTGCTCTTTCCTTAAACTTTCTATCCTATTGGAAGCCCACTCTTTTTTTAGAAGATGGCTGGCCTCATCTCTTACTCCATTTAGAAAAATCCAGCTATCCATAAAACAATCTCTTATCTTTCCAAATTTACAATTTTACTTGTCCTTTCCTTCTTTGTTATAATCCGTGAAGATGAGGTAGTGCTCCTCTTTATAAACTTGTATTATTAAGTCCATGGTCTATCATCCTCTTATGGAGCTTACTCCATTAATCTTTCCATTCCTTTCCAACTATTCAATCTCTTTCTATTTGTTAACTTCTTTCATGGCTTTGAAATGTATTCAGCTTAATCCATTTTTAATCCCAGTCCATGATTTTCATTATTAGCTTCCTATTTACTCTTGTCATTTGGAAATGTTAGTTCCTTAACAAACATCTCACAATCTCACTTTTCATATACAATTCTATGCAAATTTTTATTGTCACTTCAAGATTAACAATGATTAACTGCATAACTTCATGATGAGCCAAGACTTGCATACCTAAGAGGAGAGCAAAAAATGTAGACTGTCCTGTCAATTAAAGACACAGAAATTGACTGAATGCTATAGTTCAGTAGGAAATTAAATATATAACTTCAGATAAACCTGTGAAGACATATGAATTCATACATAATCTATTGAACAGCACAAGAATTTATTTATACAATAAAACATCAGAAAGACTGACAAATTTAAAAGACCTAAGAATTCTGAGAAATATAATGAATAACTACAGTTCTAGAGGACACCAGACAAATTTGTGCTACCCAGCTCCTAACAAGAGAATGGACTCAATGCGGATTAAGACATACCATTTTTTAATTTTGTAATATAGAAATTGATTTTTCTTGACCTAGACTATATATTAAAAGGTTTTTGTTGTTTTGTTATTTTTAATGGGTGAGAAGGTAAAAAGGAGAGAAATATATTTATTATTTGAAAAAATAAAAATTAAAAACAAATAATAATAGACTTCAGTGATCCTCCTTGATACTCTCTTAAACTGTCTTTCATTATACTACTTTCTCCTACTTCTGCTCTCACCTATCTGGTTACTCTTATTTAGTCCTCTTTAATGGGTTACCTCTATTTATGATTATCTATTCATGTGAAGCAAACAAAGATAGACTTTGTTTTCTTTTCAGTTTATCAAACTTGATGATTTTCATCAATTAGCAGAGATTTAATGATCAATTTTAGTCTAATAATAAAAATCTATAACCATTCTTCATCTTTTCTAGCACCCTTATCACTTTGTCATCTGAATTTTGGGCATCTCTTGAATATCCTGTGAGGGCTTAACATCAACATGTGTAAAATAGATCTCACATTTTCTTCAACATCATTCTTCCTCTCATCTTCTAAATAAAAATTATTATTGTAATACCTCTACATTGAACTGTTGTAATGCAATTCTAGCTTGAGGCATGTAGATGATACTCATTGTACCATTCTCAATTAATTCTTAAATTTAGTTAGGGAACCATTACTATAAATAATAATAGTTTACAATTATATAGTGCTTTATACTTTACAAAGTTCTCTTTGCATAAGAACTCTGTAAGCTATCTTATGCATTTAGAAGATGAAACTCAGAGAAATTAAATGACTTTCCCAGAGTCCCATAAGGATAAAACTTACAGCTAGGATTTGAGCTTATGTCACTGATAAGGACATTAGGTTTAGCAAACAATCTGTCTTGAAAACACAACTCTAGGGGCATCTAGGTAGCATAGTGGATAAAGCACCGGCCTTGGAGTCAGGAGTATGTGAGTTCAAATGTGGTCTCAGACACTTAATAATTACCTAGCTTTGTGGCCTTGGGCAAGCCACATAACCCCATTGGCCTTGCAAAAAACCTAAAAAAAATACAACTCTATTATTTGTAACTTGCTTGATTTCAGGACAATTTATAATCTCTCTAGACCTCCATTTTTTGAATTTTAAAAATAAGGAAAATGGACAATTTGAACTCTTACGCCTCTTTTATCTCTAAATATATATACTAAGTTCAATAGTATTTCCCAATATGCCAACCTAAATTTTCTATTTTCTCTGTAAATAAAAGAAAGATGAGAACATATGTTTTTAGCATGTGTTATGTGACAAGTAAGTACTAAAGGCAGTAAATTCAATAGGAACAATGAAAAAAAGGGATCACTTATGATCTAGCAAAAATTGATGAATGTGTAAGGATATGAACTGAGACTTGAAAGGTAGGAATTTGATATAGAGAAAGATAGTGTATGGCATTACTATAGATGGGAAATATGAACAAAAGTGTAGAGTTAAGAATGCACATGAAGATTCCTGTGCTGTGGATAGAGGAGAAAAGATAAGTAAAGAGACATAGTTAGGAATTAAAGTGATAAAAATCTCAAGTATAATGTTATCAGTAGGAATGGAACTGAAGGAATGGAATGCAAGAAACATTTTAGTGAAATATATGCAATGTTTGGGGATTGATTGACAAATGAGTAATGCAGGGAAGAAGAGAGCAAAAAGGTAAAGTGATATCAAAGATTTCTGGACCAAATGTCTAGGGAAAAAAAGGTAATACTATTGATAAAATGAGGAAGACTTTAGTTGTTTTTGTAGGAAAGATGATATACTTTAAACATTGAGTTTACATTTATTGACAAATTTTAAATGATGGCTGCATTTATTTAAAATTAGTGTATATAGTTCATATTCTTCATAAATTATTTGTTTTTTCTTATTGATTTGAACTACTGAAATTTACCCTCAGAATACTATATTATGCATCCAAAATGAGATGAAAAATATATTTTCCTAATCATATACACTGATTGATCACAATAGATTTGAGACAAACAAGGAGCAAAACTGATAAGAAAGAAAAGACTATATTGAATCTTGGAAATTTTTGCAATACATTTGAAGATCCTAAACTACCACAAAAAAAGCATTATAATTGCAAACTTTAAAAGAATTAAAATTATTGTAGACCTGAAAGGCAATGAAATGTCAAAATATCTGTGTAAGCAAGACTGAAGCACATTTTCAGTTATGTCAAATATTACTCATAATCTCGTTCTTTCTTTTTCTCTCTTTTTCTTCCTCTACCTCTTGCTCAGTTCCTTATTTCTGTCACAAAACTTCTTTGAATCTTCTTCATTCATATAGTAACAAACATATCCAGAGGTCTGTGTTTCTGTACCAAAGACTCACTAGCCCCACAGGAACATAATGCATCTTTTCAAATATCCTAAAGGAATAATTAAGATGTCTTGTGGACAGCTGGGTGAACATTGAATGTTCCCTGCCCAGCTGTCTGCCTCACCCTAGGTTTCTTAATCTGAAGAAAGCATAAGGTTATGTATTGGGGTGGGGAGAGGGGGTAGGGAAGTATGGCTGAATGTACACTTTATAGTTTTCTCTTTTAGTGTGCTGACCAAAAAACCTTAATCAATTGATAATTCAAAAATTTAAATCCTGTTTTTTCTTTAATGTAAAAAAATAACCTTAGATGAACAAGATCTAAAACAAAGCAGATGTGATATAATTGTAAGGTGTATATAATTTGTATTTTTAATTAAAGATGTTACATTATAGCAAAGCTATAGGTAGCATGCTTCTGGACAACTTATAGTTGATAAGAAATATTTAAAAAATAAATTCATTGTTGTATTTGTTATCTCATCAATGTAGATATAATCTTCAGTAGTACAGAGCATAACCTCTCCATGACATCTCATTTTTTGGGGGGACTTTTCACTGTGCATTCACATATATAGCAGTAGGAATGACGTAATTTATTATGAGCCTTCCCTAGATTTTTTAATGGCATGACAACTAGTAGTGTATTTAGATTGTCCATTGGCTACCTTTGCTATTGTTACATGACAAGATAACCTCCATTTCATTGATATAGTTCTCTGAGAGAATACTTTATGACACTTCACCTGTATGTTCTTTGTAATTAAGATCTACTGACTACTACATTTTCCATGAACTTCTGCACTTCATTTCAGTTATCTTTAATTTTAATTCTTCAGAAACTGTTATATTCCATACTCCAAACCATATAGGATTACTGGAAGAATGCAGCTGCTAAAAAGACAAATTTTTCAAATAGAATTTAATGCTTTATTATTTCCCAAAGACAATTCAAACTATTCATTCTCCTCCTTCCTAGATCAATTCATTGTCAAACTTTTGTGTCTATTTAAAGATGAATGTATGGATAGACCAGCTCTATATCATATTCACTCAACTGCAAAACCTGACCAGAAATACTAGGGCAAGAACACACTCATTAGATTCTGGAACATTTGTATACCAAAAAACCTTATCTATCTTTTGAACTACACAAGGTCTCAGAGGCTTCTCTTCCTTCATCTAAAACAGAAAAGAAAAAATGCAGCGGCAAGGGCTAAGTACCCTACACAGGGACTCATGACCTTAGGGGAGAATTCTTCCCTGTCTCTTCCTTTACTTCATGAGTGTATGTCACCAAATGAGGCAAAAAAATAGAAAAAGAAAAAGAAAAAAGTAACTATTTAAATTCTTCTATAACTAATCAATTAGCCTCCTCTTCAGCACTTGGTTAGCCATCCAGAACAAATTATATAATTTCAGCACATGCTCTCTAGACCCATCTAGATATTTCCATTCCACAGCAACACAATTCTCTTAGAAACAAATTCTCTAACCACCTCCATTTGGAGAGACACTGTCATAGAAACTGAAGTAACAAAGGTTGAATAGGCTTGTTTTCAGGGCCACCTTTCTCCCTCGTAGAGCACAGCACTTAGGTGTTTTGAATAAAAGAAGCTTGATTCAGTCTGTTAGGTTTGAGTTTTGAAATGGTAAAACAAACCTATTATTGTCACTTGAGCAGAAAGGGCTGATAATTCAACGGACCTTTAAAAAAGAGAGTAGTTCTGTTCCTGATGTCTTCATTTATTGCTTTGACTAAATTGCAAGCAGATATATTGTCCAAAAGATTTTCATTGAGGGACTGAGGAAAGAGATGCTATCTATACTTTTTCCTACCCTAATTCCATGGTAACCAGAGTAAGAAACACAAAATGGGAAACTGGGTCTCCTCGAGGTAGAGGTAACTTAAGACATATCTTCCTTGGAGAAAAATAAAGAGAATGAACTGAAGTTTTGGCTTTGATTGATAGAAGACAGATACTGGGAGTTGTATGAGCAATAAAAAGCTGAGATGAAAAGTGGAATGTCTAATCATCACACAACTCTGTCACTTCTGTTTTTGACTCATCCTCCTTGTGGCAGAAGTTATGGGCATTACCACGGAAAAATTGAGAACTGGAAAAGACCTTAAATTAAAAAGACTACAAACCCCAAATACATCCTGGGTCATTGTCAGTCATCCTGATTCTTGTCTTGCCACTGGTCTTTGATGACTCTGGAGAAGAGAATTGGTGGAGAGACTAATTGATGTCTTTTGAGCAGTTCTGTCCCATTTAAATCCAATTCATGCACAAGTTAAGATATCACTGTCCTGATATCATTGGTATTCTCAGAGAGCATAGGACAAACAACTAAAGCAATTATTATAAGTTACTGCTTATAGCAACTATGTCTTTTATGTCTATTAGCACTTATTTTCTCTTTGTGAAGAATAAATATCTGTTATATACATCTGATTTGCATTGAACATTAAAAGACTTTTCTCCTGATAGTGCTAGGTGGTACCATGAGTAGAGTGGAGTTATGTTAAAATTTTATCTTAAAAATTTACTAGAATTTTTACCCTGGGCAAATCATGTAACTACTTTTTGTCTCAATTTTGACATTTGTAAAATGGGAGTGAGGATAAAATGAAATTATACTTGTAAAGTTCCATGCAAACCTTGAAGTACTATATAAATGTTAACAATAACAATTATCATCATTACTATCATTACTGCTGCTACTGCTGCTGCTGTTACAACTACTATTACCATTACTATTACTACTACTTCATCTGTCCTTTGGTCAATCTTAGATATGAACCCAAATCTAAGCTTTTGGCAAATTTTCTCTGGAGTGTAGCCTAGGGGATCTTATGAACCAGATTGTGAGGGAAAAGGAAGCTAACTTTTCCGACTAAAATTGACTCTTCTCCAGGACTGAACCTAGTTTGATTGAATGAGTAAGTCTATTATCAGGCTTCCTTAATAGAAAAGGGGTATATAGGGAAATGCCCCAGTTCCTTGGGGCCTGCAGGGATCACTGTTATTAAACTCTTGTACTTCTATATTAGCCTAAGAAATATAGAAATAGTGAGTAGCTATATTTTGAGGCAAGGAAGCTGGCCTTAAAAGAAAAATTGATATTCCTTTGAAAAATTCTGCATCTGCTTCTTTTTGAGTTTTACCTTCTAACCCTAGTTTTTTCCTGTTTGGTCAAAAAAGAGACAAGTTTGGCAGGCCTTCAAGTCTCTGAAGACAGTCATGGTCTAATTAATTCTTTTCCTCCTCTGGCTAATCATCCTCATTTCTTCAGTGAATCTTCATTTGGTCTAATCTACATGTCCTTTGACATACTATTTTCCCTCTTTTAGAAGTTTTCTAGTTTATCAATGATTTCTGTTCAGTTTTGATATCTGGATTGGAAATATAATTCCAAATGTGGTTTTATAAGCAAAAAAGTTTAGTGAACCCTTTACTTTCTTTATTTTTTCATATTATCTATCTCTTAATAAAACCTAGGATAGCTTTTTTTGACTGCCAAGTCAAACTTTTGATTCATATTGAGTATATATTCAATCAAAATATTAGATCTCTTATTAACATACTTTCTTTGGCACTGGTGATTTTTTTAACTCAAGTACATTTGCTCTTGGAATTTTCTCTGTCCCCCATGCCTAATATAATATCCTTCTTCATGTCCAACTACTGGTCACACTGTCATCCTATAGATCTCAATTAAAATTCCATATTCTATATGAAGGATTTACCAATCCCTCTCATTTAAAAATATTCATTTGTTTAACATTTTTAACAAAAACTTGTTCTCAGTTCTGTCCCTCCCCACCCTCCCCTAGTCCAATGGAAAGACAGTAAGTATGATTTTAATTACACATGTGAAATCCTATAAAATATTAGCCATACTGAAAAAAATAGGAAAGTTGCCTCAATTTGCACTCAGAGTTAATCAATTCTCTCTCTGGTGATGGATAGTATTTTTTAAAATCATGAATACTTGGAATTGTCTTGAATCATTGTATTGAACAGAATAAACAAGTCTTTCATAGTTGATCATCATTACAATATTTTTGTGTGCCCACTGATCTCTTGGTTCTTCTCACTTAATTTTGTATCTATTCATATCATTCTTGCTCTTTAAAAAGGATCTTCATTTATTTATTTGTTTTCTTTATACCAATTAAATGCTAAAATCCTTTTTAAAAGTTTTCATTTGACGGTGGCTAGGTGGTGCAGTATATAGAGTACTGGCCCAGGAATCAGGAGTACCTGAGTTCAAATCTGGCCTCAGACACTTAATAATAATTACCTAGTTGTGTGGCTCTAGGCAAACCACTTAACCCCACTGCCTTGCAAAAAACTAAAAAAAAAGTTTTCATTTGAAACTTTTATACTTTCTTTTCTCCCTGCCCTCCTCCTTCCCTATGATGATAAGCAATCAGATATAGGTTATACATATTCAGTCATGTAAAATATCTCCATATTATTCATTTTATACAAGAAAACTCAATTTAAAGGAAAAGAATGAAAGAAAGTGAAATTAGCATGCAACCCTGATGGATAAATGACCTCAGCAGTTCAGAGAGCTAGGGCAACTGTATTAGAACAGTTATGGACAATATTATTTCCATCCAGAGGAAGAAAAACAAAACAAAACAAAAAAAAATCTGTCAGAATCTGATGAACACTGCATTTACGTTTTAAAAGAATATCATATATATATATATATATATATATATATAGAGAGAGAGAGAGAGAGAGAGAGAGAGAGAGAGAGAGAGATTATATATTTCTTTAATTCCAATTCTTCAAACCAAAAATGAGTAATCTGTAAACATGTTTAACACAAATGTGTATGTACAATATTAACCTGACTTCTTGCCACTGAATGGAGGGGAATGGGATGGGATGGTAGAAGGAAATTTTGTAACTTAAAAATATACATAGGCATATGGATGACTGTTGAAAAACTTTCATAAAATGCATTTGTTAAAAATAAAACATCAATTAAAAATAGCTATTACTATCAGCTAATATTTACTAGATGCTCAGTAGGGTGCTATAGATTGCTTAGAATTTATTAATATTGCAAAAAACATAAAAAATTGCACAGAGAACAAAGCAGATAAAATAATTGAACTAAGAGTTAGAATGGTATCCTATAAAAATGCCATTTTGATACAAATTTTATTTTACAGACTAGAAAATGTAATCCTAAATTTGTACATTTTGGTTCATACCTATAAACCCTTTTTTCAAGAGGGCTGATGCTAGAACATTACCTGCTTTTGCAATTCTACGCTTCTGTGAGCTAAACTGATTGAGGTATCCATTTAAGTTGACCACTGATATGGTAATCCCAGGAGTGGGAAGTCATCATCAGTCTTCCTGAGAGAAGAGAATGGTCTTATAATGAACCATTGTGCTTACTTCTAGCATGAACAAGAATAGGAAGAGGAAACAAAAAGGGAAGAAATTTAGTAAGTTAGGAAGGAAGGAAGGAAGGAAGGAAGGAAGGAAGGAAGGAAGGATAGAAGCTATAAAAAAGGGAAAAGAAAGTTATTGTCATTATTTTATAACATAGGTCAAGTTACACTGCACCTAGAATCAGAAGGGCCAGAATTCTAAGTTAGACTCAGACACTTAATAGTTTTTTTTGAATCTAGGCAAGTCTTTTTACATCTGCTTGCCTGTTTCTTCATATGTTAAGTGGGAATAATAGTAACACTAACTTCTCATGTGCTTTCATATATCATTATAATGGTAATATTTGTTAAATATTTTGCAAAACTCAAGTGTTTTATAAATTCTGCTCTTTCTAATAATGCTACTGCTGCTACTGCTGCTGCTGCTGCTGCTACTGCTATTGCTGCTGCTGCTACTACTACTACTATTACTACTACTACTTCTACTACTACTACTACTACTATTACGACTATGAAAACTACCAGCATCACTATCCCCAGGGTCTCCATATACCTCTCTCTATGAGAGATCTTATATTAGATGAACTCTGAAGCTCTTTTGAGCTCTAAAGCTATGATACTAATCACAAAAATGAAAAATTTGGAATCCTAGATTAGGAAATAGACTTTATGATCATCTACCTTTTTCATTTTATTGATGAGGAAAATGAACTTTTTATAAGATGAAATATCTTGATGAGAATCACTCAATTTTTAGTGATAAATTCATGATTGAAACAGTCTTCTCATAAACAATTCCAAATGTCTTCTACTATACAGTGGAACACCACTCTATCAAATAAGAGGGACATATCCCAGTCATAGTGCATTATTGGTTTATTAACAATTGAGAGGTAGCTTAACTTAGTATATGGGCAGCAAACTACTCCAGTAGCTTTGCTGAGGAAACTCCAAATGGAGTCATAAAGAATTGAACTTGATTAAAAAGACCACAAACCTAGCAGTTTAGAAGTGATTTTACCTCGAGTAATGTCATTTACACTATCTGAACTTCATTTCTTCCCCATCCATAAATGGGTATAATTGTACAAATATTGTTCACTTTAATGCTCACAAAAGCATTTTATAAGCTTTGAGTGTTATATAAATATGAAATAGTAAAATTTCCATGAATATAAATTATGCAAGTCATTGACTTTTTAAAAAGGCATGAGGTCAAATTCAAGTTGTTTAGTGGAGGGAACATGCTTAGATAGATGTCATCTTTCCTTTGGTTAAAAAAATTAACAAAAGAATAAAACTTAAATTTTCTCTCAAGAATTGTAGCTCTGTTTTTCAAGTTTGGTCTCGTACTCTTTATCTTGCTTCTTGCTTTCTTCTTTGAGCTCACATTCAAATTAAAACTATCACACATGTCTGTTTCTGTTCATATTGCTGATCCTGGAAAAATACAATAAGGAAAACAATGAAGATTTATGGAAATCATTACTTAAAAAAGAGCAACATTAATTCTGCTCATAAAAGATGATCAGAAGAGAACTGTACATTTTCCCCCTCTTTTAACCATGAAGAGAAAGTTTCTCAATATATCAATAAGAGTTCTTTTTTTCCAAAAAAATAGGGTAAGAACAAAATCCAGATATTAGTTATTCTCCTTTTTCTTTTCTCCTTTTTATATATTGCTAACTACAAGACTACTTGTTTTGGATTGAATCAGAGGGCCAGGGTTCAAATCCTGTTCCTAAAGTCTCCTATTCCTGTGACCTTGAGCAAATCATTTAACTTCTCTGGGTCTCAGTTTACTCATCTGTAAAATAAAGAGGTTGAATGTGATAGTCTTGGAGGTCTCCAACTCTGTTTATCATCTATTAGTGAGCTTTCCATGGCCTAGATCCAATCAATACAAAACTAAATGTAGCATTAATAATTTTCTAAAAATTTAGGCCCTGATATAATAAATTGATTTTATTGATAAAATGAGACTAATAGCATTTTATGTTTGTGTGTGAAAGCATTAGATACATGTAGATGTGGAAGATCTTTGTATGTATGTGTGTGGCTGAATTTTTCCAATGTGATTAGTAAGCTTGTTCATGAAAAAGTCACTAAGACAAGCTGTTTCTCATCTGAGAACAAATAAGATTATTTTATTTTTGGAATCTTGATTTCTGATGTCTTGAGTATCTAGTTCATTTTATGCTATCTAGACCTATGCCTTGGAATGAATTTCCTTTTTCAATTCATTCTCACTTAGGGTTGGCATACTCTACAACAGAGTGACCTACTTTCATTTACAAAAATAGGAAAGTTATAAAAGAGGATCCACTGTCTTGACATTCAGACAGAGAACATAGATAGCCACACACATGGAGAATATTGTACTATATTTCCAAAATACCTTTCTTTGAAACTGAAACAACTGCATGTCCTAGCTAGATTTTGTGGGAATAAAATTATTTATCCCATTCCTTTGAATAGGGCTGTAATTCCAAACAGCAGACACTCCAATTTTCTTTTCATAGAAAATTTAATAAGTTGTAATCAATTAATTCTTATTGTTTCATTGTTTCAATGTAGATCTCATCATTGAATGACAAAGGGAAAATTCCACTAGAAAAAAAATTCTTGCTATAATTGTTTTCAGTCATTTTCAGTTGTTCATAACTTTTCATGAATCCAGTTATGATTTTCTTTACACAGATACTAGTGTGATTTGTCCTTTACTTTTCCAACTTGTTTTATAGATGAAGGAATTGAGGCATACTAGGTTATGTGACTTCCCCAGACTCTGACATGTCTGAAGCCTGAATTGAAGATGAGGCAGGAGTTTGAAAAAAAAAATCTTCCTGGTTTCCGACCTGTAACTTATGTGATATTTAGTTTCCCTCTTCCAAAAATAAACTGGTCTTACTCTGACTTCCTCTCTATGGTGTTCCTCCCTTACTAATTCTTGTGGGCTGGGTTTTTCTAATATTCTGAATGCAATGGTGATATGACTGTTTGTAAGGTGTTCTGAGTCTGCCCCTCACTCAGGTCAGTCTCCAGCTAGTTTAGTCTGATTTTGGAACAAAATGAGACACTTAGGACATTCAATACATATTAACTTCAAAAAGCATACTCACAAATAAACCATTCCCTTTGTATTACAGTCTCTATGAAGGGCAATGGGATTAGGTCCAGAGGTTGGCACATAATTCCTATAGAATAAAGTTCCATTTTCAAGTGCAAAGACCCTTATCAAACTTAAGTGCCAGGCACCCTGGCTTTTCAAAGCTTCCATGCTGGTCTGCATGGCCACAACATCCCATCTGTAATCCTAGCCCCAAGGTAGTCTTGGCTCAAATTCCTCAGTCTATGCAGATCACCTCTAGTACTTGAAACTGAGACAAACACAGAACAGAAGCAAATATATCCCCAGATCCATTTTCCTGAACTGAAGTAAAGGAAGGAAAATAAGAGGGGGGGGACGTCTTTCCTTTCTTACCTATTTAGTTTAGCACCTAAGCTTTAGGTAAACTGTGATCCATACCCTTTGGACACAGAAGGAAGCAAAAGTTTGAAAAAATAAAAGAACGTAGTTATCTTATCAAAGAATGGTACCCCACACCATTCACAAAAAAAAATAAAAAATGTAAAGCCTTCACTTTACGTAAGCTGATCAAGCTGTAAAGACACCTCATAATTACCTCCATGTTAGGTCTGGGTGTACGTAGACAAGTTAGAGATATAAATAGTCAACAAAAATATATGAATTTAGATATAAACCCTGAAGACACTTCAACTAAGTGAAGTTATCTAGACTATTTTATTTATTGTTATCTACCAACCAAACTTCAGATTGCCTGTTTTTGGATAACCAGGAAATAAAATCAACAGTCCAATATTGAGCCCCTTAAACCAACCAAGACTTGAAGTTGGTCTCTATATTCTTAAGGAAAAATTAAACTAACTTGAATGAGGGGAACATATTTGTTAGTGTTGAAGGAGAAATATCTGGTTTTTTTAATCTTAGGAAAATATCAATTGTGTCTGTCTATATTTTCTGAGGACTTCTATAAGCCCCAATTAGATGTAGATTCCCTCTGGTTGTTCAATGTAACTTCATTGTTAAATATAAATTCACCATGATAAACACAACCTCAGCTCATCCCTTTACCTCTCCTCCAGTCTTCTTTTTTTTTTCCTTTTTAGGTTTTTGCAAGGCAAATGGGGTTAAGTGGCTTGCCCAAGGCCACACAGCTAGGTAATTATTAAGTGTCTGAGACCGGATTTGAACCCAGGTACTCCTGACTCCAAGGCCGGTGCTTTATCCACTACGCCACTACGCCACCCCTCCTCCAGTCTTCTAAAGTGGGTACCTGATCCCAGTTGTATAGATGGAGTAGGGTGCTTTTCCCTGACTCTTCCCTGCACAGCAAGTGGGCAAGACTATAAAAATTTGACCCACATTTCCCTCCATGCTGGACTCATTTACTGGAGTCTGAGCTCTGCCATTTCTTATGGCTGTTTTCCTTTCTCTCTTTCCCTCAGACATCCTCACCTATAAATTTCCTTTTCCATCTGTCCTCAAGGAAGTTATTGTCTCTCCAGAAAAAAGTTGAATCTGTGAACTTTGCAGGCTTGTGAAATAAAAAGTCCTAAACTGTCCAGGGCTAGACATGAATTTTTCACTTCCTAGAACCCTAATCTTTGTGGCAACACCACACAATTCCCAGTCATTATTAGGATATTTTGTCTAACACACACACATCTTGAATGAGCAGGGGACTTACCAAGGATAATCTTTCTGTTAAAAGATCAATAAACCTTAGCCTCTGCACTAAAAAATGCATCCTCCATACACCAACATAATATAATAAATTCTATAGCTGAACTATTTTATATATGTTCTCTCCCCTAATTGGAATGTAAGATTATTGAAGACAGAGACTGTTTAATGAATGATTTTCTACTCCATCCCTAAATAAATTTAAAAGCTTCAAATCCTCTTTTTATTACAATATCATTTAGATACAAGTATTGAAATAGATTAGTAAAAGCAAAACAAATGAAGATCAGCAAGAATAACAAAAACAATGAACAGACAGGGAGACTTTTAGGGCAAAAATATATTTTTGATTATTTGGCCCAATTAAGATTAACTTTGTATTAATCTATGATAATCAAATACCATGAAGAGTACTTCACAAATATCATTAACAAATAAGAACAAGAAGCCTGAGGACAGAAAAGAAGAGAAGAATAAGTGCTGGTAAAAGAGAGGAAGGGAGAGTTAAGAAAATATGAGAGTGGGAGAGAGAATTGGAACAACTGGAGTTGGTATTGTCACAGAGTCATTCCTACTTGCACAAACAATTAGATGCTTCTGGTTTTAGCTTACTAAATTTTAGCAAGTATAATTATATATATATATATATATATATATATGAAACTTCAGAAGATATGCTCTATTCATCTATTGATGTAAACAAACTTTGTTTTCCAGCAGGATTTTCCTCTCCTGATCTGTACAATTACCCAAACAACTTTTTGCAAGCAAGTCTTTTTACAAACCATCATTTTGAAAGTTCCTACAGTATGCACAATTATATATTATGGCTGTGCTATGTATAAATACATATACATGCCTACATATATCTGAATATGTGTATATGGGGGTGTATGCAAATATGAATATATATATATATATATATGATCCCCATGCAAAGAGGGGTTATTTGATCAAAGCATTTGATTATATGCAGAAAAACAAAGGGAAATCTTTAATAACAAAAAAGATTTGCCAATTAACTGATCTTTTAATGGTTTTTGTTAGTAAGTAGTCAAATAGAAATTTAAGAAGGAAAAATATAATAATATAGCCATCCTTTGGAGGAAAGTCATCCAGAGATTATAATCTTGAAATGATTTCATTTCAAAATCAATCTTTTCTGAGAGTAAGAAGTTCAGACATATGTATTGTGTGTATGTATGTGTATATAAATATATAATATATATATATTTAAAATGGCACTCTTTTAATGTTTGCTATTTGAAATTAAACATTTAATACAGCATCTCATTGAAGTTAAATCTATACAACATATTTGTTTTTCTGTTTTGTTTAAAGATGCTTTCTATAAGGTTTCTTTTGTAGAGTAAATTGAAAAAATAATATAATGCAATAGAATACATTTAAAATTAAATACAAAATTTTAAAAGAATCCTTTCAGAGGGATGGTTTTTTTCCCCTAAATGTTCAGGTAGCTGTCAGCAACTTGGTTGTTCAATAGATGGAGCATCAGGAAGACTTACTTTTTTCAGTTCCAATCTGGCCAAAGGCACTCACTAATTTTTGGTATGAGACAAATCACTTAATACTATTTGCCTCGATTCTTGATTTATAAATGATCTAGAGAAGAAAATGACAAACTACTCCAGTATCTTTGCCAAGAAAGCTACTCAAAAGGAGTCACAAATAGTGGGGCACAACAAAAACAATTGAACAACAATAACAAGAACAACAGGTGATTGAGGGAAAGGAGAAAATAGTTTCTGAAAAGTCCTTCAAGAAACTCTGGGAGTTGACTTTCAGATGGTCTTAGTAGTTGGAAAAGTGGGAAGCAAGCATAGTGATAATTATGTTAAACAGATCAAATTATAAATTCAGATTTATTGCATACTTAAGATTTACATAGCACTCTCATAACAACTTTGTGAGAGGGGTAATCTAAATAATAATTTCTGAATGAAGAAACGGAGGCAGAGAGAAAAAGTCACAAGCTAAGGTACATTTTTGCTATTATAATTAAAACTCAAATCTTTTGATTCTAATCCAATATTCTTTCCACTACATTGTGTTTATAATCCAGTAAACTTAAATTGGATAGCAATGACAATTAGTTTGTTCAAGTATTCTTTCCTTTCTTGTCCCTTTCACTCCCGCCTTTATTAGATTCCTCCCTTCTTCCCTTTTGTTTCTTTCTCATATTACAAATTATGTAAGACTTATTTCAGATAGTTCAAATATTGGTTAATGATAATAATTTGAGGATTTATTTAAAATAGTATGATCATTGACTCAAAGGATAATGTTGTGTTTTAGAACCTATTATTTGAAAATTATCTAATGGACTGCAACCTTTAAATGGATTGAATATTATGTGGTAGCTATGAAAGCTAATGTGATGCAAAATGCTTTTAACAGAGGTATAGCATCCAGAAGAAGGGAAGTAATACCATTGTATTCTATCTAACTTGGAAAATCTTAAGGTTAAATAAGAGATTAACTAGGTTATAACAATTTATCATTGAAGAAATTCGGAATGTTTAATTTATAGAAGAAAATAAAGAAGAGAATGGTTGGGAAGAAGAGAATGATAGTTATCTTCAAGTAGTTAAAAGAATAGCATGTAGAAGGAGAATTAAGACTTGCAACTCCTTGGTAATAAAGGGAAGAACTAGAAAGCAATGGATAGAATTTGTATAGATAGCTTTAACCTGGAAATGGAGAAAAGGTTCCTAACCAGCATAGACATTCAAAAGTAGTGTGGATCCTTCAAAAGGTATTGAGTCTCCTCACATTTTTCTCTTTTCTTTCCCTTTGTCCCTCCTCATCAATTTTTTGCTACCTTTCTCCTTTTTAATTTTACTTTTTTTACTTTCATCTTCCCGTTTACCAGTCCCCCTTTGCCCTTTCTGTCCCTTTCCTCCCCTACTTTCCTATAGTGTTGAATAGATATTTAAACTCAATTGGGAATGTTTATTATCTCTTTAGGCCAAATCTGTTAAGAGTAGGATTTACTCAGTATTCAAACCTTTCCTTCTTTCCCTCTACTGTTTCTCTTCAAGTGATTTTATTTATCTTCTAATGTCTAGCCTTTTCCTGGTATAATCCTTCTTTTCATTTCTTGATTGTTTTCCTTGTCTTATACCTACAACCCCTCTGTCAAGCATACTCCTTTTATCTGATCTGATAAAAGTACCTCTCTCAGAGTTTGATTGATTGACTGATAGCTCATAGTAACTAAGTATACCCCCATCAGAAATAAACTTCTTAAGAGTCATAAATAACATCAAATTATAATCAATTTATACAGCACCTTCTTTTCAAGTATTCTCTATGGACATGCAATTCTCATGAGCTAAAGTATCATGCAATGCAAAATCATTTCATATATCCTCCTCCTCTAAGTATGCTCCCTCTAATAGTAGCTAAAGTATCAAGAAAAGCAAAATCACTATATGATCTACTTATGTCTAGTCCCTTTAATTACACTCTCTCCCTCTGATCCTATATTACTTCAACCCTTGTTACTTAAAGTGTGGTATAAGGCAAGATCACCTCATGATCTATTTATGTACACCCATTCTAAGTACACTCTCTCCCATTGTCCCTGTTGTACTACAATCCTCATCAACTATAGTATCTAATTAAATAAGATTGCTTCATAATTTAATTACATACAGACCCTCTAAGCACTCTCCTTCTCTCTATCCTAATAGAAAATATGATACTCATAATCAGCATCATTTAATGATTCACTTATACCCATATCCCTCCAATTATATTCAATACCCATTAGCTAAAGTATTGACTAAAAGCCCAATACTTTCATGGTCATCTTATACCGATACCCTTTCTCTAAATGTTTCTCTGAACTATCTAAAAGAAATACAATTCTCAAGAGTTACAAGAATTATCTTCCCTTTAGGGATATATATACAGTTTAATGTTCTTAACTAGTCTTCCCCCCCCCTTTCCTTTAACCTTTTTCTGCATCTCTTGAGTCTTGTATTTGAAGAGAAAATTTTCTCTCCATTTTTATCAGAAAATTTTGAAAGTCCTCTACTTCATTGAAAATCCATCTTTTCTCCTGAAAAAATATGCTGAATTTTTCAGGGTAGTTGATTCTTGGTCCTAATCTAAGGTTCTTTACCCTCCAGAATTTCTCATTCCAGGTCCTCCATTCCTTAAATGTTGAAGTTAATCCATCCTGTGTGATTCTGATAGTGCTTGATTGGAATTTAAATTGTTTCTTTTTTTTACTGCTTACAATATTTTTCTCTTTTAGCTGAGAATTCTGGCATATTACTTGGAGTTTTTATTCTGATTTCTCTTTTTGGAGGTGTTCTGTGGATTCTTTCAAGGGCTATTTTGTCTTCTTCCTCTAGAATATTGGGGTATTTTTCCATAATATTTCCTTAAAGATATTTCCCAGGCCTTTTTTTTATCAAGACTTTTAGGAAGAACAATATTTCATAAGTTATTTCTTCTGGATTTATTTCCCATGTTGTTTGTTTTTTCTAAAGATACTTTTCATTTTCTGCTATTTTTTTTTCAGCCATTTAGTTGTTTGATAGTTTTGGTGTCTCATAGAGTCATTAGTTTCCATTTGTCCAATTCTGATTTTTAGGGGATTTTTTCAGTAGTTTTTGTGTTTCCTTTTTCAGTTGATTAATTTAGTTTTAAATGAGACACACTCTTTTTTAATTTGTTAACTTTATTTTTTGATGATTTACATTCTTTTAACAGTTGGTCATTTTTACTTTTAAAAGGAGTTGATTTCTTTGGTCAATTTTTCATGATTCTCTTGCATGGCTCTCATTTCTTTTTTGATTTTTTTCTTCTTCCTCTCTTAATTGGATTTTAAAATACTTATCAAGCTCTTCCATGAGGTTTTGGATTTGAGACCTGATAAACTCTTTTAAATCTTCACA
The DNA here is from genome assembly GCF_037893015.1 of Macrotis lagotis. Classification (NCBI taxonomy): domain Eukaryota; kingdom Metazoa; phylum Chordata; class Mammalia; order Peramelemorphia; family Peramelidae; genus Macrotis; species Macrotis lagotis. The sequence goes on along the minus strand of NC_133664.1, from coordinate 160,448,727 downwards.
TGTAGGCAATTTATTACTACTAAATTCTGAAATGGCATTTTTATTGGTCCTATTGGAAAATTGGCTTTATATGGTTAATCCTCTGTGTATTTTTGGTCTTTGTGTGTGTGTGTGTATGTGTGTGTGTGTCTGTGTGTGTGTGTGTGTGTGTGTATGTGTACTCATTTTGATAGTTGAACTCTGCTCTTGGAAGCTAGGGATATAGTCCCAAACTGTTTATTCTGGGGAGTAATCTACTCCCTGATTGATTACTTGTAAAGGTGTTGCCTATGCAGAGGTTTGCTTCCTCCTTTATGACTAGGCTTTGCCTATACAGTAGTTTTTTCTCAACCCAGTTGTATTTATTTCCCCAGAGTTCCCAGGGCTTGGACTTTGTCTGGGGTTGGAACCCTTGCTGTGGATCTGTTTTCCATTTAGCTCACTGAGCCTGGACCTGAGTTGCACTGTGGCTAGAAGTTTCCTGCTGGCTTTCCTACTCTTCTGACTATGCTGGGCTATACTTCCCCCTTCCCCCATGAAAAGACAAACCTTTACTGAAGTTTCATCATGATATCTTGATTTGAGAAATTGTTTCACTCTTTTATAGTAGGATTCATAGCTTTAAGTTCTGTATAGAGGCTTCATTTAAAGTTGTGTCTGGAAAAGCCCTGGGAGCATGCTAGCTTTGCCACCATCTTGGTTCCACCCCAGAAATCATATCAACCTCATTATCAATTTGTACATCTCTGGAAAGTACAATGACAAGGTAAGTAAATCTATCCATTGCATTCAAGACTTCTCCATTTACTATAAACAACTGATCCACAGATGAAACCTGTGTTTTCTTGGTGTTTATTGTGAGCCCAGTTTTAGCCCAAGCAGCATACTTTTTTGCATTTCAGTTTCAGAAGCTACATTGAATATACAATCATCTGCAAACAGAAAATCATGAATCAATAGTCCTTATCTTGTAGCCTTTTTAAGTTGAAGAATTTACCATCAGTGCAGAAGCTGACCTTGATGCAAAGTTCACTTCCTCTGAAAGCATTTGACAGCATGGAGGAAAATATTATGCTAAAAAGCATGGAGCAAGTACACACCCCATTTCACCTTATTGGTGATCAAGAAGCCTTGAGAGCATTGTCCACAATTCATAACCTGAGCAAGCATGCAGTCATGAAAATGATGTATAATACTGTTAGACTTCTCTGGGGAAACACATGCTGATATAATTTTTCAAAAGCCCTCACAACTGAAGACATCAAAGGCTTTTATAAGATCTGTAAATGTTGCATCCAGGCTGGGCAGTTAGGTGGCACAGTGGATAAAGCACTGTTGTTAGAGTCAGGAAAACGGGAGTTTGAATTTGACCTCAGACACTTGTACTAGCTTTGTGACCTTGGACAAGTCACTTAACCCTGATTGCCTCACATCCAGGGCCATTTCCAGTCATCATGAATCATGTGGGCCAGTGGACCAAGATAAATTTGGAGGAGCTTTACCACAGCATCCCCTCACTTAAATTCAATTCATGTGCTTGTTTTGGCATTACCACTTTGATGTCAAAGTCTTCTTTGAAAATGAAGGACAAACATAAAGATTTCTGTTCTGCTCTGTCAGTTCTCTGGTTGTTTTAGGGCAGCAAACACCACATCAACTGTTCCTTGATCCTTTCTGAAGACACACTGGCTCTCAGGTCAATGACCATCTTCCATGTGAAGGATTAACTTATTGAGGAGAACTCTGGCAAGAGTCTTACCAATAATGACTAAGAGCAAAATATCCCTGTGATTGGCACAGGCCAATCTTTTCCCTTTACCTTTATAAAGATAGGCCATGTAGGAGTCCTTGAACTTCTGGAGGATAACTTCCTCATGCAATATAACCTAGAAAAATTCAGGATGATAAATGAACCCCCCCAACTTGTAAATCTCAGCTAGAGTAGAATGAGCACCAGGTGTTTGGCACATGAAAGGAGTATTTCTCAATTTCGTTCAAACCTTTAACATTTCTACCCCTCAATTCATTCTTAGGTTATTAACTTTGCTTTAATCTCACTTTCTTTCTTTTCCAATCCCAACCTTCAAACTAGATATTTCAGTCTTTGTTTTCAAATGCCATTGCTTCTCATTTTTTGTTTTCTTTCTTTTCATTTATCACTGAAATAAAGTCTTGCATTATTCCTACCGCTTATCCCTTCACCTCCCACTATTGAATGAATCTGGAAGAAGTCACACAGCTATGCTCTTTAAGTTTATGAGAGATCAAGTAGTAATATAGCAAGACAATACTTTCATTTCTTCTCAGTTGATTCTATATCTCAAGATTCCCACAGAGGCAATTTTAGAACTCTTCCCTTTTCATGCCTCTCACCTCCCCCTTAATCCCCTGTCTCAGCTAACAAGTTTACTGTTTACTGAGTAATTTAGGACCTTCTATGTGAGTTTTCTCTTTTCCCTTTTATGCCTTTGCACTCAGTACCCCAGTCCCATAATTCAGTAAACATATATTAAGCAACTATTCTATGATATGAACTGTGCAAACTGCTAAAGATATAATTAATAACAAAGATGTTATTGCTGTCAAGGAGTTTACAATCTGATGAGGAGAGACAACAGATAAAAAAATAGGAGGCAGGAAATTTTTGAGTAGTTGGGTGGGAGGAAAACCATGAAGTACAATAGAGTAATTCTGTTCTATAGAATAAACACCAGGCAGAGGAACAGATGCAAAATGGAATAAACTCACACATAGAATATATAGTTTATTCTCTTCTCACTTCAATCTCTTAGAATACCTCTCTAGAAATTTAACTTAAGCAACTCCTTTTATGCAAACCTTTCTTATTCTTGAAAACTTCTCTTGCTCTCCCTCTGAAACCACCTTATATTTATCTATATATCTACATTTTCATATACTTCTAGTTCTTGTGAATAGTCTGTTTGCTTCTTTGTATTCATATCTCCAGTGCCTGATGCCTATAGCTTTACCTGAATGATTTCTGGCTGATTAGTATAAGATCTTGGGCAAGTCACCTTCTTAACACTCTAGATATTTATCACTCTAGGATATTAAATTGCACAGAAGTTAACATTCAAAGTTATATTGTTAAAGGGTACTTTCTTACTCAAAAAGTTTCTCATACCAATGAAATTATACTTCAGTCCCAATTCATACAGTATTAGATAGTACAAAATTGTTTTAAATATTACTTGAAGTTGAAGTGTATTTGAAAGAATTAGTACTATCACATATCACTCAGTTTTACAGTTGATGAAACTGAGGATCATAGAGATGTAGGGATTTGTACAATTTCACATAACTAGGAACAATCAATTCAGGGTTCTGGCTTCAACCCCAGGACTCTCTCAACTACTCAAATACTTCCACAATGGAATGACTTATATTTATTAGATACTCTTCTATTAACTGAACCCCTAGATCCTTGATTCATTGAGAATTCTCTTTGTCTAGACATTGACAGATATAAAAGGAGATCAGTATCTTACATGATATTTAAAGATATCAAGGTGGTTCAGTGAGTGGAGCACTGGATGTAGAGTCTGAAATACTTGCCTTCAAATCTAACATCAGACTCTTACTAGTCATGTGACCCTGGTCAAGCCTTTTAACCCCTCTCTGTCTCATCTGTTTAAAGTGGATAATAATAGTAACTACCATCTGGTGTTATTGTAATGATAAAATTAGATATTTATTAACATCTTTGGAAACCTTAAAAACTCTAATAATGCTAGTAATCATTATTTTGATGCATTTTCTTTGTAGAGAGGAATAAAAATACAGAGCATAATATAGTGCTATTGATGCAAATACGATTAATTTTGAACACACTGTCACAAAGTACATTAGTTTTGAATTGGGGTCATTGAATTACAGTGCTATAGCTAAAAAGTTCCAGATTTTGAGCCAAAGATATGAATTTGAAATCTTATTGCCAATTTAAAAACTTGTGAGTTTTGGAGTGAGCTTTGCAAATAATCTTCTCATCTTAAAAATTAGGGTGTTATACTAAATTATTTGCCTTTCTGATCCTAAAGTACCCATCCCATTCTCCTTTATAAAGATCATTAACAATGATTAGGCAACCAAATCTGCTTAGTTATCTATTTACACATGGGTCATACAAGGTAAATGACTTAAACTCCTTACTTCTATCTTACTATATCTTTACCTTGAGGATAAATATCTCTCTGCCTTTTTGACATGAATGAGAGGTAACATACAGTTTTGTATCTTTAAGATAGAGGCTCCTTTGAATTAGATACTGTTTCATTCTTGGAACTTGTTTCTCCAGTGTCTAGCAGAATGTCTCACATAGCTTCAGGATCAAGGAGTTTTAACTGGGGATCAAGGAAGGAGAAAAGAGAAAAATAGATTTGAAGATAGATACAAAGATGGAAGGGACATGAAAGAATTATGCATCATCTAGTTCAACTTAAGAAATGATAGCATATTATCCTGAGATAAGTATTAATTTTTAAAATTCCTATAACTAGTTTTCTACATTCTCAGAAACTTTGATATATTCAAATAATTATCATTTCTTGTTTTATATGTAATGGTGTAAGTATTTACTTGGGTAATTGCTGGTGACAGCCTTTAGTGAGCAGAGTCCAGGAAATCCGTATAAAAGATTTGACCAAGAGAAAGCAAGAATAGAAACCCAGAGACAAAAAGAGGTTTTAATTATCATTTGATATATGATCTCTTATATAATCATTAAAGTTCAAAATATTATAATAACAGTTAAATTTTAAATTGTTCTTACTGCTAAAATATATCTACTATCTATTCTATCACATAGTTGGTAGTATAGAAAATACTTTCTTATAGACAGTTTCCAATATATGCTATAGATAGTAAACAAATATACTTATATATGCATTTGAAGCCAACAGGAAGCATTTTATAAGTGACATTATATATTATCTTTTTAGTCACAAGATCAAATTGTATTTGTTGTTTATTGACTTTGTAAAGAAAGCATTAGTAAAACAAAATACTATCTCAGGAGCTCTTCTCCAACTTGTTTTTCATGTATTTGTTAAAACTCCAAAAATACAAAATTAAATTTAATGATCTGACTTTTATTATCTATAAAGGATTAAATAGATATCTATGTATTCATCATTGGTGTATGCTACTGTCATGAAAGATTTCCATTATGACAAAAGAAAATATATATTTCCTATATATTGCGAAGTTTCCCAGCTATACCTGTTTATGATTCACATTGGGTTAATTGCATCAATCCTTATAACATTAGTTAGCTTCATAAGTGAAACATTTCATTACTCCAAAGAATTTGGCCCAAATAATGTGACAGGGAAATAAAAAAAAAAGTAGAAGAATGTTAACAGCACCTCATATTTGTCAAGTTATGAAATTTGCATGAAAATTGCAAATAAACGATTAGATGGTTCTGAAATTTAAAAAGAAGACTGTTAGGTGAATTACTTTTGGTAAATTTGGTAGCTTATGGTGACCTCAAGTCCCAGTTACAACATATATCTAATGATATATGACTTTTGAGTCACTATACTATGAGTCATTGAATATCATAGACCTTGAAGAACTGAAGCTTAAGATTCTCCAAAAAAGTTCTGGGGAATATAAATAAAGTTAAAATTATTACACGTGAGAAATCATACAAAAACATGAATGATTAATTAGATATAAGAACAACTAAAAAGTATAAAGTATTTGAGAGTATTAGAAATAGGATCATAGAGTTAGAGATTGAAGGACCTTAGAGATTTTCAAGTCCAGTACCATCATTTGGTAGGTGAGGAAAATGGATGCCCTGAAAGACTAAATAACTGGTTTAAGTATTTACTGATTATAAAACTAGTATTTAAAATTGGATCCTATAACTTTAATTCCAAATCCAAAGGTCTTTTCACTGAATAAAATTACCTTCTCTGGTGTAAATGACTTCCTGAGTTTAGAATGGTAATCTATAATTGTTGAATAGTGTTTTTGAATGATGTTTACAAGTCATTTGGAGATTAAACCTGAGAATTTCATGGGCTGTTTTTAGGTTTTCTTTTTTAAGTACTATGTGCATCCTCAACAGCTGATCTGACTTTTAACTATAGATAGCTCATTTTGAAAAAAAGACTATAAACATGTAACGAATATTTACACTTTTGCCCTATTAACAATTTCAAAAACACAGAATTGCTGTTGTACTTTTTCAGATGAGAAAGAAAAGTAGCACTTATTAAATGATGTAAAAAGATAACATCATTATATTATAGAAAAATATGACAAGTTATCATTTTACAGCCACCTCAGAGGTCAAAGCACAAATTAACAATGCATCACATTAAAGCAAACAACCATAGCTTACTCGTACCAATGTGATAACAGCAACATCAGCTAAATATTCATTTTCACCTTCAAAGAGCATTTTTACGGGTTCCATTTGCATTTCTAAATACATAACATTTAGTAGAAATAGGGGAAATTCATATTCTCAAAATGGCCAAGTCATCAAAAATATGTTATTGTGAAATTTCCTGATGTATGAGGAATTCTATAAATCAAAGTAATTGTGAGAATTTAAATGAAGTCAAAGAAAAGTGCTATTGACAAAGAAGATGTTATTACCTCTTATGGTTTTTCTTACTTGATAGGGTATTTAAATCTGATTGATATCCCTTTATATAAAAGCACATCTGACTGATGTCCTTTTCTGCGTCCTCTACTCTGTTTTTAAATGCTCTTAGTCTTTGCTCATCATGATCAGTCAAGGGCTTTGAAGCCTTAAGATGAAACATGACAGCATTAGTGTTACCTGTTCTGTTTTATTCTTTCATAATTTCCAGATCTATTCTAAACTATCTAGCTCTTTGACAAATTATGTAACATGTTCCCAAATAATATCTTTAATATTTCAAAAACCAGAATACCAGGTTTCCTTAACTTAGTCTCTGTGTAAGCTCATCATATCAAAAACAAATGAAACCAATTTAATGTGCTTGCCTGAATTCTCTGAATAAAATTCTTTAAATTGCATTTTAGCCATTTCCTGACAATGTTGACATAGTTCCTAAAAACAAGGTAGATGCCATGCAGGCATGGAAAATGAATATAGTATTTTCAACAATTCATGGCAAATGACAGTTCTCATTTCACGCTTGCAAGTTAATCAATAGCTTATTCATCATAGGGTGACACCAGAGACAGAATATCTATGAATTTAACCACTGGTATTATTCAAGATGTCATCAGATACTAAGCTTTCTACTTCATACCAGCCTTGCAAAATATATATATAAGAAATTCACCTGCTAGGAGGAATCTTTTATTTGACTCTCCTACCCCAGGAATATATAAAGATAAAATTGAATATTTTATCATTGGAACATGCCATTAGAGTATCATTATTGTTGCTGTCCAAACATTTTTTAGTAATGTCTGACTTAATGACTCGATTTGGGGCTGCCTTGACAAAGATTCTAGAATGGTTTACCATTTCCTTCTCCCACTCATTTTCAGATGATGAAACTGAGGCAAACAGGGTTAAGTGAATTGCCCAGAGTCTGTGGTATATAGTAATAGATGAAAATAGGAGATACAAAATATATAAATGCTCATAGAGCTATATATCAATTTAATTCTTTGGAAAACTTTATTATATTATTTAATAATATATCATTGGTGACAACCCCATAGAATGAAAATAAATAAAATGGAAAGAGCCTTGTATTTTAAAAAATGATTCTTGTCCAGACTTTCTAATTGTATCCATTTTCCCATTTTTTAAATGATTCTAATAATATATACTAAATATATAGACATTGTTGAGGATCCAGTGAGTTTTATCTTATCTCTTTGTACAAGTGTGGTACCTACTTGCAACAGAAATGCATTACAATAAAGACCATGGAACATCCTGCAACTTCTAGGAAGATAGTATATGAAAGAGGAATTGAAGGATACAAAGAAGACATAAGCCAAGTGGTGAATTGGTAGAGAACATTTACAAGATACTAGCAACAGCTGCTGTCTGCCAGTTGCTGTCAGATCAGCAGAAGAATCAGGCAGACTTTGGAGAATGTGTCAGAGGAAAAGAAACACAAGAAGAAATATGGGTTCTTTCCCAATAGCCAACCAAGAATAAAGTTTTCTTACATTTTATTTAATTAGAATACAGTTGAAAGTAGTAAATTACTTGATATGATTTAATGATATAGTTTAAATCTTTTAACAATTGAGTAAGGTATAAAATTTAAAGAGCACTATGGATATTTATATTTACAGAAGCAATTGCTAGGGGACATCAGAATGAGCTAGTATAACCAATTGAAGCAAAAAAAATAAAAATCAAAGGAAAACATGATAAATCTGCAAAGACAGGATCAGAATGAGGGAATAAAGACAAGTCTGAACAAGAATAAAGACACTGCCTCCAGGCATTTTAGAGCATGCAAGAAGAGAATAATAATAGCTCAGATTTATGTGGCATTTGAAGGATTTAAAAATAACTTTCCTCATGACAACCCTTTGACATAGGTAGCAACAGTACTGTAACCACAATGCTAGATGATGAAACTGAGTCTCTGAGGTCTTCAGTGACTTGCTTATGGTAACAGAACTAGTAGGAGTAAAACTCACACTTAAACTCAAGAAAATTATGATTATAAATCTGCTGTTCTGGGCAGTATGACATTGAAAAAGGACAATGGTTGGATTTCTTTTCTTCTTTAATTTTTTTTCAATTAAAAATATGCATTTATTTCCCTTTCTCATACACAATTCAAAAGAAAAAAAGATAAGATTTGTAATAAACACGGTAGTCAAGAAAAATAATTCCTACAATCCATGATTAAAAATGCATATCTCTCCTGCATGAGGGTATATTTAAGAAAGAGGCATCTGGATGGTCATGGTTAGAGCACTAGACCTGGAGTGAAGAAAACTTAAGTTCAAATCCAGCTTTGAATTTTACTTGCTCCATGACTGAGCAAGTTACTTAAACTTCTGTTAGCCTTCTCTACTGGAGAAAGAAATAAGTCACTCTATTATCTTTGCCTAGGAAATTACATGGACAATGTTGGCATGCTATGGTCCAGGGGATTGTGAAGAGTTGGATATGACTAAACAACATTAAGAGAATAAAAGCATGAAGATGTTTTATGAGAAGAAAATAGTTTCTTGTTTATATGGACCTTGGGATTAGCAAGAGGTATAGGGAACAGAGACAAGTATGTGCCAAATAGCATAGGAGGATAGCAACCTAGCTTATAAAATGAACATTATGATCAAATTTCTGAATCAGAGTGTCCTGAATTAGATGACTTTATTTTTTAGTTCTGAATTTACTTTTAACCTCTATAAGTCTTTTGAAAATTTTCAATATCATATACAAAAAAAGAGAAGTTAGGACACATGCATATGTACAAAATGGGAGTGTGACTTAGTAACACAAAATGGAGAGAAGGCAAGTCAGGAGTCAGAGACCACTGCATTTTTACAAAATGGTTGCAAAAGCTTTGCAAGAATCCCACTGCCAATACTGGTAAGAATGGCAAAAGGTAAGATTCATTCAGACTGCTTTAATACTTCCAAAAATCTCTTGAGTTCATCAAGGTGTCCTCTGTCTTCAACAAACAAATTGCAATCTTTTGATTTCTTATAGCTGATATTCTTTTTAAATTTTTTATTACTATTTATTTTTTCATCCATATGCACATGCATATTTGTAAGTTACAAAATTTCCGTCCACCCTCCCTTCATATACTCCTCCCGCTCAGTGGCCATCAGTCAGGTTAGCATTGTACATACATATTTTTGATGAACATATTTCTTGATTAGTCATTTTCAGTATGAGAAATTAAGATTAAGGAAAAGATATATATATATATGTATATATATATATACATATATATATATATATATATATATATATATATATATATATATATATACTTTTTATAAAGTGTTCATCAGATTCTGATGGGGTCCTTTTTCGTTTTTCTTCCTCTGGATGGGGAAAACACTGTCTATAGCTTCTCTAATATGGTTGTCCTAGCCCTCTGAACTGCTGAGAGGAGCTGCTTCCATCAAGGATGATCATTTCACAGTGTTGTTATTAAAGTGTACATTGTTCTCTCTGTTCTTCTCCGTATAGGTGATATTTTTGAGAAGGTCAAATTTTTTTTGTCATGTAATTCAAACTTCTCAATTTGTAGTTGAGAAAACTAAACCCAAAAGCTGAAGTGACTTGTTGAAGTTTGTTCAAGATAGTGAGAAAATTATCCAAAATTTTAAGCCACTCTTCCCAATGTCAAATTTGGTGTTCTTTACTGCTACTTTACTGGAAGAAGAGGGAAATAAAAAATTAAAATAGTGACTAACTGGTAAACTTAAAAAAAGAGAAGCAGGAAGGACATTTATTATGTTTTAATAAAGTAAGTACATTGAATATGACAAGCTATGAGTTTCTCTGAAAAACTACACAGATATATAGATATATATGTGGCATGTACAATAACTTAGAAAAATGAAAACATTTTTGCTTCTTTTCTCATAAATCTCATATTCAGTTGGATCATTGAGTAAGAAATTAAAGTATATTTGAGACAAGGGTATTCACCTATTCATTAATTAAAAAAAATAAGTACTAATTCAGAAGTCAGGTGCTATAAGATATATATATATATATATATGTATATATATATATACATATATATATATATATGTATATATATATATATACATACTAACTGTGTCTTCATGGAATTTCTGGCCACCTAGAAGAGAAAAGATGTACAAAGAATGATAACATAGAGTCAAATAAGCAATTGATAAGTCAAATTGTTATAGTAATTCAGAGGGAAAAAAAGATAACATCCAGATAGAAGGTCAAGAAAATCTTGATGAAAAGAGTTTTTATATTGTTAGAATTATTTCCACTAAAGATGGAGAAGAGAACAGATTGCTTATTGAGGAAAATAAATGAGCAAGGACACAAAAGAGAGAGTCATGAATACTCAAGGAATACAAAATTGTATATTTAGGTTGGATCAAAGGGTGCTCATAGAGAAATAGTGAAATAAAACTCTATTTCTCTGAAGTTATCTTATGAGCTTGACAGTTTGGAATAGTAAGAACTAACTACCTTTTTCTCCTCTAACATAGTGTGACTTTGAGCAAATCATGTCATTTTTTAAATTCTTGTGATTCTGTAGAAAGAGCAGTGCAGTTAAATTCCAGACATGGACTCAAATCTCAGTTCCACTATGTTAGGCAAGTCTTTTTTTTCTCTCTCTCTGAGTTTGTTTCCTTATTTGCAAAATGAGATGGCTTGATTATGTGGTCTACAAAATCACATGAAGGTTATTATGAGAAGTTTGATGACATAAAATCTAAGTACTGTTCATATTCCATTTCTCACAAACCTGGCATATTATAACTCTCTTATTCTTTCATTCTTTTTTTTGTTTGTTTTTGTTTTGCTAGGCAACGGGGTTAAGTGACTTGCCCAAGGTCACACAGCTAGGTAATTATTAAGTGTCTGAAGTCAGATTTGAATTTGGGTCCTCCTGACTACAGGACCAGTGCTCTATCCACACTGTGCCGTGCAGCTGCCCCTCTTTCATTCTTCACAGAGAACTAGAAACTCTGCTAGATTTTCCAAAATTGTGCTAGAAAATTTACCATGGATGGGGCCAAAACCACTAAATTGATATGGACTAAAAAGTCTTTGTAGAGAGATTAAGAAGGTTGAACCTTGAATGATTTGAAATAGAAGGAGTTGTGGAAGGAAGAGATCACAAGAAATTTAGGTTTAACCTGCAGCATGTGTTTCCTATTAGGCTGAAATCTTGTTTTTGCTGAGACTTCTTATTCTCCATTCCAAAAAGAAAAAAAAATGGTAAGAGAGACAAAATGGTGAAAAAAGCCCTGACTTCTGAACCTGCTACACCCGATAATCAACAGTGTCTTCAACCAGTGCCTTCAAGTTGCTTTCTGAACCATGGTTTTCTCATCTGATAAATGGGTGATTAGACTCCCTAAGGTATCTTCAAATTCTGGTATCAGTTTTATAATCTTTTCCTAAACTAGTAAAATTATAATACTAAGAAGATTTGCTGAAAGCCCAACAAGGCTAATTATCTAGGGTATAAAAAATAGACTAAAATTAATACATTTTAGATATGCAGCTAGTTGATGTTGTGCCTTCTTTCACTACATGACTGTGAGTATCAAGTCTCTGAGGAAACAAAAAAAACAATATCTTATTGTTCCTGGGATCAATGCTTTACCATGACTTCCCTCACTCAACCATTTTGGTTACTGATGACAGCACTCTCATCCCTTGATTTGATCACTCTGTATTACCATGGTTACTAAATACCTACATTCTGCTCTCCTAATTCTGTGGAACAGAATTACTTTCTACCTTGAGTTCTCTATAACTTCCCTGCAATGTCCTGTGCCCTCTGGCACTGTTGCATTTACTCATCTTTACAGGGTCCTCTAAATTGCCAACTACCTTTAACTTTTACAAAATATTGCTATTTTCTGATTTAACATTATCTACATAACTAAATATAAACTCCTTGCCTTTTCCAGAAATCAATCCATTATAATAAACAATAAAAGAGAAATAAGGGAAGGGGAAAGCCTTTTTACAATGTTAACAAATAGTCAACTGAGTTTGATAATATTTACTATTTTCCAACTTACAAAGTCCTTCAATTACCCGAAGAAAAGAGAAACATTTTCTCATCTCCTCTTAGGAGACAATTTTTGAGAATAAAATCATATCAAATTCACCTTAATTTTATTTTCATCATATTCATTTTCATTTCAATAGTTATTCTGAATATTATTTTCCAGATTGGCTTATGTCATGCTACATAAACCAATATGTCTTCTTATAATTCTTTTGCCATATAACAACTTCATTTGACAGAAAAAAAGAATCTAAGGTTCAAAAAAAAAGTGAACATGTGACTCCCCTGACCAAGAAAATTTAGGAGTTCCTTCTTGAATCTAGTATATATAACAAATGACTGTCTATCTCATTTAATATCCTTAACAATATATCCAGTCTATTTTTGATAATGATTATACATCATCCACCCCAACCCATCTTCCCAGTGCATTTTGTGTTCAAGTCAGAGTAGACAATTTCCCATTTTCCTATCCCCTCTTCCATCTTTTGTACCTTTGCGTCCTCACCTCTACCTCTTAGAAATCCTATATTCCTCAAAAGTTAAACTTAAGAGTCATCTCCTATAAGAAGTCATTCTTCACACTTTCACCTCCTCATGAAATTACTTTGTATTTATTTTGTACCTATCTTGTATTTATTTGTGGTATTAATGTAGATATTTTATTCCTCTAGGATTATGTGAAATCCTTGTGCCCAGATAATGCCTCTTTTTTGCCTTTGTATCTAACTTGAAATAAATCCTTATTGAAATGTATATTTGAAAAGTAATCATCCAGGACAAGCTGAGGATTTCCAATGATTGATAACTACTGACTTCTGAGGCAGTCAGTTCAACTTTTGGAGATTATGCTAATGATTTCCTTAGATCAGGTCTAAAACTGCATCTTTATGACTTACAAACATTGGTTGGTCATTCTTGTCCTTCTTTATCAAAGACCAAAATGACATCATTATGTTTGAGACAAATTACAGTATGTCTAACTGTGACTGATCATCCTAAGGTAAACTTAGAATGTTCTACCACAGATTGGGCCCAAATAGTCCATGTGAACACCTGGGGTGGGTCCTCCAAATTTACATATGTCATGTTTCCTTTAAGGGCTTCATTTCTGTCTTTCTGATAGAGCACAGCACCTTCACTTATGAAGGCATGTCAGACTGGGCAGTCCTGTGCCAGTGTCTCCCTTAATGCACAATCAAATCAAAAGTTCTTAAGAGACTTTCAAGGTTTCCTGGTATCGCTTCTTCTGACCCCCTTGTGAGGTCTTGCCCTGTGTGAGTTCATTATAAAATAGTCTTTTTGGCAAACATATGACTGGCATTCTATCAAAATGATCAGTCCATTGTAGTTGCACTCTGTTGTAAGGTTAGAACACTTGGCAGTTTAACTCAAGAAATGATGTCAGTCTATTTGCAGATGAGGAAATCAAAGTTATCTATAGTCATTTAAAAAAATGACTCTAGGGGCGGCTAGGTGGTACAGTGGATAGAACACCAGCCCTGGAGTCAGGAGTACCTGAGTTCAATTCTGGCCCCAGACACTTAATAATTACCTAGCTGTGTGGCCTTGGACAAGCTACTTAGCCTCATTTGCCTTGCAAAAACTTTTTAAAATTACTCTAAATCATTACTGATTAGACAAATGCAAATTAAAGCATTTCTGTGATACCATCTCACATCACTCAGATTGACCAATTGACCAGAAGGACAATGATCAGTGTTGGAAGGGATGTGGGAAATCTGGTACACTAATACATTGTTGGTGGAGTTGTGAACTGATCTACCTTTCTGTAGAGCAATTTGGAATTATACCCAATGGGCAATAAAAATGTATACCCTTTGATCCAGTAATACCACTACTGGGTCTATACCCTGAAGAGATCATGAAAAAGGGTAAAAAATCATTTAAACAAAAAATATTCATAATAGCTTTGATTAGTGACAAAGAATTGGAAATCAAAGAGATGTCCATCAAATGGGGAATGGCTAAACAAATTATGGAATATTAATGTGATAGAACATTACTGTTCTATTAGGAATCAGGAGGGATGGGATTTCAGAGAAGCCTGGAAAGACTTGCATGAACTGATGCAAAACAAGATAAGAACCAGAAGAACACTATACACCTTAACAGCAACATGAAGGGTGATGATCAGCTTTAATGAACTTGCTCATTTCATCAGTGCAATAATCAGGTATCTTTTAGGGTACCTCATGATGTATCCATGAAAGAATTGTGGAGTTTAAACAGAAACCGAAGACAATTACCTTCAGTTTAAAAAATAAAGTTGTCTTATGTATCATATAATTTTATTATCTTCAATATTTTATTTCTTCCTCAAGGATATGGTTTTTTTTTTCTTTCAACACATTCAATTTAGATCAATGCATAGCATGAAAACAATGTAAAGATTATCAGATTGCCTTGTGGGGAGAGAAAACAGAAGTGAGGGAAGGAAATTTTAAAATTCAAAGCTGCAAAAATGATAGGTATAAACTTATTATTGTATATAATTGGAAAACAAATAAAATATTTATAAAAAAAGAAAGGACCTCAGTGTCTGGTATCTTCTCCTGACAGTTGATCTTAAGAATCTTCCTAAGAAAATTTAAATGGAAGTGATTCAGTTTCCTGACATGGTGCTGGTATACTGTCCAGGTTCCCAAGCATACAATAATGAGGTCAGCACAACAGCTCTGTAGACTTTCAGTTTGGTTGTCAGTCTAATTACTCTTCTCTCCCACACTTTCTTTCAGTCTCTCCAAAACTAGGCTAACTCTGGCAATGTTTTTGTCTGCCTTATTATCAGCATGTGTCTTCCTTGAAAGGACACTATCAAGGTAAGTGAACTTGTTTACAGGACTCAAAACTCCTAATTGATGGCCACATGTAGTTGGTTGGTGCTGGCTGTTGGAGCATTTGTATTTTCTTGGTGTTGATTGTTAGACCAACATTAGCACAAGTAGCAGAGAATTGATTCATACTTTGTTGCATTTCAGTTTTAGAGGCTGCATTGAGTACACAGTCATCTGCAAACAGAAAATTATGCATCAATATTCCCTCTACTTTGGTCCTGGCTTATAGCCTTTTCAAATTAAAGAATTTGCCATCAATGTGGTAGCTGACCTTGAGGCCATGTTCATCCTCAATGAAGGTATTTAATAATATGGCTGAAAACATCATACTAAAAAGCATGGGAGCAAGGACATTTCCTTGTTTCACTCCATTGGTGGCTAGGAAATATCAAGAGCATTATCCAAGCATGCATGATGTCATGAAATTGATGTATAATACTGATGAACTTCCCCAGGCAACCAAATTTTAAGATAATTTTCCATAAACCCTTATGACTGATGCTATCAAAGGTCTTAGTCAGGTCTACAAATATTGTATACAGACTTCTGTTCTGTTCCTAGCCTTTTTCCCGGAGTTGTCAGGCAGCAAGCACCATAGTGACTGTTCCTCTACCCTTTTTGAAGCCACAATGGCTCGCAGGGATGTGACCATCTTCCAGGTGAAGGATCAACTTATTTAGAAGGACTCTGGCAAGAATCTTATCAACAATGACTAAAAAAAATTAATCTGTGCTTCTCACAGGATAATCTATTTCCTTTACCTTTATAGAGATGGACAATGAAGGCATCCTTGAATTCTTGTGGGATAACCTCTTCATGTCTGTACAACCATTACATTTAATTCTTGACTCTGAAACCAAACAAAATAAATCTATTTTCTGTAATATAATACAGCTCTTCAAATTGCTTAAGACAGCTGTCTTATTGCCCTCTAACCTTTTCTTCTTCAGCCTAAACTCCTGAAGTTTCTTTGAATTTAAATGTTGTTAAGATCATTCGCTATTCTAATTTCTCTTCAATTTATCAATATTCTTCCCAAAATTTGGTGCCCATAATTGAAAGCAATGCTAAAAATTTAATGACTAAGAGAGAGAGGAATTTTTAAAAGCGTATTTTTAAAACCATCTTCATGCTAATTATACATCATGTGAGGCCAATTCTTTTCAAACCTAAATGGAAGATATTTACTCATACTAAATTTCATTTCTAGCAAGATCTATTTTGACCCTCCATCTCTTATTAAATTAATTAACTGTCCTGGCTTTCTGTGATCTGTAAATAATTCTCCTTCAAATATTTCTTTTATATTCTTCTTGGTCTGAATATTGTCCTATATGATTAAAATGGGCTTAACCAGCCAGCTTTCTGTTCATGATTTATTGTATTTTACTATCATGAGAACTATAGCCTTGTCTCTTCTTTGATCTTTTTATTGCCCCCTCACCCCAACTAACAAAAATATTATTGAAAATCCAAGGACCTTAAGAGTTCCTAATACTATCTTTACAAAACTATAACTCTTCTGTGCATAGCCTCAGATACCTGCCTTTGAACCCCATCCCTATAATACTAGAATCCCTGCTTTAATTTTGATTATGCCATCCTAATTTTCCTTTCTCTAAGTTCTTTAAAGTTCATTCTTTCTAAATCTTGAGATCATGCCAAAATATTCCCAGATTTGCTGTCCTTATTTATCATGAATTCTAACAAGAACTAGTTATTTTCTGAGGGTTCCCATTGCTAAGAATCAAGTATCAGCTAGAAATTTCCTTAATCATGTTCTTCATGTTTGAAGAATAGAAATGTCATTGAAATAAGTTAAACATTTGTAAAACATTCCACTTTTATTAAAGAAAGTCATTTTCCTGGTTCTTATGAATGAGATCTATCTTTGATCACTTTGATTATTATTCATACTTTGCACATATGAATGTAGAAATCTGAAACTGTGAGTTGTTTCTTATATATTTTTGCCTCCCATTTCAGATAGTGTGTGCTTTTAATTGCATGTCTCCATTACTATTTGGCCAATGTCATATCTTTTTTCTGTTTTTGATGGATTGGTGGATAGAACACTGAGTCTAGAGTAACTGAATTCAAATGCTGCCTCAGATATTGTGTGACTGGGCAAGTCACTTCATATCTGTTTGCCTCAGTATTTTCCTCTGTAAAATAGGGATAATAAGAACCTGCTTCCCAGGGATGCTGTGAGTATTAAATGAAATAATAATTGTAAAGTGCTTAGCACAATGTCTAATATCCATTAAGTTTTATAAATCTTAGCTATTGCTATTTCTTCCAATCTAGTGTTAGCAAAAAATTCTTCATGGATTTTATAGAAGCTGGAACTCCTGTATTGTGTATCTCAATTTATCAGTTTCCACTATGCTATTATACCTACAAACCAGTTATCTCTGCATTTCAACAAGTTCATACTCTCCCTTTAGTACAATCCTATAATATGGTTCTTCATTATCAGGACTGTAAAGTGTCTTCTTGGAAATCTCATTGAATAATCTCCTTTCTCAAGGCAACACAAAAAGTTGATATAGAAGACCATGCAAACTCTGAAACCTTAAGAAATTCTGTTCTTTATGATCCAGAAAAGACTTTGTCTTCATTTTTTGTTTATTTTCTCTATGCCTCTTCCATATTTTATTCATCAATTATGTGGCAGTCATAAAATCATGTAGAAATACAATCAATTAATAATCCAAATCAGTTATTAAAATGCTTGAAATAACTTGAGGTATATTAAGTTATATGACTCAAAACATGGGTTGGATTTTCATTGTCATGGAAGCAAATTGATATTGTTAATAAATTGCTTTACTTGGGAATCTGGTCTATGACTTTAAATCCTTTAAATCCTGCCTCAGATAATACAATTTTTGAGCAAGTAATTTGACTTTTTTTTAAGGTCAGTTATTTTTTAAATTAATTTATTTTTTCCAATTACATGAAAAGATGGCTTTCAGTATTCATCCTTTTCCAAGTTTTTGAGTTCTATATTATTCTCTCACCTTTCCTTCTATCCTACTCCCCATGGCAGGAAGCAATTTGATATTCATATATTTAAAATTGGATTTAACATTGAGAAAGATGAATATGGCTACAGGGAAAAACATGAGGAAGAAAGAAAAAAGCAACCATAGTATGTTTTGCATTGCATTCAGACTCCATAATTTTTCAATCGATGTGAATATCATTTTTTATAATAGGTCTCTAAGGATTGTGCTGGATTACTGATCTGTTTAAATGAGTGTCCATCATAGTTGATTTCATAATATTGCTGTTAATGTTCTCCTAGTGCTGTTTACTTCACTCTGAATCAATTTATGTCAGTCTTTCCAGACTTTTCTGGTCTACCTTCTCATGATTTCACACAGAATAATAGTATTCCATCACATAAATATACCACTAGTTATTCAACCATTTCCCCAATTGATAGGCATCCCTTCAATTTCTAATTCTTAGCCACTACAAAAAGAGCAGTTTATAAATATTTTTATACATGTGATTCTATCCCCCTTTTTTATGATCTCTCTGGGATAGAGCCCTAGTAATGGTACTGCCAGTTCAGAGTTATTCACAGTTTTATTGCCCTTTGGGCATTTCTCTCCAGAATAGTTGAATAAGTTCACAACTCCACCAACAATGCATTACTGTCCTAGTTTTCCTTACACCCTCCCCAACACTGACCAATTTCCTTTATTTTTTAAATCATTTTATCCATTCTGATGGGTATGAGGTGATAGCTCAGAGCTGTTTTAATTTGTATTTATCTCATCAATAATGATTTATAATATTTTTCATATTACTATCGCTAATTTTAATTTCTTCATCTGAAACTTGCTGGTTCACATGAATGACTTGAATTCTTATGGATTTGGCTCAGTGCTCTGTATATTTTAGAAATGAGATCTTTAAGAGATACTGTAACTGTGAAAATTCTTACCTAGCTTTATACATTTCTTCAAATCTAGATTGCATTGATCAGATTTGTGCAACTACCTGCATGGAGTCAAAATAGCAGCACAAAGTTAGTAAGCTCCTTCCAAAAAAATCTTTAAATAAGTCCTCTAAACAGACCCCAAAGTGACAGAAGTCACATAAAAAAACAGAGTGAAACAACTTTTCAGGTTAAGTTATCTTAGAGTTGCATCAGAAAAGGTGTCTCTTACCTGGATAAAAGGGGAGTATAGCTTAGTGTAGAAGAGAGAACTGGGCATACAGTGGGAGACTCTTAGTCATAGCATAGATCAGTCCTGGTTCAGCAGTCCAGCAGTAAAGAAAACAAGCAATGAGGATCCCAAGCCCAGCTTGGAGGGCACAATGTGTGCCCAGGAATATTTGTGCAGCAGGCTACCTTAATGCAGGGAGCAAACTGTGAACACCTAAGATCCAGAGTAGAAAGTCAGGGACAAAACCTCTAGCCCCCAGCACAGAAAGCTTAGAACTATACACCCTGTGCCCCAGGAACAAAGCTCAACTATCAAAATGAGCAAAAATACAAAAAAGCACCAACCATAGAAAGCTACTATTCTTATTGGGAATAAAGTATTTCCATCTCAGAAGCTGAATGAAGTGACAAAATGTATACAAATGAAACCCCAAAGGGAATTATGAATTGGTCTCATATCCAAAAACATCTCATTGAAGAGATCAAATGTGACTTTAAAAACCAAAGAAAAGAGGAAGAAGAAAAACAGAAAGCAAATGATCATGGAGGAGGATTAAGAAAATGTGACTGAAGAAAAAATATCTTTAAAAAAATTTGTTAAATGGAAAAAGAAAGAAATTCATCTAAAAGTAAAATTAACCAACTGAAAAAGGAAAACAGTTCCTTTAATAAGTAAAATTATGGGTCAGGGTTAAGAAGGCAGAAATTTTTTTAAGTTCCATAACAAGTAACATTAATCAAGCTTCTAAATGGACTCTGAGGAACAGAACCAACACATTTTAAACATTTGAATCATTTTAAAACAAGGTCTACTCAGCTGAAGTGTGAGTGTTCACAGGACAGGGAATTGAAATCTAGTGTACAGTACATGGCAGAGTGTAAAGGGTTAAAGTCAAGAATGCTGGCCATGAAGTTCTCTTGAGAAAACATGAGACCCAGATGCTTGCACAAGATCAGAATGCTCTGATAACAGCAAATATCTGAGTGTTCTCTGTACTCAGGGAGGAACTCTGGTCCTTCTTTATTTAACCATTATCTTACTCTTTTGAAGTTGATAGAAAAGAGAACATCTAGTGTGAAAGAGGAAGCCTGGGAGTGATCTTTGAGTTACACTGTTTTGCATACCTAAAAGAGGCTGATAGAGTGGTCTTATATGTATAAAAAAGGACTGTCTGCTTACAAATGCAGAGATGTAGTGGCCTGTTAATAAAACTTGTTACTCGTCTCTCCTGGTTTGAACTCTCATAATTGAACACGCTGGTTGTGTCCGATGGCTCACTGAAGACCTTGGAGAAAGGTATGACCCAGCTGCCCAAAAGGAAAAGTCAAAGGACTTTTCAGCAGTTTCTCAAGAGATCTGGAGCTTTCATGACTGAGCTGACACCCCAGTTTAAGAAGGGAAACACTAACATTCCCAGTTGGTAAAGCCTCAGTCCAGTGAGTAAGTTGCTCTGTCAGTCTCAATCCAGCAGCCCAGTGAGTTGAGACCCTCTAGGGTTGTCAACACAGAAAGCAGACTTTGTCACTGAGTAGACACAAGAAGCTTAGCACAGTTCCCAAACAAAATGCAGAATGAGTAAGAAAGATCAGAGAAAAGTTGAAACTATAAAAAGTTACCTTGTAGACAAGGATGAGCAAAAGATCATCTCAAAAGAAGATGGTAGAAAAGTGAAGTTGCTGAAAAGATGAATTGGTTTCCAGCACAAAAAGATTTCTTGGAAGAGTTCCAAGAGGATCTTAAAATCAAGTATAAAGTTTTGGAAAAGAAATGCAAGAAAAATTTATCATTTTACAAAAGAAAGTACAAAAATTGACTGAAAAAAAATCTTTTAAAAATACATTAGGCAAAAGCAAAAACAAATGGGAAAAGGTAACATCTCCTTTATAAATAAAATTGACCACATAGAAAAAGAGATGCAAAATCAAAATAATTCCTTGAAGATTAGAGAGGGACAAGTGGAAGCTAAATCTATAAGACAGCAAATTTTGGTCAAGCAAAATAAAGAGAAAAAAATGTAAATTACCTCATTGGAAAAGCAATTGACCTGGGAAAGAGATCCAGAAGAGGTAATTTAAGAATTATTGGTCTACCTGAAAGCCATGATTAAAAAAAGATCCTGGACAACATCTTTCAAGATGAAGAAGTTGATGAAAATATGAAGACATACATAAAGTCAAATGAAAAAATATTTTAAATCATTATTGATTATATATGCATTATTGATTATATATGCAAATTTTAAATCATTATTGATTATATATGCAAATTTAATGCAAATTAGAATAGACAGACCAATATAAAAAAAAGGAAAATAGTCACTGTTGGATGGGATATGGGAAAACTGGGGTGCTAATTCATTGTTGGTGGAGTTGTAAACTGATCCTTTCTGGAGAACAATTTGGAACTAAGTCAATAAAATCTGTGTATGCACTTCAATCCAGCAATACCATTGCTAGAGTTGTATCCCATAGATGATAATAAAGCTTAAAAAGCTCACATGTACAAAAATATTTATAGCAGTTCATTTTGTGGTGGCAAATTGGGGAATGAAAAAAATGTCGCACATGACTGTGATAGAGTGCTATTGCTTTCTAAGAAATTATGAGGAGGGGGGTGGAGTCAAGATGGCCACAGGAGAAGATCATCTCTTAGGTGTTCTTTCTCTGCTATTTTCAAACTTATAAAATAAGGACTCTAACTAAATTTTCAAGAGACAGAACTCACAGAGGGATCCAGTGAGGAAATTCTCCAGACCAAGGTAACCTGGAAAATAGCTGAAAGGCTCCACTCCACAGGGTTAGAGGGTGGCCTCCAGAGCAAAGGAACTTCATCCTGGGAGCCATGGCTCATGGTAGTGGGGACAGTTTCCTGACCTACACCCTGGGGAGCACTGGGCACAACTAGGAAAATAAGCAGGGGTCCTCTGCCAGAGTGAGCCCATGAAGCCAGCCCTCAGGGCACTCAGTGAGCAATGTGGCTGCAGCAGCCCAGATCCAGGAACCAGAAGCAGGCAGAGCCAGTAACAGGAGCCTCCAGACTTGAATGATCTGCCTAGATAGAGGAGTGGAGAGAGACTTCCGAGGTCTGTCCTCTGTACCCGGAACAAGACTCTGGGTCTCTGACCACAATCAGATCCTGATTGCACTCTAGGGGCCCCCCATAGAACAGCAGCCCCCCTACCTCAGCCCTGTGGCAGAGGGTTAAGCCTGTGGTCATTCACAGACCAAGAGGGAAGACAAAGTTTCACACATGGAGAGCCTAGTTGGGGGTGTGTGTCCTAATAATACTCAAAAGCTCAGGAAGCACCCCAAAACCAGGCACAGGCTGGGGAAATGAGTGAGCAGAGGTAAAAAAGGAACAATATTAAGAAATACTTTGTCTATGATCCCAAGAAGGATCAAAATACTCAATCTGAAGATGAGGAAGTACAAGCTGCTGCATCTAAAGACTCCAAGAAAAATGGAAATTGGGCTCAGTCTATGACAGAGCTCAGAAAAGATAAGCAATGGCAATGGTGGAAAAATATGGAAGCAGCTTTTGTGATGGACTTATCATAAAGAATGTGATCCACTGGTGACAGACCTGGAGGTGTTGGAACACAGACTGCACATTTATTATTTTTGTTATTATTATTATTATTATTATTATTATTATTATTATTAATTTTGGGAGGGGTTTCAGGGCAAATGGGGTTGGGTGGCTTGCCTGGGGCCACACAGCTGGGTGATTGTTGGGTGTCTGAGGCCAGATTTGGATCCAGGTGCTCCTGGCTCCTGGGCCAGTGCTCTGTCCACTGTGCCAACTGGCAGCCCCTACTATTAATATTATTATTTTTTTTTTTCAGGGCAATGGGGTTGGGGTGACTTGCCCAGGGTCACATAGCTGGGTGATTGTTGGGTGTCTGGGGCCATGGGTGCTCCTGGCTCCAGGGCTGGTACGCCATCCACTGCGCCATCTGACTACCCCTACTATTATTATTATTATTATTATTATTATTATTATTATTATTATTATTATTATTTTAATTCTAATTTTTTCTCTTTCCTTTATTGCTCATGTAGGTCTATATTTAGGGGGGAGGGTATATTGTGTTTACTCTTTTTTTTTAGGTTTTTGCAAGGCAAATGGGGTTAAGTGGCTTGCCCAAGGCCACACAGCTAGGTAATCATTAAGTGTTGGAGACCGGATTTGAACCCAGGTACTCCTGAATCCAGGGCCAGTGCTTTATCCACTGAGCCACCTAGCTACCCCTATTATGTTTACTCTTAAACAAGAATATTTTAGTAATGTATAAAAAACATTTGTACAAAAATAAGAATAAATAATAGTAATGATAAAAAAAGAAATTATGGGAACTGGGACTGCAAAAAAGCCTGGAAAGAATTGCATGAAGTGATGCTGAGTGAAGTGAGCAGAATCAGAAGAAAATTGTACATATTAGCAGAAACATTTTGGTATTATCAGCCATGATAAAATTTCTCTTCTCATCAGGGCACTAATCAAAGATAATTCTAATGGACTTGTGATGCAAAATACCATCTGCATACAGAGAAGGAGCTATGGAGTCTGATTGTAGACCAAAGCTTACTGCTTTCAATTTTTACAATTTGTTTTGTCTTTTATATTTTTTTTCCTTCTCACGATTGTGGTTTTCTTTTTTGTTCTGATCTGATTCTTCTATCACAACATGGTAAGTATGAAAATGTCAAGAACAAATACGTAAGCATATACATTTATATAACTTATATAAGGTCAGTCTCTGTCAGGGGAGGGAAAAATGGAGTGAAGGAAAAATGTGAAACAAAGCCTTAACAAATGATTCTTGAAAACTGTGCATGTAGTTTGAAATCAATTAATAAAAAAGAAAAATTAACCAAATACAAAAGGAAACACAAATACTAGCTGAGGAAAATAAAAAACTAAAAATTAGAATTGCACAAATGGAAATTAAGGACTCTATGAGACACCAAACAAACCATCAAACAAAACCAAAAGATGGTAAAATAGAAGAAAATGAAAAGTATCTCTTAGGAAAAAAATTACTGACCTGGAAAATAGATGAAGTAGAGATAATTTATGAATTATTGCTTTACTTGAAAGCTACAATAAAAAAATTCTGAAGAATATTTTCCTGAAATTATAAAGAAAAAACTACCTTGGTATCATTGAACAAGAAGACAAAAATAGTTTTTGAAAGAATCAATAAATCATTTCAGGAAGTCATACCCAAGTAAAAATTACAGGGAATCTTGTTGCCAAATTTAAGCATTGTCAGGGAGCCACAGTCAGGCTTCAACATTAAAAATTTGGGGGAATCTTATATCTAATATTCCCCAGAGCAAAGAAATTTGAATTACAACCAAAAGATCAGTTTTCCCATCTCATCATATTCTTTCAGGGGGGAAAAATTAATTTTTGATGAAATGGAGGAATTTCAGAATTTTTTCTGAGATTCTGAAAAAGACAAGAACTGAACAGGAATTTTGATCTTATCTTCAAAAATAAGATTCAAGAAATGGAAAGAGGAAAAAATTAATAAGAATAAACTCTACATTCTACACAGGAAGATAATAGTTGCAACATTTCTCTTTAGATAGTTAAAATGAGCATACTTAAGACAAAGGATATAGGTATAAATTGATTATGTTGTGAAGATACTTTAGTTCATGTTTCTATTGGGAACAATTGGAGGGAGTAAACTTGAACAGAGGGTGTGGGTATAAATTGACTGTAATGTGAAGATACTTTTAGCTCAAGAATGATATTTCTAATGGTACAGTTGAAGGGAGAGTAGTTACACAGAGGTTGTGGGTCTGAAATGATTATGATGTGATGATGCTTAAATTTGTTGTTTAAATTTTCATTTGTATAATCAATATGGATTTAGAATATATTTTCATGTAACTATGGTTAGCCTTAATATCTTCATCTGAAAATTACTTTTTCAAATCTCTTTGACTATTTATCAATTGGGGAATGACTTGAATTCTTATAAATTTGACAAGGTTCTCTATGTATTCTAGAAATAGTCCTTTGTCAGAAACACTAGTTGTAAAAATTGTTTCCCAACTTACTGCCTTCCTTTTAATCTTGATTTTGTTGTTATAATTGTGCAAAAAGCTATTCAATTTACTTTAATCAGAGTTAATCATTCAGCATTTTATGTCTTTTATGTTTTATTTGGTCATAAACTGCTCTCCTTTCATAGATCTGACAAGTAAACTGTTCTTTGTTCTCCAAATTGACTTATGATATCACCTTTTATGTCTAAATCTCATATCCATTTCATTCTTATCTGTTTATTTTGTGAGATTTAATTTATGTTTAATTTCAAGCAGAATGTATTTCTGTTTAAACTGAAGTAAAAAAAATAGGATTAGTAATACTGATCTCAAAGTAAAAGCTAAAATAGATCTAATCAATATCTTCCTTAAATGTTCCATTGTGAATGAAGTAGTATCAATACTAGACATCTATGCACCAAGTGGTATAGCTTCTACATTCTTAGAGGAGGAGTTAAATGAATTACAGGAAGACATAGACAGCAAAACTATATTGTTGGGGGAACTCAACCTTCCTCTCACAGAATTAAAAAAATCTAATCACAAAATAAACTAGAAGGAAATCAAGAATTGAGTAAATTTTAGAAAATTTATAAGTTAGACCTCTGGAGAAAATTGAATGGGGATAGGAAGGAATGTATCTTTTTTTCTGTGGTTCATGGCACCTACACAAAATTGCCCATTTAATAGGGCACAAAAACCTCACAATCAAAAGCACAAAAATAGAAATATTAAATGTAAAATTTGAGATCATGATATAATAAAAACTACATGGTACAAATATTCATGAAAAGATAAACTAAAAATTAATTGGAAACTAAATTATCCTAATTTTAAAGAATGAGTAGATCCTATTAGCTTTAGCAATAAGATAAGAAATAGAAATTTAAGGAAACAAAATTGGTAATGAAGACGCCAACTCTCACTGTTTGCAGATGATATGATAGTATACCTAGAGAACCCTAGAAAATTATCTAAAAGCTACTAGAAACTATTAACAACTTTTACAAAGTTGCAAGATATAAAATAAACCCACATAAATCCTCATCATTTCTATATATTATTAACAAGATGCAACAACAAGTGATAGAAAGAGACATCCCATTTAAAATAACTTCAAAAAATAAAATGAAATAATTTCAGACAACATAAAATTTTGGAGAATCTACCTACAAGTCAGAGTCAAAAACTGTATGAAAGCTACTATAAAGTACTTTTCACACAAATAAAAATCAGTTCTAAATATCTAGGCAAATGTCAATTGCTCTTGGGTAGGTCAAGCTAATATAATTAAAAATGGCAATTTTACTTAAATTAAATTGCTTATTTACCAATCAAACTTCCAAAAAATTACTTTATTGACCTAGGAAAAAATAGTAACTAAATTCATATGAAGGAACATTCAAGAATATCAAGGGAATTAATGAAAATAAATGCAAATGAAGGTGACCTAGCCAAACCAGATCTAGAATTATATTATAAAGCATCAGTCATCAAAACTGTTAGATAAGAAATAGATTGGTGGATCAGTGGAATAGATTAGGTACAAAAGAGACAGAAGTAACTGACTATAGTAACCTACTATTTGACAGACCCAAAGATTGTTGCTTATGATATCAAAACTCATTCTTCAATAAAAACTATTGGGAAAATTGGAAGATAATATGGGAGAAACTAGGCATAGACCAACATCCCACACCGTATAACAAGATAATATCAAAATGGGTGCAGGATTTAATCATAAAAGATAGTATTGGGGTGGCTAAGTGGTGTAGTGGATAAAGCACCGGCCTTGGAGTCAGGAGTACCTGGGTTCAAATCTGGTCTCAGACACTTAATAATTACCTCCCTGTGTGGCCTTGGGCAAGCCACTTAACCCTGTTTGCCTTGCAAAAACCTAAAAAAAAAGATAGTATTATAAGCAATTAAGAGAATAAACAACAGTTTTCCTGTCAGATCTATGGAAAGGGAAAGAGTTTATTAACAAAACAGAGATAGAGAACATAAACAAAAAACAATAATTGTGTTTGGATTAAATTTAAAAAGTTTTTACACAAACAAAACCACTGCAACCAAGATTAAAAGGAATATAATAATTTGGGAAGCAATTTTTTTAGCTAGTGATTCTGATAAAGGACACACTTCTAAAATATATAGAGAACTGAGTCAAATTTTAAAAATAAAAGTCATTCCCCAATTGATAAATAGCCAAAGCCTATGGAAAGACAATTCTCATTAAAATCTTTCTGAGATAACACTTCATACCTCTCAGAATGACCAATATGACTTGAAAGGAAAATGATCAATGTTGGAGAGGATATGGAAAGACTGGAACACTGATGCATTACTGGTAAAGTTGTGAACTTATCCAAGCTTTCTGTGAATCAATTTGGAATTATGCCCAAAGGGCAATAAAAATTTTGTATACCCTTGATGCAGCAATACTAATACTGGGTCTGTATCCTGAAGAAATTATAAAAAAAGTGGAAAAAATCACATATGTAGAAAATATTCATAGCTGTTCTTTATGTAGTGGCAAAGAATCAAAAATTAGGGAATGTGCACCGATTCAAGAATGACTAAGCAGATTATGGTATATGTATATGATGGAACACTATTGTTCTGTAAGAAATCACAAAGGATGGTATTTCAGAAAAGCCTGGAAAAATTTGCATGAATTGATACTGGGTTGAATGAGCAGAACCAGAAGAACATTATACACAATGACAACAACATGGTATGATGACCACCATGATGGATTTGTTCATTTAAGCAGTGCAATAATCAAAGACAATTTTGAAAGACTTCTGATGGAAAACAACATCCATATCCAGAGAAGGAGCTGTGTAGTTTAAATGAAGACCAGAGTTTATTATCTTCAAATTTTAAAGTTGACTTATGTATTATGTCATTTTTTTCCTCTCTAATGTTTTCTTTCTTTTGTTGGGATCTGATGGTTCTCTCACGACATGATCAATATGAATCTATGTTTAGCAGTGGTTATAAATGCAGAATCTATATCAGATTGCTTTTTGTCAGGGTATAGGGAAGGAAGGGAGGGAGTAAATATAAAACCTAATGTCTTGCAAATAAAATGACTGATTAGAAACTACTGTTGAATGTAGTTGAAAAAAATTATATATATATATATATATTTATTTATAAATGAGTGGATCCAACAACAAATCATAGAAATAATCAACAACTTCATCTAAGATGATGACAGTGTTGAAATATCATTCCAAAACTTGTGGGATGCAACTAAAGCAGTTATTAGGGACATTTTTCTGTCTCTAAATACTTTCACAAATAAAATAGAGAAAGATGAGATCAAAGGATTAGTAATGCAGCTGAAAATCCTACAAAAAAGAACAATTTAAAAATCTCCAAATTAGAAATTCTGAAATTTAAAAGGAGAAATTAAGAAAATTGAACATAAGAAATCTATTCTACTTATGAATAAAACCCAGAGTTTATTCCCTAAAAAATCCAATAAAATATATAAATCTTTGATTAATCTGATTTTTAAAAAAAGGAAGAAGAAAACTAAATTACCACTAAAAAAGTGAAGATAGTGAACTCACCACCAATGAATCAGAAACTGAAGTAATAATATGGGACTATTTTGCCCAGCTTTATGTCAATAAATGTATCAATATAATTGAAAAGGATGAATATTTACCAAAACATAAATTGCCCAGATTAATAGAAGAGGAAATAAAATATTAAAACAAACCCATATCAAAAAAGGAAACTGAACAAGCCATCAAGAACTCTCTAAGCAAAAATGTCCAGGGTCAGATGAATTTACAAATAAGTCCTTTCAAACGTTAAAGAATAATTAAATGAAATTCTATGTAAACTATTTGAAAAAAGAGTGAAGAACAAATTCTGACACATTTCTTTTATGACACCAATATAGTGCTGATGCTTAAACTGGGAAAAGCAAAAATAAACAAAAAACATCATATCCCAAACTTCCTAATACATATACTGTTACAAAAAATTTAATTAAAATGTTAAGGATTTTCTGGTTGGAGCAAAGAAGGTGTTGTGAAACTAGGAAGCTCCTGGAGCTACCTCTATTCCAAAGAGACCATAAAAAGGGAGAAAGACTCACATGTACAAGGATATCTATATTAGCTCATTTTGTAGAGGCAAAGAATTGAAAATTGAGTGAATGTCCATCAATTGAGGAATGACTGAACAAGTTATGGTATATAAATATTACTGAGTACTTTTGTTCTTTAAGAAATCATGAATGTTGGAACACTATTGTTCTATTAGGAACCAGGAGGGACAGGATTTCAGGGAAGCCTGGAGGGATTTGCATGAACTGATACTGAGTGAGATGAGTAGAACCAGAAAAACACTGTACACCCTAACAGCAACATGGGGGTGATGTTCAACCTTGAAGGACTCTCTCATTCCATCAGTGAAACAATCAGGAACAATTTTGGACTGTCTGCAAAGGAGAGTGCCATCTGTATCCAAATAAAGAGCCATGGAGTTTGAACAAAGTTCAAGGACTATTCCCTTTAATTTAGAAAAAAAAACCAGATATCTTATTGTCTGATCTTGTTCTCTCTTAGACTTTTTGTCTCTTCCTTAAGGATATGATTTCTCTCTCATCACACTCAATTTGGATCAATGTACAACATGGAAATAAAGTAAAGACTGACAGATTGCTTTCCGTGGCGGGGGGGGCAGAAGTGGGATGGGGGGAATTGTATAACTCAAATAATATCTTTAATAAAAAATTAAAGAAAAAAGAAAAAAATCATGAAAGGCTGAACATTAGGAAAGTCTGGAAAGGCTTGCATGAACTGATACTGAATGAAATGAACTGCAATATTGTGAAATGGATTAACTATTATGGATACAACTCATCTCAACAGTTCAAACCCAACCCTGAAGGACCTGTTTTGGAAAGTGTAATCCTCATCCAGAAAGAAAAAAAAAACAACTATGGTGTTTGAATGCTGAGTAAAATATACAATGTCCACTTTTAAAATTTTCTTTTATTCTTGTTTTTTTTCTTTCTCATGTTACCTTTCCTACCCTTCTTTATTTTTTCCCTTCACAACTTGACTAATTTGGATGATTAGACATGGACAACTTTTGCCAGACTGTTAACCTGCCATGGGGGTGGGGGAGGGGAAGGGACAATGGTAGGAAAATATGGAACTCATAAACTTGCAAATAAATGAATGTTGTAAACTTCCTCTGAATGTAATTAAAAAATAAAATTAAAAAAAGAAACTATTAAAAATATTAACATTTGGGGAGGGAACTAAATTAAGGGTAGAATTGTAAAACTCAAAATAAATAAAAATCTTTAAGAAATAAAAAATATTAGCAAAAAGATTATAGTAAGTTATCAATAGGACAATACCCTATGACCAGGTATGATTTGTATTAGGTATACAGAGATGGTTCAATATTAGGAAAACAATCAGCATGATTGACAATAACAATTGCAAAAGTAACAGAAATCATATGATCATCTCAATAGATGCTAAAAAAGTCTTTGGTAGGGGTGGCTAGGTGGCGTAGTGGATAGAGCACTGGCCTTGGAGTCAGGAGTACCTGGGTTCAAATCCAGTCTCAGACACTTAATAATTACCTAGTCGTGTGGCCTTGGGCAAGCCACTTAACCCCCATTTGCCTTGCAAAAACCTTAAAAAAAAGTCTTTGGCACAATAAAGCACCCATTTCTATTAAAAACACTAGAGAACATAGGAATAAATGGAGATTATCTTAAAATAATAAGCAGTATCTATCTAAAACCATCAATAAACTTTGTATATAATGGAAGAAAAAGAAATAAAATAAGCAAGGAAGAAACAAAGCTCTCACTCTTTATATATGATATGATGATATACTTAGAGAAATTAGAAAATCAACTAATAACTGCTTGAAACAATTAACAACTTAGGCAAATTACAAAAATATAAAATAAACCCACATAAATCATCAGCATTTCTGAATATGATGAAGAAAGCCCAAGAGAAAGAAATAGAAAGAGGAATTCCATTAAAAGTAATTGAAGACAAAACAAAACACTTGGTAATCTACCTCCCAGTACAAAAGCAGAAACTCTAAAACCCTTTTCACATAACTAAAGTTAGATCTAAACAAATGACAAATGTCAGTTGGTTACCAATATGCCAAGTTAATGTAATAAAAATGATAATTTTACCTAAATTTAATTACTTATTCAATTTGATACCAATCAAATTACCAAAAGAATTCTTTTACAGACTTAGAAGAAATGGAAACAAAATTCATCTGGATCAACAAAAGGTCAAGAATATTAAGGGAATTCATGAGAAAATAAAAATGCAAAGGAAGATCACCTGGTCATACAAGTTCTAAAAAAGTATTAGTAAAACTGTCTGGTACTAAGAAATAGAAAAATATGATGGATGCCAGGGCAGAGCCATGCCCTTGTAGCTTTTCTGTACCATAAATAAATGAATTCTCTGCACTTACATTAAAATTTCATATTCCACCAAGAAAAAAGATCCAAAGATGTTTTCAGTGGAAGACATCATGGAGGATCTTCAATGAGGGTCTGTTTCTTTGAGGGAAAAAGAGAAGTAAGCAAAGCAAGGCTGAAGAGCAGGAAAATCAGTGGGAATCTTTCAGCCACAGTGCAGTCCAGGTCCTGACACACAGGACAGTGAGATGGCAGGGAAGCAGAAAGGGTCCTAATTATAAGCAAAGGCTGAACCCTGGGAAGACCATGGCAAAAGACAAGACTGGGCTGGGGAAAACAAAAACCACTGCATAGGAAGTAGCTGGACATAAAGAAGGAATTAAAGGTCTGTGAAGGCAAGGCCTGGACTGCATAGGCAACATCTTAGCCTGAAACAAGCCAGGTATCAGATCCCAGTCATGGTATAAAAAGTGTGGGTCTGTAATTCTTATACTGCAGGATTAGAGCTCAGACATTTCAAGATGAGCAAAAAAATTAACAGTGCTCACTATAGAAAGCACACTATGCAGTTAAAGATGATACCAATACCACCATAGGAAGAAGAAAACAGTGAAAAGTTATTCACAGGGGTAGTCTCAAAAAAGTCTATGAGTTGGACTCAAATCCAAAGGCACAGAGGAGCTTAAAAAAATAAGTTAAGAACCAAAGAAGAGAGGAAGAAGAAAAATGGAAAAAAGAAATCAGATTCATACAGAAAAATCATGAGAAATTGAAAAATCAACTCCTTTAAAAGTAAAAATAACCAACTGAGAAAAGAATGTAACTCTTCAAAAAATAAAATTGACCAACTGGAAAAGAAAACTAAGAAGTTAATTGAAGAAAATAAAACCCTAAAAATTATAACTGGACAAATAGAAATCAATGAAACTATAAGATTAAAAGATTCTATCAAATAAAATTAGAACACTGAAAAGAAATTGAAGAAAATATAAATTACCTGTAAGGGAAATGACCTGGAAAATAGGTACAAGAGAGATAATTTATAAATCAGTGGACTACTAGAAAGCCTAGATCAAAAAATAAAAAGGACTTGGAAAACATCTTGCAGGAAATTATCAGGGAAATCCGTCCAAATCTGCAAGCACAAGAAAAACAAAATAACCCTTGAAAGAATACACAGAACTCCTCCAGAAAGAGACTCCAGGGAACTTCAAGGGCTATTATAGTCAAATACCCGAATTCTCAAATAAAGAAGTTAATACTATAAGCAGCAAGAAGAAATCAATTTAAATAAAAAGGAAGCACAATCAGTTTCAACACTACAGGACTGGAGGACCTGGAATACCACATATCAGGGTAAAGGACCTTGAATTAAAACCAAGAATTTACTACTGTATAAAATTCAACATATACTGTCAGGGGAAAAGATGGATGTTCAACAAAATAGAGGACTTCCCTTCCCAAATTGCCTGATAAAAATACCAGAACTAAAGAGACTTCAATTGTCAAATACATGTCTCAAGGAATACATAAAAAGGTAAATGAAAAGGGGAAGGAAAAACCAAATTAAATCAAAACAAAATGAATATTAGTTAAGCCCATCAAATTGTATACAACCCATGTGGGAAGATATAACACATGTAAATCTTGAGAATTGTATTTCTCTTAGGATAGTTAAAGGGTTGAATATAAGTGAAGAGATTAGACAGAAGATAAGGGTTGGTTGATTCTTATTTCTCCATTAAAGAGGACCAAGATGACATCACTCTGTTTGAGACAAAAAGTTCTGATGAAAAACTAATGTATTTATTCTAAATTTAAGTGTCTCAGTTTCCTTTGACCTACTTTAATTCTGCTTTGCCCACAAAGCTTAGCACCTTCACTGATGAGGGCATTAGATACTGGGAAGTTCTGAGTCAGTGTCTCCCATAAGCTTACAATCAATCTTAAAGTTCTTAAGAGATACTTCAGTGTTCCAGTACTTAGAGCACTTTGATACTCTATAGTTAATTAAATCAGAAGTGACTTTAGGAGCAGAGGGTCAGAACCTACCTATAAGGGTGGGACTTAATACACAATTTAGTTAACAAAGGATTAAGTACTTTGGGTGGGGAACTAAAGACAGGAGTGTAGGAGAAAGTATGCTTGGGAGGAGGGGTACAAATGATTCATGAAATGATCTGGCTTTGGATGATACTTTGTCTCATGAGACTTGTGTGTCCTTGGAGGGTATTCAAAAGGGGTGTAAGGTAAAAATGATTATAATTTGATATGATTCTAGACTCTTAAGAAATGTATTTCTAAAGATACACAAGAAAGAGGGTACTTAGTGACTTTGAGACAATGAAGTTTATCGAACAATCAAGCAACCGATCAATCCATGACTGGTACTTTGATAGTACTGTGAATTTATCAAGCAATCATTTGATCTACCTTTGACTGATGGTACTTTGATTGATAGTACTTCTATCAGGTCAGTTAAAAGGAATATAAGGTACACACAGAGTAAAGGTAAAAGGATGGGGCAAAATACAATATGCTTCAGCTGAAGTAAAAAAAAATCAGGGGTAGCAATTCTGGTCTCAGAGAAAGCAAAAAGCAAATATTGATCTCATTAAAAGGGATACAGAAGGAAACTACATATTTTTAAAAGGGGCCATTGGAAATGAAGCTATATCATTTCTAAACATACATGCACCTAGCAGTATAGCATCCAAATTCCTAGGAGAAAAACTGAGAAAATAACAAGGAGACATTTACAGCAAAACTTTAATAATGGGGGATCTCAATCTCCCTGTCTCAGAGCTAGATAAATCTAACCACAAAATAAACAAGGAAGTTAAGAAGGTGAATCAAATCTTAGAAAATTTAGATATGATAAACCTCTGGAGAAAATTTAAAGGGGAAAAAAAAAACATACCTTTCCCATCTGAAGTACATGACACCTATACCAAAATTGAGCATGTACTAAAATTCTTATAATCAAATGCAAGAAAGGCAGAAATAATAAATGCATGCTTCTCAGATCAATATGCAATAAAAATTGCTTGTAATAGAGGGCCAGGGAACTATAAACCAAAAATTAATTGAAAACAAAAAAAAAACAATTTAAAGTAATAAAACAACAAAGCCCAAGAGCAAGAAGGACTATAGACAACATTATATACTTAGAAATTTACCTCCCAAGCCAAATCCAGAAAGTATATGAACACAATTATAAAATACTTCTCTCTCAAATAAAGTCAGATCTAAATAAGTTGGAAAAATGTCAATTGCTCATGGTTAGGCTGAGCTAATATAATAAAAATTACAATTCTAACCAAATTAAATTACTTATTCATTTCCATACAAATCAAACCACTGAATGACTATTTTACTGAGCTAGAAAAAATAACAAAATTCTTCTGGAGCAACAAAAGGTCAAGAAAATCAAGGCAACTGAAATTCACTAATCTGTAAACAAGCTTAACACAAATGTATATGTAAAATCTTCACCTGTTTGTCCTCTGCTGAGGAGTTGTGGAGGAAAATTATGTAACTTAAACATATGCATATTCATATTCATGAATGAATGCTGCAAACTTTCATAACATCTATTTGAAAAAGTAAAATATCAATTTAAAAAAGTAAGAACCTCAAGGTGTTGTTGCATTGTTTTTTTCTGATCCTACTGTGAGTGTTTTTGGTCTTGGTTTGTAGCCTTTACATGTTGAAGAATTTAGTTTCATTGTGTTAGGTGACCTAAGAAAAGGTACAAATGAAGCAATTGTAAATGACTGTAGTAATCTGCTCTTTGATAAACCTGAATACTCCAGGTTCTTGGAAAAGAACACTATTTTTCAAAAAACTATTGGGAAAATTGGAAAATAGTATGGTGAAAACTTGGCAACCACCAACATAGCATCCTATATACAAAGATAAGTTTAAAATGGGTTCAGGATTTAGACATGAAGTATGATACCATAAGACTATTATGAGAACAAAAAAAATCTGTCAGATCTAAGGAAAGATGAGTTTATGACAAACAAGAGATAGAACAATATAAATTCCAAAATTTATTATTTCAACTATGTTAAATTTATCTTCTCTTAGTCTTTATTTCCTTATCTGTAAAATCAATGTAATAGGAGCATTAACCTCCCAGGGTTATTTTGAGAATCAGACAATATATTATATGTGTATACCAGCTATCACCAAAGTCTTGATGCAGTTTTAATTTTATTATTTATACACATAGGTTTGTATATATAATAAAATATTGTTTAAAATGCTTATAAGTGTTATGAAGTAATTTCAGTCATCTTTAACTCTGTGACTTCGTTTGACATTTTCTTTCCAAAGATACCAGAGTAGTTTGCTAATTCCTTCTCCAATCATTTTATACATGAAGAAATGGACGTGACCTAGAGAGGGCTACATGACTAGTAAGTAAGGGTTTGAACCTGGATTTGCACTCATGGAGAGATGTTTTCTTAAGTTCAGGTCCAGCATGTTTTCTACTGAACCATCTAGTTGCATTTGCAAATCTAATGTATTAAATAAAAAGTAAGCTATAATTAATAATTTTTTAAGATGACACAATATAGAATACCCTTTCAGTTAAAAACATCTTGCTCTTTGTTTTCTACACAGCTTAATTTTTAGGGGCAGTATAAATAGTAAACAGGCTAGAAAGATAAAAAGAATTAGTAGTTAAAATCATAATGGAAAAATGATAGTGATTTTTATTTAACATTAAATAATAGAATTATAATGATTATTATACTCTCATAAAAGAATCAAAGGTCCAATTTATTGGTGAATATGCCATCTATTTTTTAGATTTAAATAAAAGTTGAAGTGCTGAATAAAAGAAGCAACAATTTATTTATTTCCTTTTCAATCAACTATTAAAAATAATATTTGTTCAGAGATTACTATTTGTATAGAACCATATTAAACGTATGATGGGGGACAGCAAATAAAGAGGTAAGGGGGGAAGGGAGAGAAAGAGAGAAAGAGGAGGGAAGAACAACAGCAAATTTCCTTTTTCTGTATTAAATTTAAAAATGGACACCAGTGCATATGATCCTTTTTTAAAAAAATCTATTTTTATTTATTTGATTAAATATTTCTCAATTATATGTAAACATTTTGAACATTTTTTGACATATTTTGATTTCCAAATCTTATCCTCTTTTACCCCTCACTACTCCTTGGGAGGGCAAACAATTCAATTTCGAATTACATTATGCAAAACATCTATTCATATTTTTTTGTTCATTTTTTTCAATCATTATTAATCCTTTGTGATTCTCTTTGGGTTTTTCTTGGGAAAGATACTGGAGAAGTTTACTGTTACCTTCTCCAACTCATTTTTAAGATGAGGAAACAAAGTTAACTGACTTGCTCAGTGTCACAAATCTAGCCAATAAGCATTTGAGGTCAAATTTGAATGCAGGAAAATTACTCTTTCAGACTCCAAGTACCTATGCCACCTAGTGTTACTGCCACCTAATTGCTGTTTCCAACTAGCTGCTGTTGCAAAAGAAAACACAGGCAACAACCATTCAATCTACATCCAAAGTTCACCTGTTCTCTTTCTGGAGAGGGATAGCATTTTCTCCATCAGAGTATCTAAGTCTAGGTGGCTCAGTGGATAGAACACCTGCCCTGGAGTGAGGAGGACCTGAGTTCAAGTCTTGCCTCAGACACTTAAAAATTGCCTAGCTGTGTGACCTCAGGCAAGACTCTTAACCTCATTGCCTTAAATAAATTTTTAAAAAGAGTAGTTAAATCTTTCACAGTTAATCATCCTTGTGATATTGCTGTTACTTGTAACCATATTCTACAGGTTCTGCTTGCTTTCTTTGCTTGATTTCATTTAAACCATTCCAGGTTTTTCTGAAGCAACCATCATTTCTTGTTAAACAACAGTATTTTATCACAATCATGTGCCACAGTTTATTCTATCACTCCCCAATGGATAGCCAAATCATTTTCCAATTCTTTGCTACTGCAAAAAAGAGTTAACAAAAATATATTTGTACAAATAGGAATTTATCCCTTTGTGATCTCTTTGGGATTTACACTCAGAAACAGTTTGCTGAATCAAATGCAAAATTTTATAACACTCTGGACATAGTTCCAAATTGTTCTTCAGAATGGTTGGAATAGTGCATGACTTCAACAGTAATGCATCATTATCCCAAATTTTCCCCCACATCCCCTCCAACATTTGTCATTATCCTTTTCCGTCATATTGGCCAATCTGAAGGATGTGAGGAGATACTTCAACTGTTATTTTTACTGCGCATTTCATTCATTCTGTTTTTTGAAAACTTTGTCTGTTCCCTTGCTAATGAGACTTAGAGAATGGTGGATTTAATAAAAATACATCATAGGATATAGCAATTATATTGTTTTGTGTCAGTAATTAGTAATTCTTTTTCAATAATTAAATTTTATTTATTTTTCCAATTACATACAAAAGTAGTTTTCAACATTTTTCCATTTGCAAGCTTATGAGTTCCATGTTTTTCTTTCACTCTCTCCTCTCCTCCCTTCCCCTGGCAATAAACTATCTGGTAAAACTAGAACATGTACAATTGTGTTTAACATAAGTCTATATATTAGTCATAGAATTGGGGGGGGAACCATGAGAAAGAAAATAAAATCATAAAAGAAGTATTAACTAGTATGCTTTGCTCTGCATTCTGACTCCATAGTTTGTTTCTGCTTTTTTTTTTTTTACTCTGGAAATAGATGGCATTACCCATAGTAGGCCTTGTATGATAGTCCTTTATCTCTGAACTGCTGAGAGGAACTGCATCAAACATAGTTGATCCATCTCACAATGTTGTAATTACTGCGTGCAATGTTCTCTTGTTTCTGCTCACTCCACTAAAGCATCATCTCAAATAAATCATTTTATGCTTCTCTAAAGTCCCTCTGCTCATGATTTCTTCCAGAAAAACAATACTCCATAAAATTCATATGCCATACTTTGTACAGTCATTCTACCACTGGTGGGCATCCCCTCAAATTTCTTTTTCTCTATAAAAAGAGATGCTATAAATATTTTTGAACATGTGAAAATTTCCCCATTTTTTTGCAATCTCTTTGGTATATAGACCTAGTATGGGTTCTGCTGGATCAAATGGCATGCACAATCTTATTGCTCTTTGGGCATAGTTCCAGATTGGGTGGATCAGTCCATAACTCTACCAACAATGCATTAGTGTTCCAATTTTCCCCAAATTCTCTCCAACATTGATCATTTTCCATTTTTACAATCTTAGCCAATCTGATAGGTATGACATGGGGGTTTTTAGTTTGTTTTTTTTTCCTAGTTTCTATTTATTTATTTATTTGTTTGTTTCTCTATTTTTATATGAGCATTTAGAGATGTAAAATTTCCTCTAATAACTGCTTTTTCTGTATCACATAAATTTTGGTATGATGTCTCATTGTTGAACTTTTCAGATCAAATTTAAAGTATTTCAATGATTTGTTGTTTGATCCACTCATTCTTTAAAATTAGGTTATTAAGTTTCCAATTAATTTTGGACCTAGCTCTCCATGGTCTTTATTGTACATGATTTTTTGACATCATGATCTGCAATGAAACCATTTAATATTTCTTTCTGCATTTTATTGTAATTTTTAATGCCCTAGTATATGATTAATTTTTGTGTGTCATGTACTGCAGAAGGAAAGATACATTTCTTTCTATCATTCAGTTTTCTACAGAGATCTATCATATTTAGCTTTTTAAAAATTTTCTATGACTCAGATAAAATGATTTTAAAAACACTACCTCCTTAAAAAGGGGGACAGGAAGGAGATGGGAAGAGGGAGGGGATTGAAAGGGGATAAATCTCATTACGCTAAGAGGTACAAAAAACCATATGGTAATAGAGAGGAAGAAGGGAGGAGATGAGAAACACCTGAATCTTCTCATAAGACTTGGCTTAAAGTTAACTTACACATATACTCAATTAACTTAAAAAAATCTAACCTTTCAAGTAATAAAAGGGGAAAAGGGGAGGGGGCGGAAAAAGGGAGGGAGAGGAAAAAAGGGAACTAACAAAAAGGAATGGAATGGAAAAGGGAAAAAGGGAAAGGGGAAAGAAAGGGGAGGGGGTGGATATAGGAGGGCAAACACACTGAAGGGGATGATACTCAGATACTCAGAAACAAAATACTGGGGAATATGGATAAGGGGGTGGAGGGGGAAAAATACAAACAGAAGGAAGATAGCATGGAGATTAATAAAGAATTAGTAATTATAACTTTGAATGTGAATGAGATGAATCAACCTTAAAATGTAAGTGAATAGAAGAGTGGATTAAATACCAGAATCCTATAAAATGATGCTTACAAGAAACTCATTTGAAGTAGAGAGATGCATATAGATTAAAGGTAAAAGGTTGGAGAAAAATATATTTTGCCTCAACTGAAGTGAAAAAGCAGGGGTAGCAATCCTTATCTCAGACAAAGCAGCTGCAAAAATAGATAGTGTTAAAAGAGATAAGGAAGGAAGCTATATCCTCCTAAAAGATACCATAGACAATAAAGTGATTTCAGTACTGAATATATATATATACATATATATATATATATATATATATATATATATATATATATATATGTATGCACTCAGTAGGATAGCATCCAAATTCTTAGAGGAGAAGCTAAAAGAAATATGGGAAGCCATAGACAGCAAAACTCTACTAGTAGGAGACCTCAACCTCCTTTTCCCAGATCTAGATAAATCAAATCATAAAATAAACAAGAAAGAAGTTAAGGAAGTAAATAGATTGTTCAAAAAACTAGAAATGGTAGACTTATGGAAGAAATTGAATGGGGACAGAAAGGAATATACCTTTTGCCCTGCAGTACATGGCACTTATAAAATTGACCATGTAGTAGGACATAAAAACCTAATGATCAACTGCAGAAAGGCAGAAATACTGAATACATCTTTCCCAAATCATAATGAAATAAAAGTCATATGCAATATTGGGCCAGGGACATATAGACCTAGAACAAATTAGTAATTGAATAACTTCATTTTAAAGAATGAGTGGATCAAAAAACAAATTATAGAAATAATTAATCATTTTATCCTAGATAATGTCAATGATGAAACAACATACTAAAACTTATAGGATTCACTCAAAGCAGCTATCAGTGGATATATTATATATTTAAATGCTTACATGACTAAATTAAAGAAAGATGAAATCAATGAACTAAATATGCAACTAAAAAAGTTAGAGAAAGAACAAATTAAAAACTCCCAATTAAATACCAAATTAAAAATTCTAAAAATAAAAGGAGAAATCAATAAAAGCAAAAGCAAAAAAAACTATTGAATTAATAAATAAAACCAAAAGTTGGTATTATGAAAAATCCAATGAAATTGATAAACCTCTGGTCAATTTGATTAAAAAAAGAAAACCAAATTGCTAGTATAATAAATGATAAAGATGAATTCACCACCAATGAGGAGGAAATTAAAGTAATAATTTGAAATTATTTTGCCCAACTCTATGCCAATAAATTTGACAATCTAAGTGAAATGGGTGAATATTTACAAAAATATAAGTTGCCCAGGTTAAATAAAGAGGAGATTAAATACTTAAACAAACCTATCTCAGAAAAAGAAATTCAACAAGCCATCTTTGAATTCCCTGAAAAAAAATCTCCAGTGCCTGATGGATTCACAAGTGAATTCTACCAAACATTTAAGGAACAATTGATTCTAATTCTATATAAACTCTTTGGAAAAATAGGGATGTTGGAACTCTGCTAACTCTTTCTGTGAAACCAATATAGTGCTGATACCTAAACCAGGAAGAGTTAAAACAGAGAAAGAAAATTATAGACCTATCTCCCTGATGAATATAGATGCAAAAATCTTAAATAAAATCTTAGCAAAACAATTACAGCAAGTTATCACTGGGATAATACATTATGATCAAGTGGGATTTATCCTAGGAATTCAGGGTGGGTTCAATATTAGGAAAACTGTTAGCGTAATCAATTATATCAACAACAAACCCATCAGAAATTATATGATCATATCAATGGATGTTGAAAAAGCTTTTGAAAAAATACAGCACCCATTCCTACTAAAAATACTAGAGAGTGTAGGAATAAATGGACTGTTCCTTAGGATAATGAGCAGTATCTATCTGAAACCATCAACAAGCATTATATTCAAAAGGGAGAAACTAGAGGCATTCCCAATAAGATCAGGGGTGAAACAAGGATGCCATTATCACCACTACTATTCAATATCATATTAGAAATGTTAGCTTTAGCAATTAGAGAAGAAAAAGAAATTGAAGGAATTAGAATAGGGAAGGAAGCGACAAAACTTTCATTCTTTGAAGATGACATGATGACCTAGAGAATCATGAGAATTAATCCAAAAAACTACTGGAAACAATTAACAATTGTTGCAAAGTAGTAGGATATAAAATAAACTCTCATAAATACTCAACTTTTCTATATATGACTAGCAAGATACAACAGGAAGAGCTAGAAAGAGAAATCCCATTCAAAATAACCTCAGACAATATAAAATACCTGGGAGTCTATTTGCCAAGGCAGACTCAGAAACTTTTTTGAAAACAATTACAAAACACTTCTCACACAAATTAAATCAGATTTAAATAACTGGACAAATATCAACTTCTCATGGATAGGTAGAGCTAACATAAAAATGACAATTCTACC
This sequence comes from Macrotis lagotis, assembly GCF_037893015.1. Classification (NCBI taxonomy): domain Eukaryota; kingdom Metazoa; phylum Chordata; class Mammalia; order Peramelemorphia; family Peramelidae; genus Macrotis; species Macrotis lagotis. Next base: position 160,405,764 of record NC_133664.1, on the reverse strand, counting down.
AAAATTAAACTACCTATTTAGAGCCATACCAATCAAAATTCAAAAAAAAAATTAATTTAATGAGTTAGAAAAAGTTGTAAGTAAATTCATATGGAGAAATAGTCAATAATTTCCAGGGATTTAATGAAAAAAAGTGCAAAAGAAAGGGACTTATCCCTGTCCAATCTAAAATTATATTATAAAGCATCAGTCATCAAACTATCTGGTATTGGCTAAGAAATAGAGTGGTGGACCAGTGGAATAAAATAGGTGCAATAGCAGGAAACAATTGTAGTAATCTACTGTTTGATAAACCCAAAGTGTCCAGCTATTGGGATAAAAACTCTCTCTTTGATAAAAACTGCTGGGAAAATTGGAAGTTAGTATGGAAAAAAACTTAGATTAGACCAACACCTCACACCCTTTACCAAGATAAAATCCAAATGGATACAGGATTTAGACATAAAAAACAATGCTATAAGCAAATTAGAAGATCAAGGACTAGTTTACCTGTCAGATCTATGGAAAAGGGATCAGTTTATGACTAAGGAAGAGATGGAAAATTATCACTAAAAACAAACTAGATGATTTCAATTACATTAAATTAAAAAGCTTTTGCACAGATAAAACCACTGTAACCAAGATCAAAAGAAATGTAGTAAACTGGAAAACAATCTTTACAATTAATGTTTCAGAAAAAAAAACTCTTTTCTAAAATATATAGAGAACTGCCATTCCTCAGTTGACAAATGGTCAAAGGATATGCAAAGGCAATTTACAGATGAGGAGATCAAAGCAATCCATAGTCATTTGAAAAATTGCTCTAAATCATTAATTATTAGAGAAATGCAAATTAAAGCTTCTCTGAGGTACCACCTCACACCTCTCAGACTGGCCAATAGGACCAGAAAGGATAGTGATCATTGTTGGAAGCATTGTGGGAAATCTGGGACACTATTACACTGTTGGTGGAGCTGTGAAATCATCCACCTTTCTGGAGAGAAATTTGGATCTATGCCCAAAGGACAACAAAAATGAGAATACCCTTTGACCCAGAAATACCACTACTGGGTCTGTACCCTGAAGAGATGATGAAAAAGGGTAAAAATATCACTTGTACAAAAATATTTTTAGCAGCCCTGTTTGTGGTGGCAGAGAATTGGAAATCAAGTAAATGTCCTTCAATTGGTGAATGGCTTAGCAAACTGTGGTATATTGTATCTCATAGAACACTATTGTTCTATTAGAAACCAGGAGGGATGTCAGGAATTCAGGGAAGCCTGGAGTGATTTGCCTGACTGATGCTGAGCAAGATGAGTAGAACCATAAAAACACTGTAAATCCTAACAGCAACATGGGGGTGATGATCAACCTTGATGGACTTGCTCATTCTATCAGTGCAACAATCAGGGACAATTTGGAGCTGTCTGCAATGGAGAATACCATCTGTTTCCAGATAAAGAACCATGGAGTTTAAACAAAGTTCAAGGATTGTTCCCTTTAATTTAGGGAAAAAAACCCTGATATCTTATTGTCTGATCTTGTTTTCTCTTATACATTATGTTTCTTCCTTAGGGATATGATTTCTCTTTCATCACACTCAATTTGGATGAATGTACAACATGGAAACAATGTAAAGACTGACAAATTGCTTTCTGGTGGGGTGGGAGGGAAGTAAGATTGAGGGAAAAAATTGTATAACTCAAATAAAATCTTTTATTACATTAAAAATAAATATTATGCACTTTCTTAACTTCCTTCCCATTTATTTTGTACTTAGTTTTATCTCATTCTGAGAGAAGGAAGTTGAGGTCCCCCACTATTATAATTTTGCAATCTATGTCTCCCTGCAATTAGTTTATCTCTTCCTCTAAGAATTTGAATGCTATACCACTTGGTGCATATTTGTTTAATAATAATATTACTTCATTCCCTATGCTATCTTTTGATAAGATGTAGTTTCTTTCCTTATTCCTTTTAATGAGATCTATTTTTGCTTTTTCTTTGTCTGAGATCAGGATTGATACTCTTGCCAATTTTACTTCAGCCAAAGCACAACATATTATGCTCTAGTCTTTTATCTTTAGTCTGTGTTTATCTCTCTGCTTCAAATGTGTTTTTATAAACATCATAATATAGGATTTTGTATTTTTATCCACTATGCTCTCCACTTCTTATTTATAGTTTTAACTTCATTCACATTCACAATTATGATTACTACCTACATATTTCCTTCAGTATTACTTTCTCTTTTCTTTCCCCTTATCCTTCTGCATCAATGTTTTGCTTTTTTCACTACTGACTCTTAATCATTCCTTTTTCCTAATAGCCCTTTTCTTTTCCTTCTCCCTTTCCCCTTTCCCTTTTAAAATTTACTTTAACTTTACCTTTACTTTTATTTCACTCTTCTTTTTATCAGTTCTCCCCCCCCACCCAATTTCCCCTTCCTCTCCATTTCTGTGTAGGATAAGTGTTTAAATTCAATTGGAAATATGTACCATTCCCTCTTTGGAAAAATATCTGTTGAGAGTAAATACTCATATACACCCTTCTTTTCCTCTACTATAGTAGATCTTTGTACCTTTTCACATGGTATTATTTATTCTCTAATTTCTTGTCATCTCCTGGTATAATCCTTCTTTTCATGTCTTGCTTGTTTTAATTCTATCTAGGACTCACAACACCTCTGTCAAAATATACTCCTTTTATCTGTCCCACTAGGAGTACAGTTGTCAAGGGTTGATTGATTGATAATTATATAGTCATTATTATACATATTTAATCATATTATACATATATTATTATATATCATATCATATATTATATCACATTATATTAATTACTGCATTATACCATCGCATACCATGTCATATGATATCATATATATATTATACATATTTAGTCATATTATACATACAGTCATAATTATACATAGTCACTTTATACCCACATCTCTGTTCAAAAACACTCTCCATATCTTTCCCATTAGGAATACACTTCTCAGGAGGTATAAATAACATCAAATTATAATAAATATATGCCACACCCTCTTTCCAAGAATGCTCTAAAAAATATAATTCTCATGACCTAAAATATCATGTATATCAAAGTCACTTCATGATCAATTTATGTCCAGATTCTCTAAGTATCTTCCCTTCCTCTGTCTCTATCATACTACAACCCTACTTAAAGTATCAAGTAAAGCAAAATTATTTCATGTTCTATTTATATCTCAACTCTCTAAATAATCTCCTTCCCTCTATCCCTGTAGTATTAGCTAAAGAATCAAGTAAAGCAAGATTTTTTCATGATCTAATTATGTCCAGACACTCTAAATACACTCTCTTCCTCTGACCCAATAGAAGTACAAACCTCATAATTAAATTCACTTGTTAATCCATTTATAACCATGCTCTTTAAATACAATCCCTCCAACTATATTCACCCTTATGAGCTAAAATATTGGCTAAGACATCATCACTTTCATGATTGATCTATACACATATCCTGTCTGTAAGTATGTTTCTTTTAACTATCCTAAGAAAAGTAGCAATTCTTAAGAGTTTCAAGTATCATCTTCCCTCATAGGGATGTATACAGGTCAATGTTCTTGACTAGCATTTTTCCCGTTGTGCTTACCTTTTTAAGCATCTCGAGTCCTTTTTGCAGATCAAAATTTCAATTCCTGTCTTTTTATCAGAAAGTTTTGAAATTCCTCTATTTCATTGAAAGTCTATCTTTTTTCCTGAAAGAAAATGTTGAAATTTGTAGGTTAATTGATTTTCAGTTGTAATACAAGTTCTCTTGTCCTCCTAAATCTCCTATTCCAGGCCCTCCAATCCTTTAATATTGGAATTGATAAATCTAGCATAATTCTGACTGTGGTTCCTTAATATTTAAATTGCATCTTTTTTGGCTGCTTTAGTTGAAAATTCTTAAATTTGGTTACAGTATTTCTTGTAGTATTTATTCTTTGATCTCTTTTTTGGAGGTGATTGATGAATTCTTTCAGTAACTATGTTTTCTTCTTGTTCTACAATATTAGGGCTGTTTTCCATGATAATTTTCAGAAAGTTATTTTTCAGGTGCTTTTTTTGACCCAGGTTTTGGATCTATTTTCCAGGTCATTTATTTTAATTTAAGTATACTTTACATTTTCTTCTAATTTTTTTAGTCTTTTGAATTTGTTTGATGCAATCATGGAGTCTCATAGAGTCATTAATTTCTAATTGTCCAATTCTAATTTTTATGGTATTATTTTTTCTGTTAACTTTTGTGTTTCTTTTTTGTCTATTAATTTCCTTTCCGATGAGTTCTTTTACTTTTCCAGTACCATAATTTTCCTTTTCAGTGAGTTAAAATACTTTAACACTTAGTTTATTTTATGTCCAGAGAAATTGCATTCTTTTTTTTTTCTTTAGGTTTTTGCAAGGCAATGGGATTAAGTGACTTGCCTAAGTCCACACAGCTAGGTAATTTTTTAAAATTTATTTTTATTAAAGATATAATTTGAGATTTACAATTTCCCCCCACTCTTGCTTCCTCCCCCCACACCCACCCCACAGATAGCACTCTGTCAGTCTTTACTGTGTTTCCATGTTGTACCTTGATCCAAATTGGGTGTAATAAGAGAGAAATCATATCCTTAAAGAGAACATAATTCTAAGATGTAATAAGATCAGACAATAAGATATTTTTTTTTCTAAATTGAAAGGAATAGTCCTTATATCTTGTTCAAACTCCACAGCTCCTTATCTGGATACAGATGGTACTCTCCTTTGCAGACAGCCCAAAATTGTTCCCAATTGTTGCACTGATGGAATGAGCAAGTCCTTCAAGGTTGAACATCACTCCCATGTTGCTGTTAGGGTGTACAGGGTTTTTCTGGTTCTGCTCAGCTCACTCAGCATCAATTCATGCAAATCCCTCCAGGTTTCACTGAGATACCATCCCTCCTGGTTTCTAATAGAACAATAGTGTTCCATGACATACATATACCACAGTTTGCTAAGCCATGCCCCAATTGAAGGACATTTACTGTATTTTCAATTCTTTGCCACCACAAACAGGGCTGCTATAAATATTTTTATACAAGTAATATTTTTACCCTTTTTTCCCTCATCTCTTCAGGGTATAGACCCAGTAGTGGTATTTTTGGGTCAAAGGCACATTTTTGTTGCCCTTTGGGCATAGTTCCAAATAGCTCTCCAGAAGGATTGGATGAGTTCACAGCTCCACCAACAGTGTAATAGTGTCCCAGATTTCCCACAACCCTTCCAACAATGATCATTATCCTTCCTGGTCATACTGGCCAATATGAGAGGTGTGAGGTGGTATCTCAGAGAAGATTTAATTTGCATTTCTCTAATAATTAATTATTTAGAGCATTTTTTCTTATGGCTAAGGATTGCTGTGATCTCCTCATTTGTAAATTGCCATTGCATATCCTTTGACCTTTTGTCAATTTGGGATGGCTTTTTGTTTTAAAAATATGACTCAGTTCTCTGTATATTTTAGAAATGAGTCCTTTGTCAGAATCATTAGTTGTAAAGATTGTTTCCCAATTTACTACATTTCTTTTGATCTTGATTGCATTGATTTTATCTGTGCAAAAGCTTTTTAATTTAATGTAATCAAAATCATTTAATTGAATTTTGGTGATGTTTTCCAATTCTTCCTTAGTCATAAACTGTTCCCCTTTCCATCGATCTGATAGGTAGACTAGTCCTTGATCTTCTAATTTGCTTATAGTATTGTTTTTTATGTCTATGTACTGTAACCATTTGGATCTTATCTTGGTAAAGGGTGTGAGGTGTTGGTCTAATCTAAGTTTCTTCCATACTAACTTCCAATTATCCCAGCAATTTTTATCAAAGAGGGAGTTTTTATCCCAATGGTCAGACTCTTTGGGTTGATCAAACAGCAGATTACTATAATCCTCTCCTGCTTTTACACCTAGTCTATTCCATTAGTCCACCACTTTATTTCTTAGCCAATACCAAACAGTTTTGATGACTGATGCTTTATAATATAGTTTTAGATCGGTTAGTGATAAGCCACCTTCATTTGCACTTTTTTTCATTAAGCTCCTGGCAATTCTTGACTTTTTATTTATCCATATGAATTTACTTACAAATTTTTCTAACTCATTAAAGTAATTTTTTGGAATTTTGATTGGTCGGGCACTAAACAGATAGTTCAGTTTTGGTAGAATTGTCATTTTTATTATATTAGCTCTACCTATCCATGAGCAGTTGATATTTGCCCAGTTATTTAAATCTGATTTAATTTGTGTGAGAAGTGTTTTATAATTGTTCTCAAAAAGATTCTGAGTCTCTCTTGGCAAATAGACTCACAGGTTTCTTTGAATGGAATTTCTCTTTCTAGCTCTTCCTGCTGTTTCTTGCTAGACATATATAGAAAAGCTGAGGATTTATGGGGGTTTATTTTATAACCTGCAACTTTGCTAAAATTGCTAATTGTTTCCAGTAGTTTTTTAGATGATTTCTTGGGATTCTCTAGGTAGACCATCATGTCATCTGCGAAGAGTGAGAGTTTTGTCTCTTCCTTCCCATTTCTAATTCCTTCAATTTCTTTTTCTTCTTTAATTGCTGATGCTAACATTTCTAGTACAATATTGAGTAGTAGTGGTGATAATGGGCACCCCTTGTTTCACCCCAATCTTACTGGGAATGCCTCTAGCCTCTCCCCGTTGAATGTAATGCTTGTTGATGGTTTCAGGTAGATACTGCTAATTATTTTAAGGAACAGTCCATTTATTCCTACACTCTGTAGTGTTTTTAATAGGAATGGATGCTGTATTTTGTCAAAAGCCTTTTCAGCATCTATTGATATGATCATATGATTTCTGATAGGTGTGTTGTTGATATAATTGCATATACTAACAGTTTTCCTAATATTGAACCAACCCTGCATTCCTGGAATAAATCCGACTTGATCATAATGTATTATCCTAGTGAGGACTTGTAGTCATTTTGCTAAGATTTTATTAGGATTTTTGCATCTATATTCATCAGGGAAATAGGTCTATAATTTTCTTTCTCTGTTTTAACTCTTCCTGGTTTAGGTAACAGTACCGTATTGGTTTCATAGAAAGAATTAGGCAGTGTTCCATCTTTCCCTATTTTTCCAAAGAGTTTATATAAGATTGGAACCAATTGTTCCTTAAATGTTGGCTAGAATTTACTTGTGAATCCATCAGGCACTGGAGATTTTCTTTTTTGGGGGGAGTTCAATAATGGCTTGTTGAATTTCTTTTTCTGAGATAGGGTTGTTTAGGTATTTAATCTCTTCTTCATTTAACCTGGGCAAATTATATTTTTGTAAATATTCATCCATTTCACTTAGATTATCAAATTTATTGGCATAGAGTTGGGCAAAATAATTTCAAATTATTACATTTATTTACTCCTCATTGGTGGTGAGTTCACCTTTTTCATTTATAATACTAGCAATTTGGTTTTCTTCTTTCTTTTTTTTTTTAACCAAATTGACCAGAGGTTTATCAATTTTATTGGTTTTTTCATAATATCAACTTTGGGTTTTATTTATTAATTCAATAGTTTTTTTGCTTTTGCTTTTATTAATTTCTCCTTTAATTTTTAGAATTTCTAATTTGGTATTTGATTGGGGATTTTTGATTTGTTCTTTCTCTAATTTTTTTAGTTGCATATGTATTTCATTGATTTCCTCTTTCTCCAATTTATTCATTTAAGCATTTAGAGGTATAATATATTCCCTGAGAGTTTCTTTGAATGAATCCCATAGGTTTTGGTATGTTGTTTGATTATTATCATTATCTAGGATAAAATGGTTAATTCTTTCTATAATTTGTTTTTTGGTCCACTCATTTTTTAAAATGAGGTTATTCAGTTTCCAATTTGTTCTGTGTCTATATCTCCTTGACCCAGTACTGCATATGACTTTTATTGCTTTCTGATCTGAGAAAGATGTATTCACTATTTCTGCCTTTCTGCAGTTGATCATTAGGTTTTTATGTCCTAGTACATGGGCAATTTTTGTATAAGTTCCATGTATGGCAGAGAAAAAGGTATATTCCTTTCTATCCCCATTCAGTTTCTTCCATAAGTCTACCATATCTAATTTTTCTAACAATCTATTTACCTCTCTAATTTCTTTCTTGTTTGTGCTATGATTCAATTTATCTAGATCAGGTAGTGGGAAGTTGAGGTCTCCCACTAGTATAGTTTTGCTGTCTATGTCTTCATGTAATTCTTTCAGCTTCCCCTCTAAGAATTTGGGTGCTATCCCACTGGGTGCATATATATTCAATATTGAAATGACTGTATTGTCTATGGTACCTTTTAGGAGGATAAAGTTTCCTTCCTTATCTCCTTTGATGCTTTCTATTTTTGCTGCTGCTTTGTCTGAGATAAGGATTGCTACCCCTGCTTTTTTTACTTCAGCTGAAGCAAAATATATTTTGATCCAACCTTTTCCCTTTACTCCATATGTATCTGTCTACTTCAAATGAGTTTCTTGTAATCAGCATATTGTAGGATTCTGGTTTTTATTCCACTCTGCTATTTGCTTACATTTTAAGGGAGAGTTCATCCCATTCACATTCAAGGTTATGATTACTAATTTTTTATTGCCCTCTGTGCTATCTTGCCTCTGTTTGTATTTCCCTCCCTTTCCCCTCCTTTTTTCCATATTCCCCAGTCTTTTGTTTCTGAATACCACCCCCTTCAGTGTGTTTGCCCTCCTATATTACACCCTCCTCTTTCTTTCCCCTTTCCCTTTTTCCCTTTTCCCTTCCCTTCCTTTTGTTATTTCCCCTTATTTTCCCCACTCCCCTTCCCTTTCTCTGTCCCCTCTCCCCTTTTCCCCTTTTAATACTTAAAATGTTAGATGTTCTACAAGTTAACTGAGTATGTGTAGGTTGACTTTAAGCCAAGTCTGATGAGAAGATTCAGGTGTTTCTCCTCTGCTCCCTTCTTCCCCTCTATCACCATAGGATTTTTGTACCTCTTAGTGTAATGAGATTTGTCCCATTCAATCCCCTCCCTCTTCCCGTCTCTTTCCTGGCCCCCTTTTTAGGGAGATAGTGTATTTTTTTAAATCATTCTATCTAAGTCATAGAAAATTCTGAGTGTCTGTCCCTTCTAGTTCAGTATATTCTACTGAATAGAGTCACTATTCCTGAGAGTTATTAGAGTCTTTCTCCCAAGTGGGGTTAAAGCCAGTTACATCCCATTAGATAGCATTCTCATGTTTAGGTCATGAATGTCCATCATTTCTGGCTCGGTATAATCTCTCTGTTAGAGTTACATTTCTCAGGTTTTATGAGAGTCTTCCACCCCCACAATGCTGGGATATAGCCAGTTTCAATTTACTGGATTGCATTTTTTCCCCTTTTACTGCCCCCCTCCTTTTTTACCTTTTCATGTGTCTCTTGAACCTCCTGTTTGATGTTCAAATTTTCTGTTTAGCTCTGGTATTTTCATCAGAAATTTTTGGAATTCTTACATTTCATTAAATGTCCATCTTTTTCCCTGGAAGAGAAGGCTCAGCTTTGCAGGAACGTAGATTCTTGGCTGCATTCCAAGCTCCCGTGCTCTTCGAAATATCTCATTCCAGGCTCTTCGATCCCTTATACAACTATAAGGGATGCAGCCAGGTCCTGCATGATCCTTACTGTGGCTCCTTGATATTTAAATTGTTTCTTTCTGAGTGCTTGCAGGATTTTTTCTGGAGTTTGACCACAACCTTCCTTGGTGTTTTCATTTTAGGATCTTTTTCTAGTGGGGATCTATGTACTCTTTCAATAACTACTTTGCCCTCCGATTCCATGATGTCGGGGCAGTTTTCCATCACTAGTTGCTGTAATATTAAGTCCATCTTGTTTTCTCTTCAATATTTTCAGGAAGTCCTATAATTTTCAGGTTGCCCCTCCTCAATCTATTCTCGAGGTCAGTGGTTTTGTTGATGAGGTATTTTACATTTGCTTCTATTTTTTCTATTTTTTGATTTTGTTTAACTGACTTTTGCTGTCTCATGGAGTCATTAGTTTCTGTCGACTCCATTCTTTTTTGGGGGGGAGGAGTTTTCTTCATTAACCTTTTGCAACTCCTTTTCCAATTGGTCAATTCTACTTTTGAAAGAGCTTTCCATTTGACCAATTGAGGTTTTGAGAGAATTAATTTCTTATTGCATTTGCTCATTTGAGGATCTGAGAGATTTATTTTCCTTTTGTGTTTGTCCAATTGTACTTTCTAAGGTTTTGTTTTCTTGTTGCAGGGTATTAATTGTCTCTCCCAAATTTTTAAGCTCCTTTCTTATTTCTTCAAGGAAGTCTTTCTGTGCTGGATACCAGATTGTATTCTCCTCAGAGGTTCCAGGTCTCTCTGAGTTGGGGTCTTCCCCTTCCAGGAATTTTTCTATGGATCCTCCTTTCCGCTGACCCTTCTTCACTGTGCTTAGACCTTGAGTTGGGGGGGCTGGTTCACCTGGGCTTGGGATTGCTAAAGGCTTTACTGTGTGCGGTTTCTCTGGCTGGCCAGTTGGAGGTGCTGGTTGCTTTCTTTGGAGTGTCTGTGACCTTGGTTGTGAGGCCTTCTTCCTTTGCTTGAGGGAAGGAATTGGAGGTATTTAATTCAGGTATTTAATTCTTTTGCCTTCAATCAATGGTGGGCTTTACCCTGGCCTGAAGTCCTTCCTCAGCTGGGCTGGTTCTTTTGCTCACACACCTGGGCCTGTGGCAGAAGTAGTTTCCAATTGTTTGTTTTGAAGGAGGCCTCAGTGCAATGGAGGGGTGGACTCAGAGTTTCTCAGACCTGAGGACCCCAGAGATGGTGTCTGCAGCTCTCCTACACCAGACCTCTCCCCGCAGCCCCTTCCCCAAGCTCCAGGGGGACAGTACCAACACCAGCGCCTCTGCTTCCCCATGGACCCAAGCCCCTTTTGTCCAGCCCCACCGCTGATCCAGCAGGTCCGGCTCTTGGGCCCTCAGACTCCCGGTTCCAATTCAGCTGTTAATCTGGCTGATCTGGGACTGATCCTCCCCCCTGAGCCCAGACTCACCCACCTGTACTCAGCCAAGGCTGCTGCTGGACACAAATCCTGAGGTAAATGTTCTTTCTCCTGGCTTTTCTTTCTGGGTTTTGTGGTTCAGATTTCTTTTAAGAGGTTTGTTTCATGTGATAGATCCCCATCTATCACATGAAACAAACCTCTTAAACAAACCTCTTAAAAGAAAGAGATCAGGAGACTTTAGAACTGTGCCTGTCTTCTCTCCACCATCTTGGCTAGAAGTCCAGCTAGGTAATTATTGAGTGTCTGAAGCCAGAATTGAACTCAGGTACTCCTGACTCCAGGGCTGGTGCTTTATCCACTGTGCCACCTACCCGCCCCCATAACTTGCATTCTTTATTCAGTCAGCCATTTTTTTTTCTTTTAAAGGAACTGATTTCTTCAGTCAATTTTTCATTATTCTCCTGTATGACTCTCATTTCTTTTCTCCATTTTCATCTTCTTCTCTTCTTTGGTTTTTTAAAATCATTTTTGAGATCTTCCAAGAGTTCTTTTTTGGATTTGTGATCAATTCATAGACTCCTTTGAGGCTTCATATGTCATCAATTTGTCACAGCTTTCCTCTATTGAGAAGGAATTTTATCTCTCTCTATCAGAGCAATAGCTTTCTATGGTTAGCACTCTGCTTTGTTTGTTTGATCATTTTGATAGTTGAACTCTGATCTTGGGTACACAAAGTCCCAAGTCTTTTGTACTTGGGCTTTGATCTGGTCCCTACTTTTTTCCTTGCCCAGGCATCTATGCAGATATTTGTTACCTCCTTTATGCTACGGTGTTGCCTTTGCAACTGTTTGTTATCAACCCAATCCTGTCTATTGCATCAGTGTTAACAGGGTTTGAACTTTGTCTTCAAAGCTGGGGTTGAGACCCTTACTCTTGGCCTTCTGTAGTTTCATGAGCCAAGATCAAGAGTCCTTTTCCACTCTCCCATGTATGCTGGATCATATTTCACCTTTACCCAGAATAGCCAGACCTTTACTAAAGTTCTTCCATAATATCTTTTTTTTTATTTTGCAAGGCAAATTGGGTTAAGTGGCTTGCCCAAGGCCACACAGCTAGGTAATTATTAAGTGTCTGAGACCAGATTTGAACCCAGGTATTCCTGACTCCAGGGTTGGTTCTTTATCCACTAGGCAACCTAGCTGCCCCTCCCATAATATCTTGAATTGAAAATTTGTTTCACTCTATTTTTTGGTGGGATCTGTAACTTTAAGTTCTGTATAAAAATTTCATTTAAAGTTGTTTGAGGAAAAGCTCTGGGAGTTTCCTAATTTCATGCTTCCAGGTTGTCTATGCATTTTTTTTAATAATAGTGAGTCAGAGCAATGTTTTCATGTAGTTATAAATATCTTTGATCTCTTCATCTGAAAACTACTTCTTTCTATCTTTTGATTATTTATCGATTGACAATGAATCATAGTTTTTATAAATATTATCAAGTTCTGTTTATATTTGAGAAATGAGGCATTTACCAGAGAAATTAGTTATATTTTTTCACAGTTGTGATTACTTTGTATTTCCCTCCATCCTATTTTCCCCATTTATACTTTTTTTCTCCTTTGACCCTGTCCTTCCTCAAAAGTGTTTTGCTTCTGACTTCCACCTTTCCCAAGCTACCTTTTTTTTGTCATTCATGCTTCTTAAGCTCTTTCCCTGCTACTTCTCTGTAGGATGATAGATTTCAATAGCTAAGTGAGCCAATTCAAATGAGAAAAAGGTTTAAGTGCTGTATGCAATCAACTCCTCAAACTCTACTCTTCCCCCATACTCCAAGATTTCCCCCACACCCACTTAGATCTGGCCCTTTTACTGTATAAGTTCTTTCATTCTTCTTCTGAGATAATTTAGCCCATTTGACCTTTCCCTACCCCCTTCTTCCAGTATATTCCTCTTTCAAACCTCTTAATTTTATTTTTTGAAAGATTTCTATCATAGTCAACATAATCCATCTGTGTGTGTGTATGTATATATTCCTTTTGATGATGATAAAGTTTTTAATAAGTATCATTTTCTCTTACAGGAATATAAACAATTAACTTTATTGAATCCCTTATATTTCTCTTGCCTGTTTACCTATTTATGCTTCTCTTGAGTCTTCTATTTGTGAGATTTTCTATTCAACTTTGTTCTTTTCATCAGAAATTCTTGAAAGTCCTCTATTTTATTAAATATATAGTTTTTTCCCAACAGAAGTATTATACTCAGTTTTTATGGGAAAGTATTATTCCTTTAACTTCTAGTTCCTTTGTCCTCTGAAATATATGACAAACCCTCACTTTCCTTTATTATGGTAGCAATGACAATTTATATGATCCTGACTGACTTCGTGGTATTTGTAGGATTTCTTTCTGGCTTCATTAAGTATTTTCTCTTGGACCTAAGAGCTCTAAAATTCACCTATAAAATTTATGGGAATTTTCATTTTTGGATCTCTTTTAAGTGGTGATTGGTGGATTCTTTCAATTTCTATTTTACTTTGAGTTATAGAACACTGAGACCCTTTTCCTTGGTAATTTCTTGAAATATGATTTTAGGCTCTTTCTTTGATCATGGTTTTCATGTAGGCCAATTGTTTTTAAATCATCTCTCCATAATCTATTTTTCAGTTCAATTTTTCTAATATTTCACATTTTCTTTTATTCCTTCTTTGACTTTTTTTATTGTTTCTTAATATCTCATGAAATCATAAACTTCCAGTTGCCTAATTTTAATTTTTAAGGATTTGTTTCCTTCAGCAAACTTTTATAACTCTTTTTCCCCGAGGGAAAATTCTATTTTCCAAGAAATTACCTTCATCAATGAAGATTTGTACTATATTTCCATTTGGCTAATTTTGATTTTTTTACTTTTCAGCATTTTGGTGATTCCTTTATCAAGTTAGTTGGCTTTTCTTCCTTTGTTTTATTTTTTTTTTTTTACTTATATATTCCTCTACCACTCTTGAAAATTTTTGAAAATTATGTTTAGCTCTTCTAGGCATTTTTGTTGCAACTTGTACCCAATTCACAGTTTACTTTGATGTTTTGTGACTATTTTCACTGCTCTGTATTTTGTATTTAAGTCTTGATCTTTATAGAATATTTTTTCATGGTCAGGTTCTTTTTATTTTTGTTGTTTGATCATTTTCACATCTTATTTCTTGACTTTGAACTTAATGCTATGTTTATGACTGGGGACCTGTCTCAAGCATTAGGTTTTTTCATTATGTTTTTTTCAGAGTTAATTGTGGGAATTTACAAATTTTCCAAGGCTTCCAAGGTGGTGTGATCTGTGTAGAGGTGTAGTCATTGTTTTTTTGGTTTGTATTCTGGTCCTTACTCAGAAAGAACTCTTAATTCATTCAGATTGCAATCAGTGCTGCTACTCAGGGCCCCTGTTTCCTTGGAGGCATAAATAATAATATCCCTTTAGAAGCTTTGTGACCTAAAATGCTTTTCTTCAAGCTTGAAATGTGACCCAGAAGTGGAAATAGTCAATGGAGTTAGAACGTTAGGTCTGTATCCACTGTTAAACTAGGAATCTACTGTGATCTCTTTCTGTTCAGTCTCCAGGTCCCTTTACTGCCTCTTCTTTGGAAACTCCTGAAGTTGCTACTATAGTTATCACTACCACCTAGTCCTACCACTGTTATTTCATCCATATGGAAAACTCAGGGTCTGCTTAAGTGTTCTGGGCTAGAAGAATGTTTCACTTCAACCAATTGTTGACTCTGTCCCTCCAGAATTTGACTAAAGGTATTATTTTTAAATTATTTGGAGCAGAATATTGGAAGAGCTTGGAAGAGTGCTTTTTCTGTTCTGCTCTGGAAGTTTGATATGCTTTTGAAAAATGTATTTAAAAAGTACACGAACCATTTTGCCTTTGTTATACTGAGAATTTTTTTTTTTTTTTTGCAAAAAGGAAGCAATATGGTGTCAATTAAAGACTAGAAGTTTGGAAATTTAGTTTATAGTTCTGGCTCTGTCATAATTTTGCTATTATTTATTCTTAGTCTTACTTTTAATCACTATGATAGAGTGGATATATATGTAAAACACCACTCAAGTTATCAATTGCTATAGAATTTTAGTTATTTTTTTCATCTTTAAAGGGAAGTAGGGAGGAGACCAAATTGACAAAAATGTCAAAAGTTGAAAATCATAAATGCTAGAGGATCTTGTATAAGAAAAAACATTATCACACAGATGTTAGATCTATGATTTAATTTAACCACATTGGAAAACAGATTTAAAGTAGAATAAAACAGTGACAAGAATATCTATGCTCTATGACACAGAAATCCCACAGCTAGGCATATGTCTCAAAGAGATCAAAGGCTGAAATAAAAGTCCTATATTCTTGAAAAAATTCATAGCAGTGATTTTTTTTGTGGTAGCAAAGAACAGGAAACAATGTAAAAATTCAATGACTGGAGAATGATTAAACAAATTGTGCCATGAGAACAAATTAGAAATGATGCTTTTGAAAAGTTCAGAAGTATAGGAAGATGTAGAAACTCTTATAGAATGAAATAAATAAGGAAAAAGAAAAATATATATAAATGATTACTACAGTGCAAAACAAAAAATAAATAGAATGTTTTGAAATTAAAATTATTAAAGATTACATATGAAAATAAGCTCCTCTCTCTCTGTCATGCATATATGGCATATATATGGTCTATGTTTTGAATTATTTTGCTAAACTATTTTTTCCTAATTTTTTCCTCTTTGTACAATAGACAGCTCAAAGGATGTTGAAGGTGGAGTGTTTTATTTAGAAATAAATGGATATTAAATACCAAGTTATAACTGAATTACTCCTTTTTAAAAAGCAATAAAGATAGATTACAATATCTCATCAAGCTCAAAATGCTTAGGTTTCGGTGATTTTTATAAAGAAGGACTAGTTAATAACAATAAAAAGTAACATGAGACTTTAAAACTAAATGTAACACTTACATGTTTTGCTACATTCTGTAGATAACGAAAAGGCACAGAATGTTTTGGTATTTTCTAAAACCCAAGTTTAGTTTTAATTCCTTCTTTTCAATCAGAATCACATTAAAGGTGGTCATTTGCTGACAGCTTGGGAACCTAAGAAGAGTTGAAACTAGGTTGAATATGCAGAACATGAGTTGTTCACAGAAGTCATATGGGTAGGGAGGGGGGATATGACAAAATCTGCTATATGATAGGGGAAAAAAAGTTAATTGGACTAAGCTTCCAGGAGATGTAGACGTTCTAGATGTTTTTAAACAAGCAATGTCCCAATCGCCACCATCTGCATTACAATCTCCCTAAAATTCCAATAGATCTATCTGGGATATTGGAACCAAGAACCTTGGGAATAGTATAACTTCTAAGTGAGTTTCAAAGTCCCTTCTTATTTTTTGAACTTATGAAGCATTGGCTTGCTAAGTATCAGTGACTGATAGCACAGAATTGTTGCAATATTGAATCTAATAGAGACCATCTGTTCCAATTCCTATATGACAAGGAATCCTTCTTACAGTATCCTCATATTGATAAGTTTTTTTATCTTGTTTTAACTTAAAGAATAAAATAAGGGGAATTGGCTAGATCTTCAGGAAATTTATTCCATCATAGTATATCTCTAATTTTTGAGAATTGTTAAATGCCTTTAACTCAATATTGGCTCATACCCACTTGTAATAATTATTCATACTTCTCTCTGTAGAGAAGCAATAGATGAACAGTTTCTTTTCCATGATACTTAAAGACTGCTATCATACCTCCTATAAATCTTTATTCTGGGTATTTAAACTGTCTAGTTCCTCTAAAAGACCTGCTTCAGTTATTTTAGAATACTGTTTATCCTCTTCTCCTGCTATACTCTTTCACTAAAATAAAGTGTCCCCAAATTGAAAACTGTACAAAAGGTATGTAACCTAATTAACTAGGGTGGAACTATTCTTATCCTTTACCAACATGGATTATCACCAAAATAGTTTGATTGTTCTTATTATATATCACTAATTTTCTCTAAAAAATTGTATTGCACCTTTTTATTCATTCTCATAAAATTTCTCCTGTTTTCTTCTCTTTAAACAAGGACAAGGAGTTCAGTGTATATATAGGTCAAATATCATTGTGTATATATATATATATACATATGAAATATAAAATGTCAAATTTGACAGGGTCTCCTTTCCCTCCTTTTTATTGGACTTTTTATTTTTTATTTTTTTTATTTTTTTAATTTTCAGAGAAAGAAGTTAATTTTCCATTCCTTTTAGACTTACCAAATTTGGACTTACCAAAAATTAGATGATTTGATTCTAAATTTTTGGTCTGAATCCCTTGTAATCGGCTCACCCCAAATCCAAGACTGAAATAAGCTGTTAACCATCATTTTTAAAAAGTGAAAAACAGGGACAACTAGGTGGTGCAATGGATAGAGCACCAGCCCTGTATTCAGGAGAACCTGAGTTCAAATCCATTCTCAGACATTTAATAATTACCTAGTTGTGTGACTTGGGCAAGTTAACTCCATTGCCTAGCAGAAACAAAAAACAAAAAGTGGAAAAATATTAAGAAAAATTTAAATTTAATGAACTTTATGATATCATTTATCTGTTGAATTGGCCAAGGCAATAAAGCAAAGATCTTTTCATCCTAGACACATGTACCTTTGGAAAATAGCAATGTTTTACTAGGTGACTATTAGAGCTACTGCCAGGTACAGAAGTTGAGTCAAATAAAAACCCAGTTTTCAGAGGTTATCTCTATGACTTTTCTCCCTACTTTCTCTATAAAGAAAATTGGAGATGAAAAAGAAATAAAATATAAAATCCCATTTATTAGAGAAGCAGACTCAGAAATGTCAGTCTGAAATGTCTTCACTTTAAGTTTTCTATTTTGTCATGATTTCATACTGGTTAGATATGGGCCACTTATTGTCTGTGTCATGAGACCTATTAAAGTTTTAATTACATCATGTGAATACTATTAGAAGAATGAGCTTAAGTTTTTGGATTGCCCCTGTGGACAGCTAGGTGGATAGAGCATCAGGAAAACCTGAATTTAAATCCAACTCAAATACTAGAGAGTTAATTTAGCAGTTTCAGGACTGATGTTTTGTTTTTTTCGGAAGAATTAAGAAATAGGAGAGTATTTTGTTGAGGAGCAAAGTAGAATGTTTTGGGACTTTAGTGTTGAATTGGGGGAAATAACGTGATCCAAAAAGAGATTGAGCTGCTTAGGATGAACAGTACAAGCGTTGCTCAATTTTATTTTGCTTTTATTTTCTCTACCAAAGAGAAGGACTTTTTAACTGAAAATAACTCAATGAGAGTGTTATAGTGATAATTACACAAGACAAGTAACTTGTGGCTGTTGGTAAATTGAAGACACTTGACCTAGATGACGAAGTATCCTCATGAATTGATGAATGAGATTGCTGAACTGAGCTGCTGTTAGGGATATTTAAAAGATTATAGAGAAAATGAAAGATATCGCAGAACCAGAGTGGGACAAATATCTTGATTTTCATGAGATAGAAGAGAATTGTAAAACTTAAATATTAGCATCAAAATAAAACGATGAAAATAAAAAATTAGATGCTAAGTTTTATTCTCTAGTATTTACCATAAATCTAAAGATTTAATCCATCTATATAAGAAGACATCCTCCAGCAGAGGGAAACCAGAATATTTAAACAGGAGCAAGGGTAGGTAGGGGACCTGGATATTTATACATGAACAATAGACAAAATCTTAAACCTCCCTGGAGGTCATTCTACTAGATTGAACGAAATTTCAGAGTATCATCCTTAAGTAATGCTATCTTGTCAAAGGGAGTATACATTCTTTCCTGGATTAATGTATAAGGAGGATGGGATAAATAATCCTTTCTAAGTCTAAAAAGGACATATTCTATTCCTTATAGTAGATAAGTAATCAATCTTTGACCAGGATTATAGTTTTGAAGAAATTATACTTTAATATTTCCCCATTTTTATCAAAAATGATTATATTATCTACAGAGCATCTAATGAAGGAGAAAAGAGGAGTAATCTTGGAAGGGGAAATAGCATATTTTGGAAATAGGGCTGCTGGAATAAGGAGAGGCAACATAAAGTCTATTGAGGCATAAGGATAGATGACACATTTGCAGATTAAAAGAGTGAAGTTACAGAGATCAAAAGGGAACAATTCCCTTAGATTAAATGACCTGTAATAGCATAAAATTATGGTTCATTTTTTTTCTGGATATATTGTATGTACTTCTGTATAATCTGAATTCCAGGCCCTTCTATATAAAATTCAGTTTGCTTGTAGATATCTTCCATTTTGGTGACAGAAATACCTTAAAACAAGTTTTATTAAATCCTATTTTGACTTTATAAAGAATTGAATTTGGAATTTCTTAGATCATAGAAATTACAATTTGATTCAAATTACTACATAAATAATTTAGTTACAAACAGAAAAATTTAAGAAAAATCAGTTTTATACTTGACATTATTTTTTTTTGCAAGGCAAACAGGGTTAAGTGGCTTGCCCAAGGCCACACAGCTAGGTAATTATTAAGTGTCTGATACCAGATTTGAACCCAGGTACTCCTGACTCCAGGGTCGGTACTTTATCCACTATGCCACCTAGCTGCCCCTATACTTGACATTATTTATTCATTTTTCCCATTGAATGATGCTTCTCCTCTCATAGAAATACTTCTGCAAGAATAAGGATTGTAATACAAAAATGAATTCATTAAAGATGACCAAATTATATTGGCTAAGAAACAGAGTGGTGGACGAGTGGAATAGACTAGGTGCAAAAGCAGGAGACACTTATAGTAATCTGCTGTTTGATAAACCCAAAGAGTCCAGCTATTGGGGAAAAAACTCTCTCTTTGATAAAAACTGCTGGGAAAACTGTAAGTTAGTATGGAAGAAACTTAGTTTAGACCAACACCTCACACCCTTTACCAAGATAAGATCCAAATGGTTACAGAATTTAGACATAAAAAACAATACTATAAGCAAATTAGAAAATCAAGGACTAGTTTACCTGTCAGATTTATGGAAAGGGGAGCAACTTATGACTAAGGAAGAATTGGAGAACACTACCAAAAACAAACTAGATGATTTTGATCACATTAAATTAAAAGGCTTTTGCCCAGATAAAACCACTGTAACCAAGATCAAAAGAAATGTAGTAAATTAGGAAACAGTCTTTATAACTAATGATTCTGACAAAGGAATCATTTCTAAAATATACAGAGAACTGAGTCATATTTTTAAAACAAAAAGCCATTCCCCAATTGACAAATGGTCAAAGCATGTGCAAAGGCATTTTATAGATGAAGAGATCAAAGCAATCCATAGCCATATGAAAAATTGCTCTAAATCATTAATTACTAGAGAAATGCAAATTAAAGCTTTCCTGAGGTACTACCTCACACCTCTCAGACTGGTCAATATAACCAGAAAGGATAATGATCATTGTTAGTAGGGTTGTGGGAAATCTGGGACATTAATACACTGTTGGTGGAGCTGTGAACTCATCCAACCTTTCTGGAGAGAAATTTGGAACTACACCCAAAGGGCAACAAAAATGAGCATACCCTTTGATCCAGCAATACCACTACTGGGTCTATACCCTGAAGAGATGATGGAAAATGGTAGAAAACATCACTTGTGCAAAAATATTTATAGAAGTCCTGTTTGTGGTGACAAAGAATTGGAAATCAAGTAAATGTCTTTCAATTGGGGAATGGCTTAGCAAACTGCGGTATACATATGTCATGGAACACTATTGTTCTATTAGAAACCAGGAGGGATGGGAATTCAGGGAAGCCTGGAGGGATTTGCATGAACTGATGCTGAGTGAGATGAGCAGAACCAGGAAAAACACTTTATACCCTAACAGCAACATGGGAGTGATGATGATCAACCTTGAAGGACTCACTCATTCCATCAGTGCAACAATCTGGAGCAATTTTGGGCTGTCTGCAAAGGAGAGTGCCATCTATATCCAGATAAAGAGCCATAAAGTTTGAACAAAGTTCAAAGACTCTTCCCTTTAATTTAGGGAAAAAACAGATATCTTATTGTCTGATTTTCTTATCTCTTAGACTTTTTGTCTGTTCCTTAAGTATATGATTTCTTTTTCATCACATTCAATTTTGATCAATGTAAAACATGGAAACAAAGTAAAGACTGACAGATTGCTTTCTGTGGGGGGTGGGGGTGGGGGAGGGAAGTGAGATTGGGGGAAAATTGTAAAACTCAAATAATATCTTTAATAAAAAAAAGATGACCAGATTAACTTTAATTTGTGACAAATATATTTGGTACGCTTTAAAACAGTATATATCCAGTATTAAGTAGTTTACCAACAAAACAGTTTTAACCTTTTTTTCCAATGTTTAAAAAGTAGTAAAACCTCTTGGTTGAAAAATGAATTCCTTGAGGACTTCTGGCCAAGATGTCACAGAAAAGCCAGGCACTGATTTAAGCTCCCCTGGCCTTCCCTCAGAACTAACATGAACCAAACCTCTTAATAAATTTTGGATATCACATGAAGAGGTTTAAAAGACTTATTGCAATAGTGGGAAAGAAAGGAGGAGGCAAGAATTGCCTGAATCTTCATCTCATCAAATTTGGCTCAAAGAGAGATTAACACACACAAACACTCAATTGAGTTTAGAAACTTATCCTACCTTTATATTATTAAGAGGGGTAAGGGAGAGAGAGGATGAGCAAAGCGACAAATGGATTAAAAACCATAATCTTATAATATGCTGTTGTAAGAAATGCATTGGAATTAGAGAGATACATACAAAGTAAAAGTAAAAGGCTGGAGCAAAATATATTATGTTTTAGATGAAGTGAAAAAGAAAGGGGCAGTAATCCTTATCTCAGACAAAGCAGCTACAAACAAAAATAGATCTCATTAAAAGAAATAAGGAAGAAAACTATATATTCATAAAAGGTGCCATAGAAAATGAAACAATTTTAGTACTAAATATGTATGTCCCAAGCAGTATAGCATCCAGATTCTTAGAGAAGAAACTAAATGAGCTAGAAAGAAGATATAGAAAGCAAAACTCTACTGGTGGGATATTTCAACCTCCTGCTGTCAGAATTAGATAAATCTAACCATAAAATAAACAAGAAGGAAGTTAAGGATATAAATAAATTGTTAGAAAACCTAGGCCTGATAGACTTTTGGAAAAATAAATACTACACAAGGGTGGCTAGGAGGCCATAGTGGATAAAGCACCGGCCTTGGAGTCAGGAGTACCTGGGTTCAAATCTGATCTCAGACACTTAATAATTACCTAGCTGTGTGGCCTTGGGCAAGCCACTTAACCCCATTTGCCTTGCAAAAACCTAAAAAATATATATATAATTTGCCCAGGTTAACTAAAGAGGCAATTAAATACTTAAATAACCCTATCTCAGAAACAGAAATGCAATAAGACATCAGTGAACTCCCTAAGAAGAATCTCTAGGGCCAGATGAATTCATATGTTAATTCTATCAAACCTTCAAGGAAAAATTGGTTCCAATTCTTTATAAACTTTTTTGGAAAAATAGGTAAAGATGGAAATCTGCCTAATTTCTTCTCTGACACCAATATGGAGCTGATACCTAAAGCAGGAGGACTCAGAACAGAGAAAGAAAATTATAGACCAATTTCCCTAATGAATATGGATACAAAAAATTTAAAAATATGTTTGCAAAACAAAAATAACCATTTATCACTGAGATAATACACTATGACCAAGCAGAATTTATTCCAGGAATTCAGGGTTGGTTCAAATTAGAAAAACTGTTATCATGATTGACTATATCAATAACAAATTAGCAGAAATCATATGATTATCTCAATAGATGCTGAAAAAGTCTTTCACAAAATATAGCACCCACAGTGCTAAAAATATTAGAGCGAATAGGAATAAATGGATTATTCCTTAAGATGATACGTAGTATCTATCTGAAACCATCAACAAGCATTATGTGCAATGAAGATAAGCTAGAAACATTCCCAATATGATCAGATGTGAGACAAGGATGGCAGAACATCTAGTTTTGCACCACTACTAATAAATATTGTATACGAAATATATGCTTCAGCAATAAGAGAAGAAAATGAAATTGAAGGAATTAGAATTGGGAAGGAAGAAACAAACACTTACTCTTCACAGATGACATGATAGTTTAATTAGAGAACCCCCAAAAATCACTGAAAAAAAATACTGGAAACAATTAGCAACATTAGCAAAGTCACAGGATATAAAGTAAACCCACATAAAAAACAGGAGCAAGGGTAGGTAGGGGACCTGGATATTTATACATGAACAATAGACAAAATCTTAAACCTCCCTGGAGGTCATTCTACTAGATTGAATGAAATTTCAGAGTATCATCCTTAAGTAATGCTATCTTGTCCAAAGGGAGTATACATTCTTTCCTGGATTAATGTATAAGGAGGATGGGATAAATAATCCTTTCTAAGTCTAAAAAGGACATATTCTATTCCTTATAGTAGATAAGTAATCAATCTTTGACCAGGATTATAGTTTTGAAGAAATTATACTTTAATATTTCCCCATTTTTATCAAAAATGATTATATTATCTATAGAGCATCTAATGAAGGAGAAAAGAGGAGTAATCTTGGAAGGGAAATAGCATATTTTGGAAATAGGGCTGCTGAATAAGGAGAGGCAACATAAAGTCTATTGAGGCATAAGGATAGATGACACATTTGCAGATTAAAAGAGTGAAGTTACAGAGATCAAAAGGGAACAATTCCCTTAGATTAAATGACCTGTAATAGCATAAAATTATGGTTCATTTTTTTTCTGGATATATTGTATGTACTTCTGTATAATCTGAATTCCAGGCCCTTCTATATAAAATTCAGTTGCTTTGTAGATATCTTCCATTTTGGTGACAGAAATACCTTAAAACAAGTTTTATTAAATCCTATTTTGACTTTATAAAGAATTGAATTTGGAATTTCTTAGATCATAGAAATTACAATTTGATTCAAATTACTACATAAATAATTTAGTTACAAATAGAAAAATTTAAGAAAAATCAGTTTTATACTTGACATTATTTTTTTTGCAAGGCAAACAGGTTAAGTGGCTTGCCCAAGGCCACAACAGCTAGGTAATTATTAAGTGTCTGATACCAGATTTGAACCCAGGTACTCCTGACTCCAGGGTCGGTACTTTATCCACTATGCACCTAGCTGCCCCTATACTTGACATTATTTATTCATTTTTCCCATTTGAATGATGCTTCTCCTCTCATAGAAATACTTCTGCAAGAATAAGGATTGTAATACAAAAATGAATTCATTAAAGATGACCAAATTATATTGCTAAGAAATAGAGTGGTGGCATGAGTGGAATAGACTAGGTGCAAAAGCAGGAGACACTTATAGTAATCTGCTGTTTGATAAACCCAAAGAGTCCAGCTATTGGGGAAAAAACTCTCTCTTTGATAAAAACTGCTGGGAAAACTGTAAGTTAGTATGGAAGAAACTTAGTTTAGACCAACACCTCACACCCTTTACCAAGATAAGATCCAAATGGTTACAGAATTTAGACATAAAAAACAATACTATAAGCAAATTAGAAAATCAAGGACTAGTTTACCTGTCAGATTTATGGAAAGGGGAGCAACTTATGACTAAGGAAGAATTGGAGAACACTACCAAAAACAAACTAGATGATTTTGATCACATTAAATTAAAAGGCTTTTGCCCAGATAAAACCACTGTAACCAAGATCAAAAGAAATGTAGTAAATTAGGAAACAGTCTTTATAACTAATGATTCTGACAAAGGAATCATTTCTAAAATATACAGAGAACTGAGTCATATTTTTAAAACAAAAAGCCATTCCCCAATTGACAAATGGTCAAAGCATGTGCAAAGGCATTTTATAGATGAAGAGATCAAAGCAATCCATAGCCATATGAAAAATTGCTCTAAATCATTAATTACTAGAGAAATGCAAATTAAAGCTTTCCTGAGGTACTACCTCACACCTCTCAGACTGGTCAATATAACCAGAAAGGATAATGATCATTGTTAGTAGGGTTGTGGGAAATCTGGACATTAATACACTGTTGGTGAGCTGTGAACTCATCCAACCTTTCTGGAGAGAAATTTGGAACTACACCCAAAGGGCAACAAAAATGAGCATACCCTTTGATCCAGCAATACCACTACTGGGTCTATACCTGAAGAGATGATGGAAAATGGTAGAAAACATCACTTGTGCAAAAATATTTATAGAAGTCTGTTTGTGGTGACAAAGAATTGGAAATCAAGTAAATGTCTTTCAATTGGGGAATGGCTTAGCAAACTGCGGTATACGTATGTCATGGAAACACTATTGTTCTATTAGAAACCAGGAGGGATGGGAATTCAGGGAAGCCTGAGGGATTTGCATGAACTGATGCTGAGTGAGATGAGCAGAACCAGGAAAAACACTTTATACCCTAACAGCAACATGGGAGTGATGATGATCAACCTTGAAGGACTCACTCATTCCATCAGTGCAACAATCTGGAGCAATTTTGGGCTGTCTGCAAAGGAGAGTGCCATCTATATCCAGATAAAGAGCCATAAAGTTTGAACAAAGTTCAAAGACTCTTCCTTTAATTTAGGGAAAAAACAGATATCTTATTGTCTGATTTTCTTATCTCTTAGACTTTTTGTCTGTTCCTTAAGTATATGATTTCTTTTTCATCACATTCAATTTTGATCAATGTAAAACATGGAAACAAAGTAAAGACTGACAGATTGCTTTCTGTGGGGGGTGGGGGTGGGGGAGGGAAGTGAGATTGGGGGAAAATTGTAAAACTCAAATAATATCTTTAATAAAAAAAGATGACCAGATTAACTTTAATTTGTGACAAATATATTTGGTACGCTTTAAAACAGTATATATCCAGTATTAAGTAGTTTACCAACAAAACAGTTTTAACCTTTTTTTCCAATGTTTAAAAAGTAGTAAAACCTCTTGGTTGAAAAATGAATTCCTTGAGGACTTCTGGCCAAGATGTCACAGAAAAGCCAGGCACTGATTTAAGCTCCCCTGGCCTTCCCTCAGAACTAACATGAACCAAACCTCTTAATAAATTTTGGATATCACATGAAGAGGTTTAAAAGACTTATTGCAATAGTGGGAAAGAAAGGAGGAGGCAAGAATTGCCTGAATCTTCATCTCATCAAATTTGGCTCAAAGAGAGATTAACACACACAAACACTCAATTGAGTTTAGAAACTTATCCTACCTTTATATTATTAAGAGGGGTAAGGGAGAGAGAGGATGAGCAAAGCGACAAATGGATTAAAAACCATAATCTTATAATATGCTGTTGTAAGAAATGCATTGGAATTAGAGAGATACATACAAAGTAAAAGTAAAAGGCTGGAGCAAAATATATTATGTTTTAGATGAAGTGAAAAAGAAAGGGGCAGTAATCCTTATCTCAGACAAAGCAGCTACAAACAAAAATAGATCTCATTAAAAGAAATAAGGAAGAAAACTATATATTCATAAAAGGTGCCATAGAAAATGAAACAATTTTAGTACTAAATATGTATGTCCCAAGCAGTATAGCATCCAGATTCTTAGAGAAGAAACTAAATGAGCTAGAAAGAAGATATAGAAAGCAAAACTCTACTGGTGGGATATTTCAACCTCCTGCTGTCAGAATTAGATAAATCTAACCATAAAATAAACAAGAAGGAAGTTAAGGATATAAATAAATTGTTAGAAAACCTAGGCCTGATAGACTTTTGGAAAAATAAATACTACACAGGGTGGCTAGGAGGCCATAGTGGATAAAGCACCGGCCTTGGAGTCAGGAGTACCTGGGTTCAAATCTGATCTCAGACACTTAATAATTACCTAGCTGTGTGGCCTTGGGCAAGCCACTTAACCCCATTTGCCTTGCAAAAACCTAAAAAATATATATATAATTTGCCCAGGTTAACTAAAGAGGCAATTAAATACTTAAATAACCCTATCTCAGAAACAGAAATGCAATAAGACATCAGTGAACTCCCTAAGAAGAATCTCTAGGGCCAGATGAATTCATATGTTAATTCTATCAAACCTTCAAGGAAAAATTGGTTCCAATTCTTTATAAACTTTTTTGGAAAAATAGGTAAAGATGGAAATCTGCCTAATTTCTTCTCTGACACCAATATGGAGCTGATACCTAAAGCAGGAGGACTCAGAACAGAGAAAGAAAATTATAGACCAATTTCCCTAATGAATATGGATACAAAAAATTTAAAAATATGTTTGCGAAACAAAAATAACCATTTATCACTGAGATAATACACTATGACCAAGCAGAATTTATTCCAGGAATTCAGGGTTGGTTCAAATTAGAAAAACTGTTATCATGATTGACTATATCAATAACAAATTAGCAGAAATCATATGATTATCTCAATAGATGCTGAAAAAGTCTTTCACAAAATATAGCACCCACAGTGCTAAAAATATTAGAGCGAATAGGAATAAATGGATTATTCCTTAAGATGATACGTAGTATCTATCTGAAACCATCAACAAGCATTATGTGCAATGAAGATAAGCTAGAAACATTCCCAATATGATCAGATGTGAGACAAGGATGGCAGAACATCTAGTTTTGCACCACTAATAAATATTGTATACGAAATATATGCTTCAGCAATAAGAGAAGAAAATGAAATTGAAGGAATTAGAATTGGGAAGGAAGAAACAAACACTTACTCTTCACAGATGACATGATAGTTTAATTAGAGAACCCCCAAAAATCACTGAAAAAAAATACTGGAAACAATTAGCAACATTAGCAAAGTCACAGGATATAAAGTAAACCCACATAAATGCTCAGCAACTCCATATATTACTAACAACATACAGCAGCAAAAGTTAGAAAGAGAAATCCCATTTAAAACAACTTCAGACAAAATAAAATACTTGGGAGTCTACCTGCCAAGGTAGACTCAGAAACTCTATGAAAACAACTATAAAACATTTTTCACACAAATAAAATCAGATCTAAAATAACTGGGCAAATATCAACTGCTCATGGATAGGTCAAGCTAATAGAATAAAAATGACAATTCTACTTAAATTCGAATATTTATTTATTGCCTTATCAATCAAGCTTCTAAAAATGTATTTTAGTGGGTTAGGAAAACAAATTTCAAACTAAATTTATATGGAGAAACAAAACTCAAGAATATTAAGGATTTAATGAAAAAAAATGTAAAAATAGGGGACTTAGCCTTACCAGAGCTAAAACTATATTATAAAGTCATCAAAATTGTATGGTACTGGCTAAGAAACAGAGTGGTGAATAAGTGGAACAGATTAGGTACAAAAGAGATACTAGGAAATGATTATAGTAATTTGCTGCTTTACAGACCCAAGGAGTCCAGTTGCAGGGATAAGAACTCGCTGTTCAATAAAAACTTCTTGGAAAACTGGAAGATAGAATGGCAGAAACTTTGATTTGACCAAAATCTCACACCCTACACCAAGATAAGTTCAAAATGGGTGCAGAATTTAGACATAATAGACAATATCATTGGCAAATTAGGAGAACAAGGAATAACTTAATTGTCAGATTTATGGAAAGGAGTATAGCTTATTACCAAGGAAGAGATGGAGAACATCATAAAAAAATTATAATTTTGATTAAATTAAATTAAAAGCTTTTGTACAAACACAACCACTGTAACCAAGTTCAATAGAAATGTGGTAAATTGGGAAACAATTTTTACAACTAGTGTTTTCGTTACTAAACAAAAGATTCATTTCTAAATACATAGAGAACTGAGTCAAATTTGTATACACACACACACACACATACATATATAGCTATTTCCCCAGTTGAAAAATGATTAAAGGATATTCAAAGGCAATTTTCAGATGAGGAAATCAAAGCTATCTATAGTCACATGAAAAATAGCTTTAAATCATTATTATTTAGAGCAATGCAAATTAAAGCATCTCTGAAGTACCACCTCACCTCAGATTGGCCAATATGACCAGAAAGGCCAATGA
Source organism: Macrotis lagotis (assembly GCF_037893015.1). NCBI lineage: Eukaryota > Metazoa > Chordata > Mammalia > Peramelemorphia > Peramelidae > Macrotis > Macrotis lagotis. Next base: position 160,376,664 of record NC_133664.1, on the reverse strand, counting down.
TCAATATTAGAAGGGATGTGGGAAATCTGGGACATTAATGCATTGTTGGTGGATCCAAACTTTCTCGAGAGTAATTTGAACTTATGCCCCAAAAGCAATAAATATGTGTATACCTTTGATCCAACACTACCACTACTGGGTCTATATCCTGAAGAGAACATGAAAAAGGGCAAAAACCTCACATTACAAAAATATTCATAGCAGCTCTGTTTACAGTGGCAAAGAACTGGAAATCAAGGGAATATCTATTAATTGGGAATGGCTAAACAAATTGTGGTATATGTATGTGATGGAACACTATTATTCTATTAGAAATCAGAAGGGAGACTTGAATGAATTGATCCTGAGTGACATGTGCAGGCCCAGAAAAACATTATACACTTTAGCAAAAACTTGTGTTGATGATCAACCTTTATGGATTTGCTCACTCCATCATTGCAATAATCAGGGACACCTTGGGGCCATTTGTGATGGAGAATGCCATCAGTATCCAGAGAAACAGCTGTGGAGTTTGAAAAAAAAAACAAAAATTATTATTTTCTATTTTTCAAAAGTTATCTTAAGTTTTACATAATTTTTCTATCCCTCATATTTTCTTTCTTCCTTAAAGGTATATATTTTTTCTCAACAAATTCAATATTGATGTATGCTGAAACAATATAAAGACTATCAGATGGCTAACTGTTGGAGGGGAGGCAGGAAAATCGCAACATTCAAAACCCTGCAAAAATTGATCCCTCCTAAAGTACCCTACTATCCTGTAATGCAAGACGCTGCACGTACATAATGCTTGTACCTCCATTCCCTCATTATTCTTTGCTCTACCCTGAAAGACCTAACAGTATATATAATAGCTAAGCAGTAATAAAATTGAGCTGGATGCATAAGGCAGTAGTGGCTTGACTCCTTATTCTCAGCTCCCCTCCAGGAGGGAGGTCACTGCTGTGGGCCCCAAAGGAAGCAAGCCACAACAATTGATTACTTAGGGCAACTAGGTGGTGTAGAGGGAATGAGTCCAAATCTGTCCTCAGACACTTAATAATTACTTTTATTTTTGACCTTGGGCAAGTCACTTAACCCCATTACTCTGCAAAAAACAAAAAAAGAAAGAAAGAAAAAAGAAAAAAGAAAAAAAATCGATTAAACAAAAATTTTGTAATTAGACAAGTCATCTGTTTTCTGATATGCCCAGCTGACTAACATTTCTCTCCTTGAAACAGAACTTGAGATGATCACAACAGAGAACTATATCCTGATGTCACAAAACCTTTATCATATTTGCATGAAATATTCCCTTAGGAGGGCAGCTAGGTGGTACACCAGTCCAGAAACCAGGAGGAACTGAGTTCAAATTTGACCTCAGACACTTAATAATCACCTAGCTACGTGACCTTGGGTAAGTCACTTAATCCCATTGCCTTAAATAAATAAAAAACTTTAAATAAAAAAAATCCCCTTAGCTTTTTGAAAAGTTACAAGAGTTTTAATTCCCACAGGAAAATGCAGCTTTCAATAGATTCCATGGCTCTTATACTAGCCTAGTTGACTTTTAGAATTTAGACCATTATAAGCAAAAAAAAAAAAAAAAAATGTAATAAACTTCACCTGACATGATTACAGAACTTTGCTCTAAAGACCAGGGGATAATTTCTGCATTTATTTAGATGTCAGTTTCCATTCAGAGGTTATGTAGGTGACTTTGCCTTGAGTTAAGTTTTAAATCTGCCAGGTGAGACATTTCAAATGTCATGTTTTCGAAAAATGAATTAGGAAAGTTTAGCTTCAGAACTTGTTGAACAGCAACTTTCCCAATCTTTCCCAATGAGTCAGTCATCCACAAAATCCATGTCCAAACTCCAGAGAGTTGCCTGCCTCTTAGGCACTGGTTCACCCTAACCTTCAATATCCATTCTTAGATTCTAACAAATAGAAGGCCAATTTAATGGTAATTTCCTACAAGTTAGCTCTAAAGGATCAAAATATGCCATGTGTTGACTAATGTTATAGTGACAGCAATAATAAATTATCCTCTAAAAGCTCACAACTCATTCTATCATTTGCTGCACACAAGACTGTAATAACAATAATAATAATAATAATAATAATAATAATAATAATGTTTGTCTTTCATTTTCTAAGAAGATCACGACATCAGGAAGGGTATGCCATGACAAGCACATGAATTGTATTTGAGTTAGATAGTGCTCTGCTAAGTCATCAGCCTCACTTTCTCCTCCAGAGCCATCTGGGTACAATGGCCAGATATGAATCAGGACAACTGGAGATGGCCCTGGAGGCGAGGTAATCAAGGTTAAGTGACTTGCCCAAGGTCACACAACTAGTAAGTGGCAAATGGCTGATGCTGGAATCAAATTTCCAGTCTCCTGAATCCAAGACCAGTGCCCTATTCATTGTGCAAAGTAGCTGCCTCCACACAAGGATTGATTTTAAAAATGAAATAAATTAAACTTGAGTTGTCAAAAAAGGACAATAATCTCAAATTGCATCTAGAACCAACTTTTATAAAAAAATAATTGAACATGTTCAAATGTTAACCATCTTTAAAATATAAATTTTAGCTTTTTGAATCATTTTTAAACAGAATATCCTAGGAAACTTTAAAAATTTCAACAGGTATTATTAACTTAAAATGTGATAAAACACATATAAGAATAATATTTCCAAGTAGGTTGACCCATGAATTTCATTAATTAATTTCGTTCATACTTAAATTTTATTTATCTGTACAACAACAAAACAATATTTTTTGAATCTATGCATATCATGGAAATGATGGTTTTCTTATCTTTCATCTCATGAGCATGATGGATTTTATATGTGATAAATTCAATATATTAACATAATTCTTAACAAATTCAGGTCAAAAACAGAAAAATTCTTTCTAATGACAATAATTTAGATGCTTTTATCTAATAATAAAATATTTCTGTATTGCAATTGGAAAAAATTTCACATTCACTACATTAAAAAAAATAGAAAATTTTCTTATGAGAGCTACAAGCAGGAACATTGCTAATCAGGTAGACAAGACTTAAGAAAATGAAACTAAACAGAAACATAACAGTCTCACTTCATTCCAGTAGTTTGAATCAAAAGGGAATTCAAAAATGTTTTGAGTGTTATTCACTGAGAAAAGGACCATTATCAACAACTGAGGCCTTCTTCTCTACTGACCTAAGGTGTTTATCAGTTTTGCTAAAATATTTCTACTGACATGGGAATTGGTGTGATCTGATGCAAGTTGGGGAGGCCCTGGATCAAGATTCAAACATTCAGTTGCTAATAACTTGATCCAAACTAGACCCAAAACAAAATCTGTATCAAAACAATAAAACAATGAAAATATACAGGGTCCCCTGATTTCATTAATCAAAGTAAGCTGGACATAGTTGTTAATTAACTTAATTTTTGCAGAAAGGGACTTTTACAAGCTTTCCCTTAATTATCAAAGTTTTGATGAAGGCTCAATTTTCAAAGTCTTAAAAATATGCCTAATTAAATTACTTATTATCACAATTTTTCCCAAACTTTTAAAATTTACTTAATATTTTCTTATCTTTAGCTATATCACTAGAAATAATCCCACAAAGATAGTTCATTTGAATAGTGCAAACTAATATGCTTTATAACTTCCACCTTAACCTACATAAATATATCCTTAGATGAAATAAGCCTAACAATTACAATTACACAATTATCCTCCCATTTGTCCAAAGATTTCTACCATATTTCTCAACACTGCTATTCTTGCAATAGGGTTAGATTTTCTATTAAGTACCCATGTAAAACACCAATAAATTAATCCCAATAACTCATTTCAGAGATGAGAACATGAGGATGAGGGGACTCAAAGATTTAATTCTTTCAGGCTAAAGCAGGTATCCATTGTTTTGTTGATAGGGTTTACCTTGTACCTTGAAGCAGGATTTGCTAGGGGAAGAGCAAGGTACTTCACTAAAGTTTGTTGACTTCTTCTCAATAATTGAAAATGGGATGGAAGTGGGGGAGTATATTGCCTTGAGCAATGTAAGACACATGGTTAGCGCACAGAGAACAAATTAATTATAAAGCATATTTCTCTTTCTAATATTTCCCTATTACATTCCCCAATATCTCAGTTAATTTCAGTTTTCATAAAAGCCAAATAATCTTAAGTCTAACTCCTTTCAAATATATAATTTAGAGTTACAACACATAATTAATCCTTTCATTACCAATTAAAATAATTAATATGATCAAATCAGGTAGCTTAAATTTTGTTAAATGTAAATTCAGATTCCCTTACAGGATATTATCTCAAAAATATTGAATTTCCTAATTAAAACCATATAGAGTCATAAAATAGTTAGCATTAATCTAGTATTATAGTATATAGTCTAGTGACCTTCCCTACAACCCAGGAAGATGATTTCTCTCATTTGTTTTTATAAAATACATAATTGGCTTAAAAACCAATAAAAACTAGTTTCCAAATATAGCAATAATATTAAATTTCACTTAAAATGAGGCCAAAATAAATTATACAAAAATTAAAAAACCTGGATTTTATTTACTGATTGTTACAGAAATTCAATTTATAATTTCAATTGTTCAGCATTACTTTTGTATAAGTGACTGTACAGTAAAAGGAAGTTTGAACATTTGCTTATCTCCATTTTGACTTCTTAAAAAGCAAAGATCCTGTATCCCCATGGTGAATACCAGGTAACAAGCTCGTATCCATTATTTAACTTTCTTCATTTGTATTTTTTAAAATATTTTAAAACAACAAAATATTTAGAAATGCATATGAAGTTTTACTGTCTTAAAAGTTTGAATTTCAGATGATAAAGGAATCCTCTACTTTTAAAAACAATATTTAACTAAATCCCTATTTTTTTTCCAAAATGGGGATTTTCTTTTCAAAGAGCTTCAGGCCTCTCATTCCCCCATTTTCAGTAATTACAAAAAAAGCTATGGCTATAGTGGCCTATACTACTTGTTGAAACACAAATGTTGTTTCTGGTCAACCTAAGAAAACCCATAACAAAATCACAAAATATTTGAGTGCCTAAATAATGCAGTTATTCCAAATTAAATTAATTCAAAATATTCACTTCCCTTTTTGTGGGATGGGATAGGGTCATATGTCCAAGAGGCAGAAGCAGAACAGAGCTTGAGAGTGGGGTAGAGGAGAGACCACTCTCTATCTGATGGGATAGAGGAGAAAAAGATGAGCTTTGAGTCCTGTCCTATTCCTAACCCAATCTTCTCAGGACCCTGGAGTGCTCAGATACTTTTTTCCCCCATTTCCAAGCAAGAATGGGGAAAAGGGAGAGCATTACAGGGTTAAGGAAGAAATAAAAAACACATAAAATTTCTTTAAACGGTACATTGTAAATTTGGCATCTATGGTTTAAATTCTGTTGAGATCAACTCAATTAAGGCTTGTCAGAAAAAGCCAATAAAGGTCATAATTTCAGGGCTAGATACGGTTATTTTAGTTACAATTAAAATACAGTAAGCAATAATATATAAGTACTGCATAAGAGATTTATTTCACTTAAATTTACTTAATCCATTCATTCTGTTTGTGGTCAACAGCATAATTTTAAATTCCCAAATGTTTAGCTTATGAGAGAATCTTTTGTTACTAAGAATCCTAGCTATTATAATTATTTACCAATATTTCTTAATAAAAACACTTAGCACTCAAAATACCATTATCATAGTTATACATTAAAAATTTTTTTAAATTTCTTAAATGGAATAATATTTTTTCAGATTACCTTGTACAGAAGATCAGTCCATATATATATATATATATATGTCATTATCAAAAAATTACTTACTTAATTATTTAGTCCTGCTTCTTTTCCCTTCAGGACTAAATTTGACCTGAATTAGAGGAAATTGGGACTTATAAAAAGCAATTTTTAATATATATTTTTCTCTCTTCCTTATCTGCACATGGTGAACTATAGTTCTCATACTATATTTTTAACAATAATTAAAAATTGGTTTCCTGCTAACAATATGTGTCTTGTTTCAAAATATTTCCTACAGATTTTTATCTCAAATCTTTTCTCCTAGTTTTTAACCTGATTTATTAACAGATTACTAAAAGAAAAGATTAGCTTTGTGCATTTCTTACATAAGTAAAATCAATATACTTTACTTTGAATTGTTCTAGTATTGGAGTAGCTAGGTGTCACAGTGGATAGTGCAAACAAAGAAACAAAAAAAGTTCTAGCATATAACTAGGTCCTGAAATCTTGAAAATGTAATATCCTAAATTAGATGATAATCTTCCCTTGTTTATAAATTTTAAATCAAACTAAATCCTAAACTTGCACAATTAAATTTTAAAACTTTCATTTAGATTGAGGTTAGAAATTAAACTCAATTGCCCATGGGTCTTATTTTTCTCAAATGTTGTCAAGTAGAACCTTAGATTAAATATTTAGCATTCTTGGGGGCTGATAGGTGGCACAGTGGATAGAGCACTGGCCCTGGAGTCAGGAGTACCTGAGTTCAAATCCCACCTCAGACACTTAATAATGACCTAACTGTGTGGTCTTTGCCAAGCCACTTAACCCCATTTGCCTTGCAAAAATCTAAAAAAAATTTAACATTCTAAGTTATATATTTGATTTTATCTTAAAAATCAAATTACAAAATCTTTCACAATCTTATTCAAATTGAAGTCAAAATTTTGATATAGTAAACACTTAAAAGTAGGAATAAAACATTTTCACATTACTTCCTGTACAGAAATAGGAACCATCATTTTCAGCAAAATTATTCCTAGTTTTCACAGTATACTTTTCAAATTCAACAGTAAATTTTTTTTTGGTAACTTGTATAACCTTTAAAATACCCAATCAAAACCTAACTATCTATTATTTCAAGTCCCATTTTCTTAAAAGAAACGTTACTTTATAGAAACCTATACTATAGAGAAGAAGGGGAGAAAGTCAGCCCTTAAGTGAATAAGAGATGAGAAACTGCACAGTAGGTTTGCCCAGAGGCAAAACTTTCAAATGAATGAACATTTTTACTCAAACTAGCAATAGAAAAAACAGACTTTCTCTCTTCAATACTGTGATTTCTGGATTAATATAATCTATGGTGCACATAAATTGCAGGTTTTAAAAGAGAAATTCTAATTCTTTCCATTTTACAGCTAAAAAAAATCATTGAAGTGAAATAACAGGTGTTTGGAAGTCACTTTCCTGGTAAGGAGAAAAAATAAAAAGCAGAACAGATTTGACCAAATTAGACAGCAAAAATACAATAGATAATTACAACCAACGAAGGTACAAACAAATAACCAAAAAACCAGGAACAATCAGATTAAGAGAACAAAGAGAATTTTTTTTCATCATTCACCAGCCATCAATATCTCTGAGGGAGAAAAGGGCCTTCCTAATGGCACCCAACTCTTAGACTGGTGAGAATTAAAGGTATTGTCTGCCTTACGTGAAGAGGGAAGTGGCTGGAGGTCACATGAAGAATTCTATCTCTACATTTTCATTCTAAACTCTAGTACTACTCTATTTCCCCACAATCACTTAGAATGATTTTTTTCAGGATGCTCAGATTATCATCTTACCCAAAAAAGAAGCCCAGTTAAGATCATCAGTCAGACAGACGATTTAGTATATCTATTGCAAAACACAATAGTCTATTGAATGATAAAAATAACATTAATATATAATAAATATAAGTAAATAAAATTATTAGTACTTAAAAAAACAGATAAACTAGAAACAAAATGATCTAATCCCACAGCTTTCAACTAAAATATGGGTTCAGAGCAGAGCAGGGATTTGAAAAATTACAGATTTCTTTTCTTCCAAGGAGCATGGCTTGGTGGAAAAGGAGGACCTTTCCAATCCATATCCATATGTCATAGACCAAGAACTGTAAATCTTAAAATAATAATGTCAAAAGAAAATGACAGAAAAATAAGGGTTAGAAATAAAGTTTTATTCTCTAGGATTTACCATAAACCTATAGGAGGAAGCCATCAATATAAGATGATAGCTTCAAGCAGAGGAAGACCAGAATATTTATATAGGAATGGAGTAGGGGTGGGGGTTTGGGGGAGGGTGTGTGAAGGAAAGAGGGGGAAACTGGGATATTTATGCATAAGCAAGAATAGAAAAAACCTGAAACCTCCCTGGAGAGGTTGTACAAAATCTCTGCAAAGAGTATCATCCTTAGACAATGCTATCTTGTCTGAAAAAGGACTCATTCTTTCCTTGATTAAAGTAAAAGGAGAATAGAAAAAGTACTCCTTTCTAAGTCTAAAGGATTTAGGATGTACCTAAAGGACACATTCTATTCCTTATAATAGCTAATCAGTCGACTATTGATCAGAAATATAGTTTTGAATAAATTTTACTTTGACAGAAAAGAATGAAAACTAGATACTATAATTTTAGAAATTTCCATAACAGATTAGTAAATATATGGTTAGTAAACTTCTGTGTTTTCAGTGAGTGGGGCAGAAAGCATTTATTAAAATCCTTCCACATTTCAGAAACTGAAGTGTGCTTTATGTTGCTCTATATTATCATCTCACTAACCTTTCAGGGAAAAATGATAGATATCAATAACAATATTTATTATTGAAAAAATTTAGCTAGAAGTACCTTGCCCAAAGAAATAGAAACAGTTGTTTCCAAGGCAAGATTTGAAATCAGATCTTCCTGATTCTAGGCATAATTCTCTATCCACTGTGCTACCAAGTGAATTAGTGATTGAAAAGCATTTATTGAGCATTTACTAAGAGCCAAGAACAAAAAGAATTAAGATAATCCTTATCCTTATTCTAATGGGAGGAATGGCTCAATTTATAAGGGAGTAGTGACCAGGGAAGGTTGTTTTGCTCTTTGAAATCATAGGGATGATAAGTGGAACAGATTGTAATCTATCTGCCCTTTCATGAGGAAATAGTATTGTTGATGTGATTATATTACCTAGAAGGAAAAAAAAAAGGTAAAAGTGTAGGGAAGATTACTTTTAGCCAAACGAGTGGAAAATGGCCAGGGTGAAAATGAGACAACTTGAAGAAATAAAATGTCAAATTTAAGTATCTTAGATCCTCACAAGCATAGTCACTGAAAGTATAAAATTTCAACATTTAAAGGTCTGTCTCCCTTTAAATTATCATTGTAATTATAGGAATTTGTTTCTTACTAAATTCTTGAGGAAGGAGACCTAGTCTTAGATCAACTTTTAGTTGCAGTAGAGATTACCATTGTCCTCTGTATATATTAAGAACTTTGTTATTATTGAATTAAATTAAATAATATGAGAATACCAACAAAGTTGATAGAGATATCATTTGAAATAAATTAATGCCAGACAATCCCAGTTAATGCCACAATCCCAATTTGCAACTCATAACATGTCTGCAATTTCTTGTTTAGTTCTACAAAATTTCAAGAGGGATTTTAACTAAAGTATTAATAGAGTGCTATTGAGATGATTCCTGAATTAGGTGAAAATTTAGATTTGATGAATTATAACATCTATTTCAACTCAGTTTGATGGCTCTGTGAATTCCCCCTCTCCTCTCACTGAGAATACTTGAAGCTTGTGAGTTTGGAAGGTTAAGGAGAGGAAGAGAAAGTATCAGAGATTAACATAGTTTGACAAAAATAACAATACAAGACTTTTGAAACCTTGTTATTGGAATGAGTATACTTGGGAATTTTTATAGCACCACTAGCAATGAAATTCTTGAATTGTCACAAAACAAATCAGAGTGAAAGAATTTGCCATGAATGATTTCTTTCATTAAGAATGAAAGTCAGGGGTTTGAAGATGATCAACTACCATCATAGTTCCACCCATCAATGGTGGTGACTAGCAATCCAGTGGCATTATTCCATGACCCTCTGAACAGCTTTCAGAGAACCAAAGTCTTTGGGTTTCACAGGGAGTATGATTACAGAGCTGAGTGGAACTGTTCAGTCATCTTACTAAGGATTAGACTATTGAGAGGCAGTTTAAGAGAAAGGTTAGGTATGCAGGGTTGTGCAAAGTTGTCACCAGAAAAATCATCATACTAGTACTCTGTTTAGCTGATGTCTCACTGTTATGGGAGGGACAGCATCCTGGCTATCACCAGTTCTGTTTCCTTCTATATCAGACCATGTGGTGAGGATGGTTCTGGAAAAGGCAGTGAGAAGGATGTCTTTGTACAAAATTCCCCTCATTTGTTATCATGTTCTTCTTCTACAAAGGATAATAATAATAATAATAATAATAATAATAATAATAAAGGCATGACATGTGATCTCTGATATCATTGCACCCATCCACCTGGAGAACTTTGTTTGCCAAGGCAGATTATATCTTATTATCAAAAGCAATTTTATAAAGCACTTTATATTTCAGTCTCATATTTTCTTTAATCTGGTAACATATAGTTTAGTCAATGAATTCTCTTTGTTCATTCAATTGGTAGTACTGAACTCACTGTAAGCCAGACATCCCTAGAAAAGTTAAATTATCTCCTGCTATGAAACTCAAAGAATCAGGGCATTGATAGTATAATAGTATAGTCATTTCAATCCTCCTTTGCTTTTTTTCTAGGGAATAAAGGAGCTTGTACCAGCTTTGGGCTTCACTGCTCATATTTCCAAAGAGATATTCGTGGTGATTGTGTGGAGAATGTCCCATGATTCTTCTCAATAACAAATACACATTTTTTTCTTATTATGTAGATTTTCAGAATTCTATGTGACATAAAAGGATAAAATTTAAGAAAGTATTTATTATGAACTGAAATAATGAGCAAAGTTTTGGGAAAATATTTTTGGTAACAGCACATATCAAGGAAAATAAAGATCAAGAAAGAAGAAAAGCACCATCCATTAATTTAGTGCTATGCTCTGACAAGGCACTTCAAAAAATCTTAACATACATTATCTTGATTATTCCTGAAACACTGGGTGGCAGATAGGTTGAGTTTTTGTAGATGAGAAAAGCAGTCTGATTCAGGAGTCATGGGACTTGGGTTCCCAACTCACACATTCTGTGTCATCACATACAAAATACAACCTTTATGCAACTCAGTTTCATTTATCTGTAAAAGGAAGGAATTAAGCTAGAATGAAAAAAATTCTTTGAAAAACTGGAAAACAGTATGGCAAAAACTAGACATAGGTTCACATCTCAAACCCTATACCAAAATAAAGTCAAAATTGTACAAGATTTAGATATAAAAAGTGACACCATAGATAAATTAATAGACCAAGAAATACACTATCTATCAGATCTATGGAAAGGGTATGAACTTATGACCAAAAAAAGAATTATAGTACATTATAAAATGCAAAATGAATGATTTTTACTATTTTAAATTAAAAATAAATTGCAATAATAAAATCAGTGCTGCCAAAATTAGAAGAAAAGCAGAAATCTGGGAAACAATCTTCACAACTAGGAATTCTGATAAATATAAAATATATAATTACATCAAATTGATAAGGTTACAAGTCATTTCTCAAGTGATAAATGGTCAAAGAATATGAATAAACAGTTTTCAAATGAAGAAATTAAAGCATTTTGTAATCATATGAAAAAATGTTCCAAATCATTATTTTTTAGAGAAATACAAATTTGTACTTCTAAGGCAGAGCCAAATTGACCAGGTGAACTGGAGCTTTTCCCAACCAAAGACAAATGAAGCCTCTATTCTGATATTCAAGCTACAGATTCCACCAAGGAAATGAGAAGATTCGTGAAAGGTTTTAGTAATAAACATCATGGAGGATCTTCAATGAAGGTCTGTCTCTTTGGAGGAAAAAGGGAAGTAAAGTCCTGGAGGTAGAAGAGTGGGAAAGTCAGAAGGAGACTTTTAGCCACAAGGCAATCTTGGTCTCAACAGCTTGACTACAGCAGAGGTACTGCAGCTAGATAGCAAGCTAGCAGGGCAGATCCCAACCCCAAGTGAAGTCTTAACCCTGGGAACCCTGGCACAAAAGACAGGACCAGGTCAGGAACACTGCTAAGTCAGAACTTGGACAAAAAGGGGGAAACAAACCTCTTCAGAGGTCAGATCTGGACTGTATAGGCAACATCTTGGCCAAGGACAAGTTCAAGGATCAGACTACAACCCCAGCAAAACAAACAAGCAAACAAACAAACTTGGATCCATACTCCCTTTACCCCAAGAGAAGAGCTAAAAACAAGAAAGATGAGCTAAAAGAAAGGGGTGAACTCTCTAACAGAGAGCTCACTATAGAAACTACTTTACAGACAAAAATGATAAAACAATGTCATGTCTGAAGAAGAAATCAGTGCAAAATTGCTCACAGGGAAGTATCAAAATAGTCTATAAACTGGACTCAAATACAAAAGCTCATTGAAAAAACTTTAAAAAAGATTTTACAAACCAAAGAAGAAAGAAAAAAGAAATGAGAGTCATGCAGGAAAATAATGAAAATTGACCAGACAATTCAACACTCTTAAAAAGGAAATCAAAAAGGTAATGAAAAAAACAAAACCCTTAAAATTAGAATTGAACAAATAGAAACTAAGGAATCCATGAGACTATAGCATTCCATCAAACAAAATAAATGGTTGAAAAATTAAAGAAAATGTAAAATACTTTTTAGGGAAAACAAATGACCTGGAAAATAGATCCAGGAGAGTCAATCTAGGAATCATAGGACTACTAGAAAGCCAAGAGCAAAAAAAAGGAATCTGGATGTGTGGCCTTGAGCAAGCCACTTAACCCCATTGCCTTGCAAAAAAACTAAAAAAAAGAATACATAGAACCCCCTCCAGAAAGCGACCCAAGGATAAAAACTCCAAGAACTATTATAGCCAGATTCCAGAGCCCCCAAATAAAGGAGAGAATATTGCAAGCAGCAAAAGGAAAACAGCTCAAATACAAAGGAAAAAAAAATCAGACTCACACAGGACTTATCAGCCTCAACACTGAAAGACTGAATATGGAATACCATATAATGGAGACCAAAGGATCTGGGACTACAAACCAGAATGTACTATCCTACAAAATTTGATATTTATTATCAGGGGAAAAGATGGATGTTTAATGAAATAGAGATATTGCAGAATTTCCTGACACAAAGACCAGAATTAAATAGAGGATTCAATCACCAAATGCATGACTCAAGAATTGCATAAAAAAGGTATATGAAAAGAGGAAGGAAAAAACAATACAAAACAAAACAAATGTTAGTCAAGATAATCAAATTGCATACAACTCTAAAAGGGAAGATATAGCAGTTCTAATTTTTGAGAACTTTACTTTTCTTAGGATAATTAAAGGATCAAATATAACTGAAGAGATTAGATTTTAAGGATATGTGCATAGTTGGGTCTTGTCTCTCCTTTGAAGAGGTCCAAGATGACATCACTATGTTTGAGACAAAAAGCTCTCATGAAAAGCAGGGGTGATAGCTTTAAATTTAAGTGTCTAATTATTCTTTGACTCACTTTAATTCTATTATGTTGATGAAGTTTAGAGGCATAAACATTTATAATTTTAGAGGGAAAGAAGGGAGAATGTGAACTCTAAGTAACTTCTAATCAATAGATTTGGCCCAGAGAGGGAATAAGTTACATTCCCATCTGGGTTTAAAAATTTACCCTAATCCACAGGGAAGGAGGGGACTGGGAAAGGGAAAGATAAGGGAAGAAGGGACTGATAAAAGAGAAGGCAAAGGTATAAATAAAAACAAATTGAAAGTTAAATTCTAAAAGAAAAGTCAAGGGGTAAAAGGGAGTAAAATTTTGGTGAGGAGGAATAAGAGGAAAAGAAAGAAAAAAATATAAATGGAAAAAGATAGCATGGGGCAGGGAATACAGAATTAGTAATCTTAGGTGTAAATGTGAATGGGATGAACTGTCCCACAAAATGGAAGCAGATTGCAGAATGGATTAAAAATCAGAATCCTATATACGCTGTTTACATGAAACACATTTGAAGCATAGAGATGGACACTGGGTAAAGGTAAAAGGTTGGAGAAAAAGAAATTATTCCACAGCTGAAGTAAAAAAATCGATCCTGATCTCTGATAAAGTAAAAGCAAAAATAAATTTCATTAAAAGGGATAAGACGGGAAACTATATCTACTTAAAAGGCACTATTGGTAATGAAGCAATATCATTACTAAAAACTATACACCCAGTGGAATATCATCCAAATTCCTGGAGGAAAAGCTGAGAGAATTACATGGAGACATTGACAGCAAAACTTTAGTAATGGGGGACCTCAATCTCCCTCTCTCAGAACTAGATAAATCTAAAACAAGAAGGAACTTAAGAAGGTGAATGAAATCTTAGAAAACATAGATATAATAGTACTCTGGAGAAAACTTAATGGGAATAGAAAAGAATATACCTTTTTCTCAGTAGTGTATGGTACCTATACCAAAATTGACCATGTACTAAGGCACAAAAACATTTTATTAAAATGCAGAAAGGCAGGAATAATCAATACACACTTCTCAGTCCATGATTCAATAAAAAATTGCATGTAATAAAGAATTATGGAAAGATAAAATGAAAAACTAATAGAAAATTAAATAGCTTAATCTTAAGTAATGGGTAGTTCAGACAACAAATAATGAAAATAATCAAAATTATATCCAAGAAAATGATACTGAGACATCATATCAAAATTGATGGAATATAGCCAAGGAAGCTTTTGAGGGGAAACTTTATATCTCTAAATGTCTATATGAATAAAATAAAGAAAGAGGAGATCAATGAATTGGGTATGGAACTAAAAAAGTTAGAAAAAGAACAAATTAAAGATCTTCAATTAAATACCAAATTAGAAATTCTGGAAACCAATGGAGAGATTAATAAAATTGAAGGCAAGAAAACCATTGATATAATAAATGAAACTAAGAGTTGGTTTTATGAAAGAGGCAATAAAATAGAGAAACCTTTGTTAATCTGATTTTTAAAAAGTAAGAAGATATCCAAATTATCATCATCAAAAAAGAAAAAGGTGAACTAACCACCAATGAGGAGGAAATTATAGAGATAATTTGGGAATTACTTTGCTGAACTCTTTGCCAATAAGTTGGATAACTTGAGTGAAGTGGGTGAATATTTACAAAAATACAAACTGTCCAGATGAACAGATGAGGAAATACATCGCTTAAGGAGCCCCATTTCAGAAAAAGAAATTGAAGAAACTATCAATATACTCCCTAAGAAAAAATCTCAAGGTCCAGATAGATTTACAAGTGATTTCTACCAAACATTTAAGGAACACTTAATTCCTATTCTACAAAAATTATTTTAAAAAATAGGAGAAGGAGTTCTGCCAAACGCTTTTTATGACAGCAGCCTGGTGCTGATACCTAAATCAGGAAGAACCAAAACAGACAAAGAAAATTATACACCAATCTTCCTAATGAATATTGATGCAAAATTCTTAAATAAAATTTACCAATGATACTACAACAAGTTATTACTATGATTATGTAGGATTTAAACCAGGCAGGCAGAGATGGTTCAATATTAGGAAAACAGTCAAATAACTGAACATATCAATAACAAAACCAATAGAAATATATGATTATAGGGGCGGCTAGGTAGCATAGTTGATAAAGCACTGGCCCAGAAATACCTGGGTTCAAATCCGGTCTCAGATGCTTAATAATTACCTAGCTGTGTGGCCTTGGGCAAGCTGCTTAACCCCATTTGCCTTGCAAAAACCTAAAAAAAAAAAAAGAAATATATGATTATTTCAATAGATGCTGAATAGCCTTTGGTAAAATACAAATTTATTCCTATTAGAAACATTAGAAAGTTTAGGAATAAATGGAGTTTTCCTTAAAATGATAAATAGTATCTATCTAAAATCATCAACAAATATATTTCATGGGAATAAACTTGAAATTTTTCCAATAAAATCAGAGATGAAACAAGGATATCCATTATCATCATTGTGTTTCAATATAATATTAGAAATGCTAGCTGCAGCAATAATAGAAGAAAAATAAACTGAAGGAATTAGAATTGTTAATGAAGAAGCAAAGTTTTCACTCGTTGCAGATGATATGATGGCATACTTAGAAAACAAGAAAAAATCTAAAAAACCTCCTTGAAACAATTAATAAATTCAACAAAGTAGCAGGATATAAAATAAACACACATAAATCATCAGCATTTCTATATAGGAACATTAAAACTCAAGAACCAGAGAGAGAGAAAGAGAAATTCCAAAGGGAAAAAAACCCAGAAACTATGTGAACATGATTACTAAGCTCTACTCACCCAAATAAAGTCAGATCTAAATAATTGGTATCATGTCAATTGCTCATGTTTAGGTTGATAATAAAAATGACCATTCTAGCCAAATTAAATTCTGTGTTGTACCAAACTACCAAATAATAATTTTACAAAGCTAAAAGAATGGTAACAAAATTCATTTGGAGCAGTAAAAGGTCAAGAATAGCAAGGGAAGCGATGGAAAAAAAAAAGTAAAGGAAGGTGTTCTAACTCTACCAGATCTAAAATTAGACTATAAATTGGCAGTCCTCAAAGCTGCCTGGCATTGGTTAAGAAATAGAGTAATAGATCAGAAGATTAGGATAGGTTCAAAAGAAACTACGGTAAATGACTACAGCAATCTACTGTTTGCAAAACTCAAGACACCTTCTGGGATAAGAACTCACTTTTTGACAAAAATTTTTTGGAAAACTAGAAAACAGTATGGCAAATCTAGGTATAGACTCATCATATCTCATACCTTATATCAAAATAAGATCAAAAAGGGTACAAGATTTAGACACAAAGGACAACACCATAGATATATTAATATAACATGTAATTATCAGATCTATGGAAATAGGATAAATTTATGACCAAACAAGAATTAGAATACATTATAAAATGTAAATTGAATTATTTTGACTTTATTAAATTAAACATTTTTGTACTAATATAATCATTGCTGCCAAAATTAGAAGTTAAGCAGAAAGCTGAGAAATAATCTTCACAACTAGGAGTTCTGAAAAAAACCTCATTTCTAAAATATATAGAGAATTACCTCAAATTTATAAGGTTACCAGTCATTCCAAAATTGATAAATGGTCAAAGGATATGAATAGACAGTTTTCAAATGAAGAAATTAAAGCTATATATAATCATATGAAAAAATGTTCCAAATCACTATTGATTAGAGAAATGCAAATTAAAACAACAATAAGTATTACCTCATACCTGTCAGATTGGTCAAGATGAGAAAAAAGAAAATTGATCAATGTTTGAGAGGCTGTGGGAGGATTAGGACATTGATGCATTCTTGGTGGAGTTGTGAATGGATCCAACCATTCGGGAGAGCAATATGGAATTCTGCCCAAAGAGTCGAGCCATAAAGATCAATCAAACTGTTCATAAACTTTGTTTCAGCAATTACATTTCTAGGGCTATATCCAGATAAAATTATAAAAATTGGGAAAAGTCCTACATGTTCCAAAACATTTATAACTGCTATTTTGTAGTGGCAAAGAATTGGAAATTGAGGGAATGTCCATCAATTGGGGAATGGCTAAACAAGTTATATTACATGAATACTATGGCATGTTGTTGTTCTCTAAGAAACCCTAAGTGGTTAGACTCTAGAGAAGCATGAAATGACTTACAGGATCTGATGCTGAGTGAAGGTAGTAGAACCAAGAGAAGAATGTACACATTAACAGCAACATTGTGAGATAAACAACCTTGATGAAAGCAGCTCCTCTCATCAATTCAGAGACTTAGGACAACCTTATTAGACTGACTATGGACAATGCTATCCCATCCAGAGGATGAAAAGCAAAACACAAACAAAGCAAAGCAAAATAAAAACAACCCTTCAGAATCTGATGAACATTTTATTAAAATTATCTTTCATGTATCTCTTTCCCTCAATCTTAGTTCCTCATACCAAAAATGACTAATCTGTAAACATGTTTACCAAAAATATATTTGTACAATGTCAATCTGACTGCTTACTGCTGAGGAGAGTGGGGTGGGAAGGGAGGATGGAAAGATGTTTTGTGACTTAAAAAATATATGCCTATATGGGTGAAAATAAATATAATTATATCTGTATCTGTATCTGTATGTGCATGTGCATGTGCATGTGCATGTGTATGCACATGCAGGTGTGTATGTGTATATGTATGTGCATGTACACATATGTGTATGTGTGTATATGTGTATGTGTATTTGTATGTATATATGTATATGTATATACATGCATAAGAAAAAATAATGAAAAATGAATTAAGCTACAGGACCTCTGAGGTCCCTTTTAATCTTAAACCTATGATCCTATGACTTGTCTCTCTTCCTTGTTTTTTTTTTAACCTATTAAAAAGGTAGGCAATTTATCAAGCATTTGTCAAGATGGACTTTCTGCAAGGCCCCATGTTAGATTCTGTGGATGTACAGTATAAAAGAAAAAAAAATTATATCTATTAGGAGATGCAACATGCAAACAGATATCTAAAGTCAAGATAATTCAAGTAGCATAAGAATAACAACAATAATTATAATTTGTATTTATATTGCATTTTACAAATTGAAAAAAAGGTTTAATTATGATATTTCAATATAATAACCCTATGAGGAAAGTACTTTTTCTGTAGTTTATAGATGAAAAAACTAAGACAAATATTCCACAGATACAAAGTATCTGAGGCTAGATTTGAATTCTAGTTTCTTGATTCCAAGGCTTGTGCACTATTTACTGAACATCAAGGGATACTGAGAGCTCTAAGGGATAGAGATGGCACAAGAATAAATGAAAGACAGGCAAAATGAAAAACAAGCAAAATCAGATAGAGAGAAAGGGACCTGAATTCTTTGAAAGAAAAAATGTCCATTTGATTGGAAAATAGAGTGAATGAAGGCTGGTGAGCCAAATAAACCTGGAAAGGCACTTGGGAGGAAAATTAAGTAAATTTTTAAATATTAAGCAATGGAATCAATTATCCTATAGTCGATAAAGAATCCTTGGAGAATTTAGTTTATGTTATTTTACATGAATTTCTAATAAAATCTAATGATTTTGTTTCTATAAATAACAGTAATATAATTTGGAATCAGTAAGACCTTTTCTCATTTCAGAATTTACCTCTGACAGGTGCTCCTCTGAGTCTCAGGCTCCTCCTCAGGGTTTATCCACGACAGATGGGATTTTGATTAGTGTAGGTGCAGAGTTTATAATCTGTACGTTGTCCAGATGAAATAAATCACTTTTTGTGTATTTTCATTATAAATTCCTCCCTATGGTATAGAGATGGAGTTGGCCCTGAATTATCAAACACTAAACAATATTCTATTCTGGAAAGGTTTGGAAGTCAATTATGTTAGCTTTCCAAGAATCAAGTTAGATAAATATGATGAGATCCATAATAGGCAAGCTGGCCACTTAGGGATGATTTGTTCTTGTTGTTCTTGTCGTTTTGCCATTAAATTCATGAAATGACAAAACTTTCTATGATCAATGAAATAATCAACAACCATTTATTAAATTCCTGCTTTTTTCAGTGTTGAAGGCATATATATATATATATATATATATCAATAAAAATTATAACATGAATAGTTAACACCTCTAAATTGCTTTAATATTTCAAGTAGCTTAATATATATGTATATGTATATATATATTTATATATATGATTTCATTTGATCCTCCAAAAATCCCTCTGAGGCAGATAGGATTATTATTCTCATTTTCAGAAGAGGGAACTGAAATTGACATGACTTGCCTGAGGAAAGATTCATTTTCATATTTTTCTTAATCTGCAATGATAATAACTAATACCAATAATAAGGAGCAACATATATAGATGTAATAATTTCTAGCTAACAGACTACTTTCTATATTTAACTATCTTCTGTAGGTAGATAAGCTCTTACTATTTTTATTTTCATTATAAAATTCTGAATCTCATAGGCACTCAGGAAGTAGTTTACAAAATTTAAAAACAAGGACTATGAAATAATAGAAAAATGTCTTGGAGATTATTAGTACCACAAAAATGTAATAAAGAAGACATCAACAACTGCAAAACTATATACCTATTTCCTATTTCCATAAACTCTTTTTGAGAATGTAAATGAAATTATAATATTCTTAATTAAAATAAATGGGGAATAACCAGATTATTTTCTCCCACAGACCATAATTTCTTTTTAAAAATTTATTTATTTTCATCCAGAGGCACATATGTATTTCTAAGTTATAAAATTTCCTTCTACCCTCCCTTCCCAAGCCCCTCCCCTCAGTGGTAAACAGTCATATCAGCATTGTACATATATATCTTGATAAACATGTTTACAGATTAGTAATTTTTGGTATGAGGAATTAGGATTAAGGGAAAAACATAATAAGGGATAATTTTTATAAAATTTTCATCAGATTCTGAAGGGTTGTTTTTGTGTGTATGTGTTTTTTTTCCTCCACTGTATGGGGATAATATAGTCTATAGCCAGTCTAATACATTTGTCCTATCTCTCTGGACTGCTGAGAGGAGCTGCTTCCATAATTTCTTTAAAAAAAAAAACTTAAAAAAATTACCTGTTTTCCTATTATGTTTCTCACTCTTCTTTTTGATAATGAAGAATCAAAAAATATGAAAATGCAAAACAATTAATCAAAAGTAGTCAATATTTCAATTAAGTTCAACATACTATCTAGTTTTCCATTGATATAATCTGTATCTATGAGAAAGGTAGCAAAAGATATTTATTCTCATCACTTTTTTGGAGTCAAGCTTGGTCATTATAATTTTTAAAATTTAACTTAATTTTAATTTTTCAATTACATTCAAAGATAGTTTTCAATCCTCATCTTTTTGTATGCATCTGGTTTCCACATTTATTGATCTCTCTCCCTCCTCTCCTCGTTCCCCATGACTGAGTAATCTGATACTGGTTTAAGCTGTATGTTTAAGCAGTATATTTTCATACTGATCATGTTGTAAAAGAATAATGAGAACTATATTGAAAAATATAATAAAAAGGAAAAAACTTAAAACAATTTTTAAAAAGTTAAAATAGAAGGCTTTGATTTTTCTGAATTAAGACAGCAAAATTTTGCATTTCCTTTAGATGTGGTTGGCATTTTCTATTATTAGTCTTTTTGAATTGCCCTTGGACAAGAAGATATAGAGAAATTATAAATTTCAAAATGGATCATTTTGACTACATTAAATTACAAAAAGGATTTTGTATAAACAAAACCCATGCAATCAAGATTAGAAGGAATAAAGAAAACTGGGAAATAATTTTGACAGGTAGAGTTTCTGTTAAAGAACTCATTTCTAAAATATATAGTCAAATTTTTAAAAATAGAAGTCATTCTCCAATTGATAAATATCAAAGGATATTTGCAGATAGTTTTCAGATGAAGAAATCTAAAGCCATATGAAAAAGTGCTCCAAATCATTATTGATCAGAGAAATAAAAATTAAAACAAGTACCACTTCACACTTATCAGATTGGCTAAAATGACAAAAAAGAAAAATGATCAATGTTGGAGAGGATGTTGGAAAACTGGGAAAGTAATGCACTGCTGGTGGATTTGTGAACTTATCCAACCATTCTGAAGAGCAATTTTGCCAAAAAGACAATAAAATTATGAATGCTTTTTGAACCAGCAATATCACTACTAGGTCAATATCCCAAAGAGATCATAAAAAGTGGGAAAAGACCCACATAAACAAAAATATTTATAGTAGTTCTTTTTGAAGTGGCAAAGAACTGGAAATTGAGAGACTGCCCATCATTGAGGAATGGCTGAACAAGTTACAGTATATGAATGTGAAGGAGTATTATTTTTCTACAAAAATCTTGAGCAGCTGGATTTCGGAAAAGTCTGGAAAGACTTGTGTGAAGTGATGCAGAGTTAAGTAAATAGAACCAAGAGGATGTTGACTACATTAACAACAATATTGTGAAATGATCAACTATAATGCAGTTAGGTGATCAATGATAGTCCTTAAAGACTTGTTATGGAAAATGCCATTCATATATAGAGAAAAATGTATGGAGTCTGAATGTAGAGCATCACACACTGTATTAATTTTTAAATAATTTTTATAGTTTTTCTTTCTTTCTCATTGTTCCCCCCATTCAGATTACTATTTCACAATATGACTAATAAGGAAATATATTAACTATGATCATACATGTACAATATATCAGATTTTGCCTGCCATGGGGAACAGGTTGGGAAGGAAAGTGATAGAAAATTGTGCAGCTCAAAAGCTTGCAAAAGGATGAATGAGGAAGAACTGCTTTGTATGTAATAGGGAAAAAAGGAAAAAATATAAAAAATAATAAAGTAATTGAAAGTGCAAATAGGAGAGGAATTTATTATTAACAATCTATATCTATAAAGACTTCTCTTTATGTATATTGTTCTGATTGCTATAGTAAAAAATAAAATCAGCATATACATGCACACCTGAAAAGTAAAATGATACTACTAATATTTCAGTTGATATTCTTAATGTTTCCTTAATTTTGTTAGGTTCATTTTAGGAGTAGTACTTGATTTTAAAGTTTAAAAATGGATTTTAAAAACCTTTAAAAATACTTCTACAAAAAAAAGCAGCAATTAGAAATCCCATATGAGTGAAAATTGCAAATTATTGAGATAGACATGTCTATGTGGGGAGTCCAAAGCATCTATCACAATAATCATGCACATATGTGTAAAAACAACTAAGTATTTTATTTATTTATTGACATCTTCATGTCATATATTTTAATAGACCACTACAAATGAACAACAATATGAATTCAAAATTTAGCTAAAGAGCATATTATTTCAGATATGTCAGTACCATGACTCAAGCTAATTACTCCCATAAAAAGCTCGTCTTTTAAACATTGTTATTTACATGATGGATTTAGACCTTTTTGAAATGTAGAGCCTTAACAAAATGAAGTAACCCAAGGGACAAACCATACATATGGGAAACTGCTAGTTGGAAGTAAATTGACTGATGATACCAGCCTTATTGACTTGTAATTGGGAAGAGTCATAAAAGACATCACCAAAGAATCATTAAGGTGTTAGATAGCAAGAGAGAGGGATCGGAGATGAAGAACCTGGGTGTTGAATTAGTATACTCAAAATAGAAAAAAAACCCACAGCAAACCAAGGTATAACCTCTAGTATATTGGGAAAATCTTCTATGATGAGAAAGTCATGAACAAGTATAAAAGGAATACAGGATTTAGAGAAAGAAGACCTAGGATCAGTTCCTGTCTCCACCATTTATTATGAGTGACTTTGGGCAGATCACTTAATATTTCTGAAATTCAGATTCTTCAACTCTAGATGGCATTGACTTGAAGGCTCCTCTAAATTCTGAATCTATGATCCTAGGATTTTCATAGGAAAGACTGAAATTGGCAAAGATGTGTGCTATGGAAGGTAGAAACCACATTGATATCATAAACACATTAAGATATAAAAGTAATAAAATATCAAAACTAAATTTATCCAAAAGAAGTATAACACCATAGATATAGATTTGGAAGAGGCTTAAGAGACCATTCAATGAAAATTCTCTCATCTTACAGATGAAGTATTTGAAGTTCAGAGAAGTTAAATGAGTTGCTTGGGGGTATACAGATGTTAGAGATAGAATGCACATCCAGGTTCTCTGACCTCGGACAAAAAGCTTATACACACACACACACACACACACACACACACACACACACACACACACACACATATATATATATATTTATATATGTTTTAACGTAAGAGTGTATTTTGCATATTACATTTTTTATCCTCATTGTGAGGTAGGTACTATTTATTTTAGATATGTGGAAACTGAGGATCAGAGATTGTGATTTATCTATGGTTACACAATTATGAAGTGTTTGTGTGACTGGGTTTCTCGATTCTAACCACTTGTCAGGTGCCTCTCAAATAGATACCATTAGGAAAATTTCTAGTATCTTGTAAGTAACACCTTTCTGTTTTAAATTAGTATTAATTATTTACTATGGATAGTAACTTTTGGATGACAGATTTAGGGGAAAATTATGTTTCCTTCTCAACTTTGAGATAAGTAAGAAATAAAAACTGACTTCATTCCATTGGTATTTAATTTAGAAATAATATTTCTGAAGTAATATGCTTAATTCTATCTTTTGTTCCATTCAAATGCTGGTTATTCTTTTTTCCCCTCTAAAATAAGTTTTCCATTTACTAGATCTTTTTTATTCATTATCTAAAATGTGTTTGAAAGGGAGAGAGAACTATCTTCCAATTGAAGTTAGCATGTACTGCCAATTAATTAAACCGATACAAAATGGGCCAACTGAATTTCCCAGGATAATTAATTGAATATTGTCTTTAGGACACTGGCAGTTAGTTACCACACACTTCCACATTTTACCTAATTGAGCACATATAGTTAAGAAGCAAAAAGCTATTTCTTACTGAAAATATGAAATATTTCATTAGTAGATGGATTTATGGTATAGTCTGTGCTTTAAAAAAATGTATCAACCACTAAATGAGTGAATGAATAAAACAATTATAAAGCTATATGTAGAACACAATGCTCAGAGCTGGGCATATAAAGAGAAAGACATCCTGCATAACCCGGGGGGGGGGGGGTCGGGGTCACATTAGAATCTGAGAGACAACACCTATGAAAAGTTTTAGTTTTAAGTCAGATATAAAACTATTAGACATCTTGGGACAGATTGAAAACCACATTGATGCCTTTTTATTATTATCATTTCCACTAATGAAATTCTATTAGTTTCTGATGTTGAGCCATTTGATTGTGGCAAGTATTTGGGTGGCAAGAAGTTTTTCCTGTGCTTTCAGTAGCCATGGTTACAGTACACGAAGGAACAGTTTTCAGGCTATATTTCTAGAAAGAATGTTTCCTAGGGTGATGACTGAAGACACTGGACTGGAAGCATTGCTATTCCAGAGTACTTGAGTTCAGAATCCCATGCTCTATCCATCAGAATATTTTACTTTGTGTCTAACTTTAAATTCTTCATTTGGGAATATTCTATAGGTTCATCCATCTTATTAGGGTGCCAACATAGTATTTGAACTAACAAGATATTATACTTCTTTCTCTAACTGAATTCTTTTTCTGACAATATATGCTATATTTTATATAATTTATTCAAGGATTGAATGACTTCATTCATATAAAACAGCATTGATTTATGGGTTGCTATGTGCAAAGAAATTTGATATCAGCTATTAAATCAAATAGAAAAATAAGAGACCTCTCTCAATAAGTTCCAAATTTTATAGATTGATAAAATAAGTATAAATATTAGAAATCAGACAGAAAGGATCAAAGGTCCTTGGCCTCCAGAACAAGGCAGATGACATGCATCATTTTAATGGGATTATCTTAAAACAAAAGCAAAAATGTGTTCTAAGAGCCAAGATAGCAAAGTAAACCCATCCTCCCCTATATTCATCTCCAAATAAGTATAAAATAGTCACCCCGAATGTATTCTGGAGTGCAAAATTAGCAAAAAATAAAAATGAGTGAACCAATTTTTTTAGCCCTCAAACTTAAGATGGTCAGCAGGAAAGGTCTAATTCAGATAAAAGAGAAGTGCAGAACAGGACAGAAAGCATCCTGGCAAGTCAGTTGAGACTCAGAGTAGCATCAGCAAGACAAACATTAACCATGAGATTAACCACAATATCCCAATACAATTTTGGGCGAAAAAACAAATGCCAGGACCCTTCACATTCTTCAACAAAACTACTGACAAATGAATAGATGCTCATGCCTGGACTCTCCAGGTGTCTCAACTCAACACTAGATGAGCAACCAGACCTCTGCAGCACCAAGCAGTACCAGCCACCCCTGACTCTCCTCACTCCAACAGCTGAGCTGCCACAATCCTTCACCTAGAGGGTTCCTGAGATGGCAGCACCAGTCCATCACCAGAGACACAGCCTGCAGCCTCCAACACAAGAAGCTTGAGACAGTGCCACTTCCATCCCAGTAGTAGAGTTAAAATTTAAAAGTAAGGAAAAAGAATTGTCAAAAATAAAATAAGGGGTGGCTAGGTGGTGCACTGGCTCTGGAGTCAGGAGTACCTGAGGTCAAATCAGGCCTCAGACACTTAATAATTTCCTAGCTGTGTGGCCTTGGGCAAGCCACTTAACCCCATTGCCTTGCACCCCCCCCCAAAAAAAACATAGAGCAAAAATAAAACAAAACAAAAATCTGATCATAGAAAACTATAATGGTGTCAGGAAGACTAAGACACAAATGTCAGAAAAGAACAAAATGTTAAAATACCTACATGCAAAGCCAAAAGAAAAATGTGAATTAAATTCAAGCCTAAAATAATCCTGGAAGAGCTAAAAAATGAGTTTAAAAATCAGGGAGGTAGAAGAAAAACTGGGAAAAGACATGAGAGTAGTGCAAAAGATTATGGGGGGGGATATTTAGAACATCGAAAAATAAAAGAACTTAAAAAAACAGTAAAATTAAAGGCAGAGTTAAAATGGAAAGGTAAATACAGGGCCTCAGAGAGCTCTCCTCTTGAACCCCTTCAAATACTTTTAAATTATGCCTCTAAACAAATTCTGGAGGGGCAGTACTCACAAAAAGTCATGTGAAAACATAATGTAGTTCACTATTTATTAAAGAAATGCAAAGTCATTCTGAGGTACTACCTCATAGTTATTAAATTTGCTAATAGATCAGAAAAAGAAAATTACATGTGTAAGAGGGGATGTGCCTTATTGGTGAAATTATGAACTGATTCAATCATTCTGTAGAGCAATTTGGAACCTTGCTCAAAGGGCTACGAAACCATGCATATTCTTTGGACTAGCAATATACCATTAAGTATATTTCACAAAAGAGATTTTTAAAAAAGGAAAATAACCTTTATGTACAAAAATATTTCTAAGTTCTATTCTTGTGACAAAAAATTGGAAATTGAGGGGATGCCCATCAATTGAGAAATGGGCTGTGATAAATGAATATAATGAAATATTTTTGTGCCTTTAGAAATGATGAATAGCCAATTTCAGGAAAAAGTGATACAAGTGAAATGAGCAGAACTAGTATGATATTAAAGACAGTAATGGCAACATTGCTTGATGATCAACTTTGAGCAATGATTAGCAACATAATGATCCAATATAATTGAAAAGAATTCACGATGGAAAATGCCAGATCCACACACATACACACACACACACACACACACACAGAGAAAAAATATTGGATTCTGAATTTAGACTGAAGCATACTATTCTCACTTTATTTTTGTGTTTGCATGGCTATATGTATGCATTTTTTGTGTAGGTGTATTTTTCTTGTGATTTGTTTCTTCTTTACTTCTTATACAACATGACTAAAACAGAAATAAATTTTACATGGTTGCACATAGAAAACATATATCAAATTTCTCACTATCTTACGAGGCAATAATGAGAGGAAGGTGGGAAGAAAAATTTGGAACTCAAAATTTTGTAAAAAATGATTGTCAAAATTGTTTTTATAAATAAATGGAAAAAATAAACTTTTAAGAAAAATATATTCTTTTATGATGTTGAAACATTTGATGGTTCCAAGATATTTGGTAGAGAGGATTTTTTTCTGGGTCTTCTGTCACTATGAATATTGAGAAGATGATGCATCTTCAGAAGTGCTACTTCCCTGAATGATAGTTATAGGGGTTGGGTGAAAAACAGTGCCAGTAATTTAGGGATACCGCTATTCCTGAATCTCTTGAAATTCCTTGCCCATGTGTGATTGTTGATAGTTTATACTGGTAAGGAAATCAGGAACCTTTTCTTTTTTTTCCCTTTTTTTTCTTTTTGGTGTTTTTCAAGACAATGGGGTTAAGTGACTTGCCTAAGGTCACACAGTTATGTAATTATTAAGTGAGTGCGACCAGATTTGAACTCAGGTACTCCTGACTCCAGGGCCATTGTTCTATCCACTGTGCCACCTAGCTGCCCTGAGACACCTTTTCTACTGGAGTTAATCTCCCTGATATTATTCATTCTAAATATTACATGAAAAGTTATTATTGATAATAAATATTACTCAATTTATACTTGTCATGTAACTTTTCATTGCATTTTATTGCTCAAGATCTATCATCTTATAGCATTATTAGATAATAATAAAATTAATAATAATTAAAGATTAGTGTGCAACAGAATGAACTTATCATTAGAAATAGTATCTGATTTCTCAATTGCAATGTTTCTCCTCTTCTTCATTTTAACATTCTGGGTCCAGATCATTTTGAATGAGTTGTAATAATTCAACAGACTCTCAATCTACCTGCATTGCATAGTCTTGAGCAAAAACTATACTGCATGTATTATTTTTTTTCCTGTGTTGATTGTTGGCTAAACTTTTTTAAGGGATATTGGATTTTATTGAGGCTAATCTAGCATTCTTAGATCTGATGTGATAAGTACCAGGCAATCTTTAAACAAAACTTCTGGAAGATGGTACCACCTATAGAAAATTCCTATTCCATTTGTATTGTTTGTGGACAATAAAAAACCTTTAGCAATTATGTATCTTCTTGTTTTATATCTCAAGTGTATTATTAATGATCAGAGAATAAGTAATAAATTAATTTTGTGTTGTAATTTTAAAGGAATATGCAGTGCTGGCCAGTCTTCTTTGACTTGCTGATCTAGTCAGCTCTGCTTGATTGATCTTTTGTCTGTCTTTCTTTACCTAAGAGATTTTCTTATGTGATGTAACTTCTTTTAATCAATTTTTATTTTCTTTCCACCTTTGCTTTCCCAAGTCTGAATAATGATTCCTCATAGGCAGATCCGAACTCCATAGCCAGCAGTTGCATACTGTGCCGAGGATACTCTGCCCAGACTTGGGGAAATTGGATGGAGCTCCATAGGTGAGAAGCACACTTTTTTTTTTGATCTTAGAGTTTTGGAAAAATAGGAAAATGACTGGACCTAACCCTCCTTCTGTCTTTCCCTTTTTCTGAAAAACAGTAAAAGGTTGAGTTTTGTGGGGAGTCAGCCAAGTTGATCCCATGTGGGGTTTCACAGTAGCCCTGGTGTGGGCCTGCCCTGTGTTCTGTTCAGACTGACTGGTGTAGGCATTTCTGAGGTGTGTTTGTTTTATACTACACTGCGGAGTGAGGATTGTTAAGGAAGGACGTTTGGTGTACGTTCAATCGACATGTTTGATTACCTATAAACTGATGGAGAATTAAAACAAGGGGAAAACATGGTACCAAAGACTCCTCCCCCAATCCCCAGCTATGTGCTTGCTCCTTGGAAGGAATGAGATTTGACAAAGGCAAAACACTTGAGCTCCTGAAAATTATCTTTTGGTGAAACTCTCTTTCTTTTTGAAATGCTCTCTCATTCTCTGCTGCCCCCCACCCTCTGCAGAGGGAGGGGGAGGGAGAAGGAGAATCTTTCTTTTTAGAACTTTGAAACTCAAACCTATGTCTAAGATGGAATGCATGCTTCACTGCAGGAAGGGTAAAATCCCCCCCCAAACTTAGTTTAGAATAGGGAACTCCCATGCCTCTTTCTAGTTGGGGGATGAGGGAGGCTGGGCAACAACTACATGTTATCAATTCCAAGTCCCATTCCCTAAAGACATTAGCTGGGCTGAGAAAGCCTACCCTTGGGAGTGGGAAGGGAAATGGGAAGATTGATTGAGAAGCCTCGTGGTCAACTAGTTAAGGAAAAAAAGGGGGGGGGGGATAAAGTTTTTTGGGACTAGGAAATTCAGATTTCATTCTTTAAGCCTGTGCTAATAACTAATACCTCTATAATAGAGTAACTGGATTTGAACTTTATAAAGTTACTTAAGAATGCATTCAATTTTAACTATTGGTTGGCTACTTCAAAATCTTTTTTTTTTGCAAGGCAATGGGGTTAAGTAGCTTGCCCAAGGCCACACAGCTAGGTAATTGTTAAGTGTCTGAGGCTGGATTTGAACTCAGGTACTCCTGGTGCTCTATCCACTGCCCCACCTAGCTTCCTCCCTACTTCAAAATCTTAATGAATATATATGAGGTTCCTCAAGAAATTCTGATTGATTATAAAAGTTATTTTTTGGACAGGCCATAATTGGTACATTCAAAAAATTATAATATAAATATATGTGTGTATGTGTGTATTTAAACATCAATGGGACTTTTCACATCTCTCTACTGACCTGGAGAAGTGGGAAAATGTTTCTATATTCTGAGATTTGATACCCACCAAGGTGTCAATCTCACCTTGGTAAATTTGAATGTGTGTTATTAGGAAGGAAAATATAATTGTATGTCAAGAAATTTGGGATTATTGAATCATATATAATAATCATATATAATATATTTACTGATTTCTTTTGGGCAAAAATGTACTACATTTTGTAATCTGATTTGTTAAATCAATAAATGATTGTCAACAATCTCACAAGGTCTTTTGTTGATAAAGGAAGAAAGTTTGTAATAATCTTTGTCTCTTATCACAGGTTTAGGGAAGGGAATATATATATATATATATATATATGTATGTATGTATGTATGTATGACTAAAAATAAAATCTACTTAACATCTGTTATTTGAAAATAAATGTATTAACATTGCCTACCATTTATAACATTTTGCTCTTGTTCTAAGGGGAATGAGATGTTTAAATAAGAATCTTATGTTGTAAATTAATGATGTATGCTTACTTTTAAAGAAGTCAAGAATATGGACTTTCTCATAGTAACTGCAGGCAGCTCTGACTGACTGAGCATAGCACTTGTGTGGCTCCTCTGAAAGGTAACTTACTGATGACTAGGATGTATTTATCAGTTATGTGATATTCTTTTGTTACTTCAAAAAAATCATATTTACAGTGTCTAGCTGTCTATTTGAATACTGTAATGTTAAATCCTGGAATTAACATGTGATTGCTTTGAAGGAGTGGTAAGGGAAGTATCAAAAATTATGACCCCTTCTGGGATACATCTGTGGATTCATTTATGATATAATGATGGAAATATTGTTTTGTAAAATTTAATAACTCATGTTGCTATTTGACTTGAATCTCTGGTTGTTTTCACTGTTGTTTAATTGTATTAGACTCAATAACACGCATTAGAAATTTAAAGTTACCTAAGAAGTTCTAATGGTTTTATAGAATTCTGAAAGTAATAATTTGTATTTTGAAGATGGCTAGTAGTTAAAAGTTTATGTATAGAAGTTTTTATCTATATATGTAAACTGGGGCTAAACTGATTTAGGGAATAGCACCCATGTAATATGAGGAAGATAAAATAATGATAATTTGAAATTTCTAGCCAATTGTTATGTGAGAAGTATGGAGATGATGGGCAACCTCCTAGCCAGGAGGAGATGTTTAGTTATTTTAAACATAGTTAATAACTAAATGGATACATTGTAAAAAGTTGATTTTATAAAAAAAATATAAATTAGGGTTATTGCATTTTACATCTCAAAATGTGTTTTATTGCATTTCATTTACAGCACTGTCCTTAGGTACATGAGCCACAGATGAATTATGATTATTTTTCCCTGAATCTCATACCAAATTACATCCTGGCTTTCTCTTGGTTCTCCTTAGTGCTCAAGCCACCTGAAGCTCTGGTTATACGTAATTGTTATATTACAATGTATTGATAGTTGATCTGCCTGACATCAGGTATGATAAAATAGAAACACAATATACCAGATACCAGTGAAGGCATTTAACCTCAACTGGGATAGGATTCTCTTAAAGGAACCCCTCACCTGATTCATTGAAAAGGATTGTCTATATGACTTCATAAAGGAACATGTCCTTGTGCCACTCTCTTCTCTGTAATAGCAAATTGCCCTGATCATTCCAGGTGCATCATAATTAAATATGAGAGTGAGTCATTGGAACTTTATCTTCTAAATCTGAAATAACTGGCAAGTATTTTTGTCTTGGTCTTTTAACACAGGATGTGACATTTTACCACACATTCCCCTAAGGAAAAGAAATATCAATATGGCTGTTTATATCAGGATAATGCCTATTTTTCTAATTTTTAACTGCTTTAAAGGAGAGATCAAATCTTCAACTAGAATTTTTGATAATTCTAAATATTGACAAAGCAAAATAAAAATTTGTTTCAAATTACTTTTTGGACACGTGTGTTTCTAAAATGCTTTTTTCAGTACATTTGTTTATATTAATTTTGAACTTTTGGTTACAACTTAATGTGGCTAATTAACATTTCTGTGTTATATTGGAACCCATGTTCTTATAAGAAAGGTATTTTGATACTGGCTTATGATCATAAAGTATAATTCTTGCCCCTTATAGACCTTCTAGTTATTTTCCCTAATTATCGATCTCCGTTAAATAGCCTTCTCTGTTAGAATATCTCTGGTTTTTGCTTGCTCAATTTTTCCCCTTCAATTTTGTTTCCTCTATATGTATATCTCTGAGACCAACCTCTGCAGGATGCCAGCCAGCTTTGCTAGCTGATCCCCTCAAT
The DNA here is from genome assembly GCF_037893015.1 of Macrotis lagotis. Classification (NCBI taxonomy): domain Eukaryota; kingdom Metazoa; phylum Chordata; class Mammalia; order Peramelemorphia; family Peramelidae; genus Macrotis; species Macrotis lagotis. The sequence continues at coordinate 160,344,144 of NC_133664.1, read as the reverse complement.
GAAGACCTCACTAGATTGTATTCATCTCCAAATGGACTCTGAAAGACCCAGAAATATCTGGATCCTGAATAATTTTGAAGGGGAAATGATGTAAGGGAAAGATAAGAATTGTGGATGTAAAAATTGGATGGAAATGTAAATTGACTTCTTTAGACATAAATTGACTAACATGGAAAAGATATATAAAAATATGATTGTAACAGAAACAAAATTTGTAGATCTCCATTCTTGATGTAAATTGACTAACATTAATTCATTGGTTAATGTAAAATTTGCATCCTGATCTCCTTAGGCTTCACCCTCTACCTAATTTCAGGTGCAGTAAAAGGGGAATTTAACCTTTTGCCCTTTGGATGAGAGTCAAGATGTAAAAATCTGGGTTGCACTCCACTCGGGGCCAGTCTTCTCTGTCTTCTTGGCCCAGTGAGAAATCAATTATTTATTCTCTGTTAATAAACAGTTAGTTTCATTTATTTCTGATATTATCCAATACTTATCATGATTAGAGATTTCGGATTCTTCTTGTAGAATATATTCATAATACATAGGGATGGGATTTCTGAGTAGTTCCTTGGCCTTTATAATTTCCTTTTTCCTCAATAACATATTGCCATTGTTTATCTATTCTATCTTTAGGTAAACAAAAATTTATAACATGTCTCAAATTTTAAAAATTTAAATTTTCCTAAAATAACTTGATAGAAAATGTTTTAGAGAATTTTACAGAATATTAATTATGTTAAATTCTATGAGCTTTTCAGCTCAATTAATGGCTTTTTGCAATGTTATTTTTTCTCTGTAAGATAGCAAGAAAGGGATTTCTCCATGACATAAATCAAATTTATATAACTGTTATTACTTATTAATAATTATTGTTTTATTATGAACAATATGAAGCACTATGATTTATTATGAGCAGTATGAACAAGATCTAGAGAGAAAGTAGAAATGGTAAAGACACACTGAAAAATTTAGAATGTTAGTTCTGGACATGAATCTCATTGCACAGTATCTTTCTCTTTTTAAATTAGTTTTATTCACTTGTTTCTTAAAAAACAAATAAAGCTAAAAATATTAGTAAACAACTACATAATTCTATGCATCTAGGAAACCAAAATTATGTAGAATCTTTCTGTACTACTTATCAGTTTAAATGACATTTTCTTGGGGGAAAAAAAGACATCCAATTTTTTAAAAAATCTGATTTATTTTGGTTTAATCTACCAATAAACCCAAGTCATAAATAGAAACTGATTTGTCATTCCTGTTTAATGTATAGGATATTTCTGATTCTGACTTATTTCTCTAGTTCTATAACAAAAGTCTGCATTGCAGGAGTTTTGTGTTCAAATTTGGGCAACCTTTTATATATTTATCAGGAAAAATGCAGGCAGGTAGAGGGATCAATAACATAATCTTTTATTTTTCTGGCTCTTTTCTCTTGGGATAAGCCCATGGCCCTATTTCTAGTGCTTTATTGTTTACTTTAGCATAGTCAAAGGTAGAACAGTAGCCCTTGGCAGTTTCAATTGAACATGGACTTAAATCCTTCAGGCAAGAAGTAGGGCTAAACAAAAATGTAAAAGTAAAGTTTAATTTTGAAACATTCCAATTTTATCTTTCTATTTTTCTGACTTTTGGATTATTTTTAACTCTCCCTATACTGTCCTCCTTCAGCATTCATTACCCTTCTGGTGCCTCCAAGGCCAATTCTACTCCCTTGGAACTATCTTATGTAGATAACTTATTTTCATTCATGGAAATTCAAATTTCACATGCTTGGTGCACAGTGAATATTTGACGGGCAGAATGTATAGTTGAAAACAATCTGAAATATCATCTAGTCAAGCTTTCTCATCTTACTGATGAAGAAACTGAGTTTTAAGAAAGGTGAAGTTACATAGGCATAGTCCATAATTTGAGTCAAGAAATTCTTTTGTAAAGTACCTATGTATAAGAGAACTGTACTTTGTTCTGAGGGGAGCTCAAAATTTAGATAAGATTTGGTGAGTTCTTCCTTCATATAGTTTGTATTCAAATGAAAGGAACACAGATCTCTTCACCCCCTAAGGAAATGAGCACTGTATTTGGAGGATGAATCCCCACATGCAAATTCCACCTCTGACATCAGTTACCTTGGGTACTTACCTTCCTCTCACTAAAATTCAATTTCCTTGCTGTTGACCTCTTTAAGATTACTTTCCACTTTGTATCTTGGATTTAGTGATAAGTGAAGAAGAACATTTTGAAGGCAGGTAGTAAATCTTATTCCTGACTACTAAAACCAGAGAAGGCTTCATGGAGTGAGGGGGGGATCAAGTGGAGTTGGGGGAGGTAGATAGTGAGTGAGATGAGTTAAACAGGGTAGATAGGAATTTTACAAGTGTAAAGGATGAGGTAGGACATTTCTGAATAATGGTATTTTCAGCATTCAGCAAGTAGTTCACTTTGAAGTACATAGTATACAGAAGAATCATTTATTTTGGGGTGGCTAGGTGGTGCAGTGGATAGAGTACCGACCCTGGAGTCAGCAGTACCTAAGTTCAAATCCATCCTCAGACACTTAATAATTACCTAGCTGTGTGACCTTGGGCAAGCCATTTAACCCCATTACCTTGCCAAAAAAAAAGAAAAAAAGAAAAGAATCATTTATTTTGTTTTCTTTCTTTTTTTCCCCTTCTTTAATGCATAGGACAATGTCTAGCACATGGTTGTTTCTTAATTTCATTGTTGCTGCATTAAATAATATCAAATAAAACTTGAAAGCTAGAATAATATTTATAGAAATCTTTGAATGTCAGGGAAATAGCTTTCATTTCAATTGGTAAGTAATAGGGGATGTCTGAAAATGAGCAGAGACTTGATATGATCAGGTCTGGATATAAGTGCTGCATTGTTAAGTTGTGTATGTGCGTGTGTGTGTGTGTGTGTGTGTGTGTGTGTGTGTGTGTGTATGTGTGTTGCTTATCTGTCTACATGTGGCTCTTTGGGAGAAATGAATGATATTTCCATTTTCTCCTCTATTCCCCTTTTTCCTTGGTAGTAGGGGAGCAGAGTAGGGGAGCATCTGGCTAATTTGTTCTCTTCAAAGAAGGAATACAGTTATAGTTATAACCCTGCCTAAATATTTCTGTTCATAGAAAAATACACATTCAAGTTACACAACTTGCTGGTCACTATCTGAGTACCCCAAACTATGCCCAAAGGTCTGAGCCCCTTCACAATACATTTCAGTTATACAAAGTACATGATAAATGGTGAAAAGCAAACTTATTTATCCAAGTATAGTTATACACATTAGAATGTATCAGACTTATACCAAAGAGATAATGAGTTGTCCCCTCAGAAGGAAATCTATTAGCAAGAATGAGAGACAGAGAGAAAGAGAAAGAGAGACAAAGAGATGTTTGTCCTTCATTTACAAAGAAGACCTCAATACCAGGGAGGTGATGCCATGACAAACACATGAATTGAATTTTAGTTAGAGGAGTGCTGTGCTAAGTCACCAGTTGCACTTTCTCCTCTAGAGCCATCTGGGTCCAGTGAGCAGATATGACCCCTTTGAAAAAAATCTAAATAAATTTATTCAGAATTAATAAAGATTAAATGGTAAAAATGATTGACAGAAATTATGCTTCTATTTCTATTACTGATGTCATTGTTCATCATTAGTTTTGAGTTAAAAGTGATAATGAGATAACGCACCTATAACACATTGAATAAATGCTTGCTGATTGGTCTAAATTGGAGATGACTGGATGAGAGGCAATCAAGATTAAGTGACTTGCCCAAGGTCACACAGCTAGTAAGAATCAAGTGTCTGAGGCTGGATTTGAACTCCCATCCTCCTGACTTCAAAACCAGTGCTCTTTCTACTGTTCCAAAAGCTGTGCTACAGACAGAAAGATACAGAGACAGAAAGAGACAGAGATTCCTATTCCACCTAAGGAAAAATTTCCAGAATTTTCTTTTCCATTCTATTTTCTATTCTACTCTAATGTCCCTATGAAAGGGGCATTATTGTAGCACTAACTCATTCATATGCTGTCTTCTCCCTCCACTCTTTCTCCTTCAAGGACCTCTCATTGAGGAGAGCCTGGAATGAGCCTCTTGAAATCATAGAACTAGAAGAACCAGTATCTTTCTTCTTCAATACTTTCCCCAATTCTACCATTCTCAGAAGTGTAGAGAATTAAGTAAATATTCTCCATCAATGAGGAGTCTTATGATTTGATAATAATATGACATACATTTTGGAAGAAGAGAAAGTTGACAGGAAGTCCTTTGAATACCTAGTTATAATAGTCTGAGAAAACACCTTTGTAGTTCTCAAAGTATAAAAATATGAAGTAACATTAACCTGTATTCTCTGCCATAACTTCCTACCATACACGCCATTGAACCCCTTGTAATCTGATTTTTTCATTTCACTAATTTATTGAAACAGTTTTTCCAAAGGTCATGACAGGTTGCCTCCTAATCAACTCTACATACCTATTTACAATCATCATTCTCTTCATTTTCTATAGGATTTGATCCTTGTTACTCAATGTTCTCTTCTTCATGTTTTTCTCTTGAATACAGGATATTCTTCTTTATTTGTCTTCTTTAGATCCTCTCCAATGCCCAGCCTAGTGGTTGTCACATATTAGGCTTTCAAAAAATATTTGTTGAAGAATGAATTATATCTCATGCAATCAGTCTCATTGTTGAGCAGAGAAAAGAAAAGGGGTTTGGAAATAAGATGAAATGGATTCAATTCCAATTTGCTACTTATTGACCAGTGGTTTGACCTTAGGCAATTACTCTCTATGACCCAATTTCTTCATAAATTAAGGATGGTGCCAGTTTAGACCAATCAGCAAGCATTTATTCAATGTGTTATAGGTGCGTTATCTCATTATCACTTTTAGCTCAAAACTAATGATGATCAATGACACCAGTAATAGAAATAGAAGCATAATTTATGTCAATCATTTTTACCATTGAATCTTTATTTAATTCTGAATAAATCTATATAGATTGCTTTAAAAACACAAAAGTGAATTTTTATAGATAGTCTTAATTATGAAATGGAAACTATTATAATGGAATTGAAGATCAGAAAATTAAATTTTTGAGCCCCATTTTGATAGTAATAAGAACTTACCTCCTAGAAAACCAGATTAGCACCAATGATGTCTTCCTCTCTCAGTAACTTGAAGATTTTTGTAGTATGAAATTTGACACCAAACACCACCTCCAGCATGATGTTCATCTTCATTATGAATTTCTCCATTATAATGACATCTTCTTTCTTGAGATATGTCCTAGTCCATCTATTCTACCTAATCTGTTTCTTCACTTTCCTCTAGTGTCTCAGGCAATAATTTTTCCAATTCAGGTATCTGATTTTTTTAAAAAAGCATTTTCAATAAAATTTATCTTAAATTCAGGTTTTAGATGATCGTTTACCATATAAGCTTCTTGAGAGTAAGGACTACTTTTGGTTTCTTTGTGTATCCCCAGCATTTAATACAATTCCTGTATTTTATATTAGATATTTAATAAGGATTGATTGGAATAAACTGGCATAGTTTCATTCAGCTAACACTTGATATTCTATGACTAATAATTTGACCCTGGATGACAGAAAGAGCTTTATTCTTCAGACTACTCTCTTGATTCTTTTGGACTTGTCTACAATGCCCTAGAAAACTCAACTGGGAAATTCCCTTGACTTCCCTACTAGAGATAGGTTTTAACCCTATTTAAGACCTCTCCTCTGGTTAGTTCCTAGTATAATCTCTATTTCAAAGAGAAAATGAGATCAATCAAGTCTCCATTCCCATCCAAGATACACTCCTGACTCTTCTATATTTTCTCTAAAGAATGTAGTTTTAAAGATTTCATAGATCTCTCTTTTCCTTTTTCTTTTTGTCTATTGAGTTTTTTGTCTTGGTTCTCTTTTCCAATTAATATTAAATTTATTGAAGGCAGGGGCTATTTTTCTTTCTATTTATATTTATATCCCCAGTGATTTGAATTATATCAATTTCAAAGTAAAAACTTAATGAATATATTTATTTGCCTCCACTTAACAATAGTTTATTTGTTCTGAACTGATATTAGCTTTTCAAAACCACATACTTCAACCATAATCTCATTATCTATGTCATATTGTACAAAGTAATTGATTGCTACTTATTGACCAGTGGTTTGAGCTTAGACAATTACAAAGTCATTGTTCAAAGTCATTGTTCAAAATAAAGTCTTTGTCTCTAGAAGATTAGTTTCAAATATTCTCCTTAACATAGATGTATTTATCAAAATAGAATAAAGCCTGAGAGAATGACAAATAATTGAAGTAAATTCCAATGTGGAAGAAATAGGGACAATTGAAAACAGTTTAGGTATCTGGGCAGCAATGAAAAGAAACAACAGGTATCCCTAAGGAAGAGGTCACCAAAGGAGAATTATTTAAATGGGCAAGATTAAGAAAGCAAAATAGTTGATAAGTGAAGGCAGGAGTTGCTACTAATTATCATACTGAGATTAGCAACATTTCTTTTCTTTTCAGGCTTTCTATAGATATCAGATATAAAGAAGGAGAGTTTTGGCCTTTGCACTAGAGTTTGATTTGATTGATGATCTCTATTGGATTTGGAAGGGTGGAGAGCTAGAGCCAGCTCAAAGTAGTTGGTGACAGAACAATGTGTGATGGGGTATCAGATTGCTTGGGCGATTTCTTTGGATTTTTTTGGTATTCATCTTCATTTCCTATCTCTCTGGGGAGTCTTTTTCATTTGTGTTTTATTAGAACCTGCCTGAGATCCTAGTTTCAGAGGAAAAAAGAAGGGAAAGGCAATGATGACTCAGTAACAGCAACAGTAGAACATCAGATATTTTTGTTCTATATTATTCTTATAAGGAATCTTTATGAAGTTCTAAAAGAAGATTTGAAAATTTATTATAACCAACTTCATAATTCATCCTTTATTAAGTCCAACTTATTTTTTTTTATTTTTGTTTAGAATCAAATTTACTGGCTTGCCTTTAAACCACAGTGAACTCTGTCAGCAATATTAGAGGCTTGAATCAACTACATTCATTTTATTGCTTCTCTTGAATCTACTTTATGTCTATTGCAACTCAAAATTGAAAAGTGTAGGCAATATCACTTGTAGGGTGACTAAGTAAGCTGCACAAATAATTGATGCAAATATGACATCAGTGGTCTTCTATTTTATAGATTAAAAGATGACTATTCAAGTAACATCAACAAATTTGTTGAAGTTGTCTTATTTTCTTTCCCTGTATACATATTTAAATTAGAGTCACAGTTAAAGTTCTGGAAGGAACCTTCATCAATATCACATCCAGCATTTTATTTAGAAGGATACTGACAGCTCAAGAAACTTGTCTAAATTAACACAAGTAGTGAGAGAAGCAGTATTTAAACCAAAGTGCTCTGACTCCAAAGATAGAATCCTTTTTTTTTCTCTGTCATAGTACTCTCAATTGTAAAAATCCTGAAGCTATAAGAACTTTTGGAAATTATTTATGAAATCTTGTCATATGAACATATGCATAATGTAAATGCATATATGCTCATAACATATATAGTATATCTGTATATTTTATACATATACTAATATATGTACACATAAAGGAGGCATTTATTTATTCCTTCTATAGTATCCCTAATAAATGTATATATAATCATAACACTTTATTGGATTAATATTGCCATTAGATAACTTTTGTGATAATAATATTTTATAGACATATTTTTGAATAATTTAACAATTTTATTAATAAGACAGTAGGTTATTAATAAAAAGAATATCATTTGGTCTTCTTTCTTAGTCCAAAGATCCCTAATGGCAGTGGGGCCACAGTTTATATGACCTTCAAAGTGGAGGTGTTTCTGAGGGGTGGTAATCAACTAGGATTGGTTAACACCTAGACAGGTGGGGGTTATATTAAAATGAAAGTCTTGGGGTATATGACTTGGGTCACTCAAGTCTTGGTCAAAGAGATATCAATTTCCATATTACTTATCTTAGTAATAGAAAGAATCTATCATTCACCAAGTCTGTTTGGTCAAACACAAAGAGAAGGAATCTATCTACCCATTAGCCCTTACTTAAAATTTCTTTTGTTTTCTTATTAGATCTTGGCCTGGTTAGTAAATTTCTTAGATAGATTTCCTTATACTGGTTGGTTTCTGGACAAGGAAGCAGAAAAGGGGGAAAATCCTTGGTCCTAATTCCATAATTAGTTATTAAATATAAGAAAAATTCATTTCTTACACTTGCTAATATATAGCAGAAGTCCTTGTGAATTGTTTTTTTGTTTTGGTAATTAAAAAAAAACAGAATTTGACACTTTAAAAGAAATGAAATGCCAAGGTGTCTTCTAACTTTGGAGAGATAGCAAAGTAAATCTAGAAAAAGGAATTGGAATTGAAGTGGGCCCCTACTTGCCACAGATTCCACAAATTAAAGCTGGATAGGTACGTTTATGATTATGTTCCTCTTTTATCAAAACACCTTTGAAAGATAAGTCCTATAGGTAATTCATACCTTATTTAATTAGATTATTTCCCCTTTAAGCTGAATTTAGGAGTAGAAACTTAAGAAAAAAAGAGAAAATGAAAATATTGAAATATGGAGTAATTCTTGGGTAAAATGTTTCAGTTTGGGTCTTTGGGAAGATTAAAAACAACAAAAGAAATCTGAAAGGAGTGAAGACTTGCCAAGATGGAGCAGACAGTTAGAAGAACTACAAAATAACTCTGCATACTTTAATAATTTTGTTGGAAGCTAGTTGAAGAAACTGACCTGCTTATTGCTTAAAATCATCTGTCATATGCCTTTCTTTATACATATGGAATATTATAGTTGAAATGTACAATATATATCTTCTATTACATCCCCTTTTATTTTTCAGATCTGGGGACTTCGACCCAAGATGGCAGAGAGAAGCCAGGAACTGTTTTAAACTGTCCTGGTTTTCCCTCAGAACTAACATGAAATAATCCCCTTAACAAATTTTGAATCCACAGAACTCAGAGAAGAACCAAGGAGAACATCTCATAGCAAGGTTGACTCACTGAATAACACTCTGGAGTGGACAAAATGTCTAGAGATCTCAGCAGATAAGGTCTGTGAAGCAATCCCTCCTCCAACATAAGATCCTAAGGAATGGGCACTAAATGAAGAAAGGCCAGTGCAAAGTGGGATCCATTGAATGTTATCTTGAAAAACAAGGATCCCAAGTCAGAGAGGATTGGAGCATCAGAAGAAAATATGAATTGGTCTCCAACCTAAAAAGATTTCTGAGAACTAATCAGAAAGGTGTTTAAAAATCAAATGGAAAAATTGGGAATAGAAATGCAAGAGAAAATTAGCATTTGCAAGAGTTAATTAACATCTTAATAACAAGAAAACAAATCTTTTGAAAATATAATTGGACAACTACAAAAGAAAACAATTCTCTCAAAAGCACAACTGAGCAAATGGAAAAAGTCAACAACTTCTTCATGAATAGAATTGACCAAGTGGAAAAAAGGTACAAAAGATAAATGAAGAAAACTTTTCTCTGAGAAAAAAAGATTGGAATCTGTGGAAATTAATGACTCCATGAGACATCAGGAATCTGTTAAACACCAAGAAAAAAATTTTAAATTGAAGGAAATGGAAAATAGATCCAGAAGAGACAATTTTTAAGAATCATGGGACTTCCTGAAAAAGTTTAAGAGAAAAAACAGACAGGATTCTATATTTCAGGATATAGTTAAGGAGAACTGCCTTGATATCCTAGAACCAGAGGGCAAAACAGTCATTTAAAGAATATATCGATCCCTTCCTGAAAGGGATTCCAAAATGAAAACATCAAGGAATATTGTTACCAAATTTCAGTACTATCATATAAGAGAGAAAATCTTGCAAGTAGTCAGAAAGAAACAATTGAAATACTAAGGATCTACAGTCAGGATTACACTGTAACTGGTTGAATATGGAATAAGATATTCCAGAGAGGAAGAGAGCTTGGAAAGCTACCAAGAATTCAATATCCAGGCACTGAACCTATTCTTCCAAGGAAAAAGATGGACATGTGACAAAATAGGAGACTTAATTTTTCCTGATGAAAGACCAAAATGAAACAGAAATTTTGGTCTTCCTTTTTTTATTTAATACTTTATTTTTCCAAATGCATGTTCTGAAAGTTTTTTAATATTTATCCATATACATATGCATAATTGTAAATTTCAAAATTACTTTCCAACCTCCTTTCCTACACCCTTCTCCTCAATGGCGAACAATCAGGTTAACACTGTACATTCATGTTTTTGATAAACATCTTTACAGATTAGTCACTTTCAATATGAGGAATTAAGATTTAGGGTAAGAGATACATAAGATAGAATTTTAATAATGTGTTTATAATGTGCTCTGAAGGTTTTTTTTGTTATTTTGTTTTGTTTTTCTTCCCCTGGATGGGGATAGCATTGTCCATAGTTGATCTAATTTGAATGTCTTAGCTATCTGAATAGCTAAGAGTTGCTACTTTGATCAAGGTTCATCATCTCAGTCTTGTTGTTAATGTGTGCATTGTTCTCTTGGTTCTCCTCCCTTCACTCAACATCAGATCCTGTAACTCATTCCATTCTTCTCTAGAGTCTGACCATTTATGGCTTCTTATTGAACAATAATATTCCACAGTATTCAAGTGCCACAACTTCTTTAGCCATTCCCCAATTGATGAGCATCTCCTCAATTTGCAATTCTTTGCCATTACAAACAGAGCTGCCAAGAATATTTTAGAATACATATGGAATACATCTTCTGGATATAGGCCTAGAATTGGAATTGCTGGCTCAAAAGGAATGAACAGCTTTATTGCACTTTGGGCTCAGTTCCATATCACTCTGCAGATCTGTTCACAACTCCACCAGCAATCCATCAATGTTCCAATCCTCCCACAATCTCTCCAACATTGATCATTTTCTCTTTTTCTCATCTTAGCCAATCTGATAGGTGTAAGATCATACCTCATCATTGTTATAATGAGCATTTCTCTAATCAGTAATGATTTGGAACATTTTTCATATGATTATTAATAGCTTTTAATTTTTTCATTTGAAAACTCTTATATTCATATCCTTTGACTACTTATCAGTAGAGGAATGACTTGTAACCTTATAAATTTAATGTAATTCTCTATATATTTTAGAAATGAGCCCTTTATCAGCACTCCTAGTTGCAAAGATTGTTTCTCAAGTTTCTGTTTTCTTTCTAATTCTGGCACTATTGATTATTTTGTACAATAACTTTCTAATTTAATATAGTCAAAATCATTATTCTTGAATTTTTGTTTGGTCATAAATTTGTCCCCTTTCCATAGATCTGATGAATAGACTATTTTTTGGTCTATTAATTTATCTATGGTGTCATCCTTTATGTCTAAATCCTGTACCCATTTTGACCTCATTTTGGGATAAGGTGAGAGATGTGGGTCTGAGCCTGGCTTTTTAACCATACTATTTTCCTGTTTTCCCAACAATTCTTAAATATTTATTTATTTTTTTCATCCATATGTACATGCATATTTCCAAGTTACAAATTTTCCCTCCACCCTCCCTTCCCACCTCCCTACCCTCAGTAAACAACAGTCAGGTTAGCATTTTACATAGATATTTTGCTAAACATGTTTACAAATGAATAATTTTTGGCATGGGGAATTACGATTAAGGGAAAGAGGTAATGTTTTCATCAGAATCAGAAAGATTGTTTTGTTTTGCTTTCTGTGTTTTGTTTTTCTTTTTTCCTTCCTCTGGATGGTGATAATATAGTCCATAGCCAGTCAAATACAGTTGTCCTAGCTCTCTGGACTGGACAGAGGAGTTGCTTCCATCAAGGTTGTTCATTTCTTAATGATGTTGTCGATGTGTACCTTGTTTTCTTAGTTCTACTCCCTTCACTCAGCATCAGATCCCATAAGTTTCCCCACAATTTTTGTCACATAGCAAGCTCTTATCCCAGAAGCTGATGTCTTTGGGTTTTTCAAACAGTAGATTGCTGTAGTCATTTACTACTGTTTCTTTTAAATGTATCCTAATTCACTTATCCATTACTCTATTTCTTAACAAGTACCATGATTGCTGCTTTATAGTATAGTGTTACATCAGAAAATTTGGTCTTCAAAAAGGAGACTAAAGAGATAAATGGGGAAAAGGAAAAAGAAACTGTCATCCAATAAGATGAAACTGGCTATATGCCCACCTGGGAGAAAGATTCTCAGAGCTCTTTAGAATTGTACTCTATTAGAGGGGATATGGTTAAGAAGTAATGGACACTCATGACTTACTTGTGAGTGATAGAATGATTTAAAAATAATAGCTCCTTAAAAAGTGGGCAAAGTAAAGAGATGGGAGAATGGGGGATATTGACTTGGATAAATTATATCACATGAAGATATACAAAGGACCTATTGAAATAGAGGGGAAGAAGAGAGGAGGTGAGAACTGACTGAATCTTACTGTCATCAGATTTGGCTCAAAGAGGGATTCACACACACACACACACACACACACACACACACACATTTATCTGAGTTTAGAAACTTATCTTACCTTTCAAATATTAAGAGGAGGAAAGGGTAGTGGGAAGGAAAAGAGGAACTGATCAAAATAAGGGAAAGATGAAGGGGCAAAGGGAAAGGGGAAAGAAAGGGAAAGGGGGTTAGACAGAAGGGGGCAAGCACACTGAAGGAGATGGTATTCAGAAGTATAATACTGGGAATAGGGATAAAGTGAAAAGGGGGAAAATACCGAAGCAATAAAGAATTAATACTTAAAACTTTGAATATGAATGGGTTGACCTTTCCCATAAAAGTGAAGCAGATAGCAGAGTGGATTAAAAATCAGAATCCTACAAGCAGAAAGATACATATAGAGTAAAAATAAAAGGTTGGATCAGAATATAGTAGGCCAATTTCAAGCAGAGTTACATACAGAATAAAGATAAAGGGTTGGAGTAGAATATATTATGCTTCAGATGAAGTGAAAAAAGGCAGGAGTAGCAATCCTTATCTCAGACAAAACAGCTGCAAGAATAAATCTCAATAAAAGAGATAAGGAAGGAAACTATATCCTTCTAAAAGGTACATAGACAATGAAGTAATTTCAATACTAAATATGTATACTCCAAGGGGTATAACATCCAAATTCTTAGAGGAGAAGCTGAATGAGTTGCAGGTATACATAGACAGCAAAACTACTGGTGGAAGACCTTAACTACTCTCTCTCAGAATTAGATAAATCTAACCATAAAATAAACAAGAAAGAAGTTAAGGAGTAAATAGAATGCTAGAAAACTTAGACATGATAGACCTTTGGAGAAAAAACCTCATAAATACAGAATGGCAGAAATATTGAATACATCCTTTTAGATCATAATATAATAAAAATTACATGCAATAATGGGCCATGGAGAGATAGACCTAAAACTAATCAGAAAGTAAGTAACCTCATTTTAATGAATGAGAAGGTTAAGCAATAAATCAGAAAGAATTAATGATTTCATCCAGGACAAATACAATGGTGAGACAATGTAGCAAAACTTATGATATACAGTCAAAGAAATTAATAGGCAATATATTATACCTCTAATTGCTTACATGAATAACATGGAAGAAAAGAAAAATCAATGAACTGGGTATACAACTAAAAAGTTAGAGAAAGATCTAATTAAAGCCCCTAATTAAATGCCATATTAGAAATTCTAAAACTTAAAGGAGAAATTGATAAAATTTAATCCAAGAAAATTATTGAGCTAATAAAAACCAAGACTGGATTTATGAAAAAAATAATAAAATAGGCAAACCTCTGTTTAATCTGATTTCAAAAGAGAAGAAAACCAGATTACTAGGACTGAAAAAAGAAAAAGGTGAATTCACCACTAAAGTGGAGGAAATTAAAGTAATATTTTGAAACTTTTCTGCCAACAGTATGCCAATAAATTTGATAATCTAAATGAAATGGAAGAATATTTACAAAAAATATAAATTGCCCAGGTTAAATGAAGAGGAAATTAAAACCTAAATTACCTTATCTCAAAAAAAAGAAATTCAACAAGCCAACAATGAACTCCCTAGGAAAAAATCTCCAGAGCCAGATGAATTCACAAGTGAATTCTATCTAACATTCAAGGACCAATTGGTTCCAATTCTATTTAAATTATTTCAAAAAGTAGGTGAAGAGGACATGATGGTATACCTAAAAATTTTTACAAATCATCTAAAAAACTACTAGAAACAATTAGTAACTTTAGTAAAGTTTCAGGATATAAAATAAAGCCACATAAATCCTCAGCATTTATATACATATTACTAGCAAGATACAGCAGCAAGGGCTAGACAGAGAAATTTCATTTAAAATAACTTCAGAAAACTGGAAATCTATCTGTCAAAACAGATAGAGAAACTCTATGAAAACAACAATAGAAACTATAGTTTTTAAAAACTATAAAACACATTTCTTGCAAATAAAATCAGATCTCAGTAAGTGGGCAAATATCAACTGCTCATGGATAAACAATTCTACCTAAATTAAACTACTTATTTAGTGCCATTACCAATCAAACTTCCAAAAAATTACTTCAGTGAGCTAGAAAAAATTTTAACTAAATTCCTATGGAGAAACAAACAGTCAAAAATATCAAGGAACTTAATAAAAAAAAAATGGGTTTAGACTTATCAGTTCTAAAATTACATTATAAAGCATTAGTCATCAAAGCTGTCTGGTAAAAAATTGGCTAAGAAGAAAAAAAGGAATTGGCTAAGAGATAGAGTTGTGGATCAGTGGAACAGACAAGTTGCAAAAGAGATAGAAGAAAATGATTATAGTAATCTGCTATTTGATAACTTCACAGAGTCCAGCTTCTGAAATAAAAACGCACTTTTCAATTAAAAACTGCTGGGAAAAAAAAGATAGTATGGCAGAAACTATGAATAGACCAACATCTCATATGCTATACCAAGATAAGATCAAAATTGGTGTAGGATTTAGACAGAAAAGACAATATTATAAGCAAATTAGTAGAACAAGGGACATTTTCCTGTCAGATCTATGGAAAGGGGAGCAGTTTATGACTAAGGAAGAGATAGAGATCATCATAAAAACTGAACTGGATAATTTTGAATACATGAAATTAAGATGTTTTTGCACAAACAAAACCACTGTAACCAATATCAAAAGAAAGGTAGTTAAATTGGGAAACAATCTTTACAACTAGAGTTTCTGACAAAAGACTCAATTCTAAAATATATAGAGCATTGAGTCAAATTTGTAAAAAAAAAAAAAAAAACCATTCCCCAAATGAGAAATGATCAAAGGATTTTCAAAGGCAATATTCAGATAAGAAAATCAAAACTATCTATAGACATTTGTAAAATTGCTCTAAATCATTATTGATTAGAGAAATGCAAATTAAAGAAACTCTGAGGTACCAGAAAGGATAATGATCAATATTGGAAAAGATGTGGGAAATATGGGACACTAATGCAGTGTTGGTAGAGCTGTGAACTGATCCAACCTTTCTGGAGAGCAATTTGGAATTATGCCCAAAGGGCAATAAAAATGTGCATGCCCTTTAATCCAGCAATGCCACTTCTGAGTCTTTATCCTAGAGATCAGGAAAAAAATTCCACATGTACAAAAATATTCAAAGCAGTCCTGATTATAGTGGGAAAGAATTGGAAATCAAGGGTATGTCCATCAGTTGGGGAATGTCTGAATAAATTGTGGTATATGTATGTAATGGTACACTCTTGTTCTATTATAAATTAGGAAGGATGGGATTTCAAAGAAGCCTGGAAAAATGTTCATGAACTGTTGAGTGAAATGAAGAACACCTTAACATCAAGAAAGGATGATGATCAACTTTGACTTGTTCATTCCATCAGGGGCAATTTTAGGGGATCCATGATAGAGAATATCATCTGTATCCAGAGAGGAAACCATGGAATTTTAACAGGGACCAAAGATTATTATCTTCAATTTTTAAAAATGTTGCCTTATGCTGTTAGGGACTGCTGTGTATGGGAGTAATGTAAATTTTCTTCACTTGGTGTCCTTGAGCACCACAGCCTTACCTTACAAAGTGTCATGGGATTAGAGTGGATTAAAGACTAGGGAGGCATTTAAGCACTGGTATTTGGTTCAATAAATGGAGACCTTGGAGACCTTGGTGTACAGGGAGAAACTAGTCTTCCTTGTCTCCTACCCCTCCAATACTCGTCTGGGGAAGATTGAGGGAGTTCAGATAGGGACTCAACATATGACATCTGAACTGGGACTCAGCATTATATATTACGTAATTTGGCTATTTCTAATATTTTCTTTCTACCTAATGGATATGTTTCTTCCTCAATACATTCAATTTTTTTCTATGAATAACATAGAAACAAATATAAAGACTATATCAGATTGCCTTCTGTTGGGGGAGGGGGTAGAAAGGGAGGGAGAAAATTATATAATTTAAAACTTTGCAAAAAATGATTGGTAGAAATTATATTGTGTACAATTGTAAAACAAATATGTAATTAAAAATAAAACATTAAAAAAAGAAATCTGGAACTTGGGGGTGGGAGACTCACTAGTTTACATAAACTCATATAGATGCTGCCACAACATTATAAAGTAAAACCCTAAACAAATTAAAATGTAATTGGAAAATAATTAGCAAAAAATGTAATTAGGAAACAAATTAACAAAAATTATATGAAAATACAGTAGTTGCTATGCAATTCTCATAATCAATATACTGCCTTCAGGATTCTTTTTGTATGCTAAGTGGCTCCCATTACTATTTAAGTTTCTTAACAATGAGTTTGAATTAAATACCTGTTGTTTTTCCCTATTAATCTGATACAGTCAGAGGATTGAAGAAAAAAAACCCTTTTTGATTATCAATTTAAAATTCCTTTGTCTTGCTTATTAAGTTTAATTCCTAATCAGATAAGAATTGGAGTAACCAGAACAATCACATTTGGAGGCAATTTTAGATTTGTGACTCCTGAACTTCTAGTAATGGTTTGACTATCAGGATATTTATGGGAATGGTTTCTTGTCCAATGCATAGCTTTCTTTTTACAATTACAGGAAATACTAAATTAGGAGATTTTTTTCAACCAAATTATCCCATCTGTTTTTCTTTATAAGAATATTCTGGGGAGGATTGGAAAACCTCTTTAGATATGGGATGACAAGTCATCTATGCTGCCCAAGATGAGGACCTAAGCAGGAAGAAACCAGCACACATTTGGAGAATACAGAAGTAGTGGTGCAGGGGAAGTAGTGGTGCAGGGATGCTGTTGGCTGTGGGCTCTTACAGGAGAGGTCTCAGATCCAGGACAGGTGGGAGAACTAAAGAATATAGGTACTAGAGCATTCTCAGGGAGCAAGAGTATTTCCAGGACAGTGTGTCCAGGGGCCCTAATTGAAGGGGGAATGGAGTACAAAGATTTGACCAAGGACAAATCTTAAAAAAAAATCAAAATAATAAGAATAACCTGAGTCCAGGAGTTCCAGAATTACAGATGATCATTATGCTTAAAAAGCAATGAGCAGGCAAAGGAGAAACTAACCATAGACAGTTACTGTGGGAATAAAGTAAACTGGAACTTTGTCTTTAAAGAGATAGCAAAGCAAAAAGGTCTCTCCTGCTCTAAAAAGTCAAATGGTGACCTACCCCAAAGAAAAACTCAAAACCTCAAAAAAGACATTAGAAATAAAATGAAAGATATTGAAGAAAAAATTTTAAAAATAGGAATAATTAGGGACAGCTAGGTGGTGCAGTGGCTAGAGCACCGGACCTGGAGTCAGGAGTACCTGAGTTCAAATCTAGCTTCAGACATTTAATAATTACCCAATTGTGGGGCCTTGAGCAAGCCACTTAACCCCATTGCCTTGCAAAAAATAGGAATAATTCAAGAAAAAAGTTATAAAGAGAATGTAAATCAATGAGAAAATGAGATCCAAAATGGTGAGAAAAACCGACACATTGAAAATTGGAAATGGATGAGGGGAAATCAGCAAAATTATGAGACCAAGAAGAAATAAAACAAAATATAAAGAATGAAAAAATAGAAAAGAATGTGAAACATCTCATAAGAAAAACACAGTGGATAGAGTGAGGAGGACCTGAGTCCAAATTTGACCTCAGACACTTAATAATTACCTAGTTCTGTGACATTGGCCAAGTCATTTAACCCATTGCCTTGCAAAAAAACAAACAAAAAACTAAAAACAAACAGTGGAGTTATTTTAAAAAAAAAGATAAAAGAAAAACAATTGACCTGGTCAATAGATCAAGATGAGAAAACTTAAGCAAAATTAGACTACCTGAAAACTACAACAAAAATTTTGATAAAATAGCACAAAAAAAAAATTAAAGTGTTAGAAGTGTTAGAACAAGAGCGGAAGGTAAAAATGGAAAAAAAAAAATCTGCCAATTACCACCTGTATGATATTCTAGGAGGAAAACTATAGGAATATAATGAGAAACTCAGGTTAAGGGTGGAAATATTAAGAGCAAAAAGAAAAATGAAAGGAATTCAAATATGATGGAGACACAATTAGAATTATATAATACTTAGAAGATGATGCACACACAAAAAAAGACCATAGATCTTGGAACTCTATATATATTAAAGAGGAAAAAACCTGGGGTTGTGGATAGAAATATCTTATTATACTAAGTAAAGTGATAAATAACAACTATAAAAAAGAACATTCAATTAATTGCTAGACTTTCAGAATTTTGTTGCAAAAAGACCAGAACATACAAGTTCCAAGAGAAATATATGGTAAATATCAAAACCAATCACAAGAACTCAAAAAAAGGATAAATTGCTTTCTTTTTATATGTGAAAATGTAAATGATATATTTTAGATAATCCTTAATAATTTAGTGGTTCAAAACAAAGATTGGGGTAGGACCAGCACCAGCAATCCCAGAATGGACAGGGAAGCAACATTGGGACAGTGGCAGTGGTGATCCTTTCCAGGCCTCTCAGCACAGAGTTTGTAAAATACAACTTGAAAGATTAGCAGGAAAAGTCTATCACACTAAGGTCAGAGTGGAGGACAGGCCAGCCCCAGTGGACCAGGATCAGTCTTTGGGCCCAATGAATTAATGACAGTGACAGCTATATCTGGATTTCTTGACCCACAGACTATTGGGGGGGGGGTCAGAAAGAGTTTATAAGGATCTTTTTGCTATCACTGAGACAAGATTCTGTTGCATTGTCCATACTCAGATCTCAATCACAGTTATGGGTGGCAATACCAGGAAGAGGAAAACAGTAGCACAGCAGACCTTACTTCCCCAGGGGAGCAGGGATCCTTCTCACAGTTCCAGGGTAGAAAGGAATGTATGTGGTCACCAATAGATTAGAACACAGACCAGGAGAGTAATAAATGCCTCTCCTTAGATCATTTTACTTTGGAAGAATTAAAAACTTTCAGGTCCATAGTAGTATCTCTGAAAATAGCTGCAAAAAAATCTCAAAAGCTTGTGACAGTGCACCACCCACCCTAGTGGCAAAGTCCTACTTTAAAAGAAAGTGAGAAACAAGTCATAGACTGGGGAAATGAGTAAATAATAGAAAAAATAATCTGGCCATAGAAAGTAGCAGTGGTAATAAAGCTAAAAATACTCAATCCTACCTCCAAATCTCCAAGAAAAATATGAATTGGTGTCAGATCATGGAAAAGTTTTAAAAAGATTTTGAAAAGAATTAAGGGACATAGAGAAAAAAATTGGGAAGAGAAAGGAGAGTGATGTAGGAAAATCATGAAAACCAAGTCAGAAACTTGGTGAAGGAGACATTAAAAAAATATACTGAAAAAAATAACATCTTAAAAACCAAACTGGGCCAAATTCTTCTCCAATGAGGAGAAGAATGCCTTGAAAAGAAGAATTGCCCAAATAGAAGAGGAGATACAAAAGGTCGCTGAAGAATATAATTCATTAAAGTATGGAATTGATCTAAGAGAAATGGAACTAGAAGACAATGTGAAATATCTCTTTGGAAAAACAACTGATATAGAAAATATATTTGGGAGAGATAATTTTAAAATTATTGGACTATCTGAAAGCCTTTATCAAAAAAATTCTCGACATCATGTTTCAAGAAATTATCAAGAAAAGTTGCCCTGATATTCTAGAAGGAAAAGGTAAAGTGAAAACCGAAAGAATCCACTGATTAACTTCTAAAAGAGTTTCCAAAATGAAAATGACCAGAAATATTATAACCAAATTTCAGAACTCCCAGTGCAAGGAGAAAACAATGTAAGCAGCTACATTCAATTATGATGAAGCCACAGCCAGGATAACTTAAGATTCAAGAGCTTCTATATTAAAGATATTCAAATATTCTATTAAAATTCAAATATGATATTCCAGAAGGCAACAAAGCTTGAATTTCAACCAAAAATCAATTATAGAGCAAATTGAGCATATGTTTTCAGGGAAAAAGATGGGCATTCAGTGAAATGGGGTATTTTCAAACATTCCTGATGAAAAGACCAGAGAGAAACAGAAAGTTTGATTGTCACTTATGAGACTCAAGTAAAAATGAAAAGGTAAACAGGAAAGGCAAATCATAAGGAACTAGATGTTGCTGAACTGCTAATATTCCAACATAGGAAGATGATACTGAAAATTCATATGAACTTTCTCATCTATTAGGACAGTTAGAAAGAGTATATATGAACAGGGCAAAGATGGGAACTGAATATGAAGGGATAATAAATTAAAAATGTGGAATTAAAGTATAAGAGAATAATGTACTGGGAGACAGAGAAAGGAAGAAGTAGAATGAGGTAAAATGTTTCGCATAAAAGTTTTGGCATTGAAGTGAAAGAGGGGAGAAGTGAGGGGGAGAGGTGAGTCTTACTGTCATCAAAATTAGCTCAGAGAGAGAATTACATACTCAACTGGGTATACAAGCTTAGCTTACTCTAGAAAAAAGTAAGGGTGAAGGGGATGGGAGAAGGCAGGGTGGATAAAAAAGGGGATGGGATATTGTGGGATGGGGTAATCAAAAGCAAAACACTTTGTAGAGGGACAGGATGAGAATACACTCAATCTGGGTGGGAGGAATAAGATGGAGAAAAGTACAGTTAGCAATAGTAACTGGGGGAAAAATATTGAAACAAGTTTCTCCAATTAAGTCATATCTCAAACATAGAGAACTGAATCAAATTTATAAAAGAAAGATCAGATAAAATGATCAAAAGATATGAACAGTTTTCATTCATATTAGGTTATTACTTTTATGATCATTTTTTTAAAAAAGATGTCCTAATTCATTATTAATTGGAGAAATGCAAATTAGAACAATTTTGAGGAGCTACCTTTTGGTTGATTAATAGGACAGAAAAAAATATGACAAATGTTGGAGGGTATGAAGGGAAAATGAGACATTAATGCATTGTTAGAGGAGTAATGAAATAATTCAATCGTTCTGTGATGTTTGCCCTTTATTCTTGAAGAAGACCATGATATCAGGGAGGTGATACCATGATGAACAAGTGACTTGGATTTGAGGTGGGGGGGGGACTGTGCTGAGTCACCAATCTCATTTTCTCCTCCATCTGGATCCAGTCAGGCATCTGGATCCAGTGACCAGATATGGATCAGGATGACTGGATGTGAGGTAGTCAGAATTAAGTGACTTGCAGGGTTAAGTAAGGGGCAAGTTTTTGAAACAGGATTTTGCAAATAGGATGACTAGGGAGCACTAAAAAGTAAATTCTCACAAACCAAACTTCCTAGTTGCTGAACCATCCCGAGAGCATGGGGAGATTCTAAAAGGGACATGAAGTCACCATCCTCTGAGATAACTCAGCATTTCCCCAATTATACTTTTTTTTAGGTTTGTTTGTTTGTTTGTTTTTTTGCAAGGCAATGGGGTTAAATGGCTTCCTGAAGGCCACACAGCTAGGTTATTATTAAGTGTTTGAAGCCGGATTTGAACTCAAGTATTCCTGACTCCAGGGCCGATGCTGTATCCACTGCACCATCTAGTCGCTGCCCAACTATACTTTTAAGTAATATCCTAGAACTACTACTAGGGTGAATGCAAAACTTCTACATCCTGCCTCTCTCAGTTGCATAGGATCAGGTTAATGAATACAGCATAAATATTTGATTGATTGACTGATTATCTTTTATTGCATTTTTGCTGCTATAGAAGACTACAGAAGACTACAATTTCTAGAATACAGGAATTCCTCTTAAGGAATATCCTACACGTTTTTATCAGGCAGCTTCAAAGTTGTCTAAAGTTCATGTCTAAAAATGTGGCATGAACACCAAACAAATTGACAAGGATAAGAAAATATGAAAACAACTTTGGATGACTTGCTAAAAGTGAAGTGCTATTATTGTTCCTATCATTTTGGAAAGTGATTTGAAATCATGTGAAAAATAGTTACTAAAATGTTCAGATCTTTGGATCCCAAGTTCCTCGTTCAAGGCATATATATCTCAAAGAGTGCAAATAAGAAAGATTCTATTTCCACAAAATTATTTATGGTAGAATATTTTGGGAGAGGTAGAAAACAAAGAAAATGACCACCTGTTATAAAAGTACTCCAAACAGAGTTAAGATCAGAAATGAAGCACTCCCAAATTGTAGAGCAGTTAACACAAGATTTACTTTATCTTAACATAGCAAGGATACATAAAAAGTGATATTCAGTTTTTCTGGATGCAGCTTCCCTCATCCTTAGGTCGAAATTTGTCTGATCATTAGATCACTTTGTCTACGCTGAGTAACAAGGTACATCTCCCAATATAAGTTCATCACTTTTGACCTTACCACTACTTGCATGACAGACTTTTTTCTTCTGTTTGGAGGACTGGAAGACAGCACCAAACTTTTCCCAATGCTTTTCTTTATAGAAAGTAGAAACTGACTCTAAGTTCACTATTTTTCATCTATTGCCCTACCCGGTATCAACTTCAGGGAACAAGATGCATCTTTGGTGTCTATTCCTACCCCTGTATTGACTTTCCTGACTCTTTGTGTATGTTGTCTCCCCCTTTAGATTTTTAAGTTCAGTGAAGTCAAGGTCTTTTTTTCATTATTAATTTTTTATTAATTGTAACTCATTGTTTAGAACACTCCCTCGCTTGTCTTAGGTACTTAATAAATTTTAGTTGGATTGGATTAGACTGGATCATAAGGGCAGGAAATGAAATTTTAAAGGATGTCTTAACTTATCTGGTATTCAGAAATTCAACAAAGCAGAGGAACCCGGGATCCTCATGGGTGAGATTTCTTAGATAACTGCAGAGCTACTAAATAATTGCACTTTTTTTTGACTCTAATCATGTGGAACTTTCAGCTGATCTAAAATAGGACTATATAGAGGAAGTCTCTGCTGGAGTAGATCATTTTTTAAGCTGAGGGGATAATTACCAAAATAAGTGAAAGAAGGATAGAGATACTAATACCTTGGGTGGAAGAGGTGGGGCATGAAATGACAGACCTTATGATTTCAGATGAAACCCAGAAAATACCTATAGCTACCAACTTATCTGGAGTGTTTACTTGGCACTTGGATAGAGAACTTGGAGTCAAGTAAATCTGAGATTAAATACTGCCTCTGATACTTCCTTTAGTATATCACATCAGTCACATGACTAAATTATCTCAACCTGTTTTTCCACCTATATAAATTGAACAAAATAGCAATTACAGAATCTATGTCACAGGAATGTTATGAAGCTCAAATAATATATTAAAAGCATTTGATAATTTAAAGGTTCATGTTAATTCAACTTATGGTTTGCATAAATTTCTATGTATATAATTTTGGGGGATATTCTATACCCCATTTTGAGCTCTTCCTGAATTAAGGTGAGGATAGAGGCAAACTTTTAACATTGATTTTCTCTAAAAGAGCATATCTTTAGAGTTATACAATTATCCCAAAAGTATAGATAATACAAGATCCAACTGTCCTTATTTTTTACTAAATATTAAAAAGAATATCCAATTTGTTAGAATAAAAAGTAACTTAAAGGATTCCATTCAAAAAGGCATTTCCCTAGTTATGTAAAAATTATATAGAATTCCTTATAAGATTTAATAGCAGAGATTAGAGTTTCAAGAAAAACTTATTTAATTTTACTGAAGTATAAAATAGGGAGTTATTCTCCAAAGGTTTTTGCTACTGTCATGAAGGATATACAGTAGGATCTAAGTTGGAAAAAAGGTTTTATTATTAATGGTAAAGTCTATTAGATGCTTCTGTTTGTCAGTGACATTGTTTCAGGTTTATCAGGTCTCCAAAATCCAGAGATTATTTTCCCACTCTACTGCACTGCCTTTGAGATAGAGAAAGAATAACTCTTGTCCAGATTCACATGTAGCTCTCAGACAGTAAACTCACAGAACTATTCCTTCAGAATGTAAATCTAGACTACTGCCCAGGCCCAGAGTTGAACAAAAAAGAGAATACACTTCACTGTTTTGGGGAAGTTATATGGTTGGTTGTAATGAGCTTCTTCATGTTACAAAGATCCACACTATGAACACCAATATTTTTCTGATGTTGCTGTATGGTGATGAGTTATGGAAAGCTAGACTCTCTGAAGAATTACCATTACAAGTCAGTGGAGAAGCTGGCATGGACCTTAGTATTTTAACACATTAACATGCAGAATTATATTGGAAACTAATTTAAGCATTATCAAAAAAGAAAAGGAGGTAGACCATGTAGAATGAGTAGAGGACATCGAAATAATTGCAAATCAACTATAAAATCAATAGCCATTCAATTTAAAGAGATAAAAAAGAAGACACCTAACGTATATAGTGAACACCATCTGGAAGATTTATGGGAGGACAGGATTCCCTCCCAGACAGCAGAATGAGAAATCTTACTCTTTGGATCTATAGCATTGGATTGAGCACTCACATGCTATGAAGTATACTAACATTTTATGCTAAGACTAATTTACCCCATCTGCCCAAACTTTAGAAGGAAATAATAGTTTAAAAAAGAATTTTATCTGGTGAGTTTATTTCCAATTCATTTTAGTTACCTTATATATATTTAATATTATGTATGAATTCAGTAGCAATTCATCTTTGTATACTTTATCCTTACTAACATAATTCAGATTAGGTGCTCAATAAATATCGTTTGAATGAATAATTTTCAGGCATTTACTTTTATGTAAAGGTAGTAAATTACTATCTATATCAGATTACTTCTTGTTCTATTTTTCAATATAAGTCAAATGGATGTATGGTGCCTTGAAGTGAAAAACATGCTCATTGAGCAAGCCTCTTATCAAGATTTAAGATTTTATGTCCCTAATGCAGCCTTGTGCTCATGAAATGACCTTTCTTTCTCCCAAGTAAAGCAACCTATTAGAATAGTCCTGAACATAAGAATTTCAAGTTATAGTTTGAGCTATCTACCACAAACTACAACATTCCTATGAAAAAGGGAATATATATCTCATTTTAGTTCATGACAAAATATAGAATGGACCAGGGGGACTTCCAGTGTGGAGCCAAGATGGTGACTGGAAGCTAAGAAGTTCCCAGAGTTTTTCCCTAGACAACTCTAAATGAAACCTCTAAGCAGATCTAAAACTACAAAACCCACAAAAATGAGTGAAACAAGTTGTCAACTCAAGGTATTAAGATATCAAGTTATTACTTTCCATACAGGTCTGCCTCATATGGTTAAAGGGCAAATATAGCCCAGGGTAGGCAGGAGAACTGGAAAGTCAGTTAGAAGCTCTTAGCCATAGCCCAACTCAGATCCAGACTCAGCAAGCCAATGGTATAGCATGCTAGCAATGAGGGTACAACCCCATCAGAAAAGACAAAGTTTGAGCCCTGGAAATACTGGTATAACAGGAGTGTTACACTTCTCCAATTGCACTAATCTAGGGAACAAAATACTACCAAGTGAAAAATTGCCCGGGAAGCAGTAAATCAGGGTTCAACTCAGGAGTAAAAATTTGGGATTATACTCCCTGTGCCACACTACTAGATTTCAACTACCAAAATGAACTCCCCCAAAAGGCAAAAAAAGCACTGACCATAAAAAGCTACTATTCTGAGAGGGATCATCTCAGAAGAGGAAAGCAGTGATCAAATGCCTACACCTGAAGTCTCAAAGGGGTTTATAAAGTGATCTCAAATCCAAAAAGAACTTTGGGAAGAGCTCAAAAAATTTTAAAAGCAAAATAAGAATGGAAGAAGGAAAATTGAGAAAAGATACGTGAGTCATACATGAGACTGATGGAAAAATTGACTGAAGAAATCAATATTTTAAAAGAAAATTGCTCAAATGAAAAAAAGAAATCAAATTCTTTAAAATTAGAAATGGTCAACTGGAAAAGGAATATAACTCATCAAAAAGTAAGATTAACTAATTGGAAAAAGAAACAAAGGCTAACTGAAAAAAAACCCTAAATATTGAATTGGTCATCTCAATGAGACACCAACATTCCATCCAACAAGACCAAAAGGCTGAAAAATATAGAAGAAAATGTAAAGAACCTCTTAGGAAAAATGACTAACCTGGAAAATACATTCAGTAGAGATAAACTGCAAATAATTGGACTACCTATAAGCCACAATTAGAAAACAAGTGTGGACAATATCTTGCAGGAAATTATCAAGATAAACTATTTTAATATCCTAAATAAAGAAGATGAATTGGTCCTTGAAAGAATCCATCATTAATCCCCAGAAAAAGATCCTAAAATAAAAACTAAAATGAAATTTGTAGACAAATTTCAGAATTTTCAGCTGAAGGGGAAAAAACTGCAAAAAGTCAAAAAGAAGTAATTTTAATACCAGGAAATTAGGTTTCATTTACTCAGGATTTATTAGTTTCAACATTTAAGTGCTAGAGGGCCTGGATGATATGAATCAACCACCCCGAAAAATTCTGCATATTCTTTCAGGGAAAAGATGAATTTTCAACAAAATGAAGGATTTCCAAACTTAGCTGATAAAAAGCCCAGAACTGAACAGAAAATTTGATCTTCAAATATAAGACTCAAGAGATGTGTAAAAATACTAATGGAAGGGGAATAAAAGACTAAACTGTCTGCACCCTACGTGGGAAAACAATACTTAAAACTCTTGGGAACTTCATTTCTCTTAGAGCAGTTGAAAGGCACATACTTAGAAGTTATGGTAAATTTATTATGAGATGATAAAACTTTTATCTTTTGAGGGCTGTATTTCAATTGGGACAGTTAAAGGGAGAATACTTGGAAAGAGGGTATAGGTATAAATTGATTATAATTTGATGATGTTTATGGGTCTTGAAATTTGTAATTCAAATAGAGGAGCTGAGGAGAGGATACTTGGACAAAGACTATCAGTATGAAGTAATTGTGATGTGATGAAATGCATAAGTCAATCAATCAATCAGTTCTTAATAATTATACTTCTATCAAGCTATATAAAAGAAGTATACTTGGACAGAGAGTGTGGTTATAAAACAAGTCATGTAAAAGGGGATTATACCTGGAGAAGAAGATGTTGGAGGGTAAATAAATCCACATGATGAGGTGCAAAGGACCTATTAGACTATAAAAAAAGAAGGAAGACTATGAGCACTGAGTAAATCTTACTCTCAACAGATTTGACTAGAAGAGGGAATATTAAACATTCCCAATAAAGTTTAGAAATTTATCTTAACCTATGAAGCAGTAGTGGGATGGGGAAAGAAAGAAAAAGATGAGAACGATAAAAGTGAAGAAAAAAGTAAAAGTAAAGTTAAAGTTAAGGTAAATGTAAAAAAATGCAAAGTAAAAGAGGAAAGGGAGAACAAAAGAGGAGAGTAAGAAGCAAGACTTTGATGAGGAAGGATAAGGAAAAAGTAGAGAGAAAAGTACAAACAGAGTGAAGATAGGTTGAAGGGGAATACACAATTAAAAATCTTAATTGGGAATATGAATGGGATATATTCTCCCATAAAACAGAATGGAATAACAGTATGGATGAAAAACAAGAATCCTACAATATATTATTTGTAAGAAATTCATTTGAAGCAGAGAATTACATATAGGGCATAGGTAAAAGGTTGGAGTGTAATATATTGCTCTTCAGCTGAAGTAAAAAAAAAAAGCAAAGGTAGGAATCCTGATCTCAGACAAGACAAAAACAAAACTAGATCTAATTAAAAAAGGCATAAAGAAGGAGAAAACGCATTATAATGCTAAGGCTAACTTCATTAAAATTTGTGAGATTTTGGGAAGTACTCCTTTTAATGTCCATCAACTGGGAAATAATTAAAGAAGATTATGGTATATGAATGTTATTGAATACTATTTTTCTATAGGAAATCATGCATTAGCCTGACTGCAGAAAAACATGGAAAGACTTAAATGAAATAATGCTGAGTAAAATGATTAGGGCCAGGAGAATTTTGTACACATTTTTCAACATCATTGTGACATGCTCAACTAGGAGGGAAGTAATTTCTCTCAGCAATTTAGTGATAAGGATAATCATGAGAGACTTGTTAATGAAAATGCCAACCATATATCTCCAGAGGAGAAACTTTGGATTCTGAATGCAGAGCAAAGCATACTATGCTCTCTTTCTAAAACTGAAATGTTTATAAGTCAGATGTTCAGCTCCTGGACAGGATCTGTCTGGTTGATGCTTGGTCATCCATAAATTAGTTGCAGCTTTTAGCACTGGAGCAATTATTATTTATAAATGATTATAACATATGTCTATGTATATAAATACATCCATATGTCTCTACATAAATGTATGCTTACATATTTATATATGAGGGCAACTTGATTATTATAGTATTCATATTTTAACTGTTAATAGTAGACACTTCTCTTAAATACCATTCAATTTACTATAATTCCGATCTATTTTGCTTTCATGTTCACTCCTCATCATTGCAAGATAACTTCTTTGAATGAGTTGTAACCTAAATAAGAGAATAGGAGACTGCCAATTTGATTTCATGTTCTCACCTTTTATAATGGTTGAAAGAAGTTAAGCACTGGGGAATATCAAAGATATATCAAGTTATGTCAAGCCTTAGGCATCTGCTATGCAACCAAGGGTTGCTAAGAAATTTAACATCTGAGTGCCAAATGCTCTAAATAATGTAGGGCTTCCTCCGCAGTGCTCTGTCTGTGGCCTTTTTTTTCTTCTTCTATATTATTTCTTCCTCAGATTTTACCACCTTTTTTTTGGTTATATTTGTCACCTCAAAGCAAATGGTTTTCAAATCTACATATCCTGTCTTCTTTTTGGAGTTAGAGTTCAAATCACCAAAGCACTAATAGAGGTCCCAATCATCAATTGTCTGCTATGCAACTTCATTTTGATGAGGATTCCATTGGCATCAAAAATAAATAAGGATACTTCATTATCTTTTTCCCTATATCATCACTCTTTAACTCCCTTTCTCTTGAATGTGTTTTTCAGGATATCACCAATCTTCCAGTAAACCAGATTTGTAAACCATTGAATCAGACCCATTTTCTCATGCCCCATGATTCCTAATTCAAATATTTGTCCAAATCTCTCATCTATTCAGTTCTCTCTCTGGTTGGATGCCCACCACTTTAATAATGGATCTTCATCAACTCCTCTCTATACTATTGTTTTTTGTCATCTTAGCCAATCTGATAGGCATGAGGTGGTATATCTGATGTGCATTTATCTTATCAATAATGATTTGGCACATTTTTCATGACTATAAATAGCTTCTATTTCTTCATGTAAAAACTGTCTGTTCATATACTTTGACTATTAATTGAAGAATGACTTGTAATCCTATAAATTTGACTCAGTTCTCTATATATTTTAGGAATCCTTTATCAGAAACACTAGCTGTGAAAATTGTTTCCCAGCATTTTTGCCTTCCTACTAATCTGGTCTGTATTGGTTTTATTTGTAGAAATTTTTTTATTTAATGTAATCAAAATCATCTAGCTATCTGTCTGTCTGTCAGTCTGTCTGTCTCCCTGTTTATCTATCTATCTATCTATTTGTCTATCTATCTCAAAGGATGAGGGATAGAATTCATATTATAATCATCTAGTGATTACATTCTTGTATGGAATTCCCAGGTGAAGGAATTCCATTAAGCTAGTGTAGAATGATACCTTCTCTTCAATTTAAACAGAGTTTACTGAGAGGGTAACTTGCCTACAGTTACTAAGGATCAGAGATAGTACTTGAATCCAGGTCTTTTTGCCTTCCTAACCAATTAATTATCTATTCACTGTACTGTGCTACCTCTTTAAGAGAGTTAAATGAAGGTTAATATATTTAATGTGTTTTGAAGACTTGTGATGGAAAATACCATCCACATCCAGAGAAAGAACTATGGAGCCTGAATACAGGTCTAAGCATACAATTTTCACTGTTTTTAAAATCTTTTTTATTTTTATTTTTTCAAGGCAGTGGGGTTAAATGGCTTGCCCAAGGCCACACAGCTAGGTAATTATTAAGTGTCAGATTTGAATTCAGGTACTCCTGACACCAGGCCTGGTGCTCTATCCACTGCACCATCTAGCTGCCCCTCGATTTTCACTTTTTAAAATTTGTTGTATGTTTTTTCTTTCTCACAGTTTTGTTTTCCCTTTTACTCTAATTCTTTCATAACATCACTAATATAGAAATATTTTTCACTTAATTGTACATGGTTAACCTTGATTAGATCACTTACTATTTTGGGGAGGGAGAAGAGAAGGAAAGAATGGATGAATGGAAATGGATCTCTAAATCTTACAAAAACCGAATGTTGAAATTTATCTTTTACATGTAATTGAAAAAAATAAAATTTAAATTAAAGAATTTAAAAAAAACACCTTTGAAAACTTGAAAGTGTCTTATAAGCAATATTATATTCACCTATGCCAAAGATCTACTTCCATTTTTAACTCCTTTGCACTGATAAATAACTATTGACAACAGTATCAGTAGAGCAGATGCTTGTGCTACAAGTTTCCATTAGTCTGTCAGCAAATAGAAATTCATTTGTAGTTTCTGTGGCCTTTACAAATAAAAGTAAAACTAATTTTTAAATTGGCAATTGGATTAATGTAGTAGGTCCCCTATGCAAGACTATTTATGGTTCTATTATATTTCATATAAATCATTGAAGTCATATTCTACCAATGGGAAGTCATTTACTTCTTTTTTAAATGTGAAATTCTCCCTTTTATCTCACTCAAGTATACTTAGGTCTTGTGTTGAAATATATATATATATATATATATTATATATTATATATTATATATATATATAATATATATATATATATATATATATATATATATATATATATATGGTATTTCATGGGGAAATGGGAGCAAAATTCTCATTCTGAAAAGTTTCAGAGATTATCTGATCCAATACATTTCTTTGACATATGAGGAAGCTGTTACTCAAAAAGTAAAGAGACTTGCTTACATTCACATAGGCACTAAGCGACAGAGACAAGAATTAAATCTACATTCTGTCAGTCCAAATTCATTGAAATTTCCATAATACTTTCTATTCTTTTGACTTAATTTTAATATAATTTATTAAGATTCTGATGAAATGTTGTTCTATCTTTGTAGTAGAACAAAGACAAGGATGAAACTAGAAGAGGACAAAATATTATTACTGAATTGGGTTATTTCAACAATTTGTTCTTATTCAATACATTTTCCCTTCAATATTCCAAACTTTGAGCAGTATTTTTATATATAAATGTGATACTCCATCTATAAGAGCATCAGTATTAGAATAGTTTCAGTTATCTTTCATTTATTATAATGGGAATTGTGAACTCTGAATGAATATGGACCTGACTTAAAAAGGTACCATCTTTTTATTTCCTTGGAAGAGAGACAAAGAAACAGAGAGACACAGAGAAAATGAGGGTTAGGAAAGAGGAGCAAGACTTTTCATATAGAATGGCCATTTTGTCATAGCTTATGCTTGACATTGCTTCTGAGAGTTGTTTTTTAAAAAAATGTGGTTCTTTTTAAATGGGTCATAATCTTGAAACTTTTTAAGTTACCATGGTCACAATTCAATTAATACAATCATGATAATTCACACATGAAAGGAGTACACCTATCAAAAGAATTTACATTAAAAATATTTGACATCCCTCAAATGTGGTAGGTCAGTTGGAGAAAATATTGTGTGACGTCATCTAATATTTGTCATCTTTACCTTCACTCAGAAGTTCATTTGCACTATTCAGGTGGTTCCTTTAGTCTTGCTCAAAGACTGGATAATTTAATTATTCTTGATAAATATTGTTTTTCTTATTCTATTAATCTAAATTAGAATAATCCATTAAGAAGTTATATTCAACTAACATTAAGCGTTCCCTCTCTTTCAGTTCATATTGGTGTTACCTTTAAAAGTCAATGTCTTATTAGATTACCAACTAGGTATCATAGAGGTCTTTGTACATACGTGTGTGTGTGTGTGTTCTATGTAATACCTACCATATACACTCTATATCCTTTATTGGAACTTTCATAATCTTCATTAAAGTTCCTTTCAGAGGCAACTAGGAGGTGCAGTGAATACCGTATCAGCCCTGGAGTTAGGAGGACCTGAGTTCAAATGCAGTCTCAGATCATAATCACCTTTCTGTTATGACCTTGGGTCAGTCATTTAACCCTATTGCCTTGCAAAAACCAAAAAAATAAAAATGAAAGGTCTTTTCATTTTAATGAGTACATATCAATTTTTCTACTTCAATATTTTTGTCTTGTGCAGCATGTAGGGATTCTATATTTTATGTTTTCTCTATAAGATTTTACTTCTATCTCTTGTCAAGAAATTCTTTCAGACTTGAATTTGATGTCTGGGTAGAAACTGATTTTAGTAATTCTTAAGATTTTACTTTCCCCCAGTAACAACATAATAATTAAAATAATAGTTAAGCAAAATTATTATTTATTTACTTCCTTGGACCACAATGCTATAATGGGATTCCCCTTTCTCCCCAAGTCAGTATTTCCTCATTAACATTTATTAGCCATATTTTTAATGAAATATTATAGCATAGCTGATTTAGTTTTAGCTGAGTTGCATTACATTTAACCTAATTTGGTAGGAAGTCATAAGAGAAAAATGAAACAAAATTTGAAAGTCAGTATATGACCACAGAGAGAATCCTGGACTCAAGAATTGGGATGCTTGAGTTCTAATCCCATCTTTGCCACTATCCTGTTGTGTGGCTTTAGTTAGTTATTTAACTTCTTTTGTCTCAATTTTTTCAATAATCAAATTGATATTTCAAAATCATACAAATTTACAAGTAGAGGATATATATTAGAGACTTTATAGTACAATGTCCTATTCATAATGACCAAACTTAAAAATACAAAAGATGAAGCACCTTGTGCAGGATGACATAGAAGGACAGCAAAAAAGCAGGGGAACTCTGAGCCTTAGACTGTCTAAAGTTTGTTCCTTAATACTCTGCTCCTTTCCTGGCATAATTGTGTCATCAGCATCAGGGAGTTATTCTAATGATAATATGGAAAAGAGGATTAGAAAGTGAAGATGCTTTGAAAAATTAATAATTACATTATAATGATATATAATTTTATAGGATAAAATATAATATTAATGTCACCAGTAAGACAATACTGTCATTAGGGAGCATGATAGAAAAGCCCCTAAAAATCAGTTTTATAAGTTTGATATGTCCAAATAAGTAAGATAAGAATCACAGAAACAATGTAATTGCTGCTGGCAAATTTCAGCTGAGATATCATTAGAATTAAATAGACACTTTCATTGAATTCTAATCAAGATAGAACAAATAGCAAAAGGAAAGGATAATAATCTTTCTAAATGTAGAAACCTTGTGAGAGAACACTTTTGTACCATTTCTTCCCCTGCTAAATCATAGGACCATAGAATTAGAGCTGGAAGGGATCTTAGAGGCCATCTGGTATGACTCTCTCATTTTACAGATGAGAAACTGAAGCCCAGAGAGGTTTGATGATATGCCCAATGTCACATAAAGACTAAACATTAGAGGTAATGGTCTACTGACTTGAGAGTTTTGCTTAGTTTTCAAGTAGGGAAATGAGGAAAAATTCAGTTTCTCTACTTCCATGATAATGAAGCTGGTAAACTACATATAGAAAAATTTCCCTTCAATTCCAATTTCCAACATAGGCAGAAAAGAAGAGGATTTTTTCCATTGCAAAAGAAAAGCTTTTAAAATATTATTTGAAAGATTAAAATGTATTTGATGACTATTTGAAAATTAAATGGGAATAGTTTTAATGTACTTTTGAGATGTATGCCCTTTAAAAATTAAAAGGTTATATTAATGTATTTTAAATTAGACCTATCTGGATCTATCCCCTAATTCATGCACTATTCTTTCATTGCAGTTTCATAATACCTCTCTGAGATGGGTTAAACTAATATTATATCTCTATTTTACTAATGAAGGAATTGAAGCTCAGAGACTTTCTCATTATAGTTTCAGTGGAAGGATTTGAACCCAAGTGTTTTGTTCTAATCCTAAATTTAATGCTCTCCAGATCCATATAACATTTTGTTTCTTACATATTCAGTTATTCATTTGCCATAATAAGCTTTTCACTTAACAAGGAGTTCATAAGAACTCCTTAGATGACAGATACTGCCAAATAAATCTGACTTGCTAATCTCCCTAAGCAATTCTCAAATTATGCTAACATTCAGGGAAGGTGACAAGACTATTTGTGTGTATACTGTAAAGATAACCTCTCACCATAATTTTTCTTTATTTTTAATTGTACATATGGACTGATAATATCTAATGTGATTTTTGTTTTAATCCTAAATTTTCCAAGGAATGAAACCCCATAAGAAAATGCTAAACTTTAGAGAGTATCCAAGTGGCAACATCAGGTTAAGCAAGACAATGAGAAGATGATAACATGATTCTTTCACTGTAATGAGCTAAAATTTCATAAGAATGGATATCTGTAATAGGCTATAAATGCAATGGCTAGAAAGCAAGATCGATTATTGCTCTCTTTTCCATGCTCAACATGCTGTCAGAAATGGTTTCTTTCTTTCTCATTCCAACAAACACTCAATATTAAGACTTGTACTATTTCAGGGGAAACTGGCCTTGGGCCACATTTGTAAATCTATACCCAACTACATCATCAATCAAATCTTATCCAAATGCCAATGTGCAGCTGGTTATTACAGATGTTCTTCTCAAATGGAGTAGAGCCAATGTCATTTACTGACTATGGGGAGAGAGAGAGAGAGAGAGAGAGAGAGAGAGAGAGAGAGAGAGAGAGAGAGAGAGAAACTACAAAGGAATGTGTGGGAAAAAAAGTTCCTATTTGAACCTTTCTTTTCTTTTTCAAATGTAAATATCAGTTAATGACAATAACATAATCCAGTGTTTTTACATATCAAAGTATTCATAATAAACACTTGAGCAGATTTCATGGCCAATTTTTAATGCTTCCATTTCATTAAATTGCTCATTTATTCTAAAAATTCATATTGTTATCCATAGAAAAATGGTGACTGGCACCATTTCACAATATAACCACACTTCCTTTCCCCTAGAATTGTCATTGCTTAAAGAAGTTAAACTATTTGGGACATTGGTTTTAATGTATGAGTTTGATATCAAATGTCACTGTAAGGGATATCTGATGACTTGTGCTCATCTCTCCAAGTTAAATAAGATTCTTATTCCTTGAATGAAACAAAATGGAAATGTACATAATTTTCTGAAGCTTCCTGAAAACTATGTCATGTATTCTTTTACTTTATAATAAAATTCTCCTTAATATTAGCTAGTATGAATCATCTCTTAGCATAATTTTTAAATTTGTAGGCAACCACAGATTTCAATCTTTTCTAATGACAAGACAGGCAAAACAATTTTACAATTGTATTTACAGTACAATTAAAGTCATATTAGGAACCAAGATGGCTTCCCCCATGGAACTGGAATTAAAGGCTTTCACAGGACTACAAGCCAAAGTTATTGATACTCAGCAGAAAAGTGAAGCTTAAAGATATACAGATCGAACAACTCAATAGAACGAAAAAGCATGCACATCTTACAGATACAGAAATTATGACTTTGGTAGATGAAACTCACATGTATGAAGGTGTAGGGAGAATGTTTATTCTTCAGTCCAAGGAAGTAATTCACAACCAACTGTTAGAGAAACAGAAGGTAGCAGAAGAAAAAAATTAAGAAACTGGAACGGAGAAAATCCTGTCTTGAGCTCAGTGTGAAGGATGCAGAGGACAACATTCAGGAAATGCTTATGGCCAAAAGGGCACAGTAAAAAGTACCATGAGAAAACTTTTTTTCTACCCCCTTCCTTTGGTCCCATTAAGTGGGACAGACCAGTAGATACTGATGTGTTTTAAGCTGGAGAACATTTTGGAAAATCTGCTTTATTTGGACTTTTTTTGTCTTTACTGCATCTCTGGCTGAACCAATTGCATATCCTTGACCTGAGGTTTGATCATGATCTGCTGAGGGTGAGAGGAGAAGGAGAGCTCTAGGCAAAGGTGGTAACCCATTCCTGCCCAGTAACTCCAATGTTGCCATTTTTGTTACACAAATAAAAAGTATACATGCCCTTCAAAAAAAAGTCATATTAAAGTGACATTTTATATTTCTGGATGAAACTTATACAAATATAACTGAATTAATAACAGAACAAGCTCTTAAATGCCTGGTTAGAGTAAATGCTTTTCTATTATATATATATATATGATTTGGTTTTGTGATTTCATCAGTATAGAAAGCTCCCAGGGATCTCAATGCATATAGGTCCTAAGCAATATAAAATGTTAGAGAGGTAGCAGGATCAGAGAGATTCAAAACTTTGCCCATGGTGACAGCACCAGAATGTCTGAGATGGACTGTCATCTTGCTAACTATTGCCTGGTTCTCTCTCTGTTATGCTCCCTCTATGAAATATAATATTCATAATATAATATATAGTGAGGAAAATCAGGATGTTAAGATTTTTATACTGCATTAAGGAAATATTATACACTAGCCACTTTGTAAATCATAAAGGGCAGCTATGTGGCACAGTGGATGGAGAGCTGGCCTTGGAGAATAGGAGTTCGAATCCAATCTCAGACACTTAACACTTACTAGCTGTGTGACCTTGGACAAGTCACTTAACCCTGCTTGCCTTGCATCCAGGATCATCTCCAGTTATCCTGATTCATATCTGGCCACTGGACCCAGTTGACTCTGGAGGAGAAGGTGAGGTTGGTGACTTAGCACAACACCTTCTCACTCAAATTTAATTCATGTGCTTAGCTTGGCATCACTTCCCTGATGTCTTCTTTGAGAATGAAAGATAAACATTAAATCATTAAGTACCATGCAAATATAAACTTATTATAATAACCCAGTAATATAGATAACCAATAATAACAAGGAAAAACAATCTTATCAAAAGAAAAGGGAAGGGCGGCTAGGTGGCACAGCAGATAGAGTGCCAGCCCTGTAGTCAGGAGTAGCTGAGTTCAAATCTGACCTCAGACACTTAAAAATTACCTAGCTGTGTGGCCCTGGGCAAGCCACTTAACCCCATTGTCTTGCCAAAACATTTAAAAAAGGGGGGGGATATATCAATCACCTTCCAAAAGTAAGACTAGTTCTTTATAAATTCCATCATCAAATGTTATTTTGCAGGGCGGAAGATGTATTCGCCATGGGCCCTTACTCACAGACTTCTGGATGAATAACTACTCCTATGGATGAGGGACCAATTATCCCTGCCACGATCTGCACAAATTGGCAACCAACTAGTATCAAAGACCATTTGAGTTCAAGAGCTAATGCCGACCACCTCCAATAACCCAAACCCTGAGCCACTCCCTCTGCTTCTACAGTCTTACTTCCACGGATATCACCTAGTAAAACAGATCTTATGGAAAACAATTGAGCAGCTGCCTCTGTGGGAGGAACGATCTCCCCTTCCAACCACATTCTGCCCCCCTACTTTCCTCCCCCCTGAAGGCATAGTTATTAAATATATAGAAAAAATTGTGGTTCATCATAGGAAACAAATTTGGACTTATCAATAAAAATAGCATGAAAAAGATGAATTAATATTTATTATCTAATTTGTTGCTTTGCCCTAAGCATTACTAGGCTTTTTCATCTGATTATAGCTAAAATCTTAAACGTGCTGTTTTATTCTTTAGAATAAAAATTCCTTGAAAGTAAGCACTCTCTTAATATTCTGTTTTCATCCTCAGTGCACAGCACTGTTTTCCTCATATAAGCATTTAATAAATGTTTTTAATTCATTTAGTCATTCATTATAACCATTGTATTTACTATTCTCTTGGTTCTGTTTACTTTATCAACAGTTCAAATGTATTATGTTTCCATTCTCAAAAATCAAATTTTATTGAGTTCATATACCACAATTTGTTAATCACTTTCCAGTTAAAAGACATCCATTTGTTTCCATTTTTCCATAAAAGATGTCACACTGAATATTTGGTATAGATTGATGGATACTTGTGTGCATATATGTGTAAATAAATGTATAAGGTATATACATATATGCCTTAAATTTTTCCCTGACATTCTTGAAATATAAGAAAAATAAAGTCTCTAGGAAAAAGGATAGAAACACTTATTTTTGTTCATAATTACAATTTATTACTTTTTCCAGAATAGTTTGATTAGCTTTATCTATACTAACATGGCTTTGGTGTGCTTGTCTTCCAAAAATCCCTTCCAATCATAACTTTTTTTGTTAACTTAGTCAATTTTCTGAGTATTAAGTAAAAATTCATATTTGTTTTAATTTGTAATTCCCTTTTTATTAGTGATTTGGCACAATCTTCGCATTGGTTTTTGGATAATTTATTATTCTGTCCCAAAATTTTTCATTCACATCTTTGACCAGGAGAGAAAGGAGAAATAGAGAATATGATAAAATATAAATAGTACTCAGAAGAAAACAGAAGGGGATTCAGACAGAAGGGCAGTGTTGGTTCTACCATTGTAAAAATGATCTGTATCTATAGAATCAAAGCTTTATTAAGTAATCCTTCTCCCCTCCTTTGGATATGCATAAGTTCATGTTTAATAACTGTTTAGTTCATGATAATAAAGAAAACAATTTAAAATCCTATAGGAGAGGCATCCATTGTCATTCTCTTTCAGAAATATCATATTTCTGTACATAGTGATTTTTCCCTGATAGTCTTTACCTTCATGGTCCCCATTAAATACCTCTTTCTCTTTCTATAATCAAAAATACTGTATGTGATGATGTTGGGGAAGATGACAAAGTGAGAGGTAAGCTGGACAAAAGATCATACTATACTAAAACAAATAGTCAAAAGCAATAAAAACAGTTTAAATATAGATATAAAAGAAATGGAAAGAATGCAACCACAATTGTCTAGCTGTGTGGCCTTGGGTAAGTGAGTTAACCCCATTACATTAAATAAATAAAAAAAAATTTTTAAAATATTTTTATTTATTTATTTTTTAAATTTTTTTATTTATTTAATGTAATGGGGTTAACTCACTTACCCAAGGCCACACAGCTAGACAATTAATAAGTGTCTGAGGTCAGATTTGAATTCAGGTCCTCTGACTTCAGGGATGGTGCTCTATCTACTGCACCACCCAGTTGCCCCCACAAGGTATATTTTTAAATAAAATTAGCTGTTCTTTTTTAAATTGAAAAATGGGAGAAGAGAATAAGCATTTAATGATAATCTTCAGTGTCAGGCATGGTATTAAATCCTTTATATAAGCACTTATTTTGACTTCTTCCTAACTCCTCCTCTTCTGAAAAAAAAAGGAAAACAAAATCCTTTTAACAAATATACACAGTTAGGGGTGGCTAGGTGGTGCAGTGGATACAGCACCGGTCCCAGAGTTCAAATTTGACCTCAGATATTTAATAATTGCCTGGCTGTGTGGCCTTGGGCAAGCCACTTAACCCCATTTGCATTGCAAAAAACTTACACACACACACACACACACACACACACACACACACACACACACACACAGACAGTTAAGCATAGGAAATCCCCAAAATACATGCCTTATTCTTTATATTGAGTCTATTATCTCCATAACCAGGTACAAAGTAAAACAATCTTCATCACTGATACTGTGAAATATGATTAGATACAAGCTATCTTTTAGAGACTAGTTCATCCATTCACTGCTCCTAGAACTCCTTTCCTCAGATTTCTCCTTTCCCCATAGACTGCAGCTTTATTGTTCCAACAGTGTCTTATGATCCCCATGGTGAATACATGTCTATGTTTCATTTTCAGAGTTAACCTCTTAGAAACACCAAAGGTAAGACCAAAGAAAATTAAGGCATCCGAAATGGGCCAGCTCTAAGAAACAAGAGGAAGGAAGAAGAGCCAAGAGATAGTAGAAAACTGGTAATATTTGGCACTGATCACAGATACTGTATTTAATAATGCATAGAAAGAAATCAGCAGTCAATAGAAGGAAAGATAAAAGTAGAGAGAGACGGAAATGAAATGAAATGACTTCTTCAATAGCTCCTTTCAGTAAGTTTATCTTTTTGAGTACCTTCAGGTTCATCTGATACAAAAAATATGTTTACTTTGTAAGAGTTTTGTGGATTTTTCATTTGCAGTTCCTTTGCCCTTCCCCCACCGCTTTCGTTTTCGTGGGTTATCCTCCTAAGGCATTTCTTTTTCATATATGCTGGTTTTGAGAAACTGCTATCTCTTTTGACCTCTAATGAACTGCACACATGACCACACACACAGACACACAAACACAGTTCAAAGTGAGAGATTATAAGAAATAGCACTTGTATGTACAAACATTAAGATATTAGATACAGACATATAAAGCATTTATGTGTATTACCATATTTTAAATTGTTGTCATGAAAGAAATAAGAGGCTGAATGTTCTTGGAAAAAAATGCTAATGTTAAATTAAGTAAAGCTGAGCATTTTTTTTGAACATTCAGATCCCCTTCCTATATTCATATGCTTTACTCTCTGCTGAAGCAGAAGAGAACAAGTAGCATCACACTGACCTATTTTATACTATTCTTAATATAGAAAATACTCTGAGTTAAATGTGTACTCACCTGAGATGTCAATGAATTATTTTAAGAAACTGCTAGAGTTTGGTAAATTCTTTTTTTGGCTATTATAGCAGAAGCCTTTTCCAACTAGTAATGTTGGATTCAATTCAGTTTAGTTCAGATTAGTTCTATTCAGCAGACATTTATTAAACACTTACTATAATAGCCCCCAGGTATACAAAGAAAATGAAAAATGGTGTTTATAGAATCCCTGGTGGAAAAGACTTCACTTGCCAACACATACCTTATCAGAAAATCCTAATTTATAATATCCTTGATATGGGGTCATACATGGTAGACTTGAAGTTCAGTGATATCATATGATTAGTTTTCATTCTACTTTTTGAAAATGCTTATTAATTTTTTAAAAGTTCCATTTTATTCTGAAATCTTGATGCTAACCTGTCCTGAGGGACTAATGGGAAAATAGAAGTCTAATCTTTTCACATAAGACAACCCACTAAATACATGAAATCAGCTCCCATGTTGCCTTTCTATAGCTTAAACAATATTTAGTTAGTCCTTGTATAATGTGATTTCAAATTCCCTCTTCACCGACATCCTTTTAACATGCTGAATAAATTGAACTTTCTATAGAAATCATACCCTTACCACATCTTCCCTTGGAAATTGACACTAACTTTGTTAACATAAAAAAGTGTTACTAAATATCTTATTAAATAACATTATACATTTCAGTGATTATTTTGTGCAGAGCATGTAAGACATAAGCAGTTTATATAAGCCACCATCCCTGCTTTCATGGAATTTTTAATGTAGAGGAATGCTATTTTTAGGTGACTCCACTAAGGTAGATAGCAGAGAAGAGTTAGAATATAGGGGAAAGAATAGCAATAGAGATACCCAGATGAAAAAAATTTTAAAAGAAAATTTCAATAAAAATCCATCTCTTTCAAAGCTATGATACACAGAGGTAGTACATTTGGGGCATAAGAAAGATTAATTTATATTACTAATGCAAGGAAGGAAATTTGACCAAGTTAGTAATAACACATGTAGCATATAGCCTAAAGAAATCTATGTGCCTGTGAATGTTATGTCATAT
The DNA here is from genome assembly GCF_037893015.1 of Macrotis lagotis. NCBI lineage: Eukaryota > Metazoa > Chordata > Mammalia > Peramelemorphia > Peramelidae > Macrotis > Macrotis lagotis. The sequence continues at coordinate 160,301,902 of NC_133664.1, read as the reverse complement.
AATTGCAGGAATCCTGACTTTCAAGCTGAAAGGGTCTTTATACATCATTGAGTCCTACATCCTTTTTAAACAGATGAGAACACTGAGAGAGAGAGAGAGAGAAAGAGAGAGAGAGATATTAAGTATTTACCCATGACCATGTGTCTAGTAAGTGTTTGAAAAAATAGTATTTTAATTCAATTTTCCCAGACTTCAAGTCCAGGGCTCTAGCTATTATTCTAGCATTTTCTTTTGCCACTTGAACTTCATTAGGACATTTTTTATTGTATTTATATATTTATTGTATTTATTGTATATTACTAGGACAAATAGCTGTGCTCTTAAAGTCTGACCTCAATAAAAGCTATTAAAATTATGAATTAGCTAATGAAGTGTCTTTAATACTAACCAGTAATGCTAAAGTCAATATAAAGCATAAATGCTAAGTAAATCTGAGTCAATCTGAATCAAAAGGACTATATCACAAATGAGTTATATTTGGCAGTGAATGAAAATCAGACTGTCATCAAAAATGAGAGATAAAACCAGGAAATAAGCAAGGAGTGACTTATACTAGAGATGGAACTTCATAGAAATGCATAGATGATGGGGGCATTGGGGAAGGGAGAAAACCAAGCTGTTCTGAAAGTTTGGTCTTTATTTTAAATGCATGTAGGTATATAAGCAGAGGAAAAAGTAAAATGACCTAAGCCTCACTCAATTGAATAAATTAGTGACTTCACTGTAGGTTTAACTTATCAGGTGGGAAACTGCTTTAAATTACTCTAATTTGAGAGGAAGTCAGTATGAAAAATTAAAACTATTAGGAATAGGGGAAAGTACCTTTTCCCCTTTCAAATGGCTGCATGAATCTTCTGGATGAGTTTCACCCTCATCAACCTACCTAGTTTCCTGAAGGACAAACCATGAAATGGAATTTTAAAGTTTGGATTACTGGTGATGAAATGTAATGCAGATAGGTCCTAGGAAATGCATGTAGCAAGTTTCATTTAAATAATTTGTTCCGGGAATATAATTTCAAATTTTGTTCCTTCTTTCCCCAAAAAGAATTAGGAGGGTAGGAAAGGTGAAGGGAAACTACTGACTGGTTATTGGCAGCATGCATGAACTATCATGCATGTTGATTAAAGGGCCCAATTCCAAGAAGTGGCAATGAGCCTTAGGCACTGCAATTGGCTTCCTTCACTACTGGTACTTAATATTTGGACTTTCTATTGCAATTAAGTCTCCTAGTGAGATGTATTTAGAAGAAGTTTGCCCCCTGATTCACATCCACTTATAGAATTAGTATTCATCATTGACAATAAAAAATCAAGACATTTATAAATGCTTCTGTAATGTTTCTCAATAAGTGGTGTTGTCCTCCTGAGACTCATTAGGAAGACTTCTATATATTCTACTGAATTCTTGAAAATTCTTCCTTTTATCTCCTGTTCTCTAGCCTAACTCCATACACTTTGGTTTTCTATATTCTTTTACTATTCTCTGAGATCAGATTTAAGCTTTTGACCAGATGAACAAAGATTGATGAGTGACAGAAAGGCCAATGAAGTGTGACTTCCATATTAGCTTCTTCTAGTTGTCTCTTAGTATAGTCCAGCACTGCTAGTCATAAATGGGTGTCATCTTCTGTTTGTTGGGGGAGAAAACAATACCTAGTTGGTACAATTGTGTTTGTGGGAAAAAAACACATCTAGTTGGTACAATTAGAGATTATTTATTAATGCTCATACAGTGAACAGTTTTGTTTTTAAAGAGTTGACACTATAATAGAAGGGACTCCATAAGCACAAATAAGCTATGAAAAATTATGAAAAGGATGAAGATAGAACCCAAAGTGCTATATTAAACTTTGAAAGTGAGAAGACTTTTAACTGGAAACAGAAGGAAATATATCATAGAAAAGATGATCCTGGGAGAAAAGCAAAAATTTCAAAGGCAGGTATGTGGAAGAAGTGCCTTCAATCTATATTTCTCAGGGATTGTGAATAACCTGCAAAAATCCATGCTGATGTGGAAGAATGAAGGATGGAGTTTGTCCACTTTGACCAGAATCAAGAAATCAAGAAAAAGTATAGTTAAATTTTATTTTTTGGCCTGAGACACTCTGTAGTTATGGATAATATAAAAAATATCATGGATTTAGATTTGGAAAAGACATTGAAATCCATAAAATCTTCATATAGATGAAAAAAATTGAGGCACAAATATTAAGCAACTTGCCCAAAGATACAGGAGCTAGTAGGTAGCCAAGGTAGAATTTGAGCCCAAGCACTCTAAAGCCAAATTCAATTACACTTTCCACCATAACTTGATGTGTCAGTTTATACAATGTCTATTATGCAGATTATTAGAGACATTTCTAGGTAGGATGGAAAAAAATATTCCAAATTAAATGGTGTCACCAAGTATTTATTAAGCCAGGCATTATGATAAGAGCAAATGATAAAAAGAAAGAAAAAAAGCAACACCCCCCCAATGCCCCCCCAACAAAAACCAGTCCTTGTTTCTAAGGAGTTTGTAGTCTAATGGGGGAAGCAACATGCAGATAATTATGTACAAACAAGACATATATATATATATATATATATATATATATATATATATATATATATATACAAGATAAATTAGATATAATTAATAAATCAACAAAATAAAACATAAGACAGAAATAAAAATCAACTTGTCAATCATTGAACATTTGTTGAACATTCATCATATACCAGGCAATTGGCTAAGGTATATATATAAACAATATGCATATTCAAAAACTACACAAACAAAAAATGGGCTAAGGTGATATATAAACAATTGTCAAAGGAAAGGAAGAAAGAAAGAAAAAGGAAAGGAAAATTCATTTCCTACTACCAAGGTGCTCATGTTCTAATAGGGAAAGAAAAAAACTCCATAAAGGAGAGAAATATCAACTATTGCCAAGGGTCTGGTTTAATAAAATAGAAAAGAAAGCTTTTTTAAAAAAAATTTACTAGATTAAGTAGTCAATCAATGATTGAGATTGTATTACTTGTAGGAAGTGCTCAGGAGGAGATGACCACAATTACAAATTAAAATTAAAACCAAATTAAAACCAAACTTCAAAAGAATATGTTGAAAAAAGTAGAAATTAGCTAAAGATAGTAAGATCAATTGCAGTGCAGTTCAAAGGTGACAGCTTCAAAAGAATTTTAGTGTACCATGACCCTAGATTCTAATTGTAGAATACAGAGCAACTGTGCTGAAGTAGGATGAAATATACTGATATCTATGTTTTATATACAAAGTAGTTATTCATATTACATTATAATATACAGAGATATGCTATATACAAAAAGATATATAATGTATTTAAAATATATTACATGATAGTAATTTCAATCATTAGAAGGAACTTTCTAACTGATGAAATTAAAAATCCATTTGAGTGGTATTTGAATATCAAGTTTACAAATATAAAGCTAGATGAACAGTTGAAAACAATGTGGATATTAATGATGCTTGATGTTTTCATGAACTTTGTCTTTTCCATAATGTTTGAATGTCTTTTGTCTTTTTTGTTAGTAATTGTATAAATTCCCTGCTTGTCTCACAAAAATAAAACATAAAAGATAACTTCTATATGTATGAGTATAGATATTCATCTTACATGTGATTTTTAATACCCTCTTTCTCCTAACCTGTCTTCTATTCCCAAAACTAAAGTAAAATGGAGAACCATATTTTTTCTTTTTGTGTTTAATTATGTGATTTTAATAAATCACCTCTATAATGAACTGACCCAAATTTCTAAGACTAAATGTCATTCACCAATAAATATTCAAAAGGAAAATATTCTCTAAATTACTAATAACTAGAAAAATGCAAATTGAAACAATTTTGAGGTTCTACTTCACCCTGTCAGTTTGGCAAAGATGGTAAATGAGGAAAATAATGAATGTTGCAGGGTCTGTGGAAAAAACAGGCACACTAATAATGTACATTGGAGGAGTTATAAATCAGTCCAGCCATTATGGAAAGCAATTTGGATCTCTATCTTTCCAGAATAATATCACTAAACACTTCAATGCAGCAATGCTACACCTTGGCATATACCCTGAAGATATCAAAGTAAATGGGTAAAGACTCATATGAATGAGAATATTTATGGCAGTTGTTTTTGTGGGAACCAAAAACTAGAAACAGAGTTGGTGCTCACTCACTGGAGAATAATTAAACAAATTATGATATATGATTGTAATGGAAAACTATCAAGCCATAAGACAGCTTTAAAGGCCAGTTTCAGAGGCAGTTGGGAAGACCTTCACAAACTGAAGCAGAAGGAAATGGACAATTTACACAATTAGAACAATTTATACAACGACAACATTTTAAAGGAAAGTAACTTTGAAAAATGTTTGAAATATGATAAATTAGTCATAAATAAGAATCCAAGATAAAGCGTGATATCTATTCCAAAATAGAAATTTGCTTTGCTACACACAATATAAGTGTTGAATATTTTATTTTAATTTTTATATTGTTCATGGGGGAGAGGATGACAGTGAGTGATAACTTCAGTTAAAGTTATAAAGAGGGGCAACTAGGTGGCACAGTGGATAGAGTGTTGACCCTGGAGTCAGGAGGATCTGAGTTCAAATCTGGATTCAGACACCTAATAATTACCTAGCTGTGTGGCCTTTGGCAAGTCACTTAACCCCATTGCCTTGCAAAAAAAACTAAAGTTTTAAAGAAATAGGAAGAATATAAAAAAATCACATGCTACTAGTCAGTATTCTAATGATTTACTCCTATTTATTTAAATCAACTCTCCTTTAGACACTATGCATATATTCTTTATATAATTTCAATATGGGGGTGGCTAGGTGATACAGTGGATAGAGCACCAGCCCTGGAGTCAGGAGTACCTGAGTTCAAATCTTCACTCAGACACTTAATAATTACCTAGCTGTGTGGCCTTGGGCAAGCCACGTAACCCCATTTGTCCTGCAAAAAAAAATTTTAAAAAAACCCATAATTTCAATACGACTTAAATGGACTTTAAGAATCTATGGCCTTTGAGTGGCTAGGTAGCTCAGTGGATAGAGCACCAGCCCTGAATTCAGGAGGACCTGAGTTCAAATCTGTCCTCAGACACTTAATAATTACCTAACTGTGTGAACTTGGGCAAGCCACTTGACCCCATTGCCTTGCAAAAACCTTAAAAAAAGTTGGGGGGAACTAAATTAAAGAAAATTGAGAGGGGAGAGAACTAGAAACTCAGTAAGGCCATGGGTTAAAAGAGTTATTTCATTGCACATTCTTAGATATGAAGATGAAGATGTTTGGTATTCCAAGTATGGGGTTTGAAGAAATATGGATATAGGAGATGCATCCAGCAATATCAGGTAGGTCTGGTTTTTTCAATTACAGATGTGTGAATGAAAATAATTTATAATAAACTTGAAAAAAATAGACTAGAGTCAAACTGGAAATGGCAGGTGGAGAAGTGTTTTCCCTCCCCTGCCATCATACAACCTTGGGCAATAATATTACCATAGGAGATTTTGGGGAAAAAAATGACATAATCACATTTGTATTGTTTTATCCAATGAAATTAAGTTGAAGAGAAAATGAAAGGAACTGTAGTGTATGTATGTATGTATGAATGTATGTATGTATGCATGTATACTTATATTTGCATGTGTTTGTGCATTATATATACATGTACACATAATTTACATATGGTATTCATACACATATATTTCTATATCTTGATTTGTATATTATTATATGTATTATAGTATACAAAATTCTAATCAATACCAAATCTATCTGATTTTTTCAAAATCTAATCAATAAAAGAAAAACTGATTGTTGAATAAGAGATGAGAGAAAATTTCTGAAAATATTTGATCTTATCATTTTAGAATGTTTTAATAGCACTGGGAAAGAACATTGGGCTTGTTTACCCTGGATTTTGGGTGATTTTCTTTTTGAGTAACAAATAATATAGAGGTGCATGTTTGTATATTAGATAGAAAACTAATCTTACAGTCAAGAAGAAATAGATTTGAGTTCTGCCTCTGACACTTTCTGGTTCTCTGGCTTTAGCTTAGTCTCTTAACTTTTCTGAACTCTTGTTAATTATTGAAGATTATATTTAACATAAAAGGTACATTGGTAGAAAGAGTTCTATCATGTGAGAAGGGAGGAATATTAATAATACCTCACATTCATACAGTACTTTAAGGTGTTAAAATGTTATAATTCAATTCAAACGGTCCTTGAGGGGTTGATAATGAATTAAAAAAAAAACAGAAACAGAAGTAGATTAAATGATTTGCTTGGGGTTGTACAACTAGTCGATATATGAGAGTATTTGAACTCAATACTATTCTGACTCTGAGTCTTAGGTCCTATCTAATCTTATAAATAACTGTCATTGCAAGTACTCCTCATTAATTCAGGACCCAGGAAATGTGATTTCCCAGTGCATAACATCATCAGTAAGTAAAGGGAGAGAAAAGATATCCTCACACTGAATAAGAAACCAAAAGAGGAGAGAAAGAGAGAGCCCCCTTTCTTATTCCAACTGAGAAGGTGTTAAGGGTACTGAAAGGTTAAGGTGTTAGTTAAATATTCCTACTACATGTCTAATTGAAATATTATGCTGTGGGCACTAGCATTTTCAGGCATTTTAGGTTGAATTTGGGTGAAACAGATTTTTATTCACAACTTCCACTGTTTCTGGGACCAAATTTCAAAGCTTTGTATTCTTATCCTCCAGGTCAGCAACCTTATTCATCATCAATACTACTTTCTCAGAGAAGATGGTTAGCAAGTTAAAGTTGTATAAGTGAATAAGACCAAGATCTTTGCAGATACCCACTTTTTTCTTTAAGATTTAACAACCCTGGAGTGTGAAGCTGAGATGGTGTAGTCTTCATCCGACCTCTCCCAACATTCCCCTCCAAAGAATTTTAAAATACCACCCAAGATCAAAATCTGAAGGGGCATAACCTTCCAAAAGCCAGTGAGATACAGTATTCCAGCCCAAGAAAACTTATGAGGTTGAAAGGATAGATCTGTGATATAGGAGTAAAGACTGCTCTATAGTGCATTTGGATGGAACACCAGCAGTGAGACTAGGTAGTAATAACAGAAGCAATAGTAGCTTTAGAAATTCTGAAACTGGAAACAGTAAAGGGAACTGGAAGCTGGTCAGAAAGACATTAGAGGGAACCTCTGCTCTAGCACTGGATGGAGGACAAGAAATTGCTCGGCTACTCCATTGCCTATATTCACTTCGGGATCACAGGTCAAGAATAAAAAGGAGCACTTGTCAACAAGGAGCAAAAACCTTATGGAGAATTATCACATTCAGTCACAAGAGATCTGGGACCTTGAGGTGTTACTTGCAAACCAAGGAAACAAGGGACCTAAAGAGCATAAAATTGATTGTAATTCAAGCCTTTCCTGGTTAAGGACAAGGGCACAACTAAGAAAACAATAAACTCACTTCTTCCAAGATCACATCATTTTGGAAGCATTTCCAACCATTTTGAAAACTTTCAATTATACCCCCTGCCACAAGCCAGCTCCAAAAACAGTAATGTGGAAAAATCCTGCAGGCTGGGATAGTGATCACCCTTTTATTCCTTTAGATCAGGAACAGAGCCCAATTAAAAATAAAGTTAAAAATCAAGAAATAGGGTCAAAAATGAACAAATAGTTAAAAAAGAACCTGACCATAAAATTTTTCTATGGTTACAAAAAAGATCAACACACAAACTCAGAAGAATATGAAATCAAGTCAACTGTGAGCAAAGGCCTAAAGTAAAAAGCCAATTATACATAAGCCCAACAAGAATTCCTGGAAGCACCTGAAAATTATTTTCAAAATCAAATAAGAGTAGTAGAAAGAAAAGCAGGCTAAAATAAGAACTAAAGAAGAAAATTATGAAAAAAATTCATTGATGAAAGAGCCAAAAACAAAAAAGAAACAAAATTGGTTAAACTTCACTGAAAAAAAACTTGTTAAAAAGTAAAATAAGCAAAATGAGAATTTGACTAAAAGGGCACTGAAGAAAATAATTTATTAAAAATTAGAATTGGGCAAGTAGAATTTAATGATTCTGTGAGACACTAAGAAACAAATGAAGTCAAAAGAATGAAAGCCAGGAAAATAGATATGTATATATACACATATATGCGCATATATATATATATATATATAAATATACATATGTATGTATTCTCAAAGAGACCTATAAATATATCTTAAGAGGGAAGTAGACAGGGAAGGGTATAAGAAAAAGGAATGGGTGATAAAAGGAAGGATGGCTAGAACAAAGCAATGGTCAAAAGAAAAACAGACTTTAGAGGAGGAGCAAGATATGAAAGACAGAGAATGAAGAATAAATAGAAGAAATTAGAAAAGAGGGAAATACACAGTAATCATTAATAATAACTAGAATAATACATGAATTCTACCAAAAATCTAAAGAAAAATTTATCTTAATTCTATGTAAACTACGAAACATTAGGTTAAAGAAGGAGTCCTACAAATTCCTTTTATGACACAAATATGGTTTTAATGACCAAGCCAGGAAGAGCAAATACCGAGAAAGAAAATAGCTCAATCGCCTTAATATTGATGTGAAATTTAAAAAAAAATAATCTGTGAGATTATAGCAATATATTACAGAAATCAAATACTACAGCCAGATAAGATTTACATCGTGAATGAAAATCTGGTTCAATATTAAAAAATTTATAAGTGTAATTGATAGTCATATTGATAAAAACAATAACAAAAATATATTATTATATGAGGCAGAAAATGTTGAGCAAAATATGATATCCATTAATATTTAAAAACAACTAGCAAACATAGGAATCAATGGAGCCTTTCTTGTAATCATGTGGTTTCTGTCTAAAGTGAAAAGCAAGCACTATTTGATTTGAAACCTGTCCTAAAACACCAAGGGTGAAGCAAGAATGTCCAATAGTACCACTATTCTTCAATATTATATTAAAAATGATAGCTATAGAAGAATAAATTGGAACAAAAAATAGTCAATGAAGAGCCAAAACAATTTTTTTTTGCTGATGATCTAATGATATAGTAAAGAGAACCCTAGAGAATCAATTTAAAAAACTAGTGGAAAAAATAACTTTAATGAAATTTTAAGCTATAAATTAAACCTACATAAACCAGTATTTCTATATACTATCAAGCAAAGAGAAAAGAAATTCCATTCAAAATAAAATAAAATAAATAAAAATAAATATTTAAAAATAATATAAAATGCTTGGATATTTAATTGCCAAGACAAATGATGGTACTTTTTGAACACATGTATGAAACAATCTTCATGCAAATAAAGACATAGATAATCAAAGAAATAGCCCATGGGTAGGTTTAGCCAATATGATAAAATAGAGAATTCAACCTTAAGTAAGGATATCTAAGTGTTCAGACGATATAATACTGCACTGAAACAAGGAAAATTCATCTAAATGAGTTCAAATCTGGCCTCAGCCACTTAATATTTACCTAGCCTTGAAAAACCAAAAAAAGAAATAACCAAAATGAGTTGACAAAGAATCAAACATGATTGAAATGCCTGAACAATAGCATTCAGTATAATTTATTTTTTCAATTCTTAAATCAAGTTACTAAAATGCAATTTTATAGAGGTAACAACAATAATAATAATAATAAAGTTCATCTGGGAGAACAAAATGTCAAAAATATCAATGGAATCAGTGGGGGAAAGGCAGCCAAATGGTCCTGGATTTCACACTATTACAAAATGGTTATCATGAAAACAATCTGATACTGGCTAAGAAATAAAATGGTGAATCCTTGGAACAGATTAGTTAGACAACATGTAGTAGTAAATGACAATCACAATCTTGTGTTTGATAAATTCAGTCTTTTGCAATAAGAACTTAACATTTGAAAAAAGTTGCTGGGGAAACTGGAAATTAATTTAAAAGAAACTAGACATAGATCTATATCTTACAAGAAATGGATATGATGTAGACAATAAAGGGTTATGCCATAAAGGTTAAATGAGGGGAACACTGAAAAAATATACATGCCAGATTTATGGATAGTGGAAAAGAGGAATAGAAGAAAAGCAAAAATAAATTGAAAAATCAGATTTTGCATCAGTTTTCTCTGATTGGTCTTATTTTTCAAGTACATAGGAAACTAAGTCAAATTTAGTTTTAAAACTGAAATATTCTACAGTTGTGAAATGGTCAAAAGATATGAATAGACATTTTAGAAGAAAATATTAAAGTTATCTCTAGTCATAAAAAATGCTCTAAATCACTATTGATTAGAGAAATGCAAATCAAAACAGAACTAAGATACCACCTCACACCTATCAAATTAGCTAACATGAAAAGGAAAAGAAAACTGCAAATATTGGATGAAGAAAATGTTGAAAACTTGTAAAATGAAAGCACTACTAATAGAGTTTTGAATTAGTCCAGTCATTCTGCAGAACCATTTGGAGTTATACCCAAAGGGCTTTAAAATTAATTATATGTTTTGACCCAGCAATATCACTATTAGTCAAAGAAATCGTTAAAACCTGTAGTCAAAGAAATCAATAAATGAGATAAAGTACCTATAGGTATAAAATGTTTATAATCACTTTTGAGGGATTTTGTGTATGTTGGCAAAGAATTAGAAATTGAAAAGATGCTCATCAGTTAGGGAATGACTGAACAAGTTGGATATCATTGTGATGGAATATTATTGTGCTCTAATAAAAGATGAATAGCAAAACCCCTGGGAAATTTATATGAACTGGTACAAAGAAAAGTGAAAACATGGAGAGCATTGTACACAGTAACAATAACATTGTAAGTGAAATAATCAGGTTGATTTTGTACCACCGTTTAATTCATCCTAATAACAGTTAATTGATGTTATCTAATAACTACCTAATTAATGAATCTTTGAATCTGAACCTAGTTCAGAAATTCAGTTTTACTGTAATGGATTAAATTTAGAAATCTGGTTCTGCTAATCACAGTCCTATTCTTTCTTTAAGAAAATCTATCAGGTGTGGGGGCCAAGATGGCGGAGAGAAGACAGGCACAGTTCTAAAGTCTCCTGATCTCTTTCCCATCTATCACATGAAACAAACCTCTTAAGAGAAATTTGAACAAGGAAACCCAGAAAGAAAAGCCAGGAGAGGAAAATCTACCTCAGGATTCGTCTCCCACAGCAGCCTTGGCTGAGTACCGGAAGGTGAGTCTGAGCTCCCAGGGAAGATCAGCCAGACCAACAGCTGAATCGGAACCGGGAGTCTGAGGGCCCGAGAGCCGGACCTGCTGGATCAGCTGTGGGGCTAGACAAAAGGGGCTTGGGTCCGAGGGGAAGCAGAGGCGCTGGTGTTGGGGTTGTCCCCCTGGAGCTTGGGGAAGGGGCCGGGGGGAGAGGTCTGGTGCAGGAGAGCTGCAGACACCATCCCTGGGCTCCTCAGGTCTGAGAAACTCTGAGCCCATGCCTCCATTGCACTGAGGCCTCTTCTCGAACAAATGCAAATTATTTCTGCCTCAGGCCCAGGTGTGTGAGCAAAAGAACCAGCCCAGCTGAGGAATCACCTCAGGCCAGGGTAAAACCCACCATTGATTGAAGGCAAAAGAATTCAATAGCTCCAATTCCCTCCCTCAAGAAAAGGGAGAAGGCCTCACAACCAAGGTCACAGACACCCAAGAGAGGGCAACCAGCACCTCCTACTGGCCAGCCAGAGAAACTGCACTCAGTAAATCCTTTAGAGATCCCAAGCCCAGGTGAACCAGCCCCACCCAACTCAAGGTCTTAGAATAATGAAGAAGGGTCAGCAGAAAGGTGGATCCATAGAAAAATTCCTGGAAGGGAAAGACCCCAACCCAGAGAGACCTGGAACCTCTGAGGAGAATACAATCTGGTCTCCAGCACAGAAAGACTTCCTTGAAGAAATAAGGAAGGAGTTTAAAAATCAACTGGAAAATTTGGGGGAGACAATTAATACCTTGCAAAATGAGAATAATTCTCTCAGATCCTCAAATGAGCAAATGCAAAAAGAAATTAATTCTCTCAAAACCTCAATTGGTCAAATGGAAAGCTCTTTCAAAAGTAGAATTGACCAACTAGAAAAGGTTAATGAAGAAAACTCCTCCCCCCAAAAAATAATGGAGTCTACAGAAACTAATGACTCCACGAGACAGCAAGCGTCAGTTAAACAAAATCAAAAAATAGAAAAAATAGAAGCAAATGTGAAATACCTCATCAACAAAACTACTGACCGCGAGAATAGATCGAGGAGGGGAAACCTGAAAATTATAGGACTTCCTGAAAACATTGAAGAGAAAAAAAGCCTGGACTTAATATTACAGGATCTAGTGATGGAAAACTGCCCTGACATCATGGATTCGGAGGGCAAAGTAGTTATTGAAAGAGTACATCAATCCCCACCAGAAAAAGATCCTAAAAGGAAAACACCAAGGAATGTTGTGGCCAAACTCCAGAACTATCAGATAAAAGAGAAAATCCTGCAAGCAGCCAGAAAGAAACAATTTAAATATCAAGGAGCCACAGTAAGGATCACGCAGGACCTGGCTGCATCAACTTTAAGGGATCGAAGGGCCTGGAACGAGATATTTTGAAGAGCAATGGAGCTTGGAATGCAGCCAAAAATCTACTTTCCTGCAAAGCTGAGCCTTCTCTTCCAGGGAAAAAGATGGACATTTAACGAAATGGAAGAATTCCAAAAATTTCTGATGAAAAGACCAGAGCTAAACAGAAAATTTGGAGATCAAACAGGAGGTTCAAGAGACACATGAAAAGATAAAAAAAAAGGGGGGGTGGTAAAAGGAAAAAAATGCAATCCAGCAAGTTGAAACTGGTTATATCCCAGCATGGGGGGGGGGGGGTAGAGATTCTCATAAATCCTGAGAATCCTGAGAAATGTAACTCTAACAGAGAAAATATACCTAGCCAGAAATGCTGGACATCCATGACCTATCCATGAGACTGATATCTAATGGGATGTAACTGGCTTTAACTCCACTGGGGAGAAAGACTCTAATAACTGTCAGGAATTTGGACTTTATTCAAAAGAATATACTGAACTAGAAGGGACAGACACTCAGAATTTTCTATGACTTAGAATGATCTAAAAAAAAAATACACTACCTCCCTAAAAAGGGGACAGGAAAGAGACAGGAGGAGGGAGGGGATTGAATGGGACAAATCTCATTACACTAAGAGGTACAAAATAACCTATGGCAATAGAGGGGAAGAAGGGAGTAGAGGAGAAACACCTGAATCTTCTTCTCATCAGACTTGGCTTAAAGTCAACCTACACATACTCAGTTAACTTATAAAACATCTAACCTTTCAAGAAGTATGAACTCTCCCTTAAATGTAAACAAATAGCAGAATGGATTAAAAACCAGAATCCTACAATATGCTGCTTACAAGAAACTCATTTGAAGCAGAGAGATGCATATAGAGTAAAGGTAAAAGGTTGGAGCAAAATATATTTTGCTTCAGCTGAAGTAAAAAAAGCAGGGGTAGCAATCCTTATCTCAGACAAAGCAGCAGCAAAAATAGATAGCGTTAAAAGAGATAAGGAAGGAAACTTTATCCTCCTAAAAGGTACCATAGACAATAAAGTCATTTCAATATTGAATATATATGCACCCAGTGGGACAGCACCCAAACTCTTAGAGGAGAAGCTGAAAGAATTACAGGAAGACATAGACAGCAAAACTATACTAGTGGGAGACCTCAACCACCCGCTATCAGATCTAGATAAATCAAATCATAAAACAAACAAAAAAGAAATTAGGGAGGTAAATAGATTGTTAGAAAAATTAGATATGGCAGACTTATGGAGGAAACTGAATGGGGATAGGAAGGAATATACCTTTTTTTCTCCGCAGTGCATGGAACTTATACAAAAATTGACCATGTACTAGGACATAAAAACCTAATGATCAACTACAGAAAGGCAGAAATAGTGAATACATCTTTCTCAGATCACAATGCAATAAAAGTCATATGCAATACTGGGCCAAGAAGATATAGACCCAGAGCAAATTGGAAACTGAATAACCTCATCTTAAAAAATGAGTGGACCAAAAAACAAATTATAGAAAGAATAAACCATTTTATCCAAGATAATGATAATAATGAAACAACATACCAAAACCTACGGGATTCATTCAAAGCAACTCTCAGGGCATATATTATAGCTCTAAATGCTTATATGAATAAATTGGAGAAAGAGGAAATCAATGAACTAAACATGCAACTAAAAAAATTAGAGAAAGAACAAATCAAAAATCCCCAATCAAATACCAAATTAGAAATTTTAAAAATCAAAGGAGAAATTAATAAAATTGAAAGCAAATAACTATTGAATTAATAAATAAAACCAAAAGTTGGTATTATGAAAAAAACAAGAAAATTGATAAACCTCTGGTCAATTTGATTAAAAAAAAGAAGGAAGAAAACCAAATTGCTAGTATTATAAATAAAAAGGTGAACTCACCACCAATGAGGAGGAAATTAAAGTAATAAATTGAAATTATTTTGCCCAACTTTATGCCAATAAATTTGATAATCTAAGTGAAATGGATGAATATTTACAAAAATATAAGTTGCCCAGGTTAAATGAAGAAGAGATTAAATACCTGAACAAAATTATCTCAGAAAAAGAAATTCAACAAGCTTTAGTGAACTCCCTAAAAAAAAATCTCCAGGGCCTGATGGATTCACAAGTGAATTCTACCAAACATTTAAGGAACAATTGGTTCCAATCCTATATAAACTCTTTGGAAAAATAGGGAAAGATGGAACTCTGCCTAACTCTTTCTATGAAACCAATATGGTACTGCTACCTAAACCAGAAAGAGTTAAAACAGAGAAAGAAAATTATAGACCTATTTCCCTCATGAATATAGATGCAAAAATCCTAAATAAAATCCTAGCAAAATGATTACAACAAGTTATCACTAGGATAATACATTATGATAATAGGATTTATTCCAGGAATGCAGGGTTGGTTCAACATGAGGAAAACTGTTAGTATACTCAATTATATCAATAACAAACCTATCAGAAACCATATGATCATATCAATAGATGCTGAAAAAGCTTTTGACAAAATACAACATCCATTCCTATTAAAAACACTAGAGAGTGTAGGAATAAATGGACTGTTCCTTAAAATAATGAGCAGTATCTATCTGAAACCATCAGCAAGCATTATACTCAATGGGGAGAGGCTAGAGGCATTCCCAATAAGATCAGTGGTTAAACAAGAGTGCCCATTATCATCACTACTATTCAATATTGTATTAGAAATGTTAGCATCAGCAATTAGAGAAGAAAAAGAAATTAAAGGAATTAGAACTGGGAAAGAAGAGACAAAACTCTCACTCTTCGCAGATGACATGATGGTCTACCTAGAGAATCCCAAGAAATGATCTAAAAAACTACTGGAAACAATTAGCAATTTTAGCAAAGTTGCAGGTTATAAAATCCCCATAAATCCTCAACTTTCCTATATATGACTAGCAAGAAACAGCAGGAAGAGCTAGAAAGAGAAATTCCATTCAAAGTAACCTCAGACAGTATAAAATACTTGGGAGTCTATTTGCCAAGACAGACTCAGAATCTTTTTTAAAACAATTATAAAACACTTCTCACACAAATTAAATCAGCTTTAAATAACTGGGCAAATATCAACTGCTCATGGATAGGTAGAGCTAATATAATAAAAATGACAATCCTACCAAAACTGAACTATCCGTTTAGTGCCCTACCAATCAAAATTCCAAAAAATTACTTTAATGAGTTAGAAAAAATTGTAAGTAAATTCATATGGAGAAATAAAAAGTCAAGAATTGCCAGGAGCTTAATAAAAAAAAATGCAAACGGAGGTGGCTTAGCACTACCAGATCTAAAATTATATTATAAAGCATCAGTCATCAAAACTGTTTGGTATTGGCTAAGAAATAGAGTGGTGGACCAGTGGAATAGACTAGGTGTAAAAGCAGGAGAGGATTATAGTAATCTGTTGTTTGATAAACCCAAAGAGTCAGGCCACCGGGATAAAAACTCCCTCTTTGATAAAAACTGCTGGGATGATTGGAAGTTAGTATGGAAGAAACTTAGATTAGACCAACACCTCACACCCTTTACCAAGATAAGAACCAAATGGTTACAGGACATAGACATAAAAAACAATACTATAAGCAAATTAGAAGATCAAGGACTAGTCTACCTTTCAGATCTATGGAAAGGGGAACAGTTTATGACTAAGGACGAGTTGGAGAACATCACTAAAAACCAATTAGATGATTTCGATTACATTAAATTACAAAGTTTTTGCACAGGTAAAACCAATGTAATCAAAATCAAAAGAAAAGTAGTAAATTGGGAAACAATCTTTACAACTAATGATTCTGACAAAGGACTCATTTCTAAAATATACAGAGAACTGAGTCATATTTTGAAAACAAAAAGCCATTCCCCAATTGACAAATGGTCAAAGGATATGCAAAGGCAATTTACAGATGAGGAGATCAAAGCAATACATAGCCATATGAAAAAATGCTCTAAATCATTAATTATTAGAGAAATGCAAATTAAAGCTTCTCTGAGGTACCATCTCACACCTCTCAGATTGGCCAATATGACCAGGAAGGATAATGATCATTGTTGGAAGGGATGTGGGAAATCTGGGACACTATTACACTGTTGGTGGAGCTGTGAACTCATCCAACCCTTCTGGAGAGCCATTTGGAACTATGCCCAAAGGGCAACAAAAATGTGCATACCCTTTGACCCAGCAATACCACTACTGGGTCTATACCCTGAAGAGATGAGGAAAAAGGGTAAAAACATTACTTGTACAACAATATTTATAGCAGCACTGTTTGTGGTGGCAAAGAATTGGAAATCCAGTAAATGTCCTTCAATTGGGGAATGGTCTAGCAAACTGTGGTATATGTATGTCATGGAATACTATTGTTCTATTAGAAATCAGGAGGGCCGGGATTTCAGGGAAACCTGGAGGGATTTGCATGAACTGATGCTGAGTGAGATGAGCAGAACCAGAAAAACACTGTACACCCTAACAGCAACATGGGAGTGATGTTCAACCTTGAAGGACTTGCTCATTCCATCAGCGCAACAATTGGGAACAATTTTTGGCTGTCTGCAAAGGAGAGTACCATCTGTATCCAGATAAGGAGCTGTGGAGTTTGAACAAAGTACAAGGACTATTCCCTTTAATTTGGGAAAAAAACCCAGATGTCTTATGGTTTTATCTGGTTACCTCTGAGAATTCTGTTCTCTGTAAGGATATGATTTCTCTCTCATCACACCCAATTTGGATCGAGGTACAACATGGAAACAAAGTAAAGACTGATGTAGTGCTATCTGTGGGGTGGGGTGGGGGGGAGGGAAGCAAGATTGGGGAAAAAATGTAAAACTCAAATAATATCTTTAATAAAAATTAAAAAAAAAAAGAAAATCTATCATCCTTGAGGGATATTAATGGATAGTAAAGAGTGGTGAATATCATAATACTACTACTCTATCCTCCAAGGATATCTGACTTATTATCCAATGAAATCTGGTCCACTGTCTCTGGCTTTGCAGGTATTCTCTTACAAGAAACAATTTTTCTAAATCATAGGAGGGAAAGATGGATTTTTTGCCAGACCGTCATTTCCAATTTCCGACCAATCATATTATCTTCTAAACCTTAGCTCTATAATCAACCATATTAATTTACCATTTATGATTTATGATGTCAAGTTCTTTAAAACAATCTTAACTTGTTCCTAGTTTGCAATGTCCTATTATTTGCTCTATTCTCCCAAAAACTATAAAAGAGAGTTGTCCCTCTTATTTGGGGTTTTAGCTTTGCTGATGAAAACAAGATTGTATTTATTGGTCAACTCATGTTTTACTAATAAATTGATCATACTCAGAACTTTGTTTCAGTTTACCTTATTTTAATTGTAACATAAGGATGATTAACTTTGAAAGGCTTAGCTACTCTTATCAAGACAGTGAATCAAGATAATCCCTACAGACTCATGAGGAAAAATGCTGACTCCAGAGAGACAAAAAATGAACAGTACAGATTTAAGCAAATATTTTTAATGTATTTTTCTTGTCTGAATTTGTGTTCTTTTGCAATATGACTAATTGGGAAATATATTTTGCATCTTTTCTATGCATAACCATCATATTGCTTGCTTTCTCAAGGGATATAGGAGGGGTGAGAAAGAGGGAGAGAATTTGGAACACAAAATTTAAAAAAAATGAATGATAAAAATTTTGGGCAGGTAATTGGGAAATATTTAATGAAATATAATATATAAAAATAGTAACACAAAAAACTCATTGTAATGAAGGTTGAGTTTTATTGGAACATTACAAGGTATGACTCATCTTGTCATAGCATAGTCATTAGACTTGGAATCAGGAAGACTTGGTTCATACTGAGTTTGATAGTGATTGCATGAGTAGCAGTTGGACAGCAAAGTGACTGCACCTGTAGTAAGGAAGACTTAAGTTCAAATCTACCTTCAAAATTACTGTGTAACCATAGGCAAGTCAATTTTTGTCTACCTCTGTTTATTCAACAGTAAAATTGGAATGACAATAACACCTATCTGCCAGGATTGTTTTGAAGATCAAAGGAGATATTTATAATGTGCTAAGTGCATTTCCTGGAACATGGTAGGTACTTAAGAATGATTCATTCTTTTCCTCCTTCCTTTCTGTATGATTTTGGGAAGGTAGCCTCTCCGTCTCTTAGTTTGTTATTCATCTGGAAAATTGAGAGAGCTTGACTCAATGGCTTTTAAAACTGTATTCTAGTTCTTGCTGTATTATTCTATAATTTTTTTTGGGGGGAGCATCTCTTCTAGTTATAGTTATTTGGCTTCTTTCCTCTAATATTCAGGAAACTTTTAGGATTCTAGACTGTAAGCTTGTTTCTACCTATATTTCACCTAGTATAAATTGTTGCATTTTCAGAAAAAGTGTCTTCAGTCCCTCATTTTGCAGACTGTCAATCTGTCTTTGAAAAGATTTATTTACTAGGAGTCTCATTCTGAGCCTCAGGGTGCTGTCACACACTCTGGTATGAAAATGAAAGAATTAGGTCAGTGAAATATCAGGTTCAATTCCTATTTATCAATCAAAGAGATCAAGATTATCTAGTGACTATCAAATATAAAAGATATTATCACTTTCAAAGGATGGGAGCTATTGAGAAAAAAAGTTTGCCAATACAAAAAACAAATGAAAAGTGAGTCACAAAAAAAGTGAGTGACATCTAAAGAAATCTATGCACATGAAACAATCTACCGAGTTTATTTTTTTGAAGGTCAGCAAACAACAAATGGAAAGAGACCCATAAGCAAAAATGAATAGTATAAAACAGATGCAATTTCCACAATTAGTAAATATTATAAATAAATCTGTCAGCAATGAACCCTGATCCTAGACAATTAAATTCTGTGATTTGTGTTGTTTCTTTTCATTTTTTGCTCATTCTTTTCTTCATGTGTTCAATATTGCGGTAAGACTAGGTTATCCCTTAAGGTACCTTGCATTTCTAAAGTGGTAGAATACGTAGTTTGCTAGTACTAGAGTGTTAGAATTAGAAACTAATTCAAATCTAGTCTCACATACTATCTATGCGAACTTCTCTGAGTCACTGAATCTCTTTCTATCTCAGATACTTCATCTGTGAAATGGGATCTACTTCCAGCATTGTTATAAAGTAAAAAGATTATAAATTGCTTTGCAAATGTTAATGTACTTTAAAATACTACTAATAATGATTTTTAAAAATTTCAAATATTTTTTGGTTTATTTTATTTTATATTATTATAGTAAACTTGTAATAAGAGTAAACATCAACCTCCCTAGTGCCCAAGAAGATGAGAAACCTCAAGAATAGTGAGAGAGAAAAAAAAATGTACTTCAGTCTGTGTACAGATTTCAATAGCTCTGTCTCTGGGGTGAGTAGTCTTTTTTTTCATTGTAAGTACAGAAAATTTGCTTCAATATCTTTCTGACAGTTGCTATTACTAGTCGCATTTCCCACTCTCATTTATTCTCTCTCTCTCTCTCTCTCTCTCTCTCTCCCCTTTCATCTGGACCCTGTCAAAAAAGTGTGTTGCATCTGATTACCTTATCCTACAATCTTCCCTCTCTTCTAGCATCCATTCCTCCCTTCTCTTTCCCCATTCCCCCTTATCCCCATCCCTTTCTCCTTATTTTTCTCTAGGGTAAGATAAATTTCCTCACCCTATTAAGTGTGTATGTTATTTCCTCTCTGAGCCATTTCTGATAAGAATGCAGGCTCACTCATTTCCCCCTTGCCTTCCCCCATTCCACTCCATTGGAAAAGCATTTGCTTGACTCTTATGTGAAATAGCCTAGCCCCATATTCCTCTCCTTTCCTTTCCTCCCAGTACTTTCCTTTATCACCCATTGACTCCATCTTTTTACTATATTATAAAATTATATTCTACCCCTTCCTGTGCCCAGTCTATATGTATTTCTTCTAACAGTTCTTATAAATGAGAAAGTTCATATGAATTATCAGCAACTTCTTCCCATGCAGGGATTCAAACAGCTCAGCATTGTTAAGTTCATCATGGTTAGTCCTTCTTGTCCACCCCCACTATGATTCACCAGAGTCCTGTATCTGAAGATCAAAAGTTCTGTTCAGCTTTGGTTGTTTCAAGAGGAAAGTTTGAAAGTCCCCTGTTTCATGGAAAGTCCATCTTTTTCCCTGAAAGAGGATGTTCACTTTTGCTGGGTAGTTGATTCTCAGTTGTAAACAAAGATTTTTTGCTTTCCAGAATATCATATTCCAATCCCTACAAGCCCTTAATGTAGATGTTGCCAGATCCTGTGTAATCATGTCTATGGATCCAAGTAGTTGAAGTATTTGTTACTGGCAGTTTTTAGTATTTTCTCTTTGACTTGAGAGTTTGGGAATTTGGCTATAATATTCCTGTAAGTTTTTCTTTTGGAATCTCTTTCAGGAGGTGACTGGTGAATTTCCTCAATTTCTATTTTACCCTCTGCTTCTAGAGTCTCAGGGAAATTTTGCTGTATTATTTCTTGAAAAATGAAGTCTAGGATGTTTTCCTGGTCATGACTTTCAGGTGACCCAATAATTTTTAAATTATCCCTTCTGGATCTGTTTTCAAGGTCAGTTTTATTTTCAATGAGATATTTCACACTTTCTTCTAATTTTTTATTCTTTTGTTATTGTTCTTATTTCTTCTTGATTTCTCACAAAATCATCAGCTTCCTTTAGTTCCATGCTACATTTTAAGGAGTTATTTTCTTTAGAGAGCTATTTTATCTCCTTTTTCAGTTGGCCAATTCTGCTTTTTAAGGCATCCTTCTATTCATTTATCTTTTGTTTTGCTCTTTCAATTTTTTAAAACTAGTTTTTAACATTGTTTTCTTCAGTATTTTTTGTATTTCTTTCACCAAGCTGTTGATTTGGTTTTTATGATTTATCTACATTGCTCTCATTTCTCCTCCCAATTATTCCTCTGCCTCCCTTAATTGCTTTTCAAAGCCTTCTTTGAGCTCATCCATAGCCTGAGCCCATTTTCTATTTCTTTTAGATATTTTGGATATAGAAGCTTCAAATTTGTCATCTTCTCATTCTTCCATGGGACCAAAGTAATTTTCTACAGCCAGAGTCTTCTTTTTCTTTTGTTTGCTCATTTCCTCAGCCTAAGACTAATTTACAGCACTTCCAAGGCTTTGGGGTTCCTTTGGAATACCCCACTGGGACCTTTATTCCTCCAAGGTCTTATGTTCTCTTGCCTGTGCTTTGATATGCAGATGATCACAGGTGCTCCCCCCTCCCTGGAGCTGTGAAGAGGGTCCCTGCTAGGCTATCTTAGTAAGGAAGTTCAAACTGCAACCTGGATTTGAGTGTGGGAAAACAGCAGAGTTCTGCCCCAGGGAGAGCAGAGAGATTTCTATAGTCTCCCCTGACCCCCTTTCCTTCTGTGTGCTGTGCTCTGGAGGTGCAGGCTGGTTTCCCCAACTCCCATTTCAAGTTCTCACAGCAGCACTGTTCTGAGGCTTGTGCTTGTCATTTGCCTCTGTACTCATTCTCATGCAGCAGTCTTCTCACTGTCCCTTCAAGCTGTTCTCAGTGATCACTGTGCTGTGCTGTGCTGTAGCCACAGCTTTTTTCCAACCTCTGGTCTAAGTAAAATATACCTTTCCCACAAAACGTCTAAGTTATCTTGGACTGGGAAATGTATCACTCATTCTTTCTGCGGGTTCTGCCCTTCTAAATTTTGGTTAGAGTCATAATTTGGTGACTTTTGGAGTTTTGGGGGGAAGGAGTTTCTGGGAAATCCTGCCTTCAAGCCTCCATATTGGGTCCTCCCCCAATTAATACTGATGATAATGATAATGATAATAAAAAGGAGTGTCCATTAATCCTAAAAAAATTAATATATTTGGAAAAATTCAGTAATTTGGGTGAGATGAGACAATGTTAATGAAAGAAAGTGGAGTGACATATCGTATTAACCTTCTATTTTCACTATCTAGGAAACTCATTGTCAACCTGGAAAGGATAGATCACAAAAGAGTCAAAGAGACAACAGAAAAATAGAAACAAATTTTTTTTACTAAAAACTACTTTAAATGAGTTCAAATCTTGTAAAAGATTTTAGTTAGTGTTCTTTGTCTATAGTTATGAATAGCCCATGTTATAAGAATTTTTTTCTTGGAGTTTACAAATTATTCAGTTATGAATCTACCTGAGTAGGTATATTTTTTTATATAGAGAAATTATTTATGACTATTTCTACTTGCGTAGATTATTTGTATAAATAGAACAGCTAAGTGGCACAGTGAAAAAGCAACAGGATTGGTGCCAGGAAGACCTGAATTCAAATGTGGACTCAGAAATTTATTAACTGTGTGACCCTTGGCAAATTATTTAACCCTGTTTGCCTCAGTTTCTGCATGTCTAAAATAAGTTGGAAAAAGAAATGACAAACCACTTCAGTATCTTTGCCAAGACAATCCCAAATGAACCAAAACAGACAAAGAAAATTATAGACCAATCTCCTTAATAAATAGAGATGCAAAAATCTTAAATAAAATTTTAGCAATGAGACCACAGCAAGTTATTACTACAATAATACACCAAGATCAGGTAGAATTTATATCAGGTAGGCAGGGAATGTTTCAATATTAGAAAAACATTCAAAATAATTGACCATAATAATAGCAAAAGCAACAGATATCATGCTGGAAAAAACCTTTGATAAAATACAACATAATTCCATTTAAAAACACTACAAAGTTTAGTAATAAATAGAGATTTCTTTAAAGTAAAAAATATTATCTATCCAAAACCATCAAAAAATAATATACATAATGAGAATAAACTCAGCATTACCAGTAAAATCAGGGGTGAAACAAGGATATCTCTTATTACCATTAGTATTTAATATAGTATTAGAAAAGCTAACTGTAGCAATAAGAGAAGAAAAATAAATTGAAGGAATCAGAATTGGCAATGAAGAAACCGATATCATGATATACTTAGAGAATCTGAGAAAATCCTCTAAAAAAACCCCTTTGAAACAATTAACAAATTAGGTAAAGTAACAGGATATAAAGTAAACCCACATAATCATCAGCTTTCCTATATATGAACAACAAAGCCCAAGAACCCAAGAGATAGAAAGAGAAATTCCATTTAAAATAACTATAGGAAATATGAAATACTTGGGAATCTAGTTCTCCAGATAAACCCAGACACTGTATGAATACAATTTTAAAGCACTTCTAACCCAAATAAAGTCAGATCTAAAGAACTGTGAAAATGTCAATTGCTCATGGTTTGGTCAAGCTAATAAAAATGACAATTCTGCCCCAGTTGAATTACTTATTCAGTGCCATATCATTCAAACTACCCAATAACTAATTTACCTAGCTAAGAAAGCATAGTACAAAATTCATCTGGAGCAACAAAAGGTCAAGAATATCAAGGGAACTGATGAAAAAAAATGTAAAGAAAAGTGGCCTAACTCTATCAGATCTTAAAAACTATAAAGCAGCAGTCATCAAAACTACCTCCTACTGGTTAAGAAATAGGGTAATGGGAGCAGCTAGGTTGCACAGTGGATAGAGTACCGGCCCTGGGGTCAGGAGGACCTGGGTTCAAATCCTGCCTCAGGGCCTTAATAATTACCTAGCTGTGTGATTTTGGGCAAGTTACTTAACCCCACTGCCTTACAAAAAACAAAAACAAAAAAAGAAATAGGGTAATGGATTAGTGGATTAGGATAGATTCAAAAGAAGCTGCAATAAATGTCTACAGCAATCTACTGTTTGACAAATCCAAGACAGTTTCTGGGATAAGAACTCACTATTTGACAAAAAATTGTTGGGAAAACTGTTAAATAGTATGGTTAAAAATTAGTCATAGAACCACATCTCACACCCTATACCAAAATAAGGTCAAAATGGGTTCAGAATTCAGACTTAAAGATTCAATAGACAAATTAATAGATAAAGAAATTATTCATCAGATCTGTGGAAAGGGGACAAATTTATGACCAAAAAAGAAATAGTGTTCATTATAAACTGCAAAATGAATGATTCTGACTATATTAAATTAAAAGGCCATTCCACATTAAAAATCTTGATAGAAGAAAACTCAGTAGTTATGTCAGTAACAAGGCTTGTGATTTAAGAAAAAAAATCACTAACAAGGTGTGGAATCCAAATTCTTATTATAAAATAAAAGGGGGAAATTGTGAAGAAAATGTGGGTGTTTGGGTTCCACAAGAATGTGAAGGAAGGCTTGTAAATTTACATTACAAAGACTAGGGTCTGCCTATATTGTTGCCTATGGAACAGTTGCTGAGTTAAGATAAAAGATTTAACCTCTATTTGATCAAAGTCTGCCCCACCCACATTTAAGTTAAGCTAGATCCTTGACCTTCTCCTTCATGCTCAAGGAGATCTAGCTGTTCTTGTTCATTAGTATAATGAGCATGGTGGGGGAAATGTATAGGAACCAATGTATCAATTAGATTTGTAACTCCAGTCTATGATTGGCATGAGGGGGCAGGAACAAAGCCTTTCAAAGTACATAAAAGAATAAAAGAGCTTGTATTATGGAATTTCCCACTCCCTCTCTCCCACCTTGAGAGAGGTGTGTCACTTTGTTTAGATATCTTTATAAAAACCATTTTAAAAACTCTGGACTTAGTATTCTTGAACCATTTATAACACTAGTTTGTATTGCTTTTTGCTCCCTTTACTTTTCTACCTTAATAGAATAAACTTGTCCTTAAAAATGTCCCTAAAAAAAGCTATTCCACTAATAAAATCAATGCTGTCAAAATCAGAAGAAGAAAACTGGACAGCCATCTTCACAACTAGGAGTTCTGATAAAAGTCTCATTTCTAAAATATATAGAGAATTGTATCAAATTTATAAGGTTACAAATCATTTCCCAATTGATAAATGGTCAAAGGATATAAACAGAAAGTTTTAAAATGAAGAAATTAAAGGTATATACAATTGTATGGGGAAAATGCTCCAAGTCATTATTAATTAGAGAAGTAAATTTTTTTTTGCAAGGCAAATGGGGTTAAGTGGCTTGCCCAAGGACACACAGCTAGGGAATTATTAAGTGTCTGAGACCGGATTTGAACCCAGGTACTCCTGACTCCAGGGCAGGTGCTTTATCCACTGCCATCTAGCCGCCCTGAGAAATGCAAATTAAAGCAACTCGGAAGTATCATTTCTCAGATTGGCTAAGATGAGAAAAAAGGAAAATGATCAATGTTGGACAAGTTGTGGGAGGACTTCTGGTGGAGTTGTGAAATGATCTAGCCATTCTGCAGAGTAATGTGGAACTATGCCCAAAGAGCAATAAAACTGTTCATTCCCTTTGAGTTAGCAATTCTAATTCTGGGCCTATATCTAGACATAATCATAAAAAATAGGGAAAGTCCCACATGTTCCTAAACATTCATAACAGCTCTCCTTGTTGGGACAAAGAATTGGAAATTAAGGGGATGTCCAACAATTGGGTAATGACTAAACAAGTTATGGTACATGAATATTATGGAATACTATTGTCCTATAAGCAATCATAAATAGTTGGACTCTAGAGAAGCATGGAATGAATTATCAGATCTGATGCTGAGTGAAGGGAGAAGAGTCAAGAGAATAATGTACAGATGAATAACAACATTGTGAGATGATCAGTCTTGATGGAAGCAGTTCTTTGCAGCAGTTGAAAGATCTAGAATAACCATATTAGACCAGCTATGGACAATGCTCTCCCCAACCAAAGGAAGAAAACAAAACTAAACTAAACTAAATGAAAAAAATTTTTAAAAAACTTCAGAATCTGATGAGCACTTTATAAAAATCTCTTATATATCTATTTCCCTAAATTCTAATTTCTCATACAGATACTGACTAATCTGTAAAATGTTCATCACAAATATGTGGGTACAATTTTAACATGACTGCCGCTGAGGGGAGGGGAATGGGAAGGGAGAGTGGAAGGAAATTTTTTAACTTAAAAATATGCATATGCATTTGGAAGAATGTTGAAAATATCAACAATAAAAGGAAAATCCCAAATGTGGTCAAAAAGAGTTAGGTACAAGCAATTAATAATAGCATTCATATAAAGAATGATTATGACACCCAGAATTTTCTAAGCTAAATATTGATTGCTCTTAATATTTGACAACTATAATAGTAATAGAAACAAAATTATAGTTCAATTTTAACCAATACAGTGACAAATATTAACTATATAAACTATTAAATAAAATATAAGCTAACAGGACAGAGCAACATATTTAAACATTGATTCATTACGTCCAAGCAGGGTCAATATGTCAGTCTGATACATCAAAATCTATGACCCTTATACAATATATAAACAAGAACCCATATGATTATGTTAATTGATACAGAGAAGTCTTTGATAAAGTTTAACATTCAATAATGATCAAATACTAAAAAAGAATTAGAAGATAAAACTTTTTCTAGACAGAATAAAAATTTTATATATATATATATATATATATATATATATATATATGTATATTTAGATTTTTTCAAGGCAATGGGGTTAAGTGGCTTGCCCAAAGCCACACAGCTAAGTAATTGTTAAGTGTCTGAGACCAGATCTGACTCCAGGGCCGGTGCTTTATCCACTGCACCACCTTATTTCTTAAGCCAAGAACTAACACTGACTTTTCAACATATCTTTGGTTATCACTTTATCTTGCCAAGTTCAATATCCACTATCCTACTTCCAGTTTATTTCAGCTTATTCAGTTACTTTAACCTTCATTTCTACCAGGAATTCTATACTTTATGTTGAGACTGACCTTCTAATTGATAATTATTTACTTTATCTTGCCCAGAATGAAAGTCAGCACATTATTACCTATCCATCTTCATGTCATTGCAAACCATTCTTCTTTCTTCATCCCCTCTTTCAAATCTATGTTGGTAAATAATAATCAAATCAACAAACATTTCTGGAAAGTATAAATAAGTCAAGGGCTAAAATCTTGAACCTTCAACTTCCCTATTCAAAACATTCCTTCCTGGACATCATTCTCCAAAATAGTGTCTCTCAAATTTGAATTTAAAATCCTAGAAGTAGGGGCATTTTCATTGCTTGTATCTGTATTCTTGTACTTGTTCCATTCATGCTGGTAAGTATTTAATGATTGCTTTTTATTTAAATTTTTTGGCATAATCAGTCTAAATGGATCTAATACCTAATAATCAGTCTAAATACATATCTATTGAATTTTAGTAAATCTCCTAAAATGTATAAAATCATAATGAAATTCATTAGGGTCAAAGAGTGAGCAGAAATAACAAAAGACCTAATGTGAAAGAAAAAGAAAAAAGTCACTAAAAAAGCAGTTATGCATTGCCCAACTTAAAATGTTATATCTGGTACATAAGTGGGAGGGGGTGAAAGGGAAAAACATCAAATGGATATTTGATTAGACCAATGGAATAGATAATGAATGCTATCTATTCAGTCTCACAAACACACACACATACAAACACACAAATACACCGAGACAGATTTAATATTATATTTTTTAATTAAAAGAAAAAAATTAAATACCTGGAAAAAATATAATGATTTTATGACTGTTTATATTCTGGGTTGATGTTGCCCATGAATGCCATATTTCATGACTTGTCAAGGAGATAAAATATTTTCTGGCTAAGGGAGTTGTTTAGGCTTTTAAAATAGTAGACTCTATAATTTTCTCTTCTTTTATCTATTTCAAATTTTTCAGACTCATCAGTTTATTAAAAACTTCAGGTGGGTGACATTCCAATTTCACCACTTATCTTATCATTTTTAATTCCTTCTTCTAATTGGGCATTGATTTTTTTTTCTTTCCCTCTAAAATGTGGGAGTCTAATTTTAGGTACCTGACTGGGAAATTACTACCCTATCATTAACAAGTTCTTTCTACTTTTTGAGAATTCGATCAATCATTTTGAGGGTTTTTTTTAGTTTTCTGTGTGTGTGTGTGTGTGTGTGTGTGTGTGTGTGTGTGTGTGTGTGTGTGTGTTTACTGAGTGTTTGTCATGCCTGGGATGTGAGGTCTCTCTTCTTAAAGAGATTAATTGTGACAATCACAATGTATCTCTGTATAGTTAGGAATTTTGACCTCTCATTTCTTAACTCCCAAGCAATTTTTCCAATGTATTTTTACTGCTTCTACAAATCCTATTGCATTTAATTTACTAAATATTAAAACTTCACTTCATTTATTCAGTTATAAGTAGTTCTTATAATTTCTTTATCCCCTCATTAGTGAGACAAACATCCTCCTCTATAGGTTGAAGACCACTAAAATAGATGCTCTGAAAACTGTGTAATTCATATAACTTTTTCTTTTTTCTGATTATTATGCCATCAATACTACAAAACAAAATGAAGTCAATGTAAAAACAGTTATTTTCCATAATGGTCAATCTGCTAGTGATAATACTTTCAATACTCAGATTAATTCCAGAAGAGCAGACTGTCTAGACTTTCTGTTGTGAAGTCTATACAGAGAAGCCTTCTAGTATGCCAGAAGATTCCAAGGTTGCCATTGACTTTATAAAGAGAAAATATATGGGAGATATTATTAATGCCAGAAAGATTTGAAGGAGTTCTTTGTGGAAGAAGAATAAAATTATATTATCTGACTTCTGAGGGACATCTAGGTAGTATAACGGGTGGAATGCTAGACACCTGGAGTAAGGAATACCTGAATTAAAATTTAAATCTGGCCTCAGATACAAACTGTGTAATTCTAAACAAGTCACTTAACCTTGTGTGCCTCAATTTCCTCATCTGTAAAATGAGCTGAAGAAGGAAATGACAGGTCACTCTGGTTTCTTTGTCAAGAATACTTTCAAATGAGTCAGAGTTGGACATGCCTGAAAAACAACTAAACAACAAACAAAAGAAGTGGTTTCAGTGAACTAAGACAGGTGAAAGGGAAATTATTTTATCAATGTGAAGAACACCCCTCTCTCTCTTCGCACAAAATGGAATATTTCCTTTTGGGTGAAATAAAGATCTCTGTAACTGGAAAATTCTCAAATAATAGCAGAAGATCTACCTATTAAAAGTGTTATAGAAGGAATTTTTTGTATTGGATCAGATATGACAACATTATGGTTCTTTTTCACATAACTATGTAAATATGAATATACATATGGTTGGGATCTTCTTTGGACCTGAGGGGGCTATATCTAACAGTGCTTTGGAGAGTTGAGACTGCTTTCTACCTAGCTCTAGGCTCGATTACCCACTTCCAACAGATGCTGTTTAACCATTCTGGGCTAATTGTGGATCTTTCCTATTCCATTCTTGGGTGAAAGTTCATTCCGTTGGGAGCTTTTATTGTCCATTCATTACTTGTGGGATAATGACATAGCTTTGGTGCTAGTTGGATGGAGAAGGAACTACCAATTAAGATCCTTGTTATAAAGTGTGGATCACAGAACTTTACTTATCATTTGCTTTCTTATTGTAGACTGGATTTATCATTACACAGATTCCATGGAATTCACCTTTTACTCTGATATTATGCTCTCTGTATTATAAATTTCTTTGCCCAGTCTTCTCTCTGAATTGCCATTGAAACTTAAAGATCATGAGTTTTGCCAACTTATGTATAGATACACACCCTATATGTATTTATTCTTATAGGTATAAAGTGAACTCATTGAGACCTTCTCTTTTATTTGTGGCCTCATTGCTCAGAATGTGCTTGATATGTTAGTTTATACTCTTTCTTCATTGGTTTGCTTCATGTCAAAGTAATTAAAATTATATATTTAGTACCTTATGATCACTTTCCACTTTTGTCAACAGTTACTCCCAATCTCATCCCTATCCAAACTTATAAGCCATAAGCATGAGCTACTATTTGTTTTGCTTTTGGTTCTGTACCATTTATATTTATGCAATGATTTATTTAGCTTATTGTGAAATGATGTGATAAACTAATGTAAGATGGGTCTGGATCTATTTTTGATTAAACTACTTTCCAATTTGTCCATTGGTTCTTCTCAAATTGGGAGGTATTAAGCAAATATTTTCATGAATTTATCAAATTTTGGGATATGAATATTAAATGCTTCCATTTCTTTTATTGAATTTGTTCTCCTGATCAATTTTTCTCCCTTTCTTATCAATGTCAAGTAATTGTGGTATTACTATTTTATAATGTTGTTTGAAGATTGGACATATCAAGTCCTCTTAATTTATACTTCTTCACTCAACTATTATCCTTGAGTCTATAAAGATTTCATACCTCTAAAACTTTCCTTTAGTTCTATCTATCTCTATTAGGCATCTTATTGATAATTTGCAAATTTGTATTAAATTCTCAAATATTTTGGAAATTAATTTAATGCAATTGATTCATTATAATGATAGATTCCAACCACAGGCAAACAATGTTACTTTAATTATTATTTATCTTTATGTAAAGAGAGTATTGTAATCATATTATATAAATCATATGTATCCAGACTTTATGAAATCTTTTATCTCCATATGGTAAGGGTGACTCTTTGAGTCCCTGATACTGGGAGATGAAGTATCCACCTATGGTTGCATGTATTCTCTATCTTTATTAGCTCAATGGTTCTGTGCTTTCTTTTCTGTTACTTTCTTTAGTACCTAAACTGAGCAATAAATCAGTCATGAATATTGGAGAAGAATCCCAAGTCAGTGAGATATTGGAAGGGAGATGTTGAGCAGTGAGAGGTTAAATTCAATGATCTGGTGAGCTAGTCTCAGTTACACTGTCTATATAAATAAACCTTTGATTATTCACCTATCGCCTTCAACTTTCACCTTCTATTTGTCCCTTTTAAAGATATGAAATTTTACCATATCTAAAATTATATTATAAAGCATCAGACATCAAAATTGTCTGGTACTGGCTAAGAAATAGAGTGGTGTGGGTGGCTAGGTGGCACAGTGGATAAAGCACAGGCCCTGGAGTCAGGAGTACCTGAGTTCAAATCCAGCCTCAGACACTTAATAATTACCTAGCTGTGTGACCTCAGGCAAGCCACTTAACCCCATTGCCTTGCAAAAACTAAAAAACAAACAAACAAAAAAAAAAAGAGTGGTGGATCAGTGGAATATGTTAGGTTGCTAGGTGAAATAGCAGGAAATGATTATAGTAATCTGCTGTTTGATAAACCCAAAGAGTCTATCTAGTAGGATAAAAACTCTTTCTTCAATAAAAACTCTTCAGAAAAATTGGAATTTAGTATGGAAGAAACTTAGATAAGACCACCCCACACCCTATACCAAGATAAGATCAAAATGGATACAGGATTTAGACATAAAAAACGATATTATAAACTAGAAGAACAAGGAGTAGTTTATCTGTCAGATCTATGGAAATGGAAGCAGCTAATGATCAAGGAAGAGATGGAGAACATCATTAAAAACAAATTAGATAATTTTGCTTCCATTAAATTAAAAGGCTTTTGCACAGACAAAATCACTCTAACCAAGATCAAGAGAAATGTAGTAAATTAGGATACAATTTTTGCAGCTAGTATTTCTGACAAAGGACTCATTTCTAAAATATATAGAGAACTGAGTCAAATTTTCAAAAAAAACTAGCCATTCCCCAATTGACAAATGGTCAAAGGATATGCAAAAGCAATTTGCAAATGAGGAAATCAAAACGATCCATACTCATATGAAAAATATCTCTCAATCACTAATAATTAGAGAAATGCAAGTTAAAACATCTCTGAAATACCACCTCATACCTCTCAGACTGGCCAAGATGATCAGAAAGGACAATGATCAATGTTGGAGGGAATGTGGGAGGTCTGGTACTAGTACATTGTTGGTGGAGCTGTGAACTCATCCAACCTTCTGGAGAGCAATTCGGAATTATGCCCAAAGGGTAAAGAAAATGTGTATACCCTTTGATCCAGCAATACCACTAGGGTAAAAACATCACTTGTACAAAAATATCCTTAGCAGCCCTGTTTGTAGTGGCAAACAATTGGAAATTAAATGAATGTCCTTCAATTGGGAAATGGGTTAACAAACTGTGGTATATATGTATGTCATGGAATACAATTGTTCTATTAGAAACCAGTTGGGATAGGAATTCAAGGAAAACTAGAAGGATTTGCATGAGCTAATGTTGAGTGAGATGAGCAGAACCAGAAAATCATTGTGCACCCTAACATCAACATGGGGGCAATGATCAATCTTGATGGACTTGCAACAATTAGGGACAATTTAGGGCTATCTGTGATGGAGAATACCATCTGTATTCAGAGAAAGGATTGTGGAGTTTGAACAAAGACCAAAGACTATTACCTTTAATTTAGAAAAAACCTGTTCTCTTATTATGTAATTTTGCTATCTCTTATACTCTATTTTTCTTCCTTAAGGATATGATTTCTCTCTTATCACATTCAACTTAGAACAATATATACATGGAAACAATGTAAAGACTAACAGACTGCTTTCTGTGCAGGGGTGGGGGAGGGATGCAAGATTAGGGAAAAATTATAAAACTCAAAATAAATGAAATCTAAAAAAAACCAATATGGAGTTTTGTCTTTTTAATTTAGATGGTGGTGATACTGCATTCTAAACAGACATATTTTCCCAGAACCTTTTAGTTTTCCTCAGGTTTTTCTTATCTATTCCTTCCTCCTAACCCCAATTTTATCCCCTGTCTATTGGCTTTAGGATCATACTAAAATCCTCAGTTCAATATTTCTAGCTTCTGTCTAACTTCCCTGTCTCATTTTGTATTATAGGTCTTATTTTACCATGTAATGACAGGGATTGTCTCACTTTTCTGTGTGTGTCCTTAGTGTCTAATGTATAGTCTATGCTTCAAAATATGATTTCTGATTGTTTGATATTATTTTCTTTTAGCCACATTCTTTTCAAGATAAACTAGCTTCTTAGTTATTCCCCTTTTATCTATGATCTATGTCATGCCTACCCATCTTTGTATAAAATGATTCTCCATATTTGGAATAAATTCTTTCCATATGTAGTAGAATACCTAGTTTCCTTCAAAAGAGAACTATTAGCACTCTCTTCTTGAAATTACATTGCATTGCATTGTTTATGATTTTATACACTTTTTCACATATAAATTGCATCATCCCAACATAATACAAGCTTTTTGAAAACTTCATGGAGACCATTTTATGTTTATCATTGAAATTCCAGTGCCTATCAACATCTTTTGCACTAATGGACACATAATGATTACTCATTGGATTAAATTTTATTCAAGAGATAGGTACTGTTTCCTATCATTTGAAAAATACAAAATTTGGGGACAGCTTCCTGGTTCTCATTAAATATAGCATTAGTTTGTTCTGCTCATGGTGAGTTCATTGAAGCAACAATTTTTTCCCTAAAATCCTCTTCATTAAAGATTCAAGTTTTAAATGATTGGCTAGATAATTTCATCAAATGGCAAGTTTAGTATGTTGGGCCATTCTTTGATTAAATCCAGCATAGGATTCAATAATACAAAAGGTCCTAGGTACTTTTGAACCATTATATGATGGTTTTGGATATGCCCATGAGAAATCAGGCTATGGCTCTCTTCATGCAAAAATATTTTTTGTCTGTTTTTTTTCTCCCCATATACATATAGTCTTATTAAATCAGAATAATTGCAAACTTTTGCTTTCTAGATCAGGAAAAGTCAAATTGAAATTCAATTTTAGCAAAGGTAAAGTTTTACTTTATTGTTTATTTTAACATCTTCAATTCCTAGATATCTCTACTATGTGCTTCCCCATATCTAATGAAAGTTTACACACACACACAAACATACACACACACACATACACACACACTCACAAATTTACATGGACCTCTTTTACTATTGTTAGTATCACAGTACAGAAAGATTTGAACTTATCTGAATATTACCAGGGACCAATGTCTTTCTGACCCTGTGCTCTTTTGTGATCCCAATAACCAGGAAATTAAACATAGAATCATATTCCCATTCCCAAAAATTAGGCATGATGAATTTAATAAAAATCAGCAATAGAACTAAAATATATCTAAATATGTTCTTTCTCTTGTATCTATTACATTTTATATAATTTTCTTTGCATGTGTTTCTGGGGACAGAAATAGTCTATGGTACAGATCTGTTATTTCATTGTTCTGTGAAACTCTTGATGTAGTTTCTAGTGATATTAATAGGTAAGCCAAAAAAGTACAATCTCAGTTGCCTAACTGAGATATTATGTGACTTGTCCAAGATCATACCATATTTTTTTCAGAAGAATAACTTTATTCTTGGGAATCTATGTAAGGGAAATTATACTAAGAATAATAGCCTATTTTTGGATAATATTAGAATGGTAGACATGTCAGTAACAAAGCATGAAAAATATCTAAGAAAGACCAGGACCAAAAGAATTTGCTTATCTCTAGTAGTATTGCTATTGTTCTAATAATTCCAAACAAAATAAAGCAAAGCAAAATTATTAAATGTGCCAATTTAACTACTTGCGTGGTAATGCCTCATTTATGTATAGGTCACTTATTTCATGACCCTGGCTTTCCACAACACAGTTAAAAACCCAGAAACAAAACTCAGACCACTTAATAAGGGATATTTGCTGAATCATCAGAAATCTATAATTAGAGATGACATGAACTAATCCCTTCATTTAAGATTGGCAAACTAAGGAAATAAAAGTGGTACCCTGTTCCATATCTTACTGCCCCAGTACTACAGAAATATTGAGACAAATATACTGGTATTACTAATATTCACAAGTGTTATTTCTTTGTAGTACTTTGTACTATATTCTTTGTAGTATTCCTAGAGAGTAGTTGTTAATTTAGGCAATTTCTAAATTTGGGGATTTGAGTGAATAGTAGCAAAACTATTTTTGTGGATGTTACTGGGGTAGGGATGATATGTGATGCAGTTCTATGATTTTATTGCTATGGGGATCTCCTGTAATAGATAAATAGGTAAGCTATAAAATAAAATCTCAGTTGCAGGTAATATATGGATAAGAAATTATCCTTTGTAAGATGCAATTGACTCATATTAGTAGCTTTTTTCTTAGTTCATTTTTCTGGGTGCTTCTATTTCTACATCAAAAAGAAAACGAACGGCAAAAATGGAAACAAAGCAGGACTTTGCACTTAAATGAAAAACAGGCAGTTTGGAATAATAAAAACATTCTGTTTCCCCAGATGAAGACATTGTTCCAATTCAATCTCTGTTGGTGATCTTTTGGATCAGTTCAGAGTCTGTGAAAATACATTTTTTTCCATTAATTAAGCCATTGTCTAATGTTAATGAAATCTCTGACTATGCCAGAATGCCATCTTTCTTTAGGTATGTTGAGACATAGTTCCTTTATTTTTTATCAACAAAAAATTATGACCTGCATCATGGAGATGCAGGTAATAAACCTTCCCTCTTACCCCCCCTCCTTTTTATTTAGAAGAGACAATTTTTTAAAATGACCAACTAGAGAAGAACTGAGTAGAAACTTAATTTACCTTTGGCATTACATTTATCTATCAACTAAAAAGAGATCCAGATCATGTACATAGAAATTTTTTTCATATCAAGCTCAAGAAATCATAAACAATATTTCTACTTTTCCTCAGGGTCATGTTTGCATTTTTCCAAGCATTAACTCTTTTTTTTTTAGGTTTTTGCAAGGCAAACAGGGTTAAGTGGCTTGCCTAAGGCCACACAGCTAGGTAATTATTAAGTGTCTGAGACTGGATTTGAACTCAGGTACTCCTGACTCCAGGGGTAGTGCTTTATCCACTACACCACCTAGCCGCCCCCAAGCATTAACTCTTGAAGTCTCCAATGTCATCCTTAACCTTTCTCTCTCTCTCTCTCTCTCTCTCTCTCTCTCTCTCTCTCTCTCTCTCTCTCTCAATCTTTCCAACACCCATCTCTCACTCTGTCTCTCTCCCATGTCTCTGTCTCTGTCTCTCTCTCTCATCTGTCTCTCTCTAGATTCCTTCCTCTTCCTATTTTACCCTTTTGTTCATTGCTCCCTAAAAGTACAATATGTTTGCCTCCATGAAAATTCTCCTGAAAAGAGCAAATAACAAAAAAAATATCCTTTTTTAAAAAAATAACCATCTCTATTATTCCTTTTATTATTTTTGATAATTTACTCATTCTTTTGCTAGTTCATTGGCCTTTTCCATCCAACCTTAGTATGGGCATCCCCCAGCACTTGTTTCTGGATTTTCTTTTTTCTTTAACTGTCTTTTTTGTGAAATTAGTGATTTGATTATCTCTAAATAGAATCAATGTACCCAATAAATGTTAAGCATTTTCTATATTTAAGAAATTGTAGTAACAACAAGTTACTCAATGTCAGGTACTGGCAAATATATGCATGCTAGAGACAAAGATAAAAGTAAAAGGAACTTGTTTGTACTGGGGAGGAGGGAATGAGGGAGGATGCAAAATGTATTTAAGCAAATAAATTGCAGGTATAAACAACGAAATTTCAGAAGGGAGAAAATGCCTAGACCTTGAGGCATGAGGAAAAGTCATTGGGAAGTAGTAGGAGTCACTTGAGCTGTTGAAGGAAAGGAGGGATTTGATGAAGTGAATTTGTGGGAAAAGTGCATGATACACCACCGTAGGGAAAGAATGTTACTTACAGGTCGGTTTTACTAGAATGAATTGTACTAAAAGGCAAATGAGAAAGCAAGTAGAAGCTAAATTCTATGGAATTTTAGATGTCAGGCTCAGGAGGCACCAGACACAACATGGAGAAGTTGAAAATCTTTGAGTCAGAGCAGTATGTTGGGAAATAATATGAATATCAAATTAAAAAAGATGGATTGGAGAGAAGAGACTAGAAACTGATAGTCTAATTTGACAATTATAGTATTCCAGGTAAGAGATTGTGGAGGACAATATAGATGACCATGCTCATTTCAACAAGGAAAACAAGGAGCATTGAATATGCCTATGTATTCATTGTGGTAGGCTGAAAAATGTGACATTCTCTTAAGGTCTCTTATCCCTTTTTTACTTCTCTATCTTTATTGCATAGAGGAAAACACAAAGGTTCTTGGTATAAAGCCACTAATCTTTCATGATAATGAGATAAATTCAAGAGGGCAAAGATCCCAGTTCTACATGGCTTACATTGTCTGTACAGATTAAGGAAAAAACATAATAAAAATAGAAATAAAATTCATGAAATTTTCTGAGCCTGAAGGCATTCTTTTGATTGCATACTTAAAAGGGTAATTTCTCTGTCGGGTGAATTTGGCATGATTAATTATTCCAAGTTTCTCTTCTTTCTCTCATACAATATAAACATATATAGATATACAAATGCAATCAATCATAATTTCTTATTTGAATACTAGATTCATATTACAGCATATATATGTATATATATATAAAACATAGATTTACATATCTATCTATCTATAGCTAGATATGTATATATGTCCATAAGCAACTTAACCTTAATATAGCCACTAAATTAGCATGGAACAGGAATACACACATACATACACACACACACACACACACACACACACACACACACACAAAACACATTAGCATATGTGTGCAAATATTTAATTCTAAATTTGAAAGTTTTTCTGATCTACAAATATACCTGAGTAGCTACAATTTTATCTGGTTTGAGTTTAAACAATGAAGCAAGGAATGTTGCACTAAGTAATTCACTGCAAATAATTTCGATGCCCACAGAACCTTAGAGAAGTTCTTTCAGCACAAGTTCTGAAAACAAAAATGAACAATTGTAAATTCTCCATAGATCCTCAAATCATCTCCAAAGTTCTGTACCTATTTTTAGACCTCCAATTTCCCAAAGACTGAACTTAGGACAAAATATAAAGAATTTAAATTACAATTCACAGAAAGATAAAGCTGAATGCTTCTTTGCAAATTGCAATACAGGCCCTAATAACAATGCCCGCTGAATTCTCACTGGATAAGGATATTGTGATTTCATTTTGTCTTTCTGTTAGAAAAGGTTGTTATCAATGTGCTTTTGGTTTACCATCTAATTTGTAGGAATTAAAATCCTCAGAGGGACTCTTTGTTATAAGGGACTGGAAATAATTGAGTTGCACAAAGTCAGCACTTACAAAAAGGAATTATTTAGAAAACTTTGGGATCCCTTCAATTTGATCTATAATAGCTGATATATAGAGTTTTCAGATAAGCACTAGTTTCACATGTTCTCTGCTAACAAAAAAAGTCAGGCAGGCACATTTCTCTTAAGATTAGGGTGCACTTTTCCTCATTAAAAGAAAAAGGTCCATAGCTTCAAAGTCAGAGATCAAAAGTATGTACTTACTCATAGTGAATTTTAGCTGGCAATGGTGTTAGGTCCACATTAAGGCTTTTCTCTACCTTTCATAGTCAAATACAAAATGACCTTTCTCCTCTTTTCTTCAGCATTAGAAAACTATCTTAATTAATCATAAGACTCATAAAACTGAAAATTTCCAAATCTTCATAAAACAAAATTTCCTCTGAGTTTGATCATAAATACAAATTCCCATGAAAGTGATTTTATTAGGAAAAACAAGTATTACACACAACTATCAATAGACTGACATTCAATTTTAATGAAGGTTAAATGAGATCATTTGAACTCTACCAATAAGTATCAGCATTTCTTTCTTTAGTATCTTTAACCAATCTGTTTTTGACTTATTATTCATGAGTGTTCAGTTAGGTCTTAAGGTCAAAGGCCTAATGATGCATCTATTGTTAATTGGAGACTGGGAAAGGTGGTGATTAGACACATACTCATCTATGCCTCATTAACTGAGAGAGAGAGAGAGAGAGAATCTGTGAATTGCCTCCAATTTGGAGGTGGATGGAGGAAAAAGTACAAGTAACTCTATTGAAATATACTCAGAAATTATTTGTCACTGATATCCTATGTAATTATCCTCTAGCCTAAATCTTCCTTTCATATCAGGTGACTGAATAGCTACCCATCTGATCATTTTAAAGTGCATTATAAATAGTCTAGTATTACATGCATTCAGTTACTGAAATGGAATGAAAACATCACTGATTTAGGTGGATAACAGTATTGATTGATTTGTAGAGTGATTTTAACTTTATGTGGCATTTTTAAAGGCCTTTTATTACTTTTCTAAAATGTTTATTACTTTTTAAAAAGTATTAAAATATTCTCAAACTCTTCCTCATATGTCTTTGATAACTCATCATGCCAAAGCACTGGTTATTAAGTAAAGGATTCATTTCAATATTTGAACTAATTTTCCTTTCCTTCTGTATATTTTTCTTCACTTCCTATGCCTGATTTATATGAATATAGTTCATAGCATTACTTTAATATCTTGATAGAGTATCATTACATAATTCCCCTTCAAAAGGTCTTTTTGTTTCAAATGGACATTCCCAGTCTCAATGAGTAAATAAATAATGCTTTGAGTACTATTACTTCATTATAGATCTTAAAAACAATCTATTTTATAGTATACTTGAAAAATGTAGACATTAAAGAGATTTTGTTACCTTGTCCCCTAGTTTTCACTAGTTAATTGAAGTTGAATGGTTTTAGGTGCTTCTTAGTGATTTTATAACTTTCAGTGACCCTAACACTAGCTACAGCTGTTCTCCTTCATGTAATTTTAAACACTAGCTCTTATTTTTCAGACATGCTGATCATTTATTGCTAAAATCATTTAATGAACACTATTCATCTTTACATGTAATTCAACACAGAAATAAAAAAATTGAATTAAACTTCTCTACTTCAACATTAAAAATGTGCTTTTATGAGAAAATTAATATGAGAAAGTGCATTTTTATATATTACTAAATTAAATTTGGAAGAAGAATCAAATTAGAGCATAGCCTTTCCCCTATGCCAGTAAATCTGTAATTGGGTTCCATTGAAAAAAGGTCAAAGACTTCTAATTCAAATAAGTTTCAGTTTCACAGCTTACTAATTATTATAAATATTTTAGAGGAATTGTGTGAAAAAAAATTCTGCCCCATTTTGCACTTAATTAATTCTATCTCTTTCCTTCTTCCTCCCCTCCTCTCCTCCCCCTCTCCTGTCTGTCTCTGTTGCTGTCTCCATTTCTCTCTCTCTCTTTTTTTCATCTTTTCCCTTCTTCCTTTCCTTCTCTTTCTCCTTCCCTCCTTTCTTTTCTCCCATTCTCCCCATATCTTTCTTGAAATGGTTTGTGTCTTGAAGCTAATAGTGCTTTTGCGGTGAAAATATTTCCAAAAAAAATTTTAGGAAGTCAAATGTATTCATATGTACACTCATTTTCTATTCATATAGATATTGCATGCATCATGTGAATCTGGAATAAAATGAATGTGAACAAAAATGATGAAACAATATTGGTTGCTTGAGAAGTAAGCTTATGGCAGAGACAAGATGGCGACAAGAATGAATGGTGTCTTAGGCGGTCTCTCATAAAACTCATAAGCTAAGGACTCTAACTAAATTTTCAAGAGACAGACCCTACAAAGGGACCCAATGAGGCAGTTCTCCAATTCAAGGAAACATGGAAAAGAACAGAAAGGCTCTGCTCTCTGGGTTGGAGGGGCAGCCAGCCAGAGGGGTGCCCTGCCAGATTGAAAGAACTTCAGTCTCCTAGAAGCAGCCCCAGGGTGCTGGGAGCCACAGCTCTCAGCAGCAGGGGAGTTTCCTGAGCTATGCCCCAGGGAGCACCAAGCACAAATTTGGGGAACAGCAGGGGGACCTCTGCCAGACTGAGCATGTGAAGCCCAACCCTCAGGGCACACAGAGAGCAGCAGAGTTCCAGGAAACAGGAAACAGAAGCAGGTGGAGCCAGTAAGCAGGAGCCCCCAGGGCATGAGCCCATTGAGCTGAGGGAGGGTAGTGAAGAGAGAGAGACTGCAGAGCTCTGTCCTCTGCCTCTGGAACAGGACTCTGGAGCTCTGACCACATTCAGATCCTGATCACAGTGTAGGCCCGCCCATAGAACAGCAGGGCCCCCCCCACCTCAGCCCCGTGGCAGAGGGGGTGCTTATGGTCATTCACAGACCAGGAGGGAGGACAGAGCCTCACATACTGAGACCCTTGTGAGAGTGTCCTGAAAGCTCAGGAAGCACCCCAAAACCAGGCTCAGTCTGGGAAAATGAGCAAGCAGAGAAACAAAAGGAACACCATTGCGAAATATTTTGCATATGAGCCCAAGAAGGATCAAAATACTCAGTCTAAAGATGAGGAAGCACAAGCTCCTGCATCTAAAGTCTCCAAGAAAAAACAGAAATTGGGCTCAGGCTATGACAGAGCTCAAAAAAGGACTTTGAAAATGAAATGGAGGAGTTAGAAGAAAAACATGAAAATGAAGTCAGCAGCCTAGTCAAGGAAATCCAAAAATATCCTGAAGAAGATAGCATGCTAAAAACCAGCTTAGGTCAAAAGGATAAAACAGTTCAAAAAAGTTACTGAGGAGAAGAATGCTTTAAAAAAGCAAAATTGGCCAGATGGAAAAAGAGATAAGAAAACTCTCTGAGGAGAACAAATCCTTCAGATAATGAATAGAACTCAGGGAGATTGATGAATTTACGAGAAACCGGGAATCAATACTTCAAAACCAAAAGAATGAAAAATTAAAAGAAAATGTGAAACATCTCATTGAAAAAACAACTGATATGGAAAATAGACTTAGAAAAGATAATTTAAAAATTATTGGAATACCTGAAAGTCATGATCAGGAAAAGAGCCTTGACATCATTTTCAAAGAATTACTACAGGAAAATTGCCCTGATATTCTAGAACCAGAGGGCAAAATAGAAATGGACAGAATCCACAGATCCCCCCACCAGAAAGAGAACCCAAAAAACCAACCCCTAGGAATATTATAGCCAAGTTCCAGAACTTCCAAGTCAAAGAGAAAATATTACAAGCAGCCAGAAGGACACAGTCTAAATATTGTGGAACTGCAGTCAGAATCACACAGGACTTAGCAGCAACTACATTGGAACCTCGTAGGGCTTGGAATATAATATACCGGAAGGCAAAAGAGCTTAGAATGCAACCGAGAATCAACTACCCAGCACAAATGAATGTCTTCTTCCAGGGAAAAAGATGGACTTTCAATGAACCAGTGGAATTTCAAATGTTCCTATTGGAATGGCCAGAACTGAACAGAAGGTTTGATCTTCAAATACATGACTCAGGTGAAGCATAGAGATTGGAGAAGGGGAAGTATGAGGGACTTAATGACGATGAACTGCATGTATTCCTGTATAGAAAAATGACACTAATAATACTCATATGAACCTTCTCAGTTAATAGAGCAGGTAGAGGGAGCTTTTATAGTTGAAGCACAGGAGAAAGCTAAATTTGAAGAAAATTTATAACAAAGTCAAGTGAAATTTAGCATTCATCTTTGTGCTAAATCATTTCTCATGGGGGAAAAATGCTAACATGAGGTGTGGAGTTAAGAGTCTTGTATACTTTAGTCATAAAAGAATGAGTTGCAGATGTGGTATAAACCAAAAATATTGGCAAGGCTTGCTTTTATGTTGTGTAATTACTGACATGAACATCTAATTGTCAGTTTTTTCCTGTCTTCTTTTTGCCGAGACATTTCCTTTGAATAGAAAAGTTGAGATAAATAAAAGAAAAGGAAAAAATAAGGAAAGTACTTATTTGAAGATATTTTCTTTCCAGAAAGCCCTGAGCACTATACCTTGGGAGCGTTCCAGAAATTAGATAAGATTTATACTGGTCCTAAAGTGATAGAAACAGCAAATTGTAGGGGAGAGGGTGTTAAATAGATTATTCCAATAAATATGCATTTCAAGTCTAAGCAAAACAGGTCTTCATCAGAATTCCTGAAAAGAGATAAAAGTAGAGTTAAAATCTGCGTAAGTTTAAATACACAGATTATCTTGAAAATTTTTGGATGAATATCAAGGACTTCATTTTAAATATCTTCATTGTTTCTTTTTTAAATATTTGTTCTTGCTATATAATACCTCCATAATAAAACTTAAATAATTATTTAGTCTTTTCTGTGTTATTACCTTTAAATGTTTTGTAGACAGATATAACATTTCCTTTATGTTGTATTTTGTAAATTAAGTTCTCAAAATTATATCCTCTAATACTTCTCCATCAAACTTTTGAAACTAGTAAGTTCAATTATATTTCTACATAACTTTTTTATTTTAATATTTATTTATTCTCTTTTTGTACAAATAATGTTTTTTATGCATTAATAAAATATTCTTGTTTAAGAGTAAACAGAATACCCCTCCCCCCCACAAAATATAGACTTGCTTGAGTGATAAAGTAAAGGGGAGAGAAAAAAATTAAAATAAAAAAATAGTAATAATTGTAGGTGTGGTCAGGTGGCTCAATGGACGGAGCCCCAGCCCTGGAGCCAGGAGGATCAGAGCCCATATCCGGCCCCATACACCCAAGAATCACCTAGCCGTGTGACATGCAAGCCACCCCAACCCCACTGCCCTGCAAAAAACCAAAAAAAGGAAAAAAAAGATCCAAAAATAAAATAAAATACTACTAATAATAGTAGGTGTGGCTGGGTGGCGAACAGAGCATTGGTCCTTGAGTCAGGAGCACCCGGGTCCAAATCTGGCCTCAGAACCCCACCAATCACCCTGCTATGTGGCTCCAGGCAGGCCACCCAGCCCCATTTGCCCTGCACCCCCCCAAATAATAATAATAATAATACTAAAAAATGTGCTTCAGTCTTTGTTCCAACACCAAAAACTCTGTCGTGGGTGGATCCCATTCTTTTATGATAAGTCCATCGCAAAAGTTACTTCCATATTTTTCCACCTTTACCATTGCTGTTTGCAACTTCCTCCTTTCATATTTCTTCACTACCATGTACTATATTTTCTCTCTCCTTTCACTCTGAATCTGCTGTAGGGTAGCTGAGTGGCACAGCAGACAGATCCCTGGTCCTGGGGCCAAGAGGCCCCGAGCCCCCCACCACCCCTTAGGCCCAGCATCCACCTGGCCCTTTGTTCCCGGACAGGCCATCCAATCCCAGCCCCTTGCAAGAGGTAAAAAGGAAAATGTGTTATATTTGACCACTCTCCCCCTTATGGTCCATCCTCTCCTCCATCATTCACACCCCCCCCCCCTTCCCCCTTCCCCCGCCTTTTCTTCTTACTC
Source organism: Macrotis lagotis (assembly GCF_037893015.1). NCBI lineage: Eukaryota > Metazoa > Chordata > Mammalia > Peramelemorphia > Peramelidae > Macrotis > Macrotis lagotis. The sequence goes on along the minus strand of NC_133664.1, from coordinate 160,257,084 downwards.
CAAATGTCTATACCCTATTGAGTATATATGCTGTTTCCTCTCCTAACCACCTCTGATGAGAGTGAAGATTCTCCCATTCCCCCTTGCCTTCCCCCCTTCCATATCATTGCAATAGCTCATTGTAATAAAGAAAAAACTTATTATATGAGATATCTTGGCCTATTCCCCCTCTCCTTTTTCTTTCTCCCATTACATTTACCTTTTTTCTATTGACTTCCATTTTTACACCATATTTTATCTTCAAATTCAGCTTTCTCCTGTGCTTCAACTATAAAAACTCCCTCTACCTGCTCTATTAATAGAGAAGGTTCATATGAGTATTATCAGTGTCATTTTTCTATGCAGGAATACATGCAATTCATCAAGTTCCTCATATTTTCCCCCTCTCCTTCAATCTCCATGCTTCACCTAAGTCCTCTATCTGAAAATCAAACCTTCTGTTCAGCTCTGGCCATTCCAAAAGGAACATTTGAAATTCCCCTGGTTCATTGAAAGTCCATCTTTTTCCCTGGAAGAGGACATTCATTTTTGCTGAGTAGTTGATTCTCGATTGCATTCTAAGCTCTTTTGCCTTCCAGTATATTATATTCCAAGCCCTACAAGCTTCCAATGTATGTGATCCTGACTGCAGCTCCACGGTATTTGAACTGTGTCCTTCTGGCTGCTTGTAATATTTTCTCTTTGACTTGGGAGTTCTGGAACTTGGCTATAATATTCCTAGGGGTTGGTTTTTTTGGGATCTCTTTCTCTGGGGGATCTGTGGATTCTCTCCATTTCTATTTTGCCCTCTGCTTCTAGAATATCAGGGCAATTTTCCTGTAGTAATTCTTTGAAAATGATGTCAAGGCTCTTTTCCTGATCATGACTTTCAGGTATTCCAATAATTTTTAAATTATCTTTTCTAAGTCTGTTTTCCATATCAGTTGTTTTTTTCAATGAGATGATTCACATTTTCTTCTAATTTTTCATTTTTTTGGTTTTGAATTAATGAATCCTGGTTTCTCATAAATTCATCAATCTCCCTGAATTCTATTCTTTGTCTGAAGGATTTGTTCTCCTCAGAGAGTTTTCTTATCTCTTTTTCCATCTGGCCCATTTTGCTTTTTTAACGCATTCTTCTCCTCAGTAACTTTTTTGAACTGTTTTATCCATTTGACCTAAGGTGGTTTTTAGCATGCTATTTTCTTCAGGATTTTTTTGGATTTCCTTGACTAGGCTGCTGACTTCATTTTCATGTTTTTCCTGCATCTCTCTCATTTCTTTTCCCAGTTTTTCTTCTAACTCCTTCATTTGATTTTCAAAGTCTTTTTTGAGCTCTGTCATGGCCTGAGCCCAATTTCTGTTTTTCTTGGAGTCTTTAGATGCAGGAGCTCGTGCTTCCTCATCTTCAGACTGAGTGTTTTGATCCTTCTTGGGCTCACAGGCCAAATATTTCTCAATGGTGTTCCTCTTTTTTCTCTACTTGCTCATTTTCCCCAGCCTGAGCCTGGTTTTGGGGTGCTTCCTGATCTTTTGTGACACTTCCACAAGGGTCTCAGTGTGTGAGGTTCTGTCCTCCCTCCTGGTCTGTGAATGACCATATGCGCCCCCCTCTGCTATGGGGCTGAGGTGGAGGGGGCTCTGCTGTTCTATGGGGGGGCCTAGACTGTTATCAGGATCTGAATGTGTTCAGAGCCCCAGAGTCCTGTTCCAGGGACAGAGGGCAGAGCTCTGCAGTCTCTCTCTTCATTCCCCTCCCTAGGTTCCATGGGCTCATGCTCTGGGGGCTCCTGCTTACTGGCTCTGCCTACTCGTTTTCCTGGATCTGGGCTGCAGAAAGACCAGGTTTCTGGCGTGTTCCCTGAGGGCTGGGTTTCATGTGCTTGCTCTGGCAGAGGTCCCCCTGCTGTTCCCCAAATTTGTGCTTGGTGCTCCCCAGGGCGTAGCTCAGGAAACTCCCCTGCTGCTGAGAGCTGTGGCTCCCAGCACCTTGGGGCTGCCTCCGGGAGGCTGAAGTTCTTTGACTCTGGTGTGGGCCACCCCTCTGGCGGGCCACCCCTCCAACCTTGGGGAGCAGAGCCTTTCTGCTCTTTTCCAGGTTACCTAGAGAAGGAGAACTGCCTCATTGGGTCCCTCTGTGGGTTCTGTCGAAAATTTAGTTAGAATCCTTAGCTTACGAGTTTTATGAGAGAGAGCCTAAGACAGGATCTGTTCTTGTTGCCATCTTGGCTCTGCCCCTCTATTTCTATATAACTTTAAGGAATTGGTGCTATTACTAAAATCAACACATATCTGATATACTGAGAATTAGCACCTTTTATTTCCTATATAATATGTTTCTGTGTTTTTCTTCCAGAGCTGGCTATCTTATTCTATAAATGTATGGTAGTTTATAAACACATGAGCTCTTTTAAATGTACAGAGAAAAAAGGTGTTATTTTATTCATTCATTTTGCAAAGGAAGGAATTGAACCTGGAAGAGGCTAACTGCTAGAATATTTCAGTTACAAAGGTACTAAATAGCAGAGTCAAAATTTGAGTCTGTTTCTCTGACTTTGGATTTAATATGTTTTTTGCTATATATCTTGCTCATTTCATTGCAACAAAACAACTTCTCTCATAAAAGTAATTTAAAAGGTCAACTTCAGTTATCATACTTTTATTAAAAAGTAAAATATTTTTATTTTTTGAAAATATTTTTATTACATGTTCTTTCTTTCCATATTTTGGTGAGAGGAGACAAGAGACAGTGTGATTTTACAAAATTACTGAAATGTCAGAGTGAAAAAAATACTTTCTTATTATACTCATACCTTCTTTGGTACTCTCTCTCCTTTCAGAAGACAGTTGAAAATTCAGGAAATTCAATTTTGTACTCTTATAATAAGAATTTACCTTTTTTTGATATGAAGTTACAAGTTATAGTTGTTTTTAGACTTTGAATGTCCTTATCTGCTTATTAAAGGCCCTGGGGTACCTAGATGGTGCAGTAGATAGAGCACTGGCCTTAGAGTCAAGAGGACAGGAGGAGTTCAAATTCAACCTGATTCTTACTAGCTGTGACCTTGGCAAGTCTCTTAATCCTGATTGCTTCACATCCAGGATCATCTCCAATCATCCTGATTCATATCTGGGCACTGGCCCAGATGACTCTGGAGGAGAAAGTGAGACTGGTGACTTAGAACAGCATCCCCTCACTCAAATCCAATTCATGAACTTGTTATGACATCACCCCCCCCCATGTTGCCATCTTCTTTGAAAATGAAGGACAAGGCATGACTAGGTGGTGTAGTAGATAAAGCACCAGACTTGGAGTCAGGAGTACCTGGGTTCAAATCCCATCTCAGACATTTAATAATTACCTAGCTGTGTGGCCTTGGGCAAGCCACTTAACCCCATTTGCCTTGCAAAAAAACCTAAAAACAAAATGAAGGACAAACATCATCATCATTATTATTATTACTACTATTATTAAAGGACTTAGAATGTGAATGAGAAGCTAGCATAGGCAGTGTAGTTCCACATTGGCACCATCTCTTATCTTTTCTATATGAATTTATTTACATTGATGACATAAGAGAATTAGGATTGAAACTTGGAGATCCCCAATATTCAAAATTTTTTGATAATTGTTAGAAAAATAGCCATTACTTGGTATATAGTCTACACTTTGAGTTGAAGTCTCTGACCAAAGAGAACAAGTCATATGAAAGAAGAACAGAATGAAGAAATTACCAAGCTTATTATTTTTTAGATGGAATTATGCTACTGTTTATGCTACTGAGAATCTTCTGTTATAAAAAGGAAAGGTCACAGTAGAGGCAGTTTTCAGGTTTGTTTGCTTCATTTTTTCCCTAATGATCTAGAGAAAGCCTGAAGATTTTCAGCTAGCAGAATTTGGCAGCATCTTCACTGAGGATTTCTGTTATGTTGTAAACTGGAGGTGAAGTCAGTTCATAGACTTTAAGATTTGGCAATGGGACCATAGAATATTATCCCCTAGAGAACAAAATCCAGCAGATAATATTAGAACAATCATTCAGTTAATCTACTAAAGTTTACTAAAAAGTTGCAGAGACTATGGTAAGCTCTAGGAATCAAAAGAAAAACATAAAACAGTACCTGTTCTCAAATCTAATGGGGGAGATGTATTATAAACAACTAAGTGCAAATGTGACATATAGAAAATAAATTGTGTGTGGTCTCTACAGAAAGACACCAAAATTGAGAATTTTTTATCCAGAAGATGAGACTTTATCTGAGAACTGATGGAAGCTAAGAAAAGCTAGAAGACACAGATGAGGAGTAAGAGCAATGTTGACATTGGGTCAAATAATGAAAATTATTTGGGACAGGAAATGGATTGTTATGTGCAAGGAACAACAAAGAGACCAGTATATTGAATTGCATTTGTGGAGTGGAATAAGGTTTAAGAAGACTTGAAAGGTAAGGGACCAAGTTGAGAAGTGCTTTAAGTATCAAAAAATTAATTTTATATTTGGTCGTGGAGAAATAAGGAAGCACTTGTGTTTATTGAATTTGGGAACCATTGGTAAAGGGCTAAAATTATGTGTTTCAACAATTCCTCTTCCAAAAGTGAGTTTCCCTCCACTGTTGGTGGAATTTTATTTTGTTTTCCTAGAAAGGGAAGACTTGGGTATTTATAGGCAGAAAAGAAGGAAATGATAGATAGAAAGAACATGAAGATTAGAAGTGGATTGGAGTTGATAGTGGTATAATGTAGATTTGCTGTCTACAAAACCCAAATAGTACAAATAATTTAAAAACTTTATTCTATACTTGATACTATGCACATTGATATAAGAGGATGTAAATTTCTTTTCCTCACAAGTCAGCTTTATCAAGGCTTTTATATCTTCATATATTTAAAAATATTTAAATCATTACTTTGTTTACAAAAATGAATTAGATTTTTTTTTTATTCTTCCTTCTAGCCCCTTATCCAATCCTTGGGAAGTCAAGTGATGTATTGATTATACATGTGAATCCATGTAAAACATGTTTTCATATTAATAATGGTATAAAAGTGTGAAAAAATGGAAGTGAAAGAAAATTATGTATATATATATATATATATATATATATATATATATATATATAAATGTATGTATATACTTAAATTTACACCCAGAGTTCATCAGTTCTCTCCAGAGGTGGGCTACAATTTTCAACATGAGTCCTTTGAAACTGTCTTGGATCTTTGTTCACTGTACTGACCAAAGTAGCTAAGTCTTTCACAGTTGAACATAATTACAATATTGCAATTACTGTTTACATTGATTTCTTTGTTCTGCTCACTTTATTCTGAAGTTTTTCATATAAATCTTTCCAGGTTTCCTGAAATCATTCCTCTTGCCATTTCATACAAACAACAGTATACAGTCACAATCATATATCACAACTTGCTCAGCCATTCTCCAATAAATGGACAGACTCTTAATTTTACCACAAAACAGCTGATACATTTACATATATATATGTATATATATAAACATACACACACACTTGTCCTTTTCATATTTCTTTGATCCCTGCAAAATAAATCTACTTATGTTATTGTTAGACCAAAGGGTATGTACAGTCTTATAGATTTTGAGATAAATTTCCAACTTGTTTTACAAGGATGTTTAGACCGGTTTATAGCTCCACAAAGAGTGCATTATTGTCCCTATTTTCTGCATCACTTCCAGCATTCATTATTGTCCTTGTCTATCCTGTTAACCTATTAGAGAAGCATGAGGTGATACTTCAGAGTTGGTTGAATTTGAATTTCTTTAATTACTAATTATTTAGAACATTTTACATGACTATGGATAGTTATGATTTTTCTTCCAAATGTTATTTGTTCATAACCTTTGACCATTTAACAACTGGGAAATGTCTCATTTTTAATTTTTTTAATTTTATTTTTTTATTCTGAAGTTAAGAAATAAAACAAACATTTCCATAGCTTAGTCGAATTAGAAAAAAAAGATGATTGTAGATGAAACTGCAACTCTACTAGGTACAATTTGCTATTCCTTTTAGAAATAAAATAAAGTTTCATGTAACTTTCTTTTTTCCTGTTTTCTTCCCTTCTCCCTTGCTCTGGAGAAAATTGTCATTAAAAATGCACATACATGCAAACTTATAAGTAGATATATGTATTATGTGTATATGTGTATGTTTATGTACACATACATGTATATAAGATCATTTTCCACATATTCTATTTTTCAGTATTTAAATCAGTCTCCTACATTATTTGAAATTTTATTTATCAGAGAAAATTGTTATAAAAATTGCTGATACTACTTCATTGTCTATGGTATTTTTAAGAAAATGTATTTACTCTGAATATCTCTTTTAATCAGGACTATTTTTGATTTTTCTTTGTCTAAGGGTGATTTTTGATCTTGCTTTATCTAAGATCACAACTGCTATCATTTTTTTTTGTTACCTCAACTGAATTATAATAGATTCTGTTCTAGTCCTTTATTTTAACTCTTTCTGCATCCTTCTGCTTCAAGTGTGTCTCTTATAACATATTGTTGGATTTGTATTTCTAATGCTGTATGTATACTATATGCTTCCATTTAAGGGTGTGTTCATCCTATTCACATTCACAGTTATGATTATTAACTGTTTCTCTTTCTTTATCCCCTCTTTCTCTTTCTCTCCCTTGTCTTTCTCTTTTCAATAGTCTATTTTTCTGATTTCTGCTTCCCTTAATCTGCTTTCCCTTTTATCACTCTCTCCTTTCTCTTGTACTCCAAACTTAATACTTTCCTATTAGATGAGATAGAGTTCTTTTCCAAACTGATTGTGCTTATACATAATTATAAATATATATATATATTCTATATAACATACATAATGTATATTTAGATGTGTATACACACACACACACACACACACACACACACACACACACACACATATATATATATATATATATATATATATATATATATATATATTCTTCCCTCTTTCAAAAAAATCCTCGCATGCCTTTTTTTGGTAAGATAATTTCCCCCATTCTTGCTCTGATTTAAATACATGCCATCTGACTCCAAAACTAGCATGCTTTTTGCTACATCATAACGTAAATACAGATTTGAGACACTAAACCTGTCACTTGTATCACTTGTATAATGTCTCCAAACTCAATTGCTAATTAATTTGAACTTTTAATAAATAAACTATGCTAATGGAAGGAAAATTTCCTATTTTTATTAATATAAATATTTAAAACCAATGGCATGACAAGGAAAGATTATTAAATTCTAAAGCCTCTTCCCTTTTATTTTGGGCTCTAATAAATATTCAATAAAATAATTCCATTAAAATGACTGACATGGGGTGGCTAGGTGGCACAGTGGATAGAGCATTGGCCCTGGAGTCAGGAGTACCTGAGTTCAAATCTGCCCTCAGACACTTAATAATTGCCTAGCTGTGTGGCCTTGGGCAAGCCACTTAACCCTATTGCCTTGCAAAAACCTCAAAAACATGATTGACATGAAAAACCTTACATAAAATTCCATACTTAGACTGAATATATTCAACTTTATCCTTTCCTCTTGAAATCTAAATTATTAGTATTCTATATTTATCCATATCATTTAGTCCTCAAAGGAAATATAATTTGAGAGTTACACTGGGAATGGAAAACAATATATGGCTGCAATATTTCCTTCATCAGAAAATTAATCAGCTGAGGGGTTTCTTTATAGGGGAATTTGGATAATTTTGATAACAGAGATACTTTTCTATATACATATTTGCCCAAGTGTAGATGTTTGAAGATGCTAAAAGATAACTTATTTCTACAAATGTATGTTCCCTAACTTTGTCATAGGTGACTATTACTCCATTGTTATAATACCTTCCTTAAATACATTATTTGTTATAGTTTGTAATGGGTAAATTTGATCAGGCTCTCCTAGATCAATTGAATTCCCTCCAACCCAGTTGATGAAATTACAGAAAATATAGGACAGATAATAGAAATAAGGAGGTGTTAAAGTCCTAAAGAAATGAGAAATGAGCTATATTCTACTACTTTTTTCATTATCAAATTTTACATCAGAAATGACAGAATGAGAGAAACAGTTACTCATTAGCTGGTCAAAATCATAGACATTCTCTTACTAAAGTTAGGGATAGTGATAGCAGCTCACAAGTTTTATTTTGAATTGGTTTATCACAGTGCTACTCAAAGAAATTATTACTTTTCCCAGCATTAATGGTTCAAAGTAATATAAATCTGATTTTAGAAATAGGGTTCATTGAATATATGAGCTACAATGCGTTGTTTATATAAGAATGATTAATTGAAGGTCAGTTATGTTATATTTAACTTCTCTATTAAGGGTGGTCTAGTCTCTATCACTGGTTCAAGCCTCCAATAATTGTGTTCCTCCACTTTAGTGGTTTCCTGCACCCCAGTTCTATTTAAATACTTAATACTCATAGTAGCTTAAATAAGGAATGTTTACTTCAAATGTATAACAAGAATGCACTATCAAAAGGAAAAAAGAGTAGTCATGTCTTCATTCCCTTCTTCTTTCCTTCCTGCCATTCTTCTTTTCTTCCTTTCTTCCAGTTGTGAAAGGAACAGCATATTAAAAATTGATACTGTCCTATAAAATACAGAAATAAATCTTATTCTACCCATGGGATATCTAATGAATGAGGAAATAGAACAAAACAAATACAAATTGAATCAACAAAGAAATTGATGAAAAAGGATAGATATGAAAGGGGAAAATGGGTCTTGAAAGAGTGAATCAGGCCTTGGGAAATATTTAAGGAAAAGGTGGTAGAAGGAACCCAAATGAATCAGTTGGAGAGAAACTTTAGAATACACATACACACCCACATTCACAGAGGTGCACACACACACACACACACACACACACACACACACACACACACAGCACAAACACAAAACACACACACACAGACACACACACATGCAGAGAGAGAGAGAGAGAGAGAGAGAGAGAGAGAGAGAGAGAGAGAGAGAGAGAGACTGAGGTAGGTTACTCTATGTAGAATTCTTAGTCTGTTGCTCTGGAGTCAATATGCTGGCAAAATATTTCAACTTTTTTACTTCCACTTTTAGCTCAAGAGGCAAGAGAATACTGGAGCCTTAAAAATTTCTTATTCCTGGATTCATAGTAAACTTTGGGGTTGTTCTGGCCAATGTTTTACCCTAGAGTGGGGTTTTAGGATTAAAGATTAAAGATTATTTTTGACTTATCCCAGAGGCTAGAAGTCCTGATTGGACGCTGATTTGTTCAGTTACATCAGTCTTTAATGCTTTTGTATAAAATAGAGATTGAAGCTGAGAAGTCATTAGACTCTCAGTCCCCAGATCACATTATAGACAGGTGTATCCATGTGATAACTGCAGTTTATATGTATTTATTGACAAATGAAAGTCATTGGCTGAAGCATGATATGATGGAACATTATATGACTATAAACTTAGTTTACTTCAGTTCAAATCATGTCTCTAATTTATTATTACTTGTGTGACTTTAGAAAATCATTTCAAACTCAGAGTCTAGGGTACAAATTTGAGACCTGCCCTGCAGAACATTATAAGTCAAACTCCATCTTTATCTAAGTGCTATACTTCTGTAATTGAAGAATGCTTTGTACAGCAAAAGAGTATGAGGATCCTGAAGATTATATTACTGAAGAGAGGATAAAGGGAATTAAAATGAGATAGTAGGAATAGAGGGAGTTAAAGGTGAACTTAATTAACATCCTTACATTTGTCTAAGCACCTGATCTGTCTATATTCTTCAAAGCAGCTTGTGAAGCAAAAACTGACAATGGCACATACAATTTCAGTAGGCAAGGAGGAGAGAAAGAAGTAGGTTATTTAGGAACAAAAAACAACTTGTCTCTCTTTTTGAGGAAAACACATAACTAGAGCCTCCTTGGAATCAAAGAAGAGTAGAGAGTTGATTATGACATGCTCCTTACTGAATTTTTAATTTCAGAATTTTATTATGCTTTGGGGAAATTTTACCATCATTGACTAATACTAGCTATAAATCTTTCTCTTTCCCTATTTCCCCCCACAAGTCTCAAAGACCTTAAGGTCAGCAATTCTTTGGAGATTAAGATTTGTAGTTTACAGAAAGCAGCGAGGGATATCCATACAAAGTACCCATTTTAGATCTGAATATGTATTTGTGTGTATACACACATACATATATTCATATATGTGGGAATATATATATATATATAATACATATATAAAACAATCAAATCAAGAGGCAGTCAAAAAATTAAAATGAAAAAGGAATTCTTTCCTCAAGAATATCTTCATAGCACCAGGAACATTCAGTTGAATGAGTTAACTTGCACCTGTCATATAGCTTTCAATAATTTCCCATAGCCACATCAAGAAACCATGACACTTGAGTAACAAGGGATATAATTAAGTACTGCTAAGACCCATATATATGGTCCTTATAAGTTTTCCATAAAATCCTACTCCTTTCGCCTTAGACTTACTTTCTCTTAAGGTGGTATCTGATAGATAGCCGAGGGGTGGATATGGACTGTGAGGGAATTCTATATTGAAGCCCAAATAGCAAAATAGAGTCTTTATCCTTAGAATTAGGCCTTATGCTTAATAGCAAATCAATTTATATCTCTTGGAAAGATTCTGCATGGTGTCATCATGGTGTCAGCATGTTGTCAATTGACTGTGCAATACTGAGAGGTCACTGTATGCTTTGTAAACTTGTTGGGTGAGTGTGAGTCTATAGGTCAGAGCTATATAAATTGCTGAATACTTTAACTGTCCCCTGCAAAAAAATGGAAAAAAGCAAAACATTTAAATTTCAAACTAACACAATTCAATTCAATAGTAATGTGTGTTTTTCATTTTTGTTTTATGTATTGCATAGTTATTTTCTTCAGTCTAACTTTGTGCCTTAGAAACAAGGCCTTGGAGGATTAGTAGTCAAATTGGCTCTCTTTCTTAGATAAAAGTATAATTGATGAATTTTGGTAATTCCGCTCTTTGGATTGAATTGTAGCATGGCAAGTGCAGGGTCAGAAAGGGCTATTCAGGAAATTTACCCTGAAATTCTTAGGAATAACAAAGGGGGGAAATGGCAGCCTTTCTTTTCTGGAAAAGTCTAGTAACCTGGCAATATGAGGATTTGCCCTTACTTTTTTTAAGTTGGTTATTCAGGTACAGCTTAATGTCATCTTCATCTTACTATTTACTGATTATTATATCCATTTTTTTGCCCAAATTCAGGTTAAATTTTCAGTAAGGAGTTCTACTGTCAGACCTGGATACAATTCTTTCTTCATATGCAGTCTAGCTAGACCATAGATAAGTCATTTTGAATGACCTGAAATGACCTGGAAAGTTCTCTAATATTATCTATGAATCAGAATCAATCGTTTATTAAGGGCCTACTATGTGCCAGTCCAAGAAGTTTCTTCATTTCTTATTAGCTCCTCTTTTTGGTTGAGTTTCTGTGAACATGCACCCCTCCCCCTGCTCCCCCCATCCTCCCAATATGCCTCTATGACTTCTCCACTCTAAATAGAAGGTAGAACAACAGACTTCTCAAAACAACATCCCTTTAAACAGACAAGGGTCAGAATTTGTCAGCTAACTATTCATTTTCCATCAGTTGTTTTATTAGTGTTTAAAAAAAAAATATATATATATATATATATTTAAGGCAATGGAGTTTAAAGTGACTTGTCCACTTATTAAATGTGTGATACTGGATTTGAACTTAAGTCTTCCTTACTCCAGAGGTCAAAGTATAGTTTGTCCAGCTATGACTGATTGGTCCAATGCAAGCTCAGAAGACTACCACAGATGGAGTAAAAATCCATCTGAACAATTGACATCGAGATATTTCTAGGTCTGCAAATATCACACTTCCTTTGTTTAAGACTCCTAGAGCACAGTGCTTTCTTTGATGCATATATATATATATATATATATATGTATATATATATATATATACATATATATATATATATATATATATGAATAGCTTGTTGAGCAGTCCTATGCCATCCTCTCTCATATCTTCCAAACAAAACGAAGGTTTTTCAGAGAGACCTTGAGATTGTTCTTGTACACACATGTGTATATACGTGCATAGACAGACACAAACAGATATGTGTGGGCATTTACACATATTGTACAAAAATCATTCCAAGTCAATTGGGAAAAGCAGGTATCACATAGTAGGTAGCAGGAGATTTAAAATAATTAAAGAATTCTGAGAGTTAAAATACCTGTGGTAATACAGTTTAGGCTCCTACCAATGCAAAGGTATGGAGGTTAAAAATGAATTGTATGTTTAGAACAGGTTAAAAAGATTGTTTCACCTAGACTGTAATATACATGATGAAAGATAACTACTTAAAAAGCCTAGTAATATAGGTTGGAGTAAAGTTGAGAAAGGCCTAAAATCAAACTCTAAGTTGCTCATCTTCATCTCATTCTTTATTTTGTAAATTATTTATTTTGAATTTCTCTAAGTCTTAATTGCATAATGTGGACTACATTTAGTGTCAGAGTGCTTCTGAAAAGATGTCACAATGGTTGGCCCTGAAATAAGAAAAATGTGGGAACTAGTTTGTTTGAGGCATCATTTTTCCCTGTGGTTTAATTAGAGGCCACTAATTAGGATTATCACGTGCTATGGTTTATTGTGAATTCTGATCACTAGACTGTGTTCCCAGGTGGCCTTTTTTGATCTTTCTTTTCTTTTTTTTTTTAAACTCTAAGCAATGAGTTTGAGTCTGGAAGAAGGGGGGGGGAAAGACTTTTGTGAAGCAATTTACAATATAAATGTATTACAGGAATCAAGAAGAATATTAAAAATTTTTTAAAAGAGGGTATTTAATGATAAAGATATTATTTTGGAAGTGAGAGAAAATCTAAATTAAGTCTTCTTATCTGCTTAACTTTTGTTTTAAACATAATTAATGCAAATTCATTACTGCATGATTATTATCCTTCAGCATCATTTTCTGCTCAGACTAAAAAATGGAAAGGTCTATGGCATTCATAATACAGTTTTCCAGAAAAGATTTTGTTTTACAATTAGCCTAGAGTAGGGAGAGCATATCCCTTATTTTAGAAATCTAGCTAGAGTAATAGTACCTCTGAGGCTGACTCAGGTATTGAGAAACCCTGCTTTCTCCTGTCAAAACTTACTTATTCCTTTTATCCCAAGGAGTGCTAAAGCTCTAGTGAAATGGTAGGCTGTGAATTTCAATTCCTGGATTTAAATGTTTGGGATACCAGCACAGAAATGCAAATTTTGCTTCAGTTTCTTTGGGAAATGTGAAGGTAGGAACTGGAGACATTTGGTGCAGTCACATGCAAGCTTTCAATGAGATGAGATCAGGGAATCCTCAGCCATATCTCTGCTTCAGTCTTATAATAAATTCATGACTACTATAAAAATTCAAGACTCTGAGCTTTATTAACCCAACCACAGCACTGAGAAAGTCAGAAGGGAATAATCTAAGGTTCTCATTTCATTTTTTTTCTTGAGGCACAAAAGGCCAATGTGATTCAACTTCTTTTCCACTTCCTTTCTCGTATGCTCCCACTAATAAGAAGTGATTTGTCAACTTTACCCTTACCAAAATAATGTAATATTGAACTTAGTCAATTTACTTGTTTATTCAATAAAAGGATAAAAGTAAAGAATTTAAAAAACTCATAAGAAATGAAATTTTTTCTTTAAAAATCATAAGGGAAATGGTTTAAAAAGTCAATCAGATGCAATTTTTGCTTTTAATGATTGCCACTTAATTTTCATTTTTAAACTCTTAATTGTGACCTTGGAGTAATCAATTTAACAAAATTTTACAAACCTTTTTCCCCTTAAGATTTTAAAAATGGGAGTGTTGTATAAACTTTGCAATTCTTCAATTCATCAGTTGTAATGAATCTAACTTCATTTAAAATGCTAGCATCAAAAAACAAACAAATAAATAAAATGCTAGCATCATTCCTAGGTCTAATTCCTCTCACTCAATACCCTGTAGGCATCTGCATTTATTGTCTCCTGTGTTTAGCCAGGACCAAATTACTGAAAGTAAGTATATGTTTATAGGACCAAATTATCATCCAAGTTTTTTTCTCTTCTCTCTTGTTTGTTTCCTAACATCTTCCTTCCTTTCCTTTGTTCCTTTATTCCTTCTCTCTGTTTCTGTCTCTGTCTCTGTCTAGCTTGTTTATTCTTATGTATGAGGAATTATGTTAATAGTTGGATCTATAAAAAGAAGGTGGTGACTTTGAATGAAATCACTTAATCCCTGAGTCTCAGTTAACTTATCTATGGAATGGAAAAGGACATCAAAAGGAGAGCACAATCATAAAGTGCTGTGTAAATCTGAAAATTCTATATAAATGTTGAAGTTTGTCTTTCATTCTCAAAAGAAAAAAAGACTACTACATAAGGAAGGCGATACTATGGCATGTATGTGAATTGGAGTGTGTGGTGGGGGTGGTTCTGTGTTAAGTCACTAGTCTCACTTTCTTCTCTGGAGACAACTGGGTTCAGTGATCAGAACTGGATCAAGGTAACTGGAGATGACCCTTGTTATACAAGGAAATCAGGGAGAGTTATAGCAACTGTATCAGACCAGCTATGGACAATGTTATTCCCATCCAGAAGAAGAAAAACAAAACAAAGCATAAAACAAGCCTCTAGAATCTGATGAACACTTTATTAAAAATTATCTCTCATGTATCTTTCATTTAATTCTAATTCCTCATATCAAAAATAGCTAATACTAATCTGTAAACATGTTTATCAAAATATGTATGTACATGGGGTGGCTAGGTGGCACAGTGGATAAAGCACCGGCCCTGGAGTCAGGAGTACCTGGGTTCAAATCCGGTCTCAGACACTTAATAATTACCTAGCTATGTGGCCTTGGGCAAGCTACTTAACCCCATTTGCCTAGCAAAAACCTAAAAAAGAAAAAAGTATGTACAATGCTAACCTGACTATTCACTGCTGAGGGGAGGAGGGTGGGAAGAGAGGAAGGAAGGAAATTTTTAAAATATGCATGTTCAAATGAATGAAAATAAATAATTTTTTTATAAAAACAAGGAAATCAGGGTTAAGTGACTTGACCAAAATCATACAGCTAGTAAGAGTCAAATGTCTGAGGCCAGCTCAGATTCCCCTGACTTGAGGGCTGTGCTATATCTATGCACTCTTTGCTATCCACCTAGCTACTATGTAATTATCTTCACAAATATAGATCTTAATGCTCCCTTTGAGATATATTTTCCAATATTAAAACCTTTAAAATATATAGACTACTTAACAATCATTCAATTAAAAAATATTTAGGTGACAGTGGGTAGAGTGCATCTTTCTGAGTTCATCTGATCTTAGACACTTACTATTACCTGGACAAGTAATTTAATCCTGTTTGCCTTAGTTTCCTTATCTGCAAAATGAAAAATGAATGTCTTCTTCCAGGGAAAAAGATGGACTTTCAATGAACCAGTGGAATTTCAAATGTTCCTATTGGAATGGCCAGAACTGAACAGAAGGTTTGATCTTCAAATACATGACTCAGGTGAAGCATAGAGATTGGAGAAGGGGAAGTATGAGGGACTTAATGACGATGAACTGCATGTATTCCTGTATAGAAAAATGACACTAATAATACTCATATGAACCTTCTCAGTTAATAGAGCAGGTAGAGGGAGCTTTTATAGTTGAAGCACAGGAGAAAGCTAAATTTGAAGAAAATTTATAACAAAGTCAAGTGAAATTTAGCATTCATCTTTGTGCTAAATCATTTCTCATGGGGGGAAAAATGCTAACATGAGGTGTGGAGTTAAGAGTCTTGTATACTTTAGTCATAAAAGAATGAGTTGCAGATGTGGTATAAACCAAAAAATATTGGCAAGGCTTGCTTTTATGTTGTGTAATTACTGACATGAACATCTAATTGTCAGTTTTTTCCTGTCTTCTTTTTGCCGAGACATTTCCTTTGAATAGAAAAGTTGAGATAAATAAAAGAAAAGGAAAAAATAAGGAAAGTACTTATTTGAAGATATTTTCTTTCCAGAAAGCCCTGAGCACTATACCTTGGGAGCGTTCCAGAAATTAGATAAGATTTATACTGGTCCTAAAGTGATAGAAACAGCAAATTGTAGGGGAGAGGGTGTTAAATAGATTATTCCAATAAATATGCATTTCAAGTCTAAGCAAAACAGGTCTTCATCAGAATTCCTGAAAAGAGATAAAAGTAGAGTTAAAATCTGCGTAAGTTTAAATACACAGATTATCTTGAAAATTTTTGGATGAATATCAAGGACTTCATTTTAAATATCTTCATTGTTTCTTTTTTAAATATTTGTTCTTGCTATATAATACCTCCATAATAAAACTTAAATAATTATTTAGTCTTTTCTGTGTTATTACCTTTAAATGTTTTGTAGACAGATATAACATTTCCTTTATGTTGTATTTTGTAAATTAAGTTCTCAAAATTATATCCTCTAATACTTCTCCATCAAACTTTTGAAACTAGTAAGTTCAATTATATTTCTACATAACTTTTTTATTTTAATATTTATTTATTCCTCTTTTTGTACAAATAATGTTTTTTATGCATTAATTAAAATATTCTTGTTTAAGAGTAAACAGAATACCCCTCCCCCCCACAAAATATAGACTTGCTTGAGTGATAAAGTAAAGGGGAGAGAAAAAAATTAAAATAAAAAAATAGTAATAATTGTAGGTGTGGTCAGGTGGCTCAATGGACGGAGCCCCAGCCCTGGAGCCAGGAGGATCAGAGCCCATATCCGGCCCCATACACCCAAGAATCACCTAGCCGTGTGACATGCAAGCCACCCCAACCCCCACTGCCCTGCAAAAAACCAAAAAAAGGAAAAAAAAGATCCAAAAAATAAAATAAAATACTACTAATAATAGTAGGTGTGGCTGGGTGGCGAACAGAGCATTGGTCCTTGAGTCAGGAGCACCCGGGTCCAAATCTGGCCTCAGAACCCCACCAATCACCCCTGCTATGTGGCTCCAGGCAGGCCACCCAGCCCCATTTGCCCTGCACCCCCCCAAATAATAATAATAATAATACTAAAAAATGTGCTTCAGTCTTTGTTCCAACACCAAAAACTCTGTCGTGGGTGGATCCCATTCTTTATGATAAGTCCATCGCAAAAGTTACTTCCATATTTTTCCACCTTTACCATTGCTGTTTGCAACTTCCTCCTTTCATATTTCTTCACTACCATGTACTATATTTTCTCTCTCCTTTCACTCTGAATCTGCTGTAGGGTAGCTGAGTGGCACAGCAGACAGATCCCTGGTCCTGGGGCCAAGAGGCCCCGAGCCCCCCACCACCCCCTTAGGCCCCAGCATCCACCTGGCCCTTTGTTCCCGGACAGGCCATCCAATCCCAGCCCCTTGCAAGAGGTAAAAAGGAAAATGTGTTATATTTGACCACTCTCCCCCCTTATGGTCCATCCTCTCCTCCATCATTCACACCCCCCCCCTTCCCCCTTCCCCCGCCTTTTCTTCTTACTCCAAATGTCTATACCCTATTGAGTATATATGCTGTTTCCTCTCCTAACCACCTCTGATGAGAGTGAAGATTCTCCCATTCCCCCTTTGCCTTCCCCCCTTCCATATCATTGCAATCGCTCATTGTAATAAAGAAAAAAAAAACTTATATGAGATATCTTGGCCTATTCCCCCTCTCCTTTTTCTTTCTCCCATTACATTTACCTTTTTTTCTATTGACTCCATTTTTACACCATATTTTATCTTCAAATTCAGCTTTCTCCTGTGCTTCAACTATAAAAACTCCCTCTACCTGCTCTATTAATAGAGAAGGTTCATATGAGTATTATCAGTGTCATTTTTCTATGCAGGAATACATGCAATTCATCAAGTTCCTCATATTTTCCCCCCTCTCCTTCAATCTCCATGCTTCACCTAAGTCCTCTATCTGAAAATCAAACCTTCTGTTCAGCTCTGGCCATTCCAAAAGGAACATTTGAAATTCCCCTGGTTCATTGAAAGTCCATCTTTTTCCCTGGAAGAGGACATTCATTTTTGCTGAGTAGTTGATTCTCGATTGCATTCTAAGCTCTTTTGCCTTCCAGTATATTATATTCCAAGCCCTACAAGCTTCCAATGTATGTGATCCTGACTGCAGCTCCACGGTATTTGAACTGTGTCCTTCTGGCTGCTTGTAATATTTTCTCTTTGACTTGGGAGTTCTGGAATTTGGCTATAATATTCCTAGGGGTTGGTTTTTTTGGGATCTCTTTCTCTGGGGGATCTGTGGATTCTCTCCATTTCTATTTTGCCCTCTGCTTCTAGAATATCAGGGCAATTTTCCTGTAGTAATTCTTTGAAAATGATGTCAAGGCTCTTTTCCTGATCATGACTTTCAGGTATTCCAATAATTTTTAAATTATCTTTTCTAAGTCTGTTTTCCCATATCAGTTGTTTTTTTCAATGAGATGATTCACATTTTCTTCTAATTTTTCATTTTTTTGGTTTTGAATTAATGAATCCTGGTTTCTCATAAATTCATCAATCTCCCTGAATTCTATTCTTTGTCTGAAGGATTTGTTCTCCTCAGAGAGTTTTCTTATCTCTTTTTCCATCTGGCCCATTTTGCTTTTTTAACGCATTCTTCTCCTCAGTAACTTTTTTGAACTGTTTTATCCATTTGACCTAAGGTGGTTTTTAGCATGCTATTTTCTTCAGGATTTTTTTGGATTTCCTTGACTAGGCTGCTGACTTCATTTTCATGTTTTTCCTGCATCTCTCTCATTTCTTTTCCCAGTTTTTCTTCTAACTCCTTCATTTGATTTTCAAAGTCTTTTTTGAGCTCTGTCATGGCCTGAGCCCAATTTCTGTTTTTCTTGGAGTCTTTAGATGCAGGAGCTCGTGCTTCCTCATCTTCAGACTGAGTGTTTTGATCCTTCTTGGGCTCACAGGCCAAATATTTCTCAATGGTGTTCCTCTTTTTTCTCTACTTGCTCATTTTCCCAGCCTGAGCCTGGTTTTGGGGTGCTTCCTGATCTTTTGTGACACTTCCACAAGGGTCTCAGTGTGTGAGGTTCTGTCCTCCCTCCTGGTCTGTGAATGACCATATGCGCCCCCCTCTGCTATGGGGCTGAGGTGGAGGGGGCTCTGCTGTTCTATGGGGGGGCCTAGACTGTTATCAGGATCTGAATGTGTTCAGAGCCCCAGAGTCCTGTTCCAGGGACAGAGGGCAGAGCTCTGCAGTCTCTCTCTTCATTCCCCTCCCTAGGTTCCATGGGCTCATGCTCTGGGGGCTCCTGCTTACTGGCTCTGCCTACTCGTTTTCCTGGATCTGGGCTGCAGAAAGACCAGGTTTTCTGGCGTGTTCCCTGAGGGCTGGGTTTCATGTGCTTGCTCTGGCAGAGGTCCCCCCTGCTGTTCCCCAAATTTGTGCTTGGTGCTCCCCAGGGCGTAGCTCAGGAAACTCCCCTGCTGCTGAGAGCTGTGGCTCCCAGCACCTTGGGGCTGCCTCCGGGAGGCTGAAGTTCTTTGACTCTGGTGTGGGCCACCCCTCTGGCGGGCCACCCCTCCAACCTTGGGGAGCAGAGCCTTTCTGCTCTTTTCCAGGTTACCTAGAGAAGGAGAACTGCCTCATTGGGTCCCTCTGTGGGTTCTGTCGAAAATTTAGTTAGAATCCTTAGCTTACGAGTTTTATGAGAGAGAGCCTAAGACAGGATCTGTTCTTGTTGCCATCTTGGCTCTGCCCCTCTATTTCTATATAACTTTAAGGAATTGGTGCTATTACTAAAATCAACACATATCTGATATACTGAGAATTAGCACCTTTTATTTCCTATATAATATGTTTCTGTGTTTTTCTTCCAGAGCTGGCTATCTTATTCTATAAATGTATGGTAGTTATAAACACATGAGCTCTTTTAAATGTACAGAGAAAAAAGGTGTTATTTTATTCATTCATTTTGCAAAGGAAGGAATTGAACCTGGAAGAGGCTAACTGCTAGAATATTTCAGTTACAAAGGTACTAAATAGCAGAGTCAAAATTTGAGTCTGTTTCTCTGACTTTGGATTTAATATGTTTTTTGCTATATATCTTGCTCATTTCATTGCAACAAAACAACTTCTCTCATAAAAGTAATTTAAAAGGTCAACTTCAGTTATCATACTTTTATTAAAAAGTAAAATATTTTTATTTTTTGAAAATATTTTTATTACATGTTCTTTCTTTCCATATTTTGGTGAGAGGAGACAAGAGACAGTGTGATTTTACAAAATTACTGAAATGTCAGAGTGAAAAAAATACTTTCTTATTATACTCATACCTTCTTTGGTACTCTCTCTCCTTTCAGAAGACAGTTGAAAATTCAGGAAATTCAATTTTGTACTCTTATAATAAGAATTTACCTTTTTTTGATATGAAGTTACAAGTTATAGTTGTTTTTAGACTTTGAATGTCCTTATCTGCTTATTAAAGGCCCTGGGGTACCTAGATGGTGCAGTAGATAGAGCACTGGCCTTAGAGTCAAGAGGACAGGAGGAGTTCAAATTCAACCTGATTCTTACTAGCTGTGACCTTGGCAAGTCTCTTAATCCTGATTGCTTCACATCCAGGATCATCTCCAATCATCCTGATTCATATCTGGGCACTGGCCCAGATGACTCTGGAGGAGAAAGTGAGACTGGTGACTTAGAACAGCATCCCCTCACTCAAATCCAATTCATGAACTTGTTATGACATCACCCCCCCCCCCATGTTGCCATCTTCTTTGAAAATGAAGGACAAGGCATGACTAGGTGGTGTAGTAGATAAAGCACCAGACTTGGAGTCAGGAGTACCTGGGTTCAAATCCCATCTCAGACATTTAATAATTACCTAGCTGTGTGGCCTTGGGCAAGCCACTTAACCCCATTTGCCTTGCAAAAAAACCTAAAAACAAAATGAAGGACAAACATCATCATCATTAATTATTATTACTACTATTATTAAAGGACTTAGAATGTGAATGAGAAGCTAGCATAGGCAGTGTAGTTCCACATTGGCACCATCTCTTATCTTTTCTATATGAATTTATTTACATTGATGACATAAGAGAATTAGGATTGAAACTTGGAGATCCCCAATATTCAAAATTTTTTGATAATTGTTAGAAAAATAGCCATTACTTGGTATATAGTCTACACTTTGAGTTGAAGTCTCTGACCAAAGAGAACAAGTCATATGAAAGAAGAACAGAATGAAGAAATTACCAAGCTTATTATTTTTTAGATGGAATTATGCTACTGTTTATGCTACTGAGAATCTTCTGTTATAAAAAGGAAAGGTCACAGTAGAGGCAGTTTTCAGGTTTGTTTGCTTCATTTTTTCCCTAATGATCTAGAGAAAGCCTGAAGATTTTCAGCTAGCAGAATTTGGCAGCATCTTCACTGAGGATTTCTGTTATGTTGTAAACTGGAGGTGAAGTCAGTTCATAGACTTTAAGATTTGGCAATGGGACCATAGAATATTATCCCCTAGAGAACAAAATCCAGCAGATAATATTAGAACAATCATTCAGTTAATCTACTAAAGTTTACTAAAAAGTTGCAGAGACTATGGTAAGCTCTAGGAATCAAAAGAAAAACATAAAACAGTACCTGTTCTCAAATCTAATGGGGGAGATGTATTATAAACAACTAAGTGCAAATGTGACATATAGAAAATAAATTGTGTGTGGTCTCTACAGAAAGACACCAAAATTGAGAATTTTTTATCCAGAAGATGAGACTTTATCTGAGAACTGATGGAAGCTAAGAAAAGCTAGAAGACACAGATGAGGAGTAAGAGCAATGTTGACATTGGGTCAAATAATGAAAATTATTTGGGACAGGAAATGGATTGTTATGTGCAAGGAACAACAAAGAGACAGTATATTGAATTGCATTTGTGGAGTGGAATAAGGTTTAAGAAGACTTGAAAGGTAAGGGACCAAGTTGAGAAGTGCTTTAAGTATCAAAAAATTAATTTTATATTTGGTCGTGGAGAAATAAGGAAGCACTTGTGTTTATTGAATTTGGGAACCATTGGTAAAGGGCTAAAATTATGTGTTTCAACAATTCCTCTTCCAAAAGTGAGTTTCCCTCCACTGTTGGTGGAATTTTATTTTGTTTTCCTAGAAAGGGAAGACTTGGGTATTTATAGGCAGAAAAGAAGGAAATGATAGATAGAAAGAACATGAAGATTAGAAGTGGATTGGAGTTGATAGTGGTATAATGTAGATTTGCTGTCTACAAAACCCAAATAGTACAAATAATTTAAAAACTTTATTCTATACTTGATACTATGCACATTGATATAAGAGGATGTAAATTTCTTTTCCTCACAAGTCAGCTTTATCAAGGCTTTTATATCTTCATATATTTAAAAATATTTAAATCATTACTTTGTTTACAAAATGAATTAGATTTTTTTTTTATTCTTCCTTCTAGCCCCCTTATCCAATCCTTGGGAAGTCAAGTGATGTATTGATTATACATGTGAATCCATGTAAAACATGTTTTTCATATTAATAATGGTATAAAAGTGTGAAAAAAATGGAAGTGAAAGAAAATTATGTATATATATATATATATATATATATATATATATATATATATAAATGTATGTATATACTTAAATTTACACCCAGAGTTCATCAGTTCTCTCCAGAGGTGGGCTACAATTTTCAACATGAGTCCTTTGAAACTGTCTTGGATCTTTGTTCACTGTACTGACCAAAGTAGCTAAGTCTTTCACAGTTGAACATAATTACAATATTGCAATTACTGTTTACATTGATTTCTTTGTTCTGCTCACTTTATTCTGAAGTTTTTCATATAAATCTTTCCAGGTTTCCTGAAATCATTCCTCTTGCCATTTCATACAAACAACAGTATACAGTCACAATCATATATCACAACTTGCTCAGCCATTCTCCAATAAATGGACAGACTCTTAATTTTACCACAAAACAGCTGATACATTTACATATATATATGTATATATATAAACATACACACACACTTGTCCTTTTCATATTTCTTTGATCCCTGCAAAATAAATCTACTTATGTTATTGTTAGACCAAAGGGTATGTACAGTCTTATAGATTTTGAGATAAATTTCCAACTTGTTTTACAAGGATGTTTAGACCGGTTTATAGCTCCACAAAGAGTGCATTATTGTCCCTATTTTCTGCATCACTTCCAGCATTCATTATTGTCCTTGTCTATCCTGTTAACCTATTAGAGAAGCATGAGGTGATACTTCAGAGTTGGTTGAATTTGAATTTCTTTAATTACTAATTATTTAGAACATTTTACATGACTATGGATAGTTATGATTTTTCTTCCAAATGTTATTTTGTTCATAACCTTTGACCATTTAACAACTGGGAAATGTCTCATTTTTAATTTTTTTAATTTTATTTTTTTATTCTGAAGTTAAGAAATAAAACAAACATTTCCATAGCTTAGTCGAATTAGAAAAAAAAAGATGATTGTAGATGAAACTGCAACTCTACTAGGTACAATTTGCTATTCCTTTTAGAAATAAAATAAAGTTTCATGTAACTTTCTTTTTTCCTGTTTTCTTCCCTTCTCCCTTGCTCTGGAGAAAATTGTCATTAAAAATGCACATACATGCAAACTTATAAGTAGATATATGTATTATGTGTATATGTGTATGTTTATGTACACATACATGTATATAAGATCATTTTCCACATATTCTATTTTTCAGTATTTAAATCAGTCTCCTACATTATTTGAAATTTTATTTATCAGAGAAAATTGTTATAAAAATTGCTGATACTACTTCATTGTCTATGGTATTTTTAAGAAAATGTATTTACTCTGAATATCTCTTTTAATCAGGACTATTTTTGATTTTTCTTTGTCTAAGGGTGATTTTTGATCTTGCTTTATCTAAGATCACAACTGCTATCATTTTTTTTTGTTACCTCAACTGAATTATAATAGATTCTGTTCCTAGTCCTTTATTTTAACTCTTTCTGCATCCTTCTGCTTCAAGTGTGTCTCTTATAACATATTGTTGGATTTGTATTTCTAATGCTGTATGTATACTATATGCTTCCATTTAAGGGTGTGTTCATCCTATTCACATTCACAGTTATGATTATTAACTGTTTCTCTTTTCTTTATCCCCCTCTTTCTCTTTCTCTCCCTTGTCTTTCTCTTTTCAATAGTCTATTTTTCTGATTTCTGCTTCCCTTAATCTGCTTTCCCCTTTTATCACTCTCTCCTTTCTCTTGTACTCCAAACTTAATACTTTCCTATTAGATGAGATAGAGTTCTTTTCCAAACTGATTGTGCTTATACATAATTATAAATATATATATATATTCTATATAACATACATAATGTATATTTAGATGTGTATACACACACACACACACACACACACACACACACACACACACACATATATATATATATATATATATATATATATATATATATATTCTTCCCTCTTTCAAAAAAATCCTCGCATGCCTTTTTTTGGTAAGATAATTTCCCCCATTCTTGCTCTGATTTAAATACATGCCATCTGACTCCAAAACTAGCATGCTTTTTGCTACATCATAACGTAAATACAGATTTGAGACACTAAAACCTGTCACTTGTATCACTTGTATAATGTCTCCAAACTCAATTGCTAATTAATTTGAACTTTTAATAAATAAACTATGCTAATGGAAGGAAAATTTCCTATTTTTATTAATATAAATATTTAAAACCAATGGCATGACAAGGAAAGATTATTAAATTCTAAAGCCTCTTCCCTTTTATTTTGGGCTCTAATAAATATTCAATAAAATAATTCCATTAAAATGACTGACATGGGGTGGCTAGGTGGCACAGTGGATAGAGCATTGGCCCTGGAGTCAGGAGTACCTGAGTTCAAATCTGCCCTCAGACACTTAATAATTGCCTAGCTGTGTGGCCTTGGGCAAGCCACTTAACCCTATTTGCCTTGCAAAAACCTCAAAAACATGATTGACATGAAAAACCTTACATAAAATTCCATACTTAGACTGAATATATTCAACTTTATCCTTTCCTCTTGAAATCTAAATTATTAGTATTCTATATTTATCCATATCATTTAGTCCTCAAAGGAAATATAATTTGAGAGTTACACTGGGAATGGAAAACAATATATGGCTGCAATATTTCCTTCATCAGAAAATTAATCAGCTGAGGGGTTTCTTTATAGGGGAATTTGGATAATTTTGATAACAGAGATACTTTTCTATATACATATTTGCCCAAGTGTAGATGTTTGAAGATGCTAAAAGATAACTTATTTCTACAAATGTATGTTCCCTAACTTTGTCATAGGTGACTATTACTCCATTGTTATAATACCTTCCTTAAATACATTATTTGTTATAGTTTGTAATGGGTAAATTTGATCAGGCTCTCCTAGATCAATTGAATTCCCTCCAACCCAGTTGATGAAATTACAGAAAATATAGGACAGATAATAGAAATAAGGAGGTGTTAAAGTCCTAAAGAAATGAGAAATGAGCTATATTCTACTACTTTTTTCATTATCAAATTTTACATCAGAAATGACAGAATGAGAGAAACAGTTACTCATTAGCTGGTCAAAATCATAGACATTCTCTTACTAAAGTTAGGGATAGTGATAGCAGCTCACAAGTTTTATTTTGAATTGGTTTATCACAGTGCTACTCAAAGAAATTATTACTTTTCCCAGCATTAATGGTTCAAAGTAATATAAATCTGATTTTAGAAATAGGGTTCATTGAATATATGAGCTACAATGCGTTGTTTATATAAGAATGATTAATTGAAGGTCAGTTATGTTATATTTAACTTCTCTATTAAGGGTGGTCTAGTCTCTATCACTGGTTCAAGCCTCCAATAATTGTGTTCCTCCACTTTAGTGGTTTCCTGCACCCCAGTTCTATTTAAATACTTAATACTCATAGTAGCTTAAATAAGGAATGTTTACTTCAAATGTATAACAAGAATGCACTATCAAAAGGAAAAAAGAGTAGTCATGTCTTCATTCCCTCTTCTTTCCTTCCTGCCATTCTTCTTTTCTTCCTTTCTTCCAGTTGTGAAAGGAACAGCATATTAAAAATTGATACTGTCCTATAAAATACAGAAATAAATCTTATTCTACCCATGGGATATCTAATGAATGAGGAAATAGAACAAAACAAATACAAATTGAATCAACAAAGAAATTGATGAAAAAGGATAGATATGAAAGGGGAAAATGGGTCTTGAAAGAGTGAATCAGGCCTTGGGAAATATTTAAGGAAAAGGTGGTAGAAGGAACCCAAATGAATCAGTTGGAGAGAAACTTTAGAATACACATACACACCCACATTCACAGAGGTGCACACACACACACACACACACACACCCACACACACACACACACACACACACACACACACACACACACACACACACAGACACACACACATGCAGAGAGAGAGAGAGAGAGAGAGAGAGAGAGAGAGAGAGAGAGAGAGAGAGACTGAGGTAGGTTACTCTATGTAGAATTCTTAGTCTGTTGCTCTGGAGTCAATATGCTGGCAAAATATTTCAACTTTTTTACTTCCACTTTTAGCTCAAGAGGCAAGAGAATACTGGAGCCTTAAAAATTTCTTATTCCTGGATTCATAGTAAACTTTGGGGTTGTTCTGGCCAATGTTTTACCCTAGAGTGGGGTTTTAGGATTAAAGATTAAAGATTATTTTTGACTTATCCCAGAGGCTAGAAGTCCTGATTGGACGCTGATTTGTTCAGTTACATCAGTCTTTAATGCTTTTGTATAAAATAGAGATTGAAGCTGAGAAGTCATTAGACTCTCAGTCCCCAGATCACATTATAGACAGGTGTATCCATGTGATAACTGCAGTTTATATGTATTTATTGACAAATGAAAGTCATTGGCTGAAGCATGATATGATGGAACATTATATGACTATAAACTTAGTTTACTTCAGTTCAAATCATGTCTCTAATTTATTATTACTTGTGTGACTTTAGAAAATCATTTCAAACTCAGAGTCTAGGGTACAAATTTGAGACCTGCCCTGCAGAACATTATAAGTCAAACTCCATCTTTATCTAAGTGCTATACTTCTGTAATTGAAGAATGCTTTGTACAGCAAAAGAGTATGAGGATCCTGAAGATTATATTACTGAAGAGAGGATAAAGGGAATTAAAATGAGATAGTAGGAATAGAGGGAGTTAAAGGTGAACTTAATTAACATCCTTACATTTGTCTAAGCACCTGATCTGTCTATATTCTTCAAAGCAGCTTGTGAAGCAAAAACTGACAATGGCACATACAATTTCAGTAGGCAAGGAGGAGAGAAAGAAGTAGGTTATTTAGGAACAAAAAACAACTTGTCTCTCTTTTTGAGGAAAACACATAACTAGAGCCTCCTTGGAATCAAAGAAGAGTAGAGAGTTGATTATGACATGCTCCTTACTGAATTTTTAATTTCAGAATTTTATTATGCTTTGGGGAAATTTTACCATCATTGACTATACTAGCTATAAATCTTTCTCTTTCCCTATTTCCCCCCACAAGTCTCAAAGACCTTAAGGTCAGCAATTCTTTGGAGATTAAGATTTGTAGTTTACAGAAAGCAGCGAGGGATATCCATACAAAGTACCCATTTTAGATCTGAATATGTATTTGTGTGTATACACACATACATATATTCATATATGTGGGAATATATATATATATATAATACATATATAAAACAATCAAATCAAGAGGCAGTCAAAAAATTAAAATGAAAAAGGAATTCTTTCCTCAAGAATATCTTCATAGCACCAGGAACATTCAGTTGAATGAGTTAACTTGCACCTGTCATATAGCTTTCAATAATTTCCCATAGCCACATCAAGAAACCATGACACTTGAGTAACAAGGGATATAATTAAGTACTGCTAAGACCCATATATATGGTCCTTATAAGTTTTCCATAAAATCCAACTCCTTTCGCCTTAGACTTACTTTCTCTTAAGGTGGTATCTGATAGATAGCCGAGGGGTGGATATGGACTGTGAGGGAATTCTATATTGAAGCCCAAATAGCAAAATAGAGTCTTTATCCTTAGAATTAGGCCTTATGCTTAATAGCAAATCAATTTATATCTCTTGGAAAGATTCTGCATGGTGTCATCATGGTGTCAGCATGTTGTCAATTGACTGTGCAATACTGAGAGGTTCACTGTATGCTTTGTAAACTTGTTGGGTGAGTGTGAGTCTATAGGTCAGAGCTATATAAATTGCTGAATACTTTAACTGTCCCCTGCAAAAAAATGGAAAAAAGCAAAACATTTAAATTTCAAACTAACACAATTCAATTCAATAGTAATGTGTGTTTTTTCATTTTTGTTTTATGTATTGCATAGTTATTTTCTTCAGTCTAACTTTGTGCCTTAGAAACAAGGCCTTGGAGGATTAGTAGTCAAATTGGCTCTCTTTCTTAGATAAAAGTATAATTGATGAATTTTGGTAATTCCGCTCTTTGGATTGAATTGTAGCATGGCAAGTGCAGGGTCAGAAAGGGCTATTCAGGAAATTTACCCTGAAATTCTTAGGAATAACAAAGGGGGGAAATGGCAGCCTTTCTTTTCTGGAAAAGTCTAGTCAACCTGGCAATATGAGGATTTGCCCTTACTTTTTTTAAGTTGGTTATTCAGGTACAGCTTAATGTCATCTTCATCTTACTATTTACTGATTATTATATCCATTTTTTTGCCCAAATTCAGGTTAAATTTTCAGTAAGGAGTTCTACTGTCAGACCTGGATACAATTCTTTCTTCATATGCAGTCTAGCTAGACCATAGATAAGTCATTTTGAATGACCTGAAATGACCTGGAAAGTTCTCTAATATTATCTATGAATCAGAATCAATCGTTTATTAAGGGCCTACTATGTGCCAGTCCAAGAGTTTCTTCATTTCTTATTAGCTCCTCTTTTTGGTTGAGTTTCTGTGAACATGCACCCCTCCCCCTGCTCCCCCCCATCCTCCCAATATGCCTCTATGACTTCTCCACTCTAAATAGAAGGTAGAACAACAGACTTCTCAAAACAACATCCCCTTTAAACAGACAAGGGTCAGAATTTGTCAGCTAACTATTCATTTTCCATCAGTTGTTTTATTAGTGTTTAAAAAAAAAAATATATATATATATATATATTTAAGGCAATGGAGTTTAAAGTGACTTGTCCACTTATTAAATGTGTGATACTGGATTTGAACTTAAGTCTTCCTTACTCCAGAGGTCAAAGTATAGTTTGTCCCAGCTATGACTGATTGGTCCAATGCAAGCTCAGAAGACTACCACAGATGGAGTAAAAATCCATCTGAACAATTGACATCGAGATATTTCTAGGTCTGCAAATATCACACTTCCTTTGTTTAAGACTCCTAGAGCACAGTGCTTTCTTTGATGCATATATATATATATATATATATGTATATATATATATATATACATATATATATATATATATATATATGAATAGCTTGTTGAGCAGTCCTATGCCATCCTCTCTCATATCTTCCAAACAAAACGAAGGTTTTTCAGAGAGACCTTGAGATTGTTCTTGTACACACATGTGTATATACGTGCATAGACAGACACAAACAGATATGTGTGGGCATTTACACATATTGTACAAAAATCATTCCAAGTCAATTGGGAAAAGCAGGTATCACATAGTAGGTAGCAGGAGATTTAAAATAATTAAAGAATTCTGAGAGTTAAAATACCTGTGGTAATACAGTTTAGGCTCCTACCAATGCAAAGGTATGGAGGTTAAAAATGAATTGTATGTTTAGAACAGGTTAAAAAAGATTGTTTCACCTAGACTGTAATATACATGATGAAAGATAACTACTTAAAAAGCCTAGTAATATAGGTTGGAGTAAAGTTGAGAAAGGCCTAAAATCAAACTCTAAGTTGCTCATCTTCATCTCATTCTTTATTTTGTAAATTATTTATTTTGAATTTCTCTAAGTCTTAATTGCATAATGTGGACTACATTTAGTGTCAGAGTGCTTCTGAAAAGATGTCACAATGGTTGGCCCTGAAATAAGAAAAATGTGGGAACTAGTTTGTTTGAGGCATCATTTTTCCCTGTGGTTTAATTAGAGGCCACTAATTAGGATTATCACGTGCTATGGTTTATTGTGAATTCTGATCACTAGACTGTGTTCCCAGGTGGCCTTTTTTGATCTTTCTTTTCTTTTTTTTTTTTAAACTCTAAGCAATGAGTTTGAGTCTGGAAGAAGGGGGGGGGAAAGACTTTTGTGAAGCAATTTACAATATAAATGTATTACAGGAATCAAGAAGAATATTAAAAATTTTTTAAAAGAGGGTATTTAATGATAAAGATATTATTTTGGAAGTGAGAGAAAATCTAAATTAAGTCCTTCTTATCTGCTTAACTTTTGTTTTAAACATAATTAATGCAAATGGTTTTAGGTGCTTCTTAGTGATTTTATAACTTTCAGTGACCCTAACACTAGCTACAGCTGTTCTCCTTCATGTAATTTTAAACACTAGCTCTTATTTTTCAGACATGCTGATCATTTATTGCTAAAATCATTTAATGAACACTATCAAATTCATCTTTACATGTAATTCAACACAGAAATAAAAAAATTGAATTAAACTTCTCTACTTCAACATTAAAAATGTGCTTTTATGAGAAAATTAATATGAGAAAGTGCATTTTTATATATTACTAAATTAAATTTGGAAGAAGAATCAAATTAGAGCATAGCCTTTCCCCTATGCCAGTAAATCTGTAATTGGGTTCCATTGAAAAAAGGTCAAAGACTTCTAATTCAAATAAGTTTCAGTTTCACAGCTTACTAATTATTATAAATATTTTAGAGGAATTGTGTGAAAAAAAATTCTGCCCCATTTTGCACTTAATTAATTCTATCTCTTTCCTTCTTCCTCCCCTCCTCTCCTCCCCCTCTCCTGTCTGTCTCTGTTGCTGTCTCCATTTCTCTCTCTCTTTTTTTCATCTTTTCCCTTCTTCCTTTCCTTCTCTTTCTCCTTCCCTCCTTTCTTTTCTCCCATTCTCCCCATATCTTTCTTGAAATGGTTTGTGTCTTGAAGCTAATAGTGCTTTTGCGGTGAAAATATTTCCAAAAAAAATTTTAGGAAGTCAAATGTATTCATATGTACACTCATTTTCTATTCATATAGATATTGCATGCATCATGTGAATCTGGAATAAAATGAATGTGAACAAAAATGATGAAACAATATTGGTTGCTTGAGAAGTAAGCTTATGGCAGAGACAAGATGGCGACAAGAATGAATGGTGTCTTAGGCGGGTCTCTCATAAAACTCATAAGCTAAGGACTCTAACTAAATTTTCAAGAGACAGACCCTACAAAGGGACCCAATGAGGCAGTTCTCCAATTCAAGGAAACATGGAAAAGAACAGAAAGGCTCTGCTCTCCGGGTTGGAGGGGCGGCCAGCCAGAGGGGTGCCCTGCCAGATTGAAAGAACTTCAGTCTCCTAGAAGCAGCCCCAGGGTGCTGGGAGCCACAGCTCTCAGCAGCAGGGGAGTTTCCTGAGCTATGCCCCAGGGAGCACCAAGCACAAATTTGGGGAACAGCAGGGGGACCTCTGCCAGACTGAGCATGTGAAGCCCAACCCTCAGGGCACACAGAGAGCAGCAGAGTTCCAGGAAACAGGAAACAGAAGCAGGTGGAGCCAGTAAGCAGGAGCCCCCAGGGCATGAGCCCATTGAGCTGAGGGAGGGGAGTGAAGAGAGAGAGACTGCAGAGCTCTGTCCTCTGTCCCTGGAACAGGACTCTGGAGCTCTGACCACATTCAGATCCTGATCACAGTGTAGGCCCGCCCATAGAACAGCAGGGCCCCCTCCACCTCAGCCCCTTGGCAGAGAGGGGTGCTTATGGTCATTCACAGACCAGGAGGGAGGACAGAGCCTCACATACTGAGACCCTTGTGAGAGTGTCCTGAAAGCTCAGGAAGCACCCCAAAACCAGGCTCAGTCTGGGAAAATGAGCAAGCAGAGAAACAAAAGGAACACCATTGCGAAATATTTTGCTTATGAGCCCAAGAAGGATCAAAATACTCAGTCTAAAGATGAGGAAGCACAAGCTCCTGCATCTAAAGACTCCAAGAAAAACAGAAATTGGGCTCAGGCTATGACAGAGCTCAAAAAAGGACTTTGAAAATGAAATGGAGGAGTTAGAAGAAAAACATGAAAATGAAGTCAGCAGCCTAGTCAAGGAAATCCAAAAATATCCTGAAGAAGATAGCATGCTAAAAACCAGCTTAGGTCAAAAGGATAAAACAGTTCAAAAAAGTTACTGAGGAGAAGAATGCTTTAAAAAGCAAAATTGGCCAGATGGAAAAAGAGATAAGAAAACTCTCTGAGGAGAACAAATCCTTCAGATAATGAATAGAACTCAGGGAGATTGATGAATTTACGAGAAACTGGGAATCAATACTTCAAAACCAAAAGAATGAAAAATTAAAAGAAAATGTGAAACATCTCATTGAAAAAACAACTGATATGGAAAATAGACTTAGGGAAGATAATTTAAAAATTATTGGAATACCTGAAAGTCATGATCAGGAAAAGAGCCTTGACATCATTTTCAAAGAATTACTACAGGAAAATTGCCCTGATATTCTAGAAGCAGAGGGCAAAATAGAAATGGAGAGAATCCACAGATCCCCCCACCAGAAAGAGAACCCAAAAAACCAACCCCTAGGAATATTATAGCCAAGTTCCAGAACTTCCAAGTCAAAGAGAAAATATTACAAGCAGCCAGAAGGACACAGTCTAAATATTGTGAAACTGCAGTCAGAATCACACAGGACTTAGCAGCAACTACATTGGAACCTCGTAGGGCTTGGAATATAATATACCGGAAGGCAAAAGAGCTTAGAATGCAACCGAGAATCAACTACCCAGCACAAATGAATGTCTTCTTCCAGGGAAAAAGATGGACTTTCAATGAACCAGTGGAATTTCAAATGTTCCTGTTGGAATGGCCAGAACTGAACAGAAGGTTTGATCTTCAAATACATGACTCAGGTGAAGCATAGAGATTGGAGAAGGGGAAGTATGAGGGACTTAATGACGATGAACTGCATGTATTCCTGTATAGAAAAATGACACTAATAATACTCATATGAACCTTCTCAGTTAATAGAGCAGGTAGAGGGAGCTTTTATAGTTGAAGCACAGGAGAAAGCTAAATTTGAAGAAAATTTATAACAAAGTCAAGTGAAATATAGCATTCATCTTTGTGCTAAATCATTTCTCATGGGGGGAAAAATGCTAACATGAGGTGTGGAGTTAAGAGTCTTGTATACTTTAGTCATAAAAGAATGAGTTGCAGATGTGGTATAAACCAAAAATATTGGCAAGGCTTGCTTTATGTTGTGTAATTACTGACATGAACATCTAATTGTCAGTTTTTTCCTGTCTTCTTTTTGCCGAGACATTTCCTTTGAATAGAAAAATTGAGATAAATAAAAGAAAAGGAAAAAAATAAGGAAAGTACTTATTTGAAGATATTTTCTTTCCAGAAAGCCCTGAGCACTATACCTTGGGAGCGTTCCAGAAATTAGATAAGATTTATACTGGTCCTAAAGTGATAGAAACAGCAAATTGTAGGGGAGAGGGTGTTAAATAGATTATTCCAATAAATATGCATTTCAAGTCTAAGCAAAACAGGTCTTCATCAGAATTCCTGAAAAGAGATAAAAGTAGAGTTAAAATCTGCGTAAGTTTAAATACACAGATTATCTTGAAAATTTTTGGATGAATATCAAGGACTTCATTTTAAATATCTTCATTGTTTCTTTTTTAAATATTTGTTCTTGCTATATAATACCTCCATAATAAAACTTAAATAATTATTTAGTCTTTTCTGTGTTATTACCTTTAAATGTTTTGTAGACAGATATAACATTTCCTTTATGTTGTATTTTGTAAATTAAGTTCTCAAAATTATATCCTCTAATACTTCTCCATCAAACTTTTGAAACTAGTAAGTTCAATTATATTTCTACATAACTTTTTTATTTTAATATTTATTTATTCTCTTTTTGTACAAATAATGTTTTTTATGCATTAATAAAATATTCTTGTTTAAGAGTAAACAGAATACCCCTCCCCCCCACAAAATATAGACTTGCTTGAGTGATAAAGTAAAGGGGAGAGAAAAAAATTAAAATAAAAAAATAGTAATAATTGTAGGTGTGGTCAGGTGGCTCAATGGACGGAGCCCCAGCCCTGGAGCCAGGAGGACCAGAGCCCATATCCGGCCCCATACACCCAAGAATCACCTAGCCGTGTGACATGCAAGCCACCCCAACCCCACTGCCCTGCAAAAAAACCAAAAAAAGGAAAAAAAAGATCCAAAAATAAAATAAAATACTACTAATAATAGTAGGTGTGGCTGGGTGGCGAACAGAGCATTGGTCCTTGAGTCAGGAGCACCCGGGTCCAAATCTGGCCTCAGAACCCCACCAATCACCCTGCTATGTGGCTCCAGGCAGGCCACCCAGCCCCATTTGCCCTGCACCCCCCCAAATAATAATAATAATAATACTAAAAAATGTGCTTCAGTCTTTGTTCCAACACCAAAACTCTGTCGTGGGTGGATCCCATTCTTTATGATAAGTCCATTGCAAAAGTTACTTCCATATTTTTCCACCTTTACCATTGCTGTTTGCAACTTCCTCCTTTCATATTTCTTCACTACCATGTACTATATTTTCTCTCTCCTTTCACTCTGAATCTGCTGTAGGGTAGCTGAGTGGCACAGCAGACAGATCCCTGGTCCTGGGGCCAAGAGGCCCCGAGCCCCCCACCACCCCTTAGGCCCAGCATCCACCTGGCCCTATGTTCCCGGACAGGCCATCCAATCCCAGCCCCTTGCAAGAGGTAAAAAAGGAAAATGTGTTATATTTGACCACTCTCCCCCCTTATGGTCCATCCTCTCCTCCATCATTCACCCCCCCCTTCCCCCTTCCCCCGCCTTTTCTTCTTACTCCAAATGTCTATACCCTATTGAGTATATATGCTGTTTCCTCTCCTAACCACCTCTGATGAGAGTGAAGATTCTCCCATTCCCCCTTGCCTTCCCCCCTTCCATATCATTGCAATAGCTCATTGTAATAAAGAAAAAAAAAATTATATGAGATATCTTGGCCTATTCCCCCTCTCCTTTTTCTTTCTCCCATTACATTTACCTTTTTTCTATTGACTCCATTTTACACCATATTTTATCTTCAAATTCAGCTTTCTCCTGTGCTTCAATTATAAAAACTCCCTCTACCTGCTCTATTAATAGAGAAGGTTCATATGAGTATTATCAGTGTCATTTTTCTATGCAGGAATACATGCAATTCATCAAGTTCCTCATATTTTCCCCCTCTCCTTCAATCTCCATGCTTCACCTAAGTCCTCTATCTGAAAATCAAACCTTCTGTTCAGCTCTGGCCATTCCAAAAGGAACATTTGAAATTCCCCTGGTTCATTGAAAGTCCATCTTTTTCCCTGGAAGAGGACATTCATTTTTGCTGAGTAGTTGATTCTCGATTGCATTCTAAGCTCTTTTGCCTTCCAGTATATTATATTCCAAGCCCTACAAGCTTCCAATGTATGTGATCCTGACTGCAGCTCCACGGTATTTGAACTGTGTCCTTCTGGCTGCTTGTAATATTTTCTCTTTGACTTGGGAGTTCTGGAATTTGGCTATAATATTCCTAGGGGTTGGTTTTTTGGGATCTCTTTCTCTGGGGATCTGTGGATTCTCTCCATTTCTATTTTGCCCTCTGCTTCTAGAATATCAGGGCAATTTTCCTGTAGTAATTCTTTGAAAATGATGTCAAGGCTCTTTTCCTGATCATGACTTTCAGGTATTCCAATAATTTTTAAATTATCTTTTCTAAGTCTGTTTTCCATATCAGTTGTTTTTTTCAATGAGATGATTCACATTTTCTTCTAATTTTTCATTTTTTTTGGTTTTGAATTAATGAATCCTGGTTTCTCATAAATTCATCAATCTCCCTGAATTCTATTCTTTGTCTGAAGGATTTGTTCTCCTCAGAGAGTTTTCTTATCTCTTTTTCCATCTGGCCCATTTTGCTTTTTTAAAGCATTCTTCTCCTCAGTAACTTTTTTGAACTGTTTTATCCATTTGACCTAAGGTGGTTTTTAGCATGCTATTTTCTTCAGGATTTTTTTGGATTTCCTTGACTAGGCTGCTGACTTCATTTTCATGTTTTTCCTGCATCTCTCTCATTTCTTTTCCCAGTTTTTCTTCTAACTCCTTCATTTGATTTTCAAAGTCTTTTTTGAGCTCTGTCATGGCCTGAGCCCAATTTCTGTTTTTCTTGGAGTCTTTAGATGCAGGAGCTCATGCTTCCTCATCTTCAGACTGAGTGTTTTGATCCTTCTTGGGCTCACAGGCCAAATATTTCTCAATGGTGTTCCTCTTTTTTCTCTACTTGCTCATTTTCCCAGCCTGAGCCTGGTTTTGGGGTGCTTCCTGATCTTTTGTGACACTTCCACAAGGGTCTCAGTGTGTGAGGTTCTGTCCTCCCTCCTGGTCTGTGAATGACCATATGCGCCCCCCTCTGCTATGGGGCTGAGGTGGAGGGGGCTCTGCTGTTCTATGGGGGGGGCCTAGACTGCGATCAGGATCTGAATGTAGTCAGAGCCCCAGAGTCCTGTTCCAGGGACAGAGGGCAGAGCTCTGCAGTCTCTCTCTTCACTCCCCTCCCTAGGTTCCATGGGCTCATGCTCTGGGGGCTCCTGCTTACTGGCTCCGCCTACTCGTTTTCCTGGATCTGGGCTGCAGAAAGACCAGGTTTCTGGCTGTGTTCCCTGAGGGCTGGGTTTCATGTGCTTGCTCTGGCAGAGGTCCCCCTGCTGTTCCCCAAATTTGTGCTTGGTGCTCCCCTGGGCGTAGCTCAGGAAACTCCCCTGCTGCTGAGAGCTGTGGCTCCCAGCACCCTGGGGCTGCCTCCGGGAGGCTGAAGTTCTTTGACTCTGGTGTGGGCCACCCCTCTGGCGGGCCGCCCCTCCAACCTTGGGGAGCAGAACCTTTCTGCTCTTTTCCAGGTTACCTAGAGAAGGAGAACTGCCTCATTGGGTCCCTCTGTGGGTTCTGTCGAAAATTTAGTTAGAATCTTTAGCTTACGAGTTTTATGAGAGAGAGCCTAAGACAGGATCTGTTCTTGTTGCCATCTTGGCTCTGCCCCTCTATTTCTATATAACTTTAAGGAATTGGTGCTATTACTAAAATCAACACATATCTGATATACTGAGAATTAGCACCTTTTATTTCCTATATAATATGTTCCTGTGTTTTTCTTCCAGAGCTGGTTATCTTATTCTATAAATGTATGGTAGTTTATAAACACATGAGCTCTTTTAAATGTACAGAGAAAAAGGTGTTATTTTATTCATTCATTTTGCAAAGGAAGGAATTGAACCTGGAAGAAGCTAACTGCTAGAATATTTCAGTTACAAAGGTACTAAATAGCAGAGTCAAAATTTGAGTCTGTTTCTCTGACTTTGGATTTAATATGTTTTTTTGCTATATATCTTGCTCATTTCATTGCAACAAAACAACTTCTCTCATAAAAGTAATTTAAAAGGTCAACTTCAGTTATCATACTTTTATTAAAAAGGAAAATATTTTTATTTTTTGAAAATATTTTTATTACATGTTCTTTCTTTCCATATTTTGGTGAGAGGAGACAAGAGAAAGTGTGATTTTACAAAATTACTGAAATGTCAGAGTGAAAAAATACTTTCTTATTATACTCATACCTTCTTTGGTACTCTCTCTCCTTTCAGAAGACAGTTGAAAATTCAGGAAATTCAATTTTGTACTCTTATAATAAGAATTTACCTTTTTTTGATATGAAGTTACAAGTTATAGTTGTTTTTAGACTTTGAATGTCCTTATCTGCTTATTAAAGGCCCTGGGGTACCTAGATGGTGCAGTAGATAGAGCACTGGCCTTAGAGTCAAGAGGACAGGAGGAGTTCAAATTCAACCTGATTCTTACTAGCTGTGACCTTGGCAAGTCTCTTAATCCTGATTGCTTCACATCCAGGATCATCTCCAATCATCCTGATTCATATCTGGGCACTGGCCCAGATGACTCTGGAGGAGAAAGTGAGACTGGTGACTTAGAACAGCATCCCCTCACTCAAATCCAATTCATGAACTTGTTATGACATCACCCCCCCCCCCCCCATGTTGCCATCTTCTTTGAAAATGAAGGACAAGGCATGACTAGGTGGTGTAGTAGATAAAGCACCAGACTTGGAGTCAGGAGTACCTGGGTTCAAATCCCATCTCAGACATTTAATAATTACCTAGCTGTGTGGCCTTGGGCAAGCCACTTAACCCCATTTGCCTTGCAAAAAAACCTAAAAACAAAATGAAGGACAAACATCATCATCATTATTATTATTACTACTATTATTAAAGGACTTAGAATGTGAATGAGAAGCTAGCATAGGCAGTGTAGTTCCACATTGGCACCATCTCTTATCTTTTCTATATGAATTTATTTACATTGATGACATAAGAGAATTAGGATTGAAACTTGGAGATCCCCAATATTCAAAATTTTTTGATAATTGTTAGAAAAATAGCCATTACTTGGTATATAGTCTACACTTTGAGTTGAAGTCTCTGACCAAAGAGAACAAGTCATATGAAAGAAGAACAGAATGAAGAAATTACCAAGCTTATTATTTTTTAGATGGAATTATGCTACTGTTTATGCTACTGAGAATCTTCTGTTATAAAAAGGAAAGGTCACAGTAGAGGCAGTTTTCAGGTTTGTTTGCTTCATTTTTTCCCTAATGATCTAGAGAAAGCCTGAAGATTTTCAGCTAGCAGAATTTGGCAGCATCTTCACTGAGGATTTCTGTTATGTTGTAAACTGGAGGTGAAGTCAGTTCATAGACTTTAAGATTTGGCAATGGGACCATAGAATATTATCCCCTAGAGAACAAAATCCAGCAGATAATATTAGAACAATCATTCAGTTAATCTACTAAAGTTTACTAAAAAGTTGCAGAGACTATGGTAAGCTCTAGGAATCAAAAGAAAAACATAAAACAGTACCTGTTCTCAAATCTAATGGGGGAGATGTATTATAAACAACTAAGTGCAAATGTGACATATAGAAAATAAATTGTGTGTGGTCTCTACAGAAAGACACCAAAATTGAGAATTTTTTATCCAGAAGATGAGACTTGATCTGAGAACTGATGGAAGCTAAGAAAAGCTAGAAGACACAGATGAGGAGTAAGAGCAATGTTGACATTGGGTCAAATAATGAAAATTATTTGGGACAGGAAATGGATTGTTATGTGCAAGGAACAACAAAGAGACCAGTATATTGAATTGCATTTGTGGAGTGGAATAAGGTTTAAGAAGACTTGAAAGGTAAGGGACCAAGTTGAGAAGTGCTTTAAGTATCAAAAAATTAATTTTATATTTGGTCGTGGAGAAATAAGGAAGCACTTGTGTTTATTGAATTTGGGAACCATTGGTAAAGGGCTAAAATTATGTGTTTCAACAATTCCTCTTCCAAAAGTGAGTTTCCCTCCACTGTTGGTGGAATTTTATTTTGTTTTCCTAGAAAGGGAAGACTTGGGTATTTATAGGCAGAAAAGAAGGAAATGATAGATAGAAAGAACATGAAGATTAGAAGTGGATTGGAGTTGATAGTGGTATAATGTAGATTTGCTGTCTACAAAACCCAAATAGTACAAATAACTTAAAAACTTTATTCTATACTTGATACTATGCACATTGATATAAGAGGATGTAAATTTCTTTTCCTCACAAGTCAGCTTTATCAAGGCTTTTATATCTTCATATATTTAAAAATATTTAAATCATTACTTTGTTTACAAAAATGAATTAGATTTTTTTTTATTCTTCCTTCTAGCCCCTTATCCAATCCTTGGGAAGTCAAGTGATGTATTGATTATACATGTGAATCTATGTAAAACATGTTTTCATATTAATAATGGTATAAAAGTGTGAAAAAATGGAAGTGAAAGAAAATTATGTATATATATATATATATATATATATATATATATATATATATATATATAAATGTATGTATATACTTAAATTTACACCCAGAGTTCATCAGTTCTCTCCAGAGGTGGGCTACAATTTTCAACATGAGTCCTTTGAAACTGTCTTGGATCTTTGTTCACTGTACTGACCAAAGTAGCTAAGTCTTTCACAGTTGAACATAATTACAATATTGCAATTACTGTTTACATTGATTTCTTTGTTCTGCTCACTTTATTCTGAAGTTTTTCATATAAATCTTTCCAGGTTTCCTGAAATCATTCCTCTTGCCATTTCATACAAACAACAGTATACAGTCACAATCATATATCACAACTTGCTCAGCCATTCTCCAATAAATGGACAGACTCTTAATTTTACCACAAAACAGCTGATACATATACAAATATATATATATATGTATATATATAAACATACACACACACTTGTCCTTTTCATATTTCTTTGATCCCTGCAAAATAAATCTACTTATGTTATTGTTAGACCAAAGGGTATGTACAGTCTTATAGATTTTGAGATAAATTTCCAACTTGTTTTACAAGGATGTTTAGACCGGTTTATAGCTCCACAAAGAGTGCATTATTGTCCCTATTTTCTGCATCACTTCCAGCATTCATTATTGTCTTTGTCTATCCTGTTAACCTATTAGAGAAGCATGAGGTGATACTTCAGAGTTGGTTGAATTTGAATTTCTTTAATTACTAATTATTTAGAACATTTTACATGACTATGGATAGTTATGATTTTTCTTCCAAATGTTATTTGTTCATAACCTTTGACCATTTAACAACTGGGAAATGTCTCATTTTTAATTTTTTTAATTTTATTTTTTTATTCTGAAGTTAAGAAATAAAACAAACATTTCCATAGCTTAGTCGAATTAGAAAAAAAAGATGATTGTAGATGAAACTGCAACTCTACTAGGTACAATTTGCTATTCCTTTTAGAAATAAAATAAAGTTTCATGTAACTTTCTTTTTTCCTTTTTTCTTCCCTTCTCCCTTGCTCTGGAGAAAATTGTCATTAAAAATGCACATACATGCAAACTTATAAGTAGATATATGTATTATGTGTATATGTGTATGTTTATGTACACATACATGTATATAAGATCATTTTCCACATATTCTATTTTTCAGTATTTAAATCAGTCTCCTACATTATTTGAAATTTTATTTATCAGAGAAAATTGTTATAAAAATTGCTGATACTACTTCATTGTCTATGGTATTTTTAAGAAAATGTATTTACTCTGAATATCTCTTTTAATCAGGACTATTTTTGATTTTTCTTTGTCTAAGGGTGATTTTTGATCTTGCTTTATCTAAGATCACAACTGCTATCATTTTTTTTTGTTACCTCAACTGAATTATAATAGATTCTGTTCTAGTC
This sequence comes from Macrotis lagotis, assembly GCF_037893015.1. Classification (NCBI taxonomy): domain Eukaryota; kingdom Metazoa; phylum Chordata; class Mammalia; order Peramelemorphia; family Peramelidae; genus Macrotis; species Macrotis lagotis. Next base: position 160,215,430 of record NC_133664.1, on the reverse strand, counting down.
CTTTATTTTAACTCTTTCTGCATCCTTCTGCTTCAAGTGTGTCTCTTATAACATATTGTTGGATTTGTATTTCTAATGCTGTATGTATACTATATGCTTCCATTTAAGGGTGTGTTCATCCTATTCACATTCACAGTTATGATTATTAACTGTTTCTCTTTCTTTATCCCCTCTTTCTCTTTCTCTCCCTTGTCTTTCTCTTTTCAATAGTCTATTTTTCTGATTTCTGCTTCCCTTAATCTGCTTTCCCTTTTATCACTCTCTCCTTTCTCTTGTACTCCAAACTTAATACTTTCCTATTAGATGAGATAGAGTTCTTTTCCAAACTGATTGTGCTTATACATAATTATAAATATATATATATATATGTTCTATATAACATACATAATGTATATTTAGATGTGTATACACACACACACACACATATATATATATATATATATATATTCTTCCCTCTTTCAAAAAAATCCTCGCATGCCTTTTTTTGGTAAGATAATTTCCCCCATTCTTGCTCTGATTTAAATACATGCCATCTGACTCCAAAACTAGCATGCTTTTTACTACATCATAACATAAATACAGATTTGAGACACTAAACCTGTCACTTGTATCACTTGTATAATGTCTCCAAACTCAATTGCTAATTAATTTGAACTTTTAATAAATAAACTATGCTAATGGAAGGAAAATTTCCTATTTTTATTAATATAAATATTTAAAACCAATGGCATGACAAGGAAAGATTATTAAATTCTAAAGCCTTTTCCCTTTTATTTTGGGCTCTAATAAATATTCAATAAAATAATTCCATTAAAATGACTGACATGGGGTGGCTAGGTGGCACAGTGGATAGAGCATTGGCCCTGGAGTCAGGAGTACCTGAGTTCAAATCTGCCCTCAGACACTTAATAATTACCTAGCTGTGTGGCCTTGGGCAAGCCACTTAACCCTATTGCCTTGCAAAAACCTCAAAAACATGATTGACATGAAAAACCTTACATAAAATTCCATACTTAGACTGAATATATTCAACTTTATCCTTTCCTCATGAAATCTAAATTATTAGTATTCTATATTTATCCATATCATTTAGTCCTCAAAGTAAATATAATTTGAGAGTTACACTGGGAATAGAAAACAATATATGGCTGCAATATTTCCTTCATCAGAAAATTAATCAGCTGAGGGGTTTCTTTATAGGGGAATTTGGATAATTTTGATAACAGAGATACTTTTCTATATACATATTTGCCCAAGTGTAGATGTTTGAAGATGCTAAAAGATAACTTATTTCTACAAATGTATGTTCCCTAACTTTGTCATAGGTGACTATTACTCCATTGTTATAATACCTTCCTTAAATACATTATTTGTTATAGTTTGTAATGGGTAAATTTGATCAGGCTCTCCTAGATCAATTGAATTCCCTCCAACCCAGTTGATGAAATTACAGAAAATATAGGACAGATAATAGAAATAAGGAGGTGTTAAAGTCCTAAAGAAATGAGAAATGAGCTATATTCTACTACTTTTTTCATTATCAAATTTTACATCAGAAATGACAGAATGAGAGAAACAGTTACTCATTAGCTGGTCAAAATCATAGACATTCTCTTACTAAAGTTAGGGATAGTGATAGCAGCTCACAAGTTTTATTTTGAATTGGTTTATCACAGTGCTACTCAAAGAAATTATTACTTTTCCCAGCATTAATGGTTCAAAGTAATATAAATCTGATTTTAGAAATAGGGTTCATTGAATATATGAGCTACAATGCGTTGTTTATATAAGAATGATTAATTGAAGGTCAGTTATGTTATATTTAACTTCTCTATTAAGGGTGGTCTAGTCTCTATCACTGGTTCAAGCCTCCAATAATTGTGTTCCTCCACTTTAGTGGTTTCCTGCACCCCAGTTCTATTTAAATACTTAGTACTCATAGTAGCTTAAATAAGGAATGTTTACTTCAAATGTATAACAAGAATGCACTATCAAAAGGAAAAAAAGAGTAGTCATGTCTTCATTCCCTTCTTCTTTCCTTCCTGCCATTCTTCTTTTCTTCCTTTCTTCCAGTTGTGAAAGGAACAGCATATTAAAAATTGATACTGTCCTATAAAATACAGAAATAAATCTTATTCTACCCATGGGATATCTAATGAATGAGGAAATAGAACAAAACAAATACAAATTGAATCAACAAAGAAATTGATGAAAAAGGATAGATATGAAAGGGGAAAATGGGTCTTGAAAGAGTGAATCAGGCCTTGGGAAATATTTAAGGAAAAGGTGGTAGAAGGAACCCAAATGGATCAGTTGGAGAGAAACTTTAGAATACACATACACACCCACATTCACAGAGGTGCACACACACACACACACACACACACACACAGCACAAACACAAAACACACACACACACAGACACACACACATGCAGAGAGAAAGAGAGAGAGAGAGACTGAGGTAGGTTACTCTATGTAGAATTCTTAGTCTGTTGCTCTGGAGTCAATATGCTGGCAAAATATTTCAACTTTTTTACTTCCACTTTTAGCTCAAGAGGCAAGAGAATACTGGAGCCTTAAAAATTTCTTATTCCTGGATTCATAGTAAACTTTGGGGTTGTTCTGGCCAATGTTTTACCCTAGAGTGGGGTTTTAGGATTAAAGATTAAAGATTATTTTTGACTTATCCCAGAGGCTAGAAGTCCTGATTGGACGCTGATTTGTTCAGTTACATCAGTCTTTAATGCTTTTGTATAAAATAGAGATTGAAGCTGAGAAGTCATTAGACTCTCAGTCCCCAGATCACATTATAGACAGGTGTATCCATGTGATAACTGCAGTTTATATGTATTTATTGACAAATGAAAGTCATTGGCTGAAGCATGATATGATGGAACATTATATGACTATAAACTTAGTTTACTTCAGTTCAAATCATGTCTCTAATTTATTATTACTTGTGTAACTTTAGAAAATCATTTCAAACTCAGAGTCTAGGGTACAAATTTGAGACCTGCCCTGCAGAACATTATAAGTCAAACTCCATCTTTATCTAAGTGCTATACTTCTGTAATTGAAGAATGCTTTGTACAGCAAAAGAGTATGAGGATCCTGAAGATTATATTACTGAAGAGAGGATAAAGGGAATTAAAATGAGATAGTAGGAATAGAGGGAGTTAAAGGTGAACTTAATTAACATCCTTACATTTGTCTAAGCACCTGATCTGTCTATATTCTTCAAAGCAGCTTGTGAAGCAAAAACTGACAATGGCACATACAATTTCAGTAGGCAAGGAGGAGAGAAAGAAGTAGGTTATTTAGGAACAAAAAACAACTTGTCTCTCTTTTTGAGGAAAACACATAACTAGAGCCTCCTTGGAATCAAAGAAGAGTAGAGAGTTGATTATGACATGCTCCTTACTGAATTTTTAATTTCAGAATTTTATTATGCTTTGGGGAAATTTTACCATCATTGACTAATACTAGCTATAAATCTTTCTCTTTCCCTATTTCCCCCCCACAAGTCTCAAAGACCTTAAGGTCAGCAATTCTTTGGAGATTAAGATTTGTAGTTTACAGAAAGCAGTGAGGGATATCCATACAAAGTACCCATTTTAGATCTGAATATGTATTTGTGTGTATACGCACATACATATATTCATATATGTGGGAATATATATATATATATAATATATATATAAAACAAGCAAATCAAGAGGCAGTCAAAAAATTAAAATGAAAAAGGAATTCTTTCCTCAAGAATATCTTCATAGCACCAGGAACATTCAGTTGAATGAGTTAACTTGCACCTGTCATATAGCTTTCAATAATTTCCCATAGCCACATCAAGAAACCATGACACTTGAGTAACAAGGGATATAATTAAGTACTGCTAAGACCCATATATATGGTCCTTATAAGTTTTCCATAAAATCCTACTCCTTTCGCCTTAGACTTACTTTCTCTTAAGGTGGTATCTGATAGATAGCCGAGGGGTGGATATGGACTGTGAGGGAATTCTATATTGAAGCCCAAATAGCAAAATAGAGTCTTTATCCTTAGAATTAGGCCTTATGCTTAATAGCAAATCAATTTATATCTCTTGGAAAGATTCTGCATGGTGTCATCATGGTGTCAGCATGTTGTCAATTGACTGTGCAATACTGAGAGGTCACTGTATGCTTTGTAAACTTGTTGGGTGAATGTGAGTCTATAGGTCAGAGCTATATAAATTGCTGAATACTTTAACTGCCCCCTGCAAAAAAATGGAAAAAAGCAAAACATTTAAATTTCAAACTAACACAATTCAATTCAATAGTAATGTGTGTTTTTCATTTTTGTTTTATGTATTGCATAGTTATTTTCTTCAGTCTAACTTTGTGCCTTAGAAACAAGGCCTTGGAGGATTAGTAGTCAAATTGGCTCTCTTTCTTAGATAAAAGTATAATTGATGAATTTTGGTAATTCTGCTCTTTGGATTGAATTGTAGCATGGCAAGTGCAGGGTCAGAAAGGGCTATTCAGGAAATTTACCCTGAAATTCTTAGGAATAACAAAGGGGGGAAATGGCAGCCTTTCTTTTCTGGAAAAGTCTAGTAACCTGGCAATATGAGGATTTGCCCTTACTTTTTTTAAGTTGGTTATTCAGGTACAGCTTAATGTCATCTTCATCTCACTATTTACTGATTATTATATCCATTTTTTTGCCCAAATTCAGGTTAAATTTTCAGTAAGGAGTTCTACAGTCAGACCTGGATACAATTCTTTCTTCATATGCAGTCTAGCTAGACCATAGATAAGTCATTTTGAATGACCTGAAATGACCTGGAAAGTTCTCTAATATTATCTATGAATCAGAATCAATCATTTATTAAGGGCCTACTATGTGCCAGTCCAAGAAGTTTCTTCATTTCTTATTAGCTCCTCTTTTTGGTTGAGTTTCTGTGAACATGCACCCCTCCCCCTGCTCCCCCCATCCTCCCAATATGCCTCTATGACTTCTCCACTCTAAATAGAAGGTAGAACAACAGACTTCTCAAAACAACATCCCTTTAAACAGACAAGGGTCAGAATTTGTCAGCTAACTATTCATTTTCCATCAGTTGTTTTATTAGTGTTTAAAAAAAAAAAAAATATATATATATATATATATATATATATATATATATATATATTTAAGGCAATGGAGTTTAAAGTGACTTGTCCACTTATTAAATGTGTGATACTGGATTTGAACTTAAGTCTTCCTTACTCCAGAGGTCAAGGTAAACTATACCAGCTATGACTGATTGGTCCAATGCAAGCTCAGAAGACTACCACAGATGGAGTAAAAATCCATCTGAACAATTGACATCGAGATATTTCTAGGTCTGCAAACATCACACTTCCTTTGTTTAAGACTCCTAGAGCACAGTGCTTTCTTTGATGCATATATATATATATATATATATATATATGAATAGCTTGTTGAGCAGTCCTATGCCATCCTCTCTCATATCTTCCAAACAAAACGAAGGTTTTTCAGAGAGACCTTGAGATTGTTCTTGTACACACATGTGTATATATGTGCATAGACAGACACAAACATATATGTGTGGGCATTTACACATATTGTACAAAAATCATTCCAAGTCAATTGGGAAAAGCAGGTATCACATAGTAGGTAGCAGGAGATTTAAAATAATTAAAGAATTCTGAGAGTTAAAATACCTGTGGTAATACAGTTTAGGCTCCTACCAATGCAAAGGTATGGAGGTTAAAAATGAATTGTATGTTTAGAACAGGTTAAAAAGATTGTTTCACCTAGACTGTAATATACATGATGAAAGATAACTACTTAAAAAGCCTAGTAATATAGGTTGGAGTAAAGTTGAGAAAGGCCTAAAATCAAACTCTAAGTTGCTCATCTTCATCTCATTCTTTATTTTGTAAATTATTTATTTTGAATTTCTCTAAGTCTTAAGAGCATAATGTGTACTACATTTAGTGTCAGAGTGCTTCTGAAAAGATGTCACAATGGTTGGCCCTGAAATAAGAAAAATGTGGGAACTAGTTTGTTTGAGGCATCATTTTTCCCTGTGGTTTAATTAGAGGCCACTAATTAGGATTATCACGTGCTATGGTTTATTGTGAATTCTGATCACTAGACTGTGTTCCCAGGTGGCCTTTTTTGATCTTTCTTTTCTTTTTTTTTTTAAACTCTAAGCAATGAGTTTGAGTCTGGAAGAAGGGGGGGGGGAAAGACTTTTGTGAAGCAATTTACAATATAAATGTATTACAGGAATCAAGAAGAATATTAAAAATTTTTTAAAAGAGGGTATTTAATGATAAAGATATTATTTTGGAAGTGAGAGAAAATCTAAATTAAGTCTTCTTATCTGCTTAACTTTTGTTTTAAACATAATTAATGCAAATTCATTACTGCATGATTATTATCCTTCAGCATCATTTTCTGCTCAGACTAAAAAATGGAAAGGTCTATGGCATTCATAATACAGTTTTCCAGAAAAGATTTTGTTTTACAATTAGCCTAGAATAGGGAGAGCATATCCCTTATTTTAGAAATCTAGCTAGAGTAATAGTACCTCTGAGGCTGACTCAGGTATTGAGAAACCCTGCTTTCTCCTGTCAAAACTTACTTATTCCTTTTATCCCAAGGAGTGCTAAAGCTCTAGTAAAATGGTAGGCTGTGAATTTCAATTCCTGGATTTAAATGTTTGGGATACCAGCACAGAAATGCAAATTTTGCTTCAGTTTCTTTGGGAAATGTGAAGGTAGGAACTGGAGACATTTGGTGCAGTCAGATGCAAGCTTTCAATGAGATGAGATCAGGGAATCCTCAGCCATATCTCTGCTTCAGTCTTATAATAAATTCATGACTACTATAAAAATTCAAGACTCTGAGCTTTATTAACCCAACCACAGCACTGAGAAAGTCAGAAGGGAATAATCTAAGGTTCTCATTTCATTTTTTTTCTTGAGGCACAAAAGGCCAATGTGATTCAACTTCTTTTCCACTTCCTTTCTCGTATGCTCCCACTAATAAGAAGTGATTTGTCAACTTTACCCTTACCAAAATAATGTAATATTGAACTTAGTCAATTTACTTGTTTATTCAATAAAAGGATAAAAGTAAAGAATTTAAAAAAACTCATAAGAAATGAAATTTTTTCTTTAAAAATCATAAGGGAAATGGTTTAAAAAGTCAATCAGATGCAATTTTTGCTTTTAATGATTGCCACTTAATTTTCATTTTTAAACTCTTAATTGTGACCTTGGAGTAATCAATTTAACAAAATTTTACAAACCTTTTTCCCCTTAAGATTTTAAAAATGGGAGTGTTGCATAAACTTTGCAATTCTTCAATTCATCAGTTGTAATGAATCTAACTTCATTTAAAATGCTAGCATCAAAAAACAAACAAATAAATAAAATGCTAGCATCATTCCTAGGTCTAATTCCTCTCACTCATACCCTGTAGGCATCTGCATTTATTGTCTCCTGTGTTTAGCCAGGACCAAATTACTGAAAGTAAGTATATGTTTATAGGACCAAATTATCATCCAAGTTTTTTTCTCTTCTCTCTTGTTTGTTTCCTAACATCTTCCTTCCTTTCCTTTGTTCCTTTATTCCTTCTCTCTGTTTCTGTCTCTGTCTCTGTCTAGCTTGTTTATTCTTATGTATGAGGAATTATGTTAATAGTTGGATCTATAAGAAGAAGGTGGTGACTTTGAATGAAATCACTTAATCCCTGAGTCTCAGTTAACTTATCTATGGAATGGAAAAGGACATCAAAAGGAGAGCACAATCATAAAGTGCTGTGTAAATCTGAAAATTCTATATAAATGTTGAAGTTTGTCTTTCATTCTCAAAAGAAAAAAAGACCACCACATAAGGAAGGCGATACTATGGCATGTATGTGAATTGGAGTGTGTGGGGGGGTGGTTCTGTGTTAAGTCACTAGTCTCACTTTCTTCTCTGGAGACAACTGGGTTCAGTGATCAGAACTGGATCAAGGTAACTGGAGATGACTCTTGTTATACAAGGAAATCAGGGAGAGTTATAGCAACTGTATCAGACCAGCTATGGACAATGTTATTCCCATCCAGAAGAAGAAAAACAAAACAAAGCATAAAACAAGCCTCTAGAATCTGATGAACACTTTATTAAAAATTATCTCTCATGTATCTTTCATTTAATTCTAATTCCTCCTATCAAAAATAGCTAATACTAATCTGTAAACATGTTTATCAAAATATGTATGTACATGGGGTGGCTAGGTGGCACAGTGGATAAAGCACCGGCCCTGGAGTCAGGAGTACCTGGGTTCAAATCCGGTCTCAGACACTTAATAATTACCTAGCTATGTGGCCTTGGGCAAGCTACTTAACCCCATTTGCCTAGCAAAAACCTAAAAAAGAAAAAAGTATGTACAATGCTAACCTGACTGTTCACTGCTGAGGGGAGGAGGGTGGGAAGAGAGGGAGGAAGGAAATTTTTAAAATATGCATGTTCAAATGAATGAAAATAAATAATTTTTTTATAAAAACAAGGAAATCAGGGTTAAGTGACTTGACCAAAATCATACAGCTAGTAAGAGTCAAATGTCTGAGGCCAGCTCAGATTCCCCTGACTTGAGGGCTGTGCTATATCTATGCACTCTTTGCTATCCACCTAGCTACTATGTAATTATCTTCACAAATATAGATCTTAATGCTCCCTTTGAGATATATTTTCCAATATTAAAACCTTTAAAATATATAGACTACTTAACAATCATTCAATTAAAAAATATTTAGGTGACAGTGGGTAGAGTGCATCTTTCTGAGTTCATCTGATCTTAGACACTTACTATTACCTGGACAAGTAATTTAATCCTGTTTGCCTTAGTTTCCTTATCTGCAAAATGAAGAAGAAAATGGCAAACTACTCCAGTACCTTTGCCAAGAAAAGCCCAAATGTTATCATGAAGGGTCAAATATGACTAAAAAACAACTGAACAGCAAAATATGCCCATTATTAATGGTATACAAAGGAACAAATAAAACACAAGTTTTCCCCTTAAGTAGTATGCATTCTATTTTAGGGGAACAACATAGAAATATATACTGAATACAATATTTGGACAAAACAAATTCAAGGTAATTTTGAGAAGGAAGGCACTACTTCTAGGACCATCATATAATTCCTCATATAGAAAGATAAAGATACTAGAAAGTAAAAGAGAATATGTATTTATCATTTTCTTTTGTAATAAGATTATATTTTCCCTAATTACATGTTATAAAATTTTTTCATCCATATTTATAAAATTTTGAGTTTGAAATTTTTCTCTCTCCCTCCTTCTTCTCTCTTCTGAAAACGGTAGGCAGTTGGATATAGTTTATACATGTTTCCAAAAGGAAAAGATAATCACAAAAAATAAAATAATTGAATAAAATATGCTTCTGTTTGCACTCAAAGTTCAATAGTTCTTTATTTGTATATGGATAGCATTTTCCTTTGTTAGTCCTTTGTACTTCTCTAGGATTATTGTTTTGGCCAGAAGAGCTGGATCTTTCATCACTGATCATCACACAGGGTCTTTAATACTTTACACAATATTTTCCTAGTTCTGCTTGTTTCACTCTGCATCAGTGTATACCAGACTTTTCAGATTTTTCTGAGATTTTCCTTTTCATCATTTATTATTGCACAATAGTATTCCATACTTTCATAAAGTATAGCTTGTTCAACTTTTCGCCAAATTATTAAGCATGCCACAATTTCCAATATATTGCCACCACAAAAAGGGCTACTATAAATATATTTTTGAATACGTAGGTCCTTTTCCCTTTTGTTTCTTTTGGGAAATAGATTAACCAGTGGTATTGCTGAATCAAAGAGTAAGTACAGTGTGGGCATAGTTTCAAATTGCTCTGTGAAATGGTTGGATCAATTTATAACTCCATCAATGTCCAAATTTTCCCTCATTCTCCAGCATTTATAATTTTTCCTTTTTTTTTGACATATTAACTAATCTATTAGGAACAAGCTAGTAGTCAGAGTTGTTTTAATTTGCATTTCTCTAAAAAATGACTTAGAACATTTCTTCAAATGCCTCTATCTAGTTTTAATTTCTTCATCTGAAAATTTTCTGTTCATATCCTTTGACTATGTATCAAAGGGGATGTATTGTGGTCTTATATATATGACTTAGTTCTCAATATATTTGGGCTATATAAGGGCAACTAGATGGTACAGTGGATAGAACACTAACCTTGGAGTCAGGAGGATGGGAGTTTTAATCCAACTAAGATATTTACTATCTGACCTTGGACAAATCACTTTACCCTGATTACCTCTCTTTTCCAGCAGTCCTGATTCATATCTGGCCACTGGACCCAGATGTCCCTGGAGGAGAAAATGAGAATGGTGACTTAGCACAGCACCCCCCCTCACTCAAATCTAATTCATATGCTTCTCATGGCATCACCTCCCTGATGTCATGGTCTTCTTCAGGTTGAAGGACAAGCATCACATCATCCTTTGAGAAAAGAAGTATTTATCAAAGATATTTCCTATGAAGCCATTTCCTAAACTTCCTATTGACTTTTCTTCTAAATTGCATTGCTTTTGTTTGTACAATATAATTTAATATAATCAAAATTATTTATTTTATGTTTTGTAATACTCTATATCTCTTTTTTTAGTAATGAATTCTTCCCCTCTCCATATATCTCAGAGATAGACTAATACTTGTTTTACTAATTTCCTCATGGTGTCACCCTTTATGTCTAAATCATGTACCTATTTTGACCTTATCTTTCTTTGTACATGTTTTGTGATGTTGATTTATACCTAATTTGTATCCTATCTTTTTCTAGTTTTTTCCCACAGCTTTTTTCAAATACTAAGTTCCCCAAATCTGGGGTCTTTGGGTTTACCAAACACTAGATAGTCATTTACTACTGTGTCTTGTGTAACTAATCTGTTCTGCTAATCTGATCCACTCCTCTGTTTCTTAGATAGTACCAGAGTTTTGTTGATTACTGCTTTATAAAATATTTTGAGATCTGGTATTGCTGGACAGCTGACCTTTGCATTTTTCCCATTTAATTTCCTTAATATTTTTGACTTTTGGTTCTTCAGATGAATTTTGTTGATTTTTTTAGTTATAGAAAATATTTTTTCATAGTTTGATTGTTGGGGCACTGAATAAGTAAAATGACTTAGGCAGATTATTGGTTTATTATATTGACTTGGCCTACTGTGAACAATTGCTATTTTTCTATTTGTTTAGATCTCACTTTATTTATGTGGAAAGTGTTTTGTAATTTGTTCAAGAAACTCCTGCCTTAGTTTTGTCTGGTAGATTCCCAAGTATTTTATCTTGTTTAGAATTATTTTAGAATGGAGTTTCCCCTTTTTATCTCTTGTTGTTGGACATTGTTAATTATATAAAGAAATATTAATCATTTATGTGGTTTAATCTTATATCCAGAAACCTTGTTAAACTTGTTAATAATTTCAAGTACATTTTAAGTTGATTCTCTAGGTTTCTCTACATATAGCATCATATCATCTTAAGAATATCTTCATATATATATAATTTAAATAGGTAATGTATATATATATATACATTACCTATTTAAATTTCTTCAATATCTTTTTCTTCTCACTGCTATATCTAATATTTCTAGTACTATACTGAATAATATATTGAATAACAGCAGTAATAAAGGACATTTTTTCTACTCCTCATCTTATTAGGAAGGCTTCTAATTTATCTCCAATACAGAAAAGGCTTGCTTATGGTTTTAGATAGATAGTGATTATCATTTTGAGAAATGTTCACTTTATTCCTATGAATGGTAGGTTTTTTTTTAATTGTAATGGGTGTTTTATTTTTGTCAGAAGCTTTTCCAGCACCTTTTGAAATAATTGTATGAATTCAGTTGATTTTATTGACATAGTCATTTATGTTTATAGTTTTCCTAATATTGATCAATTCTGCATTCATGGTATAAATCTCACCTGGTCATAATGTATAATCCTGGTAATTTATTTATATAATCACTTTGATAGTAATTTAGACAAATTTTGCATCAATATTCACTAGGCAAATTGTTCTATAATTTTCTTTCTCTGTTTTAACTTTTCCTGGTTTAAGTATCAGTATTACATTTGTATCATAAAAGGAGTTTGTTAGGACTCCCTCTTCTCCATTTTTTTTTCTAAATAATTCATTTGGATTATGGAAGTGCAATTAATTGTTCTTTAAATGTTTGTGGGGAACCAAGATGACAGAGTAAAGCAAGGACCTCTCCCAAGCTCTCCCCTAAACTGCTACAAATAACTTTAAATGACTCTAAACAATTTCTCTAAACAATGGCAGAACTCACAAAAACACTGAGTGAAACAATGTTCCAGCCAAAGACAACTTGGAAGGTTCAGGGGGAGGCTCTGCTACACTAGAGTGAGAGAGGAGCACAGAGCAGCAGGACTGCACTTGAGAGAATTGGCCCAAGAAATCTCAGAGCAAGAAATGGGGTGACTGAGTCAGTGGCAGCAGTAGAGGTTTCTAGACCTCTTAGCTCAGAGATTGCCAAGAATAATTTGGAAGGTCAACAGGAAAATTATGTCACTGTGGTGAGAATCGAGAACAATCCAGTGCAGTGCAGAACAGACCCCAGCAGATCAGGAGCAGACTCTGGAGTTAGTGAATTAGCCCCAGAAGCTACTTCCAGAATTCTAAACCAAAAGACAAGTGGGGGGGGGTTGAAAGGAGATTAAAGTGATTTCTTTGCTGTCAGTGAGAGAGGACTCTGTTGCTTTGACTATGGTCAGATTGGGTCACAGCTTGGGGTCCCAATCTCAAAAAAAAAAGGAGCTGAAGCAACAGAATTTAAGCATGGACGAATTGAAAACTTGCAGATTTCTAGAAATATATTTGAAAACTTCTGCAATAACAACAATAACAAAAGCTTGTAACAGTGCACCCTCCACCCTAGAAGTAGAACCACACCTAAACAGTGAATGTAAGTCCACAAGTCATAAATTGAGGAAATGAGCAAACAAAAGAAGCAAAAATATATGATCACAGACAGTTGCTATGGACATAAGGAAGATTAAAATATACACTGAAAAGATAACAAGTCAAGGTTTCAACATCCAAAGATGTTGCTAGACAGCTGACCTTTGCATTTTTTCCCATTTAATTTCCAAGAAAAATATGAATTGTTCTGAAAATCAAGTAAGGTAGAAAGAGGAAAAATTGGATAAAGAAATGAAATTGATACAATTAAATCATGAAAATCTATCCAGCAACTTAGTGAAAGAGAAACAGAAAAATACTAAAGAAAATAAAATGTTAAAAAGCATGACTGAGTCAAATGGAAAAAAAGAGGTCAAAAACATCAATGAGGAGAAGAATGCTTTAAAAAAGCAGAATTGGTCAAGTGGAAAAGGAGATATAAATGTTTACTGAAGAAAATTCAATAATTTCTTAGAATATATAGAATCAGTCAAAAAGAAGCTGATGATTTTGTGAGAAATCAAGGAACACTAAAACAAAACAAACAAAAACTAGAAGAAAATGTTAAATAGTTCATTCAAAAAAATAGCTGATGGGGCAGAGCCAAGATGGCATCATGAAGGTAACCTGCTCCTGGAGCCTTTCCCTACCAAAGATAACTGAAACCTCTACTCTGACATACACACTATAGATCTCACCAAGAAAAAGTGAAGATTTGAAGAAGTTTTTAACTATAGATATTATGGAAGATCTTCAGTGAAGGTCTGTCTCGTTGGGGGAAAAGGGGATGTAAAGTTCAGGAGACAGGAGAGTGGGGAAAGCCTAGCAGGAGGATTTTAGCCACAGTGCAATCCAAGTCCCGACAGTTTAATAATAACAGAGGTCTTGGCAGCTAGATTACAAGCCAGCAGGGAGGATCCTTACTCTAAACAAAATCTGAACCTTGAAAATACAGTGTAAAAGAAAGAACTGGGTTGTGAACAATCCTCTGTTAAGTCAAAACCTGAATAAAAAGGAGGAAAAAATAACTTCAAAAGCAAAGCCTGGACTACATAGGCAACATCTTGGTCAACAACAAGCTAGGGATCAGACCCCAGTCCCAGCAAAAAAAATAGCTTGGGTCTATACACCATATACCCCAAGAGCAGAACTAAAACAGCAAAAATGAACAAAAAAGCTAAAAGAGTGCTCATTATAGAAAACTACTTTACAAACAAAGATGGCAGCAATGCCATGTCTGAAGAAGAAAGCAGTGAAAAATCACTCACAGGAGAAGTATCAAAACAGTCTATAAATTGGACTCAAAGAGTATAAAAAAGAATTTGAAAACCTAAAAAGAGAAGAAGAAGAAAAATGGGAAAAAGAAATGAAGGTCATGCAGAAAAAATTGACTAAGTTAATCAACTCCATTAAAAGTAAAAATAACCAAGTGGAAAAGGAAACACAGAAACTCTTGAAGAATATAAAATCCTAAAAATTAGAATTGAACAATTAAAAAGCAACAAATATACAAGAGCACAAGATTCCATCAAATAAAATAAAAGGCTGAAAAATTGAAGAAAATATAAAGTACCTTCTAGGGGAAAATGACCTGGAAAATAGATTCAGGAGAGAAAATCTACAAATTACCAGACTACTAGAAAGTCTGAACCAACAAAAGAACCTGGAAAACCTCATGCAGGAAATTATAAGGGAAAAGTGCCCAAATCTACTAGAACAAGATAACAATATCTAGAAAGAAACCCCAGGATAAAAACTCCAAGCGCTATAATAACAAAATTCCAGAGCCTTCAAATAAAGGAGAGAATATTTCAAGCAGAAAAACAAAAACATTTTAAATACAAAGGGAACTAACATAGCACCTGTCAGCCTCAATACTGAAGGATTGGAAGAACTGGATTTACATATTTCAGAGAACTAATGACCAGAATGCACCACCCTGTAAAATTCAGCATATATCATGAAGTAGAGGACTTCCAGAATTTCCTGACACAAAGATCATAACTGAACAGAGAATTCAATTGCCAAATACACAACTGAATAAATCCATAAAAATGGTAAGTGAAAAGGATACTTAAAAAACAAAACTGTTTTAAACAAATGTTGGTCAACTATCAACTTGTATATAACCCTGAAAGGGAAGATATAACACTTCTAATTCTTTAGAACTTTAATTCTCTAAGAATAACTAGAGGGCAGAATATAATTTAAAAAAATGAACCTAAAGGATATAGGAAAAATTGGGTGTCTCTCTCAGTTGAAGAGGTCCAAGATGACATTACTGCTTGGGACAAAAAGCCCTGAAAAAAAGCAGGGGAGTTAACTTTAACTTGTGTCTCATTATAATTTGACTCACTTCAATCACAATGTGCTAAGCACCTTGTCTAATGAGGGCATCATAAACTGCAAGGACCTAAGACAATTACTTAGAATCATTTATAAAATTCTCAGGTGAGATCTCCAGCGCCTCCCAGTACTTAGAGATCTTCAAGATTCTCTCAATTAATTAGATCAGGGTTTAAATTAACTTAAGTTAACAAGTGGTTAAGTATCCTGTGTTGGGGGAAGGAGGTAAAAGTGGGAGAGGCAATAGGCCCTGCTTCACTCAATAAAGTGCTAATTACCTTGGGTGCGGAGGGCAGGAGGTTGAATGTGAAAAAAAATGAGCCTAGGAGGAGGGTCATAAATAGTTCAAGAAATAATATGGCTTTGCATGATAATTTGACTTATATTAAAAAAGGGGGTAAAGTAAAAAATTATTATAATTATAATTTGATTCAATATGAGTTAATGCAGCTTATTAAGCAATCAAATAAACAATCTGTGATAATATCCTATAACAATAGGAGCTTCTCAAGCAATCAAATAATAAAATTGTGATTCATGACTCCTGATTAATTATATTGGAGTGATAAATAACACCTGATGAAGAGGCACAAAGATTTAAAATTTTAAAGGGAAAGAAGGGAGAATGTGAATGCTGAATAAATTCTATTCAACAGATTAGCCCATTGAGGGAATAAAATGCATTACCACTTCGATTTAAAAATCTAACTTAATCCACAGTGAAAGGGGGGGGGGACTGGGAAAGGGAAAGGCAAGGGAAGAAAGGGCTGATAAAAGGGAAGAGAAGGTCTAAGTGAAAATAAACTGAAAGTTAAATTTTTGAAAGAAAAGTCAAGGGCAGTAAAATTTTGATGAGGAGGAATAAGAAAAAAAGAAAGAGATAAATATAAATGGAGAAAGATAGAATGGAAGACAATACAGAATTAGTAATCTTAACTCTAAATGTAAATAGGATGAACTGTCCCATAAAAGTGAAGCAGATAGAAGAATGGATTAAAAATCAGAATCCTACAATATGTTGTTTACAAGAAACACATTTGAAGCAGAGAGACACATATAGGGTAAAGGCAAAAGCTAGGAGCAAAATATAATTAATGGAAGTAAAAACAAAATTTGGTGTAGTGATCCTAATCTCAGACAAAGCAAAAGCAAAATTCAATCTCATTAAAAAGGGATAAGGAAGGAAACTACATCTTCTTAAAAGGCACCATTGGAAATGAAGCAATATCATTACTAAACATGCATGTACCTAGTGGAATAGCATCCAGATTCCTAGAGGAAAAGCTGAATGAATTACAAGGAGAAATAGACAGCAAAACTTTCATAATGGGAGACCTCAATCTCTCTCTCTCTCTCAGAACTAGGTAAATCTAACAATAAAATAAATAAGAATGAGATTAAGAAGGTGAATGAAATCTTAGAAAACTTAGATATGATAGACCTCTGTAGAAAACTTAATCAGGATAGAAAGGAATATGCCTTTTACTCAGTAAGTACATGGCACCTTCACCAAAATTGATCATGTAATAGGGCACAAAAACCTTAAAATAAAATGCAGAATGGCAGAAATAATAAATGTGCACTTCTTGGACCATAATGCAATAAAAATTATGTGTAATAAAGGGTTAGGTAAAGACAAACCAAGAACCATTTGGAAATTAAATAACTTCCTTACACAATGGGTGGATCAAACAGGAAATAATCAAAATTATATCTAAGAAAATGATAATGAGCCATCATATGAAAATTTATGGGATGCAGTCAAGGCAGTTTTGAGGGGAAACTTCATATCTCTAAATGTCTATATGAATAAAATAGAGGAAAAGGTAGATAAATGATTTGGATATGTAGCTAAAAAAGTTAGAAAAAGAACAAATTAAATATCCCCAATTAGACAGCAAGGAATGTGGCCTAGCTCTACCAGATCTAAAACTACTATAAAGCTACAGTCATCACAACTGCCTGATACTGATAAGGAATAGAGTAATGGATCAGTAGATTAGGATAGGTTCAAAATAAATTGCAGTAGATAACTACAGCAATCTACTATTTGATAAACCTGAAGACATTAGCCTCTGGTATAAGAACTCACTATTTGACAAAAATTTCTGGGAAAACTGGAAAATAGTATGGCAAAAATCAGGCAGAGATCTACATCTCACACAGCAAAATAAGGTCAAAATAAGTACAGGATTTAGACATAAAGTGTAATACCATAGATATATTAATGAATCAAAAATATCTATCTGATCCATGGAAATGGGATAAATTTATAGCCAAACAAGAATTAGAGCACATAATGAACTGCAAAATGAAGGATTTTGACTGTATTAAATTAAAAAAGGTTTTGCAGTAATAAAATCAATGCTGCCAAAAGTAGTAGAAGAAAAGCAGACTGCTGGGAAACAATCTTCACAACTAGGAGTTCTGATAAAGTTCTCATTTCT
This sequence comes from Macrotis lagotis, assembly GCF_037893015.1. Taxonomy (NCBI): domain Eukaryota; kingdom Metazoa; phylum Chordata; class Mammalia; order Peramelemorphia; family Peramelidae; genus Macrotis; species Macrotis lagotis. The sequence continues at coordinate 160,197,621 of NC_133664.1, read as the reverse complement.
AAAATATATAGAGAATTTCATCAAATTTATAGGATTAAAAATCATTCCCCAATTGATAAATGGTCAAAGGATATGGACAGACAGTTTTCAAAAAGAAGAAATTAAAGCTAAATATAATCATATGAAAAAAATGCTCCAAATCACTATTAGAAGAATGACAATTAAACAGCAATGAGATGTCACCCCTATTAGATTAGTTCAGATCAGAAAAAAGAAAAGATGATCAATGTTGGAGAGGTTGTGAGAAGATTGGGACATTGGTGCATTGCTGGTAGAGTTGTGAACGGATACAACCTTTCTGTAGAGCAATATGGAGCTAAGCCCAAAGAACAATAAAACTGTTCATACACAGAAATTCCAAATCTAGGACTATACCCAGAAGAAACTGTAAAAAATGGGAAAAGTCCTGCATCTTCCAAAACATTCTTAGAAACTCTTTTTGTAGTGGCAAAAGGATTGGAAATTGAGGGGATGTCCATCAATTGGAGAATGGCTAAATAAGTTATGGTACATGAATACAATGAATTATTATTTTTCTATAAGAAACCATAAATGGTCAGACTCTAGAGATACATGGAATGACTTACATAATCTGATGCTGAGTGCAAGGAGTAGAGCCAAGGGATCACTGTACACATCAACAGCATTGTGAGATGAACAATCCTGATGGAAGCTACTCTTCTTGACAGCCCAGCGAGCTAGGACAAATGTATTTGACCAGTTATGGACTATATTATCCCCAATTTGAGGAAGAAAAACAAAGCAAAACAAAACACACAGAAAAAAACACAACCCTTTATAATTTGATGATCGCTTTATAAAAATTATCTCTTATGTATCTCTTTCCCATAATCCTAATTCCTCATGCCAAAAATTACTAATTTGTAAATATATTTACAATATATATATATGTAAAATGCTAACCTGGCTATTCCCTGCTGAGGGGAGGGTGGAGGGAAATTTTGTAACTTGGAAATATGCATGTACAAATGGATGGAAAAATAAAGAACCAAATTTTCAAAAAACAAAACAAAAAACTGAAGCTGAACTGGAAAATAGAACAGAAGAGACAATTTAAATATTACTAGACTATCTGAAAGTCATGATCAAAAAAAAAAGATTTTGTGGACATCAGCTTTCAAGAAATTATCAAGGATAATTGCCCTAATATTCTAGAAGCAGAGGGTAATATGGAAATTGAATAAATTTAGCATTTACCTCCTGAAAGACATCCCAAAGTGAAAACTGTAAGGAATATTATAACTAAATTCCAGAGCAGTTCAAGGAGAAAATATTGCAAGCAGCCAGAAAGAAACAATTTAATTATTGTGAAGCCATAGTCATAATAAAAGAAGATTTAGCAGGTTTTACATGAAGAAATTGTAGGACTTGGAATAGGATATTCCAGAAGGCAAAAGAGCTTGAATTACAATCAAGAATGAACTACTCAGCAAAACTGAGCATATTCTTTCAGAGGGAAAAGATGGACATTCAAAGAAATAGATTGCTTTCAAAGTTTCTTAAAGAAAAGACTAGTACTGAATAGAAAATTTGACAAGTGAGGCATAAAAAGTAAACAGAAAAGGCAAATCATATGGTACTTAATAATATTGAACTGACAAAATGATACTAATGCATGAGAAGATGATACTAATAATTCATCTGAACTTTCTCATAAATTAAGGCACTTAGAAAGGGTAGCATAAATAGACAAGGCACAGGTGGGAATTGAATATATTGAAAAGATGGAGTTAAGGAATGAGGGTGGAATATACTAGGAGAAAGGGAAAGGGAGTGTTAGAATGGGATATTATTTCACATTAAAAGTAAAAAAATTTTGCAGTGGAGTTGGAAAAGTGGGATTTAAAGGAGTGAGTGGGTGTTATCAAAATTGAGTCAGATAGGGAATATATATACACATCGAATTGTGTATTGAAATCTCTGTCTTATCCTAAATTAAGGTAGGAGGGGTAGGGGATGGAAGAAGGAGGGGAGGGATGATTGGAAAGAGAGTATTCAGATGCTAAACACTTTTGAAGAGGGACAGAATTAAATGAAAGAAAATATATAAAATGGTGGTAGGGGGAATAGGAAGGAGGGAAATACAATGAGCAATAGTAACTGGGAAAAATACTGAAACAGACTCCTCTGATAAAAAAAAAAACTAATTTCTGAAATAGAGAACTGAGTGAAATTTATGAAACAATAAACCACTCTCAAAATGATCAAAAGATAAGAACAATATAAAATTATCACAGTTATCTATGGCCACATTAAAAAACAGTCCTAAGTCTATTAACTGAAGAAACACAAATTAGAACAATTCTGAGATTCTGTCTTATGCCTCTTAGATTGGTTAATTGGACAGAAAGAAAAAATGACAAATGTCAGGGGGGTTTTAGGGTAAATGAGACATTAATGAAGTGTAGGAGGAGTTCTGAAATGCAACAATATTAGAGTAATTTTGAACTATGCCAAAGGGCTATAAAATCATGCCTACAATGCCACTTCCAGGTCTATATTCCAGAAGAGACAAAAACAGGAAGGAAAAGGACCTATATGTATAATGATATTTATAGCAGTTATTTTTGGTGGCAAGGAACTGGAAATTGAGGGGATGTCCCTTAGTTAAGTAATGACTGGACAAATTGAGATATGTGATTATGATGGAATACTATTCTTCTATAAGATATAGTGAACAGGATACTCTCAGTAAAATCTAGACTCTCCTGAAAAAATACAATGGGAAATGTACTTTATATACAAAATAAAAGTAATACTGCGGAATGATCAACTGTGTATTACTTACCTTTTCTCATGAATGCTGTGACATGAGACAAATCTGAAGGACTTAAGATAAAGAGTACAATCCATTCTCCAAAGATAGAACTGATGGTTTGATGGTTTCTCAATAGATTTAAGCATATTTTTCTTACTTTATTTTTTTAAAGTTTCTTTTGGGGGGGGGCTGCTATGATTACTTTCATAAGATGACTGTCATGGTAATGTTTTACATGCCTACACATTTTTAAACCTATACTTGCTTTCTCAATGAGGGAGAGAATTTGGAACTCAAAGTTAGAAAAAAAATGAATGTTAAAAATTGGTTTTACATGTAAGTGTGGAAAAATAAAAAAAAATAAAGGACAAAAAAATAATTCACTTGTGAATCCACCTGGCACTGGGGATTTTTATCCTGGAAGTTTTTTAATGGCTTATTCCATTTCTTTTTCTAAGATGAGGTCAATGAAGCATTTTCTTTCATGAGCTAATAGTATAGATAATTTGTATTTTTGTAAATATTTGTCGATTTTGATGATTTACATATTGGCATATATTGGACAAAATTTGCATATTGGGCAAAAATTCCTCATTAATCGCTTTTGCTTTTATTTCTTCTTCATTAATAATGATTTATTTCTTTTCATTTTTGATACTGGATATTTGGTGTTCTTACTTTAAAAAAAGTAAAAGTAGGCAATGACAACCATGTAAATTGTTTTTTCATAGATCCAGGTTTACTTAATAGTTTGGTAGTTGTTTTTTTTTTTTTTTGCTTTACTTTCTTACAATCTTATTTATCCCACATTTGCTTTAATTTTTAAAATCTTATTTATCCTACATTTGATCTTCAAGATTTCCAATTTGGTGCTCAATTGGAGGATTTACATTTGTTCTTTTTTGAATTCTTATTAGTTGAATGTCCAATTCATTGATTTGTTCTTTTTCTGCTATTTTTTCAATATTAAAAATTCAGAGAAATAAATTTTTCCCTATCTACTACTTTGACTGCATCTTGTACATTTTGGTACGTTATTTGATATTTTTTCATTCTCTTGATTCTTTCTATATGTTGCTCTTTGACCCACTTATTTTTTAGGATTAGAGTATTTAGTTTCAAAATAATTTTAATCTATTCTTTCATCCCCCTTTGTTGAATGTAATTCATATTGTATTATGTTCTGAAAAGAATACATTTAATATCTCTGCCTTTTAACATCTGATTTTGAGGGTTTTATGCCCTTCATTTTTTGTGTATTTGTCAAGTGCTACTGAGAAAGGTGTATATTCCTTTCTTTTCCCATTCAGTTTTAGCCAAAGATCTGTTATATCTAACTTTCTTGATATTCTATTTATCATGTTATCTTCTTTCTCATTTATTTTTGGTTGAATTTATTAAGTTCTAGAAGGGACAGTTGAGTTCCTCCCTAGTGTACTTCTGCTTTCTATTTCTTCCTATAGCTCACTTAAGTTTTCCGTTCAGAATTTGTATGTTTTACCATTTGGTGCTTATGTTTAGTATTGATAATGCTTTATTGTCTTTGGTAACTTATCTCTTTTAATTAGTTCTATTTTTGCTTTTATTTTGTCTGAGATAAGGATTGCTATCCTTTCTTTTTTTTAACTTCAGCAGAAGCATAATAGATTGAACCCCCTTATCTTTACTCTCTGTGTTTTTCTCTTTTCAAGTGTCTATCTTGTAAACAGTTTATTTTAGGGTGGTGGATTTTGATCCACATACTATTCATTTTCATTTTATGGGACAGTTTATCTCACTCTCATTCACAATTATTATTATTATTACTTGATGTATATTTCTCTTCTCCAATTCTTTTTTGTCCTCTCTATCCTTTCACCTTTTCCCTCCACATGTGTTTTACTTCCATCTACTACCTCACTAATCTGTCTTAACTTCCATTAGTCATCCCTTACCCTTTATTTAATATAAATATATAATATAAATATAAAATATAAATATATATATAAAATAAATATATAAATATAAATATAAATAAAAAATATATATAAATATATAAAATAAATAGATAATATAAATAGATATCTATATTCTATTGTTAAGTTTACTCCTTCTTTGAGCCAATACCAATATCATTTCAAACAATGTTTATTGCCCATCTTTCCCTTCCACTATAAGTGTTTTTATGTATCTTTATTAGAAAAAAAATTTACCCTATTCTAACTTTCCTTTCTTTCTGTATGCATTGTATAAACCTCTTTATCATTTAAATTTTTAGTCATTTCTCAAATTCATTTTATAACTGCACCCTCTGCTCTATATACTTCTAGTTGTACCATCAGTCATGCAATTTTTAAGAATTACAAGTATCATTTTACAATTTAGGGATGCGAAAAGGTTGGTTCCATTAAAATTCCTTCTATTTCACTAAATGATCTTTTTTTCTCTCTTAATATATTAAGCTCAATTTTTCCAGATGAGTGATTTTTGATTGTAGTCCTAGCTCCTTTTACTTTCAATATATCAACTTCCATAATCTTCAATCCTTTAAGCTGCCAAGTCCTGTGTTAACCTGCTTGTGACTCAACACAATATTTTAATTGCTCCTTTTTAGTCACTTTACCTGATAGTTCTGAAATTTGGCTAGAATGTTCCTTGAAATTTTTATTTTATGTTCTCTTTCCTGTGGTGATTGGTATATTCTTTCAATCCCTATTTTCCCTCTGGTCACAGGATATCAGGACAGTTTTCCCTGATAATTTTTTGAAGAATTTGGTCCAGGTCCTCCTTTTGATTATGGTTTTCAGGTAGACCAATAATTCTGATATTGTCTCTCCTGAATCTTTTCTCCAGGTCAATTGTTTTTCTTATGAGGTATTTTACATTTTCTTCCATTTTGTTCATTCTTTTAAATGTGTTTTATACATTATGATGTTTATATGAATCATTAATTTTCACTTGCCCAATTCTAACTTTTAAGGAGTCATTTTCCTTGATTAGCTTTTGTATTTTCTTTTTGATTTGGTCAGTTTACTTTTTTAAGGAATTGTTTTCCTCATGAATTTTTGTTCTTCTTTTCCATTTGGTCAAGTTTACTTTTTAAACATTTTTTTGAAAGACCATTGAATGAGTTAAGTGACTTGCCCAAGGTCACACAGCTAGATAATTAAGTGTCTGAGACTGATTTGAACCCAGGTCCTCCTGACTCCAAGGCCTGTGCTCTATCTACTGTACCACCTAGTTGTCCCTCATCTACTTTTTAAGTAATTGTTTTCTTTTGCTAAATTTTCTTCTCCCTCTCATATAATTTTTAATCCTCCTTCTGAATTCTTCCATGAGGTCTTTCTAGATTTGAGACAATTTACCATTGTTCTTTAGGATTTTGCCCAAAGGTGTTTTGACATAATTTTCCTCTTCTGAGTTTCGGTTTTGGAATTCCCTGTCACCATAATAACTTTCTATGATCATATTCTTTTTTTCCTGTTTTTTTACTCATTTATTTCTTTTTTATTTCTTTTAAATTTGACCTCTGTTCTTAGGTTGGAGTCATTGTCTTAGGTTTCTTATACCAATACTTGCTGTTCTTGACAGATTTCATGTTCTGATGATGCAATCCTGAGGTCCACAGCAGATTTTCAGGTCTGGTACTGCACTTAACTGGTGGGGTATTAAGTGGCTGTCACTTCTGGAGACCATAGGATTCTGGCAACTTACTGGGCCTGACCTGAGGTCCTTGTGGGATATCTGGTATGTTCTGAGTCCCATTGGTTGTTTCTATGTTTTTCAGGGTCTACACTGAAGCACAAGGAGGTCTGGCTGGTAGAGGATGCCCTTTTGCCTGGGGCTGTGCTGAAGTATGTGGATATACTCAGATCTGGAGTCTGCTTAGTCCCTTCTCTATGTCAGTGAAGGTGAGGTTCCTGATGTTGACATTTACCTACTCTATCACCATTTAGATCTCTAGCTAGTTTGTTGAGGTTAGAGTTTGCTGCTGGATTGCTGGGGTGCTTCCTATCCTGGATAGTGGTGCCCTGACTATCCTTTACTAGAATGCAATGGACCTTTTTGCAAGGATTCTCCAAGTTTTATGAATGACAAGATTAGTTCATTTCATCCCCTAACTGGTTTGCTATTCCAGGATAGTTCTGAGATATGACTGTTTGAAGGTAAATATGGGATGATTGCAGGAACTTACACCACCTTTGCTTTGGAATATACATTCATACAGCATCTATTATGTTCTAGAACTGCTAAGTGTTTTGCAAATTTTATCTCATTTGATTCTCATGATAACTGAGAAGTTGGTATTATTATCTCCATTTTACACTTCAGGAAACTAAAGCAGACAGAAGTCAGACCCTGAGGTCTAAGCAGGACAGAGGAGAGTAAAGTTTTAATTTTTTTTTATTTTCACTGTCTGCCTATATTAATATATTATTAGATAGTAATAACTTATTTTGGTTACCATGTCACACTGTGACTCACAGTGAGCATATGTTCCATTCATGAATCCAAATTCTTTTCATGGAAATCATTTTATAGCCATTCCTATGACCTATATTCATGAAGAAGATTTTTTTTACATACGTAAAGACCTCATTAGAGTCAGCTTGGTGGAATGAATAATAGACTTGGTTTTAGAGTCAAGATGAATTTCCCTGATTTACTACTCTCTCTCTCTCTCTCTCTCTCTCTCTCTCTCTCTCTCTCTCTCTCTCTCTCTCTCTCTCTCTTTCTGTCCCTGAGATGTATGTATGTATACACATACACACACACACACACACACACACACACATATACATATATATGTGTGTGTGTGTGTGTGTGTGTGTGTGTGTGTGTGTGTGTGTGTGTATGAATTCAGTAATTTTTCAGTCATGTCTAACTGTTTGTGACCCATTTGGGGTTTTCTATCAATATAGTTACCCTGTTCAAATAATGAATAACTCTAAAATAGCATGACTTCCTTGTTTTCTTGCTTCTTTCCTCCCTAATCTGCCACCTGTGAACCCTTGGGTGAGTGAGTCACAGCTTCTTTCTGACTCAGTTTTCTCACTTGCTGAATAAGCATGTTGGACTATTAACCTGGGTCTATAACTTTATTTTTTGTTTAGCTTTGATTACTGTAGTTCAATGAAGTTTTCTTTGCTATCCCATGCAATTTATTTTATGTCTTTAAGCATTGTTCTCAGAAGGGATTAACAGGTTTCATCAGACTGTCAAAGTGTTCCATAACAAAAAGAAAGGTTAAGAGGCATTTATACTTCCATTTCAGTTCTAAATATATGATGCTATGCTGTTTTTTTAACAAGGCAGAATAAGTTTCCATGCTAAATAGGTTAACATCTCTTGAACTGATTTCCACTGAAGAATTTTAGACTTATAGATCCTTTTCTTTTACTGAACATTTTGAAGATCTGAGATATTTGAAAAGCTATGTGCTTTTTTTTTATTTTCAGGCATTTCTTGCCCTTTGTATCATATCATTTCTTTTTTAGCAAAAGTCTTCATTTTAAAAAGTAAATTTAGGGGATTTATAATAATATTAATAATAATAATCAGTAAAGGTTTAAATAAAATCAATGATTCAATTAACAATGATTTATTATGAAACATTAGTTTATAAGTTGAGAAGTGATTTCGTCCAGGAGAAAAATAGTCATAAAACTTAGAGTAGCACACAGTCTCCTCCCAGGGAAAACCTCCCTCCTAGAAATGACTGATTTAAATGACTGAATTCCTTGCCTGGTGCTTAGTCGTGTTCCAGGCTACAAGACCTATTTAATGCTTAGTCTAGGCTTAGACAAGCTTGAAAAGCTTGGCATAATACCACATATTTGCAGATATTCTTTGACTTTGAAATCCCAGAAATAGCAACTGAGTTCTGAATTCCCCTTTGTAATTCCAGTACTTGACCCCTTTCTTGTTCTTGTTCCATATGCCTCTCTCAATATTCGATTTAATTTTTCTAGAATTGGGGACAAGTCTTGTTCTTGTTAACCTCCTAAGAACAAACATTCTGCTCTATACTCCTACAAACCAGTCCCTTTGACAATATAGGCTATTCTGTTGTCCTGATGCTTCCCTGTCTTTGTAAAAATAGTTCCATAATACAGTGCTTTAAGGTTAATAAAATAATTTCCTCCTAACTCAATAAATAAGGCACAAAAGTTGTTCATAAACAAATAAAACTGCAGAAATGGAGAGGTAAAGTGAGTTGCTCAGAGTCATCATTCTATAAATGATAGTGCCTCCTGATTCAGAGATAGCATTCTTTGCCACTGACTTTTTCTTCCATTTCTTCTTAATTTGCTGAACCTGACAAAGACCATGTAAAGTGAACATTTCCATAAACACTGGAAAATGTTGCCCATGCAATCATGAATTTTCATTATGTAGAGCTCACTTTTCTTTTAAAATCTGTAATAAATGGAACATAGGAATTTCTAAGCTGTCTTGCTTATCTATGATTCTTTCTGGTTTTCTTCTGTTCTCTTATTTCCTTTTTGGGGGGTTGGGCTGGGAATACAAATCTATGCTCTCTGTCTTTCTCACCTCTCTCACAACAAAATAAAAGAAAAGAAAAAAAATCTTATTTTCAATAGCAAGTATGTAGTCAAGCAAAATGACTTGCTTGGCTGCATCCAAAACTGTATGTCCCATCTTGTAATCATTATCTTTCTGTCTTCTTCCTCTGGAGTTCTGGTTGATCATTGAATTGATCAGAATTCTCTTTAAAAATGGTTTGTTGGGGTGGCTAGGTGGCACAGTGGATAGAGCACCGGCCCTGAAGTCAGGAGTACCTGAGTTGAAATCTACTCTCAGACACTTAATAATTATCTGGCTGTGTGGCCTTGGGCAAGCCACTTAACCCTACTGCCTTAAATAAAATTTTAAAAATGGTTTGTCTTTACCGTGTTGATATGATTGTATGAATTATTCTGCTGGTTCTGCTACTTCATTCCACATTTGTCCATTTAAATCCTCTAACATGTCTGCAATCACATTTATTTTGTTATTTTCAGGATAAAAAATATGTCATTTTTCTTCATGTATCAATTTTTTTATCCATTCCCCAGCTATCAAAAATGTTTTTAGCTATGTCACTATAAAAATAGCTGATGTAAACACTTGTGAAGATGTGGCTATTTCTTCTTTAGTATTATGGGTCATTTATTGGTATTTCTGTATCAAAATGATTTATAGTTCATAATTCCAAATTGTCTTTCAGAATGACAAGACCAAAAGTTCAGAAGTCCACAAATGGTGTATTAATAGACTTGCAACAGATTTTCTTGCCACTCTTCCAACTTTTGTTATGTACATTTCATGTATTATTTTACCAATTTTACCAGTCTGATGGTTCGAAGTGAAACCTAAAAAATGATATATTATACATTTTAATAATTATATAAAGAATATAGGATTTTTCCAATAAATCTGTAGTCAACTTGGATTTCTCCCTTTTAAAATTGTCTGGATTTGCTTGGTCTAACTGAAATGACTCTTTTCCTTCATTAGTTCAATATATTGGATATGAAACATTTATCAGAGAAAGTTTGCTACAAAGACTGCTTTTCCAGATTTTTTGTTTCCTTTCTAATTTCAATTGCATTGATTTTATCTATTCATTATGTAATCAGAATTTCCCATCTCTTCTTCTATAATCCTCTATTCTTTCTCATGAACTCTCCCCATATTAACATTCTTTCTTAATCTTCTAATATCTTTGTGATATGAAATTTCATACCTATGTCATATTTCTTTTTTTCTTTTTGGTTCAGGATTTTGTCAAGGCAATGCAGTTAGCTGACTTGCCCAAGAAGTAAGTATTAAGTGCCTGAAGTTGGATTTGAACTTAGGTCCTCCAGGGCCAGTGCTCCATCCCTTATACCACCTAGGTGTCTCTAAATCATATTTCTATTTGGAACTTGCCTTCGTAGATGATATGAGAATGTTTTATACACACTGAAATTCTGCAATATTTCTTTCAAATTTTTCCCAGAATTTTAAAAATGTATATTCTTTTTAATTGAATTTTAATTTTTATTTGAATTTTTTTACAATTTTCCCCCTAATCTTGCTTCTCCACCTCTCACCTTCCACAGAAGGTAGTCTACTAGTCTTTGCATTGTTTACATGGTATACATTGATCTAAGTTGAATGTGATGAGAGGGAAATCATAGCCCTAAGGAAGAAAAATAAAGTATTGTGCCTGATTGTTGCACTAATGGAGTGGACAAGTACATCAAGGTTGGTCATTATGCCCATGATGCAGCCAGGATGCACAATGTTCCACTGGTTCTGCTCATCTTGATCAGCATCAGTCCATGCAAATCTTTCCTGACTTCCCTGAATTCCTATCCTTCCTGGCTTCTAATAGAACAATAGCGTTCCATCCCATACATATACCACATTTTGTTAAGCTATTTCCCCAATTGAAGGACATTTATGTTCAATTCCAACTCTGTGCCACCATAAACAGAGCTATTATGAATATTTTTGTACAAGTGACTTTTTTATACATTAGTAAAATATTCTTGTTTAAGAGTAAACATAAAATCCCCTCCTCCCAAGAAATATAGACTAGCATGAGAAATAAAGTAAAGAAAAGGGGGAAAATGTGCTTCAGTCTGTCTTCCAATACCATCAGTTCTGTCTCTACTGGATCACATTCTTTATGATAAGTCTGCCTTAAAAGTTAGTTCCATATTTTTGCACTGTTGCTGATCATAATTCCCTCCATCCATTTGTCCCCACTACCATATATTATATTTTCTCTCTCCTTCCACTCTGTCCTTCTTCTAAAATGTGCTGTAGGGTGATTGAGTAGAGCAGCAGACTGATCACTGGCCCTGGGGCCAAGAGGCCCCAAGCTCACATACCACCCCTGAGACCCAGAAACCACCTGCCCCGTGATCCTGGACAGGCCACCCAATCCCAGTCCCTTGCAAGAAGTAAAAAGGAAAATGTGTTATATCTGACTGTTCTCTCCTATGATCTACCCTCTCCTCTATCACCCATGTCCCCCCCTTCACCCCATTCCCCCTTTCCCCCTTCTCTCTTTTTTACTCTAGATGTCTATACCCTTTTGAGTGTGTATGATGTTTCCTCTCTGAGCCATTTCTGATGGGAGTAAAGTTTCCCTCATTCCCCTTTGCCTCCCCCCCCCATATCATTGCAAAAGCTCATTGTAAAAAATGAAATAAAATTTAAAAAAATATCTTTAATATGAAATATCGTAGCCTATTCCACCTTCCCTTTCTCTTACTCCCAGTGCATTTCCCTTTTAGCCATTATCTCCATTTTTACAATATATTATATCTTAAAATTCAGCTCTATCCTGCGCTGCATCTATAAAAGTTCCTTCTACTTGCTCTATTAAATGAGAGGCTTCATAAGAGTATTATCAGTACCATTTTTCTATGCAGGAATACATGCAGTTCATACTTATTAAGTCCCTCATATTTTACCCTTTTTCTCTGCTCTCTATGCTTCACCTGAGTACTATATTTCAAGGTCAAACTTTCTATTCAGCTCTGGGTGTTTCAAAAGAAACATTCGAAATTCCCCTGGTTCATTGAAAGTCCATCATTTCCCCTGGAAGAGGATGTTCATTTTTGCTGGAAAGTTAATTCTTGATTGCTTTCTGAGCTCTTTTGCCTTCCAAGATATTATATTCCTAGACCAATGAGCCCTTAATGTAGTTGCTGCTAAGTCCTGTGTGATCCTGACTGCAGCTCCACAATATTTGAATTGTGTCCTTCTTTCTACTTGTACTAGTTTCTCTTTGACTTGGGAGTTCTGGAACTTGGCTATAATATTGCTGGGGATTGGTTGTTTTGGGGGGGATCTCTTTCGAGGGGAAATCGGTGGATTATCTCAATTTCTACTTTGCCCTCTGCTTCTAGGATATCAGGGTAATTTTCCTGTATGATTTCTTTTTTTAATTTATTTTTATTAAAGATATTATTTGAGTTTTAGAATTTTCCCCCAATCTTGCTTCCACCCCCCCCCCCCATGGAAAACACTCTGTCAGTCTTTACTTTGTTTCCATGTTGTACCTTGATCCAAATTGGGTGTGATGAGAGAGAAATCATATCCTTAAAGAAGAGAAGTCTAAGAGGTAACAAGATCAGACAATAAGATATCTGTTTTTTTCCTAAATTAAAGGAAATAGTCCTTGAACTTTGTTCAAACTCCACAGCTCCTTATCTTGATACAGATGGCACTCTCCTTTGCAGACAGCCCAATATTATTCCCCATTGTTGCACTGATGGAATGAGCAAGTCCTTCAAGGTTGAACATCACTCCCATGTTGCTGTTAGGGTGTACAGTGTTTTTCTGGTTCTGCTCATCTCACTCAGCATCAGTTCATGCAAATCCCTCCAGGCTTCCCTGAAATCCCATCCCTCCTGGTTTCTGATAGAACAATAGTGTTCCATGATATACATATACCACAGTTTGTTAAACCATTCCCCAATTGAAGGACATTTACTTCCTTTCCAATTCTTTGCCAACACAAACAAGACTGCAATAAATATTTTTGTACAAGTAATGTTTTTACCCTTTTTCCTCATCTCTTCAGGGTATAGACCCAGTAGTGGTATTGCTGGGTCAAAGGGTATGCACATTTTTGTTGCTCTTTGGGCATAATTCCAAATAACTCTCCAGAAGGGTTGGATGAGTTCACAGCTCCACCAACAGTGTAGTAGTGTCCCAGATTTCCTACAACCCTTCCAACAATGATCATTATCCTTCCTGGTCATATTGGCCAATCTGAGAGGTGTGAGATGGTACCTCAGAGAAGCTTTAATTTGCATTTCTCTAATAATTAATGATTTAGAGCATTTTTTCATATGGCTATGTATTGCTTTGATCTCCTCATCTGTAAATTGCCTTTGCATATCCTTTGACTATTTGTCAATTGGGGAATGGCTTTTTGTTTTCAAAATATGACTCAGTTCTCTGTATATTTTAGAAATGAGTCCTTTGTCAGAATCATTAGTTGTAAAGATTGTTTCCCAATTTACTACATTTCTTTTGATCTTGGTTATATTGGTTTTATCTGTGCAAAATCTTTTTGATTTAATGTAATTGAAATCATCTAATTGGTTTCTGGTGATGTTCTCCACCTCTTCCTTAGTCATAAACTGCTCCCTTTCCATAGATCTAACAGTTAGACTAGTCCTTGATCTTATAATATGCTTATAGTATTTCTTTTTTATGTCTATGTCCTGTAACCTTTTGGATCTTATCTTGGTAAAGGGTGTTAGGTGTTGGTCTAATCTAAGTTTCTTCCATACTAACTTTCAATTATCCCAGCAATTTTTATCAAAGAGGGAGTTTTTATCGCAATGGCTGGACCCTTTCAGTTTATCAAACAGCAGATTACTATAATCCTTTCCTGCTTTTATACCTAGTCTATTGCACTGGTCCACCACTCTGTTTCTTAGCCAATACCAAAGAGCTTTGATGATTGATGCTTTATAATATAATATTATATCGGGTAGGGCTAAGCCACCTTCTTTTGCATTTTTTTTTTTCATTAAGCTCCTGGCAATTCTTGACTTTTTAATTCTCCATATGAATTTACTTACAATTTTTTATAACTCATTAAAGTAATTTTTTGCAATTTTGATTGGTCGGGCACTAAACAGATAGTTTAGTTTTGGTAGAATTGTCATTTTTATTATATTAGCTCTACCTATGCATGAGCAGTTGATATTTGCCCAGTTATTTAAATCTGATTGGATTTGTGTGAGAAGTGTTTTATCATTGTTTTCAAAAAGATGGTGAGTCTGTTTTGTCAAATCGACTCTGAAATATTTTATATTGTCTGAGGTTACTTTGAATGGGATTTCTCTTTCTAGCTCTTCCTGCTGTTTCTTGCTAGACATATATAGAAAAGTTCAGGATTTATGAGGGTTTATTTTATAACCTGCAACTTTGCTAAAATTGCTAATTGTTTCCAGTAGTTTTTTAGATGATTTCTTGGGATTCTCTAGGTAGACCATCATGTCATCTGCAAAGAGTGAGAATTTTGTCTGTTCCTTCCCAATTCTAATTCCTTCAATTTCTTTTTCTTTTCTAATTGCTGAAGCTAACATTTCTAATACAATATTGAATAATAGTAGTGATAATGGGCATCCTTGTTTCACCCCTGATCTGAATGAGAATGCTTCAAGCCTATCCCCATTGAATATAATGCTTGTTGATGGTTTCTAATAGATACTGCTAATTATTTTAAGGAACAGTCCATTTATTCCTACACTCTCTAGTGTTTTTAATAGGAATTGGATGCTGTATTGTGTCAAAAGCTTTTTCAGCATGTATTGATATGATCATATAATTTCTAAAAGGGTTTTTGTTGATATAATTGAGTATACTAACAGTTTTCCTAATATTGAACCAACCCTGCATTCCTGGAATAAATCCTACTTGATCATAGCATATTATCCTAGTGATAACTTGTTGTAATCATTTTGCTAAAATTTTATTTAGGATTTTGCATCTATATTCATCAGGGAAATAGGTCTATAATTTTCTTTCTCTGTTTTTACTCTTCCTGGTTTAGGCAACAGTACCATATTGGTTTCATAGAAAGAATTAGGCAGAGTTCCATCTTTCCCTATTTTTCCAAAGAGTTGATATAGGATTGGAACCAATTGTTTCTGAAATGTTTGGTGGAATTCACTTGTGAATCCATCAGGCCATGGAGATTTTTTTTTTAGGGAGTTCAATAATGGCTTGTTGAATTTCTTTTTTCTGAGATAGGGTTGTTTAGGTATTTAATCTGTTCTTCATTTAACCTGGGCAACTTATATTTTTGTAAATATTCATCCATTTCACTTAGATTATCAACTTTATTGGCATAGAGTAGGGTAAAATGATTTCGAATTATTACTTTAATTTCCTCCTCATTGGTGGTGAGTTCACCTTTTTCATTTATGATACTAGCAATTTGGGTTTCTTCTTTCTTTTTTTTTAATCAAATTGACCAGAGGTTTATCAATTTAATTGCTTTTTTCATAATACCGACTTTTGGTTTTATTTATTAATTCAATATTTTTTTGCTCTCAATTTTATTAATTTCTCCTTTAATTTTTAGAATTTCTAATTTGGTATTTAATTGGGGATTTTTGATTTGTTATTTCTCTAATTTTTTTAGTTGCATGTTTAGTTCATTGATTTCTTCTTTCTCCAATTTATTCATGTAAGCATTTACAGATATAATATATCCCCTGAGAGTCACTTTCGAATGAATCCCATAGGTTTTGGAATGTTGTTTCATTATTATCATTATCTAGGATAAAACGGTTAATACTTTCTATAATTTGTTTTTTGGTCCACTCATTTTTTAAAATGAGGTTATTCAGTTTCCAATTTGTTCTGGGTCTATATCTCCTTGACCCAGTATTGCATATGACACTTATTGCATTGTGATCTGAGAAAGATGTATTCACTATTTCTGCCTTTCTGCAGTTGATCATTAGGTTTTTATGTCCTAGTACATGGTTAATTTTTGTATAAGTTCCATGTACTACAGAGAAAAAGGATATTCCTTTCTATCCCCATTCAGTTTCCTCCATAAGTCTGCCATATCTAATTTTTCTAACAATCTATTTACCTCCTTAACTTCTTTCTTGTTTATTTTATGATTTCATTTATCTATATCTGATAGTGGGAGGTTGAGGTTTCCCACTAGTAGAGTCTTCCTGCAGTTCTTTCAGCTTCTCCTATAGAAATTGGGTGCTGTCCCATTGGGTGCATATATATTCAATATTGAAATGACTTTATTGTCTATGGTACCTTTTAGGAGGATAAAGTTTCCTTCCTTATCTCTTTTAATGGTATTTTTCCTGCTGCTTTGTCTGAGATAAGGATTGCTACTCTTGCTTTTTTTACTTCAGGTGTAGCAAAATATATTTTGCTCCAACCTTTTACCTTTACTCTATATGTATCTCTCTGGTTCAAATGACTTTCTTGTAAGCAGCATATTGTAGGATTCTGGTTTTTAGTCCATTCTGCTATTTACTTAGGTTTTAAAAGAGAGCTCATCCCATTTACATTCAAGGTTATGATTACTAATTCTTTATTGCCCTCCATGCTATCTTCCCTCTGTTTGTATTTTTCCCCCTTCCCCCCCTTTATCCATATTCCCCAGTAATTTGTTTCTGAACACTACCCCCTTCACTGTGTTTTCCCTCCTATATCACACCCTCCCCTTTCTTTCCACTTTCCCTTTTCCCCTTCCCTTCCTTTCGTTTTTCCCCCCCACTCCCCTTCCCTTTCTCCATCCCCCCTTCCCCTTTTCTCCTTTTAATACTTGAAAGGTTGGATGTTTTATAAATTAACTGAGTATATGTAGGTTGACTTTAAGCCAAGTCTGGTGAGAAGAAGATTCAGGTGTTTCTCCTCTGCTCCATTCTTCCCCTCTATTACCATAGGTTTTTTGGACTTCTTAGTGTAATGTGACTTACCCCATTCACTCCCCTCCCTCCTCCATTCTCTTTCCTGTCCCCCTTTTTAAGGAGGTCGTGTTTTTTGCGGATCATTCTAAGTCATAGAAAATTCTGAGTGTCTGTCCCTTCTAGTTCAGTATATTCTATCAAATATAGTCAAAATTCCAGAGAGTTATTAGAATCTTTCTCCCAAGTGGAGTTAAAGCCAGTTATATCCCATTAGATAGCAGTCTCATGGATAGGTCATGGATGTCCATCATTTCTGTCTAGGTGTATTCTCTCCGTTAGAGTTACAATTCTCAAGATTTATGATAATGTCCCCCCCCCCCCCATGCTGGGATATAGCCAGTTTCAACTTACTGGATTGCATTTTTTCCCTCTTACCAGCCCCCCCCCTTTTATTTTTTACCATTTTATGTGTTTCTTGAACCTCCTGTTTGATGTCCAAATTTTCTGTTTAGCTCTGGTCTTTTCATCAGAAAATTTTGCAATTCTTCCAATTCGTTAAATGTCCATCTTTTTCACTGAAAGAGAAGTCTCAACTTTGCAGGAAAGTACATTCTTGGCTGCATTCCAAGCTTGCTTGCTCTTCGAAATATCTTGTTCCAGGCCCTTCCATCCCTTAATGTTGTTGCAGACAGGTCCTAAGTGGTCCTTACTGTGGCTCCTTGATATTTAAATTGTTTCTTTCTGGCTGCTTGCAGGATTTTCTCTTTTATCTGATAGTTGTGTAGTTTGGCCACAACATTCCTTGGTATTTTCATTTTAGGATCTTTTTCTGGTGGGGATCTATGTACTCTTTCAATAACTACTTTGCCCTCCAGTTCCATGATGTCAGGGCAGTTTTCCATCACTAGATCCTGTAATATTAAGTCCAGGCTTTTTTTCTCTTCAATGTTTTCAGGAAATCCTATAATTTTCAGATTGCCCCTCCTCAATCTATTCTTGAGGTCAGTGGTTTTACTGATGTGGTATTTTACATTTTCTTCTATTTTTTCTATTTTTTTTTTATTTTGTTTAACTGACTCTTGCTGTCTCATGGAGTCATTATTTTCTGTAGACTACATTCTTGTTTTGGGGGAGGAGTTTTCTTCATCAACCTTTTGCAACTCCTTTTCCAATTGGTCAATTCTTCTTTTGAAAGAGCTCTCCATTTAACCAATTAAGGTTTTGAGAGAATTAATTTCTTTTTGCATTTGCCCATTTGAGAATCTGAGAGAATTATTCTCATTTTTTATTTGTCCAATTGAGGATCTGAGAGATTTATTCTCATTTTGTATTTGTCCAGTTGTACTTTCTATGGTTTTGTTTTCTTGTTGCAAGGTATTAATTGTCTCTCCCAAATTTTTAAGCTCCTTCCTTATATCTTCAAGGAAGATTTTCTGTGCTGGAGACCACATTATATTCTCCTCAGAGGTTCCAGGTCTCTCAGAGTTAGGCTGGTTCCCTTCCAGGAATTTTTCTATGGATCCCCTTTCCCCTGACCCTTCTTCATTTTGCTAAGACCTTGAGTTGTGGGGGGCTGGTTCACCAGGGTTTGGGATTGCTAAAGGCTTTACTCCCTGAGTGCTGTTTCTCTGGCTGGCCAGTAGGAGGTGTTGGTTTCTTTCTCTGGAGTGTCTGTGATCTTGGCTGAGGCCTTCTCTCTTTGCTTGAAGGGAGGGGTTGGAGCTATTGAATTCTTTTGCCTTTAATTAATGGTGGGCATTACCCTGGCCTGAGGTCATTCCTCAGCTAGGTTGGTTCTTCTGCTCACACACCTGGGCCTGGGGCAGAAGTAGTTTGCATTTGTTTATTTGGGAGGAGTTCTGAGTTGTAATGGGACCAGAGGAGCCTAGGATGGTGTCTGCAGCTCTCCTGCACCAGAACTCTCTCCCCAGCCCCGTCCCCAAGCACAGGGGAGACAGCACCAACACCAGTGCCTCTGCTCCCCAATGGACCCAAGCCCTTATCATCCAGCCCCACTGCAGATCCAGTAGGTCCGGTTCTTGGGCCCTCAGACTCCCTGTTCCAATTCAGCTGTTAATCTGGCTGATCCGGTGCTGATCCTCCCTCTGACCCCAGACTCACCTGCCCGAATTCGGCCAAAGCTGCTGCCAGAGACAAATCCTGAGGTAGGTGTTCTTTCTCCTGGCTTTTCTTTCTGAGTTTTATGGGTTGGATTACTTTTAAGAGCTTTGTTTCATGTGATAGATGGGAAAGAGATCAGGAGGCTTTAGAACTGTGCCTGTCTTCTCTCTGCCATCTTGGTGGGAAGTCCTAGGATTATTTAAAAATGAGGTCAAGGCTCTTTTCTTGATCATAACTTTCAGGTATCCCAATAATTTTTAAATTATATTTCCTGATTCTGTTTTCCACATCAGTTGTTTTTTCAATGAGAAGTTTTACATTTTTCTTCTAATTTTTCATTCTTTTTTGTGTTGTATTATGAAGACCTCTCATAAAGTCATCAGCTTCCTTTAGCTCCATTCTACATCTAAAGGATTTGTTTTCCTCAGAGAGCTTTCTTATCTCCTTTTCCATCTGGCCAAATTTTAAAATCATTCTTCACCTCAATAACTTTTTTGAACTGTTTTATCCATTTGGCTTATGCTGGTTTTTTAACATGTCATTTTCTTCAATGTTCTTTTGGATTTCCTTGACTAAGTTGCTGGCTTCCTTTTTGTGTTTTACCTACATCTCTCTCATTTCTTTTCCCAATTTTTCTTCTATCTCCCTTACTCAATTTTTTTTTAGGTTTTTGCAAGGCAAATGGGGTTAAGTGGCTTGCCCAATGCCACACAGCTGGGTAATTATTAAGTGTCTGAGGCCAGATTTGAACTTGGTTACATCTGACGCCAGTGCAGGTGCTCTATCCACTGTACCACCTAGTTGCCCTCCACTTACTTGATTTTCAAAATCTTTTTTGAACTCTATCACTGCCTGAGCCCACCTTCCATTTTTCCTGGAGTCTTTAGATGCAGGAGTTTGTACTTCCTCATCTTCAGATTGAGTATTTTGATCCTTCTTGGTATTATAGACAATGCATTTTTCAATAGTGTTCCTCTTTTTTCTCTGTTTACTCATTTCTCCAGCCTGTGCCTGGTTTTGCTTTCTGAGTTTTTTGAGTGTTATTGGGGCACCCCTATTTGGGGTTTTTTGGTACACCCTACTGTGACCTTTACTCCTCCAAAGGCATCTACTGTCTTGCCTGTACTTTGATATGTAGATGACCACAGGCACTCCCCCCCTACCCTGGAGCTGTAAGGAGGAGCCCTGCTACCTTAATTTGGAAGGCCATACTACAACCTGGATCTGAGTGTGGTCAAATAGCAGAGTTCTGTCCCAGGGAGAGCAGAGAGGGAGGTTCAGGCTAGTTTTCCCTGATTCTCACTACAGGTTCTGCAGCCAGTACTCCTCACTCCATGCTCATTCTGGTGTAGCAAAGAGAGCCCCTTCAAGCTGTTGCCAGTGATCCCTGGGCTGGGATGAACTGGGTTGAGGGGCTAAGGCTTTTTTCCAACCCCCGGTCTCAGTGAAACACACCCTTCCCATGGAACTTCTAAGTTATCTTGGATTGGGAAAATGTATCACTTATTCTTTCTTTGGGTTCTGCCCCTCTAAATTTTGGCTAGAGTAATAATTTTTTGGAGTTTTGGGGGGAAGGAGTTTCTGGGAAATGCTGCCTTCATGCTGCCATCTTGCCCCCCCCAATTGTATATTCTTAATCCAATAATTTGCATATTTGAATTTATCAAAATCTATACTACTATGTTCATTCATTCAATTTATTGTTTCATTAATTTGTTTTACAGATCTACCTTTCTATGTTTTAACAAATTACTGTGATAATTATTACTTTTTCTTTATAGTTTAGATTATGGCTTGGCAAGGGCTTCTTCTTCCTTTCTACTTTTTTCTCCCGTAATTTCTCTTGAGATTTTTTGTGATTTTGTAATCAAACTAAGATTGAGGATTTACATGTGAATATGGTGAAATTATTCTCCTCTGGGTTTCTGTCAGTAGTATACTTGGATTAACAGTAACTCTTTAGTGTTGATTCTTTTTGAAGTGCTGCTTCAAATCCTGAATCAGGATTTTTTGTCTTAGGAGTAGATTCCAAACTTCTGAAGAGAATTTTGGAGTCTCATTTGACCTTGATCTGTGTTTTCTGGTTGTCCATATGTTGTTATTTCTGAATGATATGTGCTTGTTCTTTAAGCATATCAGAAATGACTCAGGCCAGAAATGTTCAAATTTCCACTGTTCCTTAAATGGTCTAATATAGGGCAAGGTTTTGTTACTACTTTTTATCTTTTGAGTTTAGCAGTCTCACATTATTTTGATTCTTTGTGATATCACAGCCTTCATGCTGTGGCCTCAGTAGCAGTTAGATAGCTGGAATGCTTTGCAGGTTCAAAGTAACATAATTAGAGGAACACTCTTGTTAAATGTTCCCTTTCCTGGTTTCTCAGTGCCAAGTTCAAGCCCCGATTTGTAGTCTGAATTCAGGCCACTATTCCAAGGACACTGACATAGGTGTAGTCTACCCATTCTATGCTTCCTTTCAACTCATCTTATTCCATTCTTCATTTCTAGAGGCATCAGATTATGACACTTACTGGAAGATTCTGTATGGATCACCTTATCTGGATGTACTTTGACTGTTACTCTATATGGATATGGACTGAAAAATTAATCTAATATATCTTCTTTTTGGATTTACTAATTATCATTTAGGCTGGAGACTCCTTAGAAATTTTTTAATAATGATTAGAAAGAATTAGTTCGTATTGATTTTTTCATTCTTCACCATCAGTATTGATTTCCTCTAGGGATTCAAACAACTCTTTGTTCACAATTAGATAAAAAGAAATAATTTTTTTCTTGTGGTTTCTTCTGACTTTTGAAAGATGGAACTTGTAATAAGTTATATCTTGATTCTGAATGCCTCAAAATCAATGTTTTTGAATTGTTGTGCTGAATAAGAATTTTGTGAATCCCTTGCACAACAAGAAGATTAAATTGGTTAAAATTTAAAGAAATTAATTTAGCCTGATCACTAAGCAGTCAAATACTGAAGCTGAAGCTTAAATACTTTGTTCATATAATGAGAAGACAAGACTCATTGAAAAAGGTCCTGATATCAGAAAAATTAAAGCCAAAAGGAAAAAGGGACAGCAGAGAATGAATTGAATAGATAGCATCATCAAAACAATGAACAAGAATTTGGACAGATTTAAGAGATACTAGTTTTCATTTTCTATTAGCTATTCTGTTTATTTTTACTTTCCTTTTTTTTAAGGCAGTTGATATTATGTAACTTGCCCAGGGTTTCACTACTAAGTGTCTAAGAACAAATTCGAACTCTAGGACTGATTTTCCACTCACTGTCCCACCTAGCAGACTTTTTTTTTTCATTAAGCCTTTTGTTTGTTTTTTATTTGTTTGGGGATTGTTTCTATGGGTTGGAAACATGCTGCTTATTCTCTTTTCCACAAACATCATGATTCTCCAAGATAAGCTCATTATCTGAAATCCCTTCATCTTGGAGAGTATCTTCAGCTTCATCTGTTGGGCAAAGCAATAAACTCCTCAAACTTTCCTTTATCTAGGGCTCAGAATTTTCCAACTAAACTCTTCATTACTTTATCTCCTCTGTCTGATTTTAACTCCAGAAACATGATCCTTTCACAGTGGGTACCTTCTGACAGCTTTTTTAAAAAATCATTACCATAGTCTTTTTTTGGTATCTAGTCTTTGAGTTTGTAAATAGCATCCATTTAAGTGTTTATTCTGTGACAGTTTGTGTGCTAAGACCTGGGGATATAAAGAAAAGCAAAAAATAGTTCCTGCTCACAAAGAGCTCATGATCTAATTGGAAAGTCTACATGCAAGTAGCTTTGAGTATTAAGTCAGTCTAAATTGGAGATAATCAATGGAAAGAGGACACTAGCATTAAGGGTGATTGGTGGACAATTAGGTGGTAAGGTGGAGGGAACACTGGTTCTGGAGTCAGTAAGACCTCTGTTTAAATTCAACCTCAGACATTTAATAGCTGTGTGACCTTGGGTAGATCACTTAACCCCAATACCTTGCAAAAAAAGGCTTCATGTAGCATATAGGATATTTTTCTTGAATTTGAAGGAATCCAGGGGAAAAAAAAGTAAACCAAAAGGAAGAGATGAAAAAGTAGAGAATTCCAGACTTGAGAGGCAACCAGTAAAAATATTAGCAATTGAGGGGGTGATTATTATTGCAGGGTATATCAAGGAAATCAGTGTCACTGTTGTGGAGTAGAGTAATGTATAAAAAATTATAAACATAGGAAGACAGTAAGTTATGAAGGGCTTTGGAAGTCAAACATTGCTTTACATATGATTATAAAAGTGATATGATATAAAAGTGATAGGGATTCTGGAGTTGATTGAGTGGTGGCGTTTGGGGAGGGAAGTATAACAAGACTTACAAAGACCATATTGATTGCTCAGTGTAGGGAGCGACTTGAGACAAAGAGACAAATAAGTTTATTAGAATAATTCAGGCACAAGGTGATGAGATTTTGAAGAAGATTAAATGACATTTTCAGAGAAGAGAAATGGGTAAAAATGCAGAATTGTCTGGGAAGATGGTACCCTCAAAAGATAAATCTAGTAAAGTTAGGATAAGAAGAGAACCTGGCTAGAGGTAATACAGTTCATGGCTGGACATGTTGAATTTAAGATGTTTTGGGGAAATCCAGTTTAAGATGTCAAATAGATAGTGAGATATGTCATTCTAAAGATTAGGAAAAAGTTAATGCTGGATAAGTGAACCTGAGAATCATGAGAATAAAGATGAGGGACAGGTAGGTGGCACAGTGGCACACGAGCCCTGGAATCATGGAGGACCTGAGTTCAAATTCAACCTCAGACACTTACCATATTTGCACATGTATAAAATGCACCTTAATTTTGTATCTCAAAATTTGAAAAAAAATTATTACATAAAGTTATTTAATTCAAGTTTTATTCATCATGAAATTCAAGGACCTTCTGCTCATAGGTTTCAGGTATCTTTTGGGCAAGTCTGGTGTGTGGATGCATGTTCAGTCCATTCTGTTTCATCAACCTGAAGCACCAATTGTGTCCTTTGAAATCAGTAACTTCTTTTTCCATCAGCAATTCTTCTTGCTTCATGCTGAACCATCTTTGTGGACAGAAGAATTGCAATGACCCTTTGCTCTTCAATCCATTTCTTCAATTCCCTCTCTAACTCTAGTCATTTTTCTATTTGCCTCTTGTGGCCTTCTACTGCTGGGATGTTTTCAGTAGGATTTTCTTCTTCCTGTAGCCAGTCTCAGATTGTTTCTCTATTGGAGGAGGACCAAACTGACATTCAGCAGCACAATTTCCATTCACTTTTGCAAACTGGAACATTTTGAACTTGAATTCAGCACCATATGAAAATCTTTTGTCAGCCATTTCTGGGCAGAACATGGCAAAACACAACTTAACATACTGCTAAAAAATATAAAATAATGAACACAAAGAAAATAGCATAAAAATGGGAAATGAAAGTAAAAAATCTACAATTGCTGTATAAGATGTTTCCAGTTTTTAGTCCCCAATTTTTTTTGAAAAATGTTGTGCCATACATGGGAAAATATGGTAATTGTTACCTAGGTGTGTGATCTTGGACAAATCATTTAACCCCATTGCCTTACAACCCCCCCCCCCCAAAGAATGAGAATAAAGATGAAAATTAAACCCGCCAGGAAGCAAAACATTATACATAGAGAAGAGTAAGGTCAAGAAGAGAGAGCCTTAAGGGATACAAATGGTCAATAGTCATAATCCAGATGAAGGTCTAACAAAGAAAAATAAGAGAAGAGTAAGTAGGAATGGTTTCACAAGTAGGAGATAAAATAGAAATATTATTCCATCAGTTCCATCTATTGATACTGTCCTTTAAGCTGCCTAACACTCTGAGAGTATGCTACTTGGAGACTGAATCCTCATTGACATTAATAATTATATTGGACTCATTTCTCAATAATTAGCAGCCTCCCATCTGGTAATATCCTTTCTATTCCAGTGATCCTAAAAGTTTGGCTATCACTATACAAAGCTCCTCTATATCTTTCACCACTCACTTCCCATCATTGGCAGCCAAACTGTCTTCTTCAATGTTGACTTCTAAAGTTACTCACTCCTTCCACTGTACTCTATAAGGAACAACTTGCTTTGAATATATTTATTCATTTTTTGTTAACTTATTTATTCTAACTCCCTGTAATACTTTTACTTTCTACTTTCTCAATTTTCTCATTTCTCAAAATGTACTCTTCTATGTCATTTACACACAGAGGTTGTCAATATTAATCTTGCTCTAACTCTCACATGATTAATTTCCATAATTGTGAACTCTGAATTTCTCTCATTTGAGTAGACTATATTGTCATTCCATCTTTCTCTCTGCAGATGGAATTGTGGATAAAACACCAGGACTAAAGTAGGAGAGAACTGAATTCAGATCTAACCTTAGACACTTAATATGTATTACCTTGGGCAAGCCATTAAACTGTAGTTTGCCTCAAGTATAAAATAGGGATCATTACAACAACCGCCTTTCAAGGTTGCTGTGAGGGTCAAATTAAATAATTACTACAATTAGCACAGTATCTGGTACATAATAGGTACTGTATAAATATTTATCCTCTTTCCAGAATACTGGCATGCATTGAGAAGGGTCTTAATAAAAATTTTTTAAGTGTTTGTTGAATTATATAACCCAAATGCCAATCTTTGTGGGATAGATGAACCCATACAATATCAAGTTATAAAAATAAGCTAAGAAATTTGAAGTTAATGTAGTACCATAGAGGTAAACATGGTCTACCTATGATGGCCCTAAAGAGAATCTCTTTGATTTTCTATACATCTCAGTCTAACTGGCCAGTTTCTAGGCAATTTTCAATCTTTTAATAACAAACTACTCAATGACCCATAGCAAACACTTAAAAAATCCTTTTGAATAGAAATGTAATGTTTCACATTATTCAGCAAATACTTGTGAATGTTTGTAGAATGTAATGACATTATCTCCTTCTGTGAAAGGATATATCTGCTGATATGGGTGAATATCATCTCTTACACTTAGAGTCTTAAACAGAGATTTGACTTGAGCACTGAGAAGTTGTATGATTGACATAGTCAATATATGTCTTTTTTTTATATATATATATATATATATATATATATATATATATATATATATGTATATATATATGAAAAGTTGCTTTTCAATCCAGGTCTTCTTAGTTCCAAGATTCACTCTCTATCACCATGTGGAAATCCAAAGGAACAGAGCAATTAGAGACTGTTTAGATGACCAGGGATACCAGTAAGGGTTCTTTTTTTCATTCAAACTGCAAGTCTCAATAGAATAAATTGATTGAGAGTTACAAAGAGAAAAATCTTAGAATTATTCTTTTTTAAGGTATATGCTCCTTGAGTCATTGAGTAAAATGGTAAAGTTCTCTTGTCTTACTTCATTTTAGCTGGTTCAAAACCATATTTTTAGAGACAGCTAGGTGACGCAGTGAAAAGAGCACTGGCTCTGGAGTCAGAAGGACCTGAGTTCAAATTTGACCTCAGACACTTAATAGTTGTGTGACCTGGGGTAAGTCACTTAACCACATGGCTTTGTAAAATCTTAAAAAGCAAACCATATTTTTACCAATTAAATGAATTAGTCACATGACTAGAAAAACAACAATGAGAAGCATTTTTTCTATTCCTATTTTTTTGTGTACTAGGAATTTTCCTTTGGAAATCTAAATTACTTGTTTCTAGCCAGAAGTGAGGTACCTGACAGAATTATTTCAGCATAAAAATTATGCATGGATAAAAACCAACAACAACAAAATTTGAGTTTTGTGTATATGTTTTCAGCATATTAAACTAATTTTCATGTTTTAGATGTAGTAAACATGCCAAATCTTTTGCTTCAGAGATTCTTTCTGCTTACTTTTAATCTTAAGCATAGCATGGGAAAATTGTGATCCATCTGTTTCAACTTTACTTGCATTTCATTCTTCAAAATGTCTGTTGATTATAGCACATGGGGCTTCCAGTAAGGCTGACAAGACTTTCTAATAAGTCTTTTAAAACATTTTTTATTTGACCCAAGAAATCATGTTTGGTTAAGAGTAAATCAGCTGAAATTTCAATTTGATCAGATTCTGAAGTGTTGAAAATACATCTGAGAGGAAGAACAGAGATGTTCTAAGAATATGTGAGAGTATCAGAGAAAAGCACTGAGGAATCCTATTGACTATATTGATGCTGCTGCTGCTGCTGTTAATGGGGTATTTATGTAAGGACTCCCAATAGTCTTATCACAGTATTAAATTTATTTAATGAAGAATAAGCTTAAAATTGCACTAAACTTTTTAGTTTAGTTCTTGAAAATGGCATATAACTTTTTTAAATCTATATTTTATTATTTGTTTCTCACACACACAAAACCCTATAGGGCAAGGTAAAAAGAGACATAAGCAAAAGAGAGATTATTTCCAATTCACAGATGGGGAAAATGGATTCAGAGATAGTTAAAAGACTTTACTATACTCTCATAACACAAAAGTGTTAGATGTTGAACTCCAATCTCAGTCTCTATAAAATTGAGCTTGCATCGCCACATCTCTTTAAATATAACAGTGTCTAATGGGTGTCTGTTTTCTGTAAAATATAAATGCACATGCTGTTTGTGCTATGTTCTATTTATAAACATAAACAAACCATGAGAAGGAATCATCAGTGCAAAGGGATGGGTGATTTTTGCTAGTTCTAGATTAATGCTATGAATCTTTGGCTGTTCTATATTGAAGATATATTGCATCTAGATTGGCAGAGACAGAAAAATACTACTGATCCATTGGATCCAATTACAGATCTTTGGTCTTGGTATCAGGAAAATGCCTTAGAGTACCTACAAAATCCTTTAAATTAACTTGCTAATTTCTATACCATTTATTAATTTACCAATTATCTTTCATATAGCATTTCAAAGCATTTCATTTGTCCCCATCCTGGGAAGAATGTCACCATACCATTTTAAAGTACATCAGCCTAAGTAAACACCAAAAGCCAACACTCATACAAATTCTACATAAACCTAATATCTTTTTTTTAGGACACTGATTAATGAATTAAAAACACACCTTGGGAAAGCATGTGATACAGGATTTTTTGTCAAAATGATGTGCTATATACATTAATGAAAGTAATCATATTCTGTGCTGGAATATGGGGAAGGGAAAAAAGTACTTTCATTAATGTATATAGCACATCATTTTGACAAAAAAAAATCCTGTATCACTCAGCCTTGGCACTAAGCTAAGCACTTAACAAATATTATCTCATTTGATCCTCACATATCCATA
Source organism: Macrotis lagotis (assembly GCF_037893015.1). NCBI lineage: Eukaryota > Metazoa > Chordata > Mammalia > Peramelemorphia > Peramelidae > Macrotis > Macrotis lagotis. Next base: position 160,168,991 of record NC_133664.1, on the reverse strand, counting down.
GAAGGTAAATTCTAATATAATCCTTAGTTTTTCAATTGAAATAGCTGAAGCAGACTTAGTAACTTTAAAATATTTGTAAGGTACTTCACAAACTTAAAAGTTTTCTATAAATATTACTGATGATGATCATCTTCATCTCGTTGGGCCTAACGATAACTCTGTGATGAATATATTACATGTTAAAATTATTATTCCAGATAAAAGACAAGGATGAGGAAGAACATGGTAAATAACCAGACAGATTTAGAGCTGAAAGGGAACTCAAAATCTTTCTAGTACAATCTTATTCAGTTTACAGATGAGTAAATGGAGTCCCAGAGAGGTTAACTGGCGTAATAAAGATCACACAACTGTTAAGTATCAGAAGTGATATTTGAACTTTCTAAATTATTGAATAAAATTAATTCAGGCTATTTACTGGAGAGTTAAATAGTGAAGCTGAAGCTCAAACACTTTAGCCATATAATGAGAAGATCAGACTCATTGGAAAAGACCCTGTGGTAGGCTAAGAATTAAGGCAAAAGGAGAAAGGAATGGCAGAAGATGAAGAGAAAGCATTATGAAAACTACAAATGTAAACTTAGAAAGACTTTGGGAGAAGATAGTGGAGGATAGAAGGGTTTGCCTGCAGGTGTTGCTACGAGTCAGACACAATGAATGAACAACAATTTTGATTCCAGAGCTTGTGGTCTTTCCACTGCCTCTTTCTCTCAGTATCTTGCAGAATTTTACAATTTCCATTTTTCTGATCTATAAAGTGTAATGTTGAGGGGTAGTGTAGAGGAAAAAATAGAGGGTGAGATAATCATGTAAGTTACTTAAAGTAATTTAAGTAGATCGAAGGAATTCATTGGCTGTTGCTGTTCCTCCTGAATGAGATGCCTTTCATTGTTCTAAAATCCTCTACCTTTCATCTGTTTTTCAACATCTAAATCTGATTTTAACTACTATAACATAAAACTTCCTTGATACTTCTAGCCACAAGTTCCTTCTGCTTCCTCCAAAATTTCTTATGGTACTTACATGTATCATTCATATGAATCATAATCCTACACAGGCAAATGATATAAGAAAGTGATGATTTGGGGCAGCTAGGTGGTATAGTGGATAGAAGAACATTGGCTCTGAAGTCAGGAAGACCTGAGTTCAAATCCAGTATCAGATACTTAATAATTAACTAGCTATGTGACCCTGGGTAACTTACTTAACTCCATTGCCATACCCCCCCCCCGAAAAAAAGATAATTACATTTAGTCCTAGGGGAATTCTAAGGAAATACCTGGACCACAAAGTAGTAAACAATTTAAAGTATATTTATAATGCATATATAAATTATAGACCAAGTTCTTTTTTGATTGTTGCTATTTTTGGTGGATGCTTTAAAGAAATCACTTTCAAAAGAAAGGGGTATAGCTCTTCAGTTCTCATATGCTTTTATTGTCCAGAAGCTATATAATCTTGGTGTGATGGAGACAGGCATTTATCAGTGTCTAACACTGCTGAGTATTTGTTTCTGTTTAGTAAAAAAAGGTTTTTTTCTTACCTATCTCCCTGAATTAATCTCTCCAAATGTTGATCTCAGTCTTGGGGCCAGTGCATACCTTAAAACATTTGGTATAATTAGCATAGGGATTATGCTATCAAAAGAACAATCTTTCTCAACTATCTGTAAATGTTCTAAAAGATTAAAAGAACTATGAAATTTAACACCTCTTTTCAATTCTCAAAGTCTATGAATCTAAAAATGGAAATATTTTGTAAATTCTAAATTCTCAGGCTTATTAGTCATTTGATTCTAATGAAACAATGTAGTTTGGGCCAAAGTGCTTTCTGTACTTCATTATTTAAAAAAAGAAATTAGAGTTTTAGAAAAAAGAGAACATATTACATTAACTGATGTCAATGAATGAATTACCTTCAATAATTTTATCTTTATCAATATTAACTTCAGGGGCGGCTAGGTGGCGCAGTGGATAAAGCACTGGCCTTGGAGTCAGGAGTACCTGGGTTCAAATCCAGTCTCAAACACTTAATAATTACCTAGCTGTGTGGCCTTGGGCAAGCCACTTAACCCCATTTTCCTTGCAAAAACCTAAAAAAGAAAAAATATTAACTTCAGGGAAGAAATGCAAGATGAAAATGAATCAAAACATTGAACCATTTCTTATTTTGGGGATCATTTAATTTACAATTTTACTGTTTTTATGTCAGTTATAAGTTTATTCTATTCTGAAAAAACTTATATCAGTTAAGTGCATACTAAAATTTTAATAATACTTCTACTCTGGAAGACACATTTTCCCATGTGAGGAAACTAATCCTCATGTGCCTATATACCAGTTGATTCTACCTCAAATATCTGTTGTCATACAAACACAGCTGCTACCATTGGAAAAAGCCCCAAAATTACTTTGATTTCATTGAATCATTTGTAATAGAGAAACACTTCTAAAGTGATATCCTTGTTCTAATCAAATTTGAATTTAAATAATTTAATCTCTTCCTCCTCTCACACACCAATAGCTAGGCTATTCTTCATCATTTTCTGATGCAAAAAATGCTTAAATTCAATGAGCTCTATCAAATATATCTCATTCCTCCTTCGACAGAATAAGATGAGTATAATTTATTATTAATATTTTGCTGATTCACAAAATATATTACAAAAAATCTTAGAGCAGTCTGTGAGGTTTTCAGACGAAAAACAAACCAAATATAGCTGCAATCAATCAGAAACCTAGTAAACATAAAAAATAACAGCATACTTGTTTAACTTTTAAATTATTCTGTGTTATTCCTCTTGGAAATTTATCTAGGTTTGATATCTGTAAAGTATTTTTGAGTGGAAATTATCAAGTTGATAAGTTCCTATATTTGAGAGAAATGTAAATATCTTAAACTTGTAGCACTAAATATTTTTTCTCTATGTAAACTATTCAACAAATACTTATTAAGTATGTATCATGTTCCAGGTAGGAGTGGTATGAAATAATGAATAGAGAACTAAACTAGGAGTAAGGAAGACCTGAGTTCAAATGTTATCTCTGATCCTTACTGGATTATTGACCCTAAGCATGTCACTTATCATTTCAGTGACTCAGGCAACATGCAAAATCTATAAGAGAATTTGTTGATCTCTATTATTTCTCATACAAATTAAATCACAAATCTATATTGAAACATATAGGCTAGGTGGATATAAAATCAAACCGCCCCTAAAGTACTTTAATTGAAGAAAGAAACCCACCCTTGCCACCACAATAATCATTATTATCATCATTCATTTATTAAATACCACATGCATGCTCTGCAGAGCTAATATAATCATCATCATCATCATCATCATCATCACAATAATAGCATTAAACATTTATCACTTTAAGGGTTACAATATAGACTACAGTATTATCTTAGTTAATACAACCATTTAGAGATAGCTGCTTTCAGTGTTGCCAATTTACAAATGAGTATACTGAAGCAAAGAGAAGATTGAGGACTTGTCCAGAGTCATATAACTAGTGAGTATCCAAGCTGAGATTCTCTCAGATTTTCCTGACTTGAAGTCCAGCACTGTAGACAATGCCACTTAGTACATAGGATTTACAATGTAAATACAAAGTTTTGGAGCTGTGAAAGACAGGATACTAGTGACTAGAGGGATGTGTTGCTTGAACTGAGCTTTTTATTTCATTTGTCTTGTTCAGCAAGTACTTTATTTTTTTTCAGATTAATTTCTTCCTCAACAACCTCCCTCACCCACCTAGCAAATGAGACAAACAACAAAAGCAAAGTACATAATTACATATTCAAGTCTTCACTGAATATTTCCAATGAACTAGAAGCAATTACCATATTTTACTTAATTATAACTTCAGATAATATAAATTTGAATAGATGGTCCACTTCCTAGGAACCATTATTTACACTAACTTAGACCTATCTGTAGTCTGGCAAAATAAATGTCCATATTGGCTATATCTAAAAATGTTTCTCTCTTTCTTCAATGAAGTTCAATACTTCTCTATTAAGAGGTGAATGTTGTTCTTCATCTTCATTCTTTTGAACTAGTCTTTTGGACTAACATTGTTTAGATAAACATTTGAAGCCTTTTGAAGTTTTTTCTCCTTTATAATGTTGTTACCATTACATACATTTTTCTAGTTCCATTTATTTTGTTCTATATCAGTTCTTAAAATTATGCTCTCAATTTCCTCTGCAATTGATCATTTCATCACTTCTTATGGCACAAAGATATTCTATTATAGTCAAATGTCATAATTTGTTTAGCTATTTTTCCAATAAGAATCTGTCCCCTTAGTTTCCAATTCTTGGTTACCATGAAAAGAACTATCATAAATACTTTTTTAAAATATATGAATATTTTTTCTTTTTTTCTTCTTTCATTTCTTTGGAGTATGGGATAGTAATTGCATATTGATTTGACTTTGAAGAAACCCTGAGTTTCCTAAAAGCAGAGGTGAGAAGATTGGGTGTGTACTCTAGAACAAGGGGAAAAAAAATCCTCCAGGATTTCCAGAAGCAAGACAGACTGAATCCTTTCATGGTATGTAGAGAAATAGTGGATTTTGTTTGGAGTGAATGAATTGTAAAAAAGACAGAATAGACAATGAGAAAAATGATTATATAGCTCCAGAATCTATCACTGGGCAAATTAATATACTTTCTTAAGTATTTCTTCCTCCTTATATAAATAGACCACATTTAAAAAAAACTAGATAATTTTAAGAGGAAAATTAAGTTTTTCTGATCAAATAAAAATCAAGATGAGTTTGAAAGCATTTTTCAATCTACCATATATTATACTCATCTCCTATTCCCCAATCCGGAACATTCAAAAGTGGAATCTGAGAACCTAAATTCAAATTCCACCTTAACTTCTCCCAAACTTCTTTTGCAAAACCAAGGAAAGTGTGGGACAATGTCTAGAAATCCTGTCTTGAAATGAGGAAGATCTCAGTCCTGTCTTTGTGACCCTCAGACTCCCAAAGTGTCAACACTTTTTTTAAAAGATGACTTGATTTGATTTCCATGTTTTCAAGTCATACAATCTTTTTTTTACTTCGTGCCCTTAATAATTAAAATTAAAAATTTTTAAGTATAAAACAGTAAAAATTTTAACTTTTTTTTTCAAATTTTGAATTCCAAATTCCCTCCTCCTCTTCCTTCCCTTTCTCATTGAAAAGGTAACCAATTTAATATGTTAAAAATGTATAGTTATGGAAAATACAATTCATATAAGTCATGCTATAATGGAAAACAAAATTAAACAAGACAAATCAAGTATGTTATTCACAACAAACCAACATAAAATATTTTTATTAACATGTACAGAGTTCTCCTGGTTATGTTCATTTTACCTCTGAGCTACCACCACATATCTATCAGATTGGTAAATGCAACAGAAAAGGAAAATGACAAATTTTGGAGGGCATATAGAAAAATCAAAACATCAATGCACGGTTGGTGAAGTTGTTTTGTTTCTTTCTCTTAGTTTTTCTCTTTTGTTCTGATTCTTCTTTCACAACATGACTGATATGGAAGAAAAACAATTGATCATGGAATTAGTGAAAGGAGAGAAAGTAAGATAAACAGTGGGGAAATGGAATGGAGGGGAATGAATAGCTGGTAATCATTATTATGAAAAAATATTTACTGCAAGATTCTCTAATAAAGATTACATTTCTTAAATATGTGTGTGTGAAAGCAGTCACTTTTATGCAAATAATAGCTATTTTTAATTGATAAGTGGTCAAAGGAAATGAACAGGCAGCTTCTAGATGAAGTAATCAAGATAGTTATATAAAATGTTCTAAATCATTATTCTGTTCTCTATATATTTTTGAAATGAGACCATAATCAGAAACACTAGCAATGAAAAATTTTTTCTGCATTCCTTCTAACCTTAGTTGCTTGGGGTTTTTTTGTGTAAAACCTTTTTATTTCAATTGCAAAATAGATCAATTTATAATATCTACTCTTTCTAGCTTGGATAGACCATTTGTTGGTCTCCTAATTGGCTCTTGGTATCACCCTTTATGTCTAAATTCTGTACACATTTCAACCTTATCTTGGTATAGGGTATGAAATATTGATCAATGTCTACATTTTGACAAACTATTTTTTAGTTTTCCCAGCAGTTTTTTTCAAATGAGTTTTAATCCCAGAAACTAGATTTTGGGGATTTATCAAACTGTAGATTAATATGGTCATTTACTACTCTTTCTTTTGTATCTAATCTATTCTACTGATCTTCTCTATTTCTTAGCCAGTACCAGAGAGTTTTGATGACAGTCACTTTATAATTTTAGACCTGGAAGGTCTAGGTCACCTTCTTTTGCACTTTTTTCCCATTAATTTATTTTTTTTTAGGTTTTTGCAAGGCAAATGGGGTTAAGTGGCTTGCCCAAGGACACACAGCTAGGAAATTATTAAGTGTCTGAGACTGGATTTGAACCCAGGTACTCCTGACTCCAAGGCCAGTGCTTTATCCACTACACCACCTAGCCACCCCTTTTCCCATTAATTTCCTTGATATTCTTGATCTTTTCCTTTTTCTCTATATGAATTTGTTCCTATTTTTTTGTAATTCTACAAAATAACTTTTTGGTAGTTTGGTATATCACAGACTAAGATATTTACCATATTTCCTGTATATGTATATGTATATGTATATGTATATGTATATGTATATGTATATGTATATGTATATGTATATGTATGTGTATGTGTATGTGTATGTGTATGTGTATGTGTATGTGTATATGTATATGTATATGTATATGTATCTCTCTACCTCTATCTCTATCTCTGTCTCTATCTCTATCTCTATCTCTATCTCTATCTCTCTGCCTCTGTCTCTGCCTCTACCTCTATCTCTACCTCTACCTCTCTCTCTCTCTCTCTCTCTCTCTCTATATATATATATATATATATATATATATATATATATATATATATATATATATATATATCTAGCACACCTTAATTTTGGGGTCCAAGATCATAAAAAGAACATGGGGAAAACATCATGCAGAAAATTATAAGGGAAAACCATCCAAATCTACTAGAACGAAATAAATATAGCCATTGAAAAAGTCCACAAAACCTCTCCAGAAAGCGATCCCAAGATAAAAACTACAAGGGCTGTTATAACCAAATTCCAGAAATCTCGAATAAAGGAGGGAATACTTCAGGCAACAAAAAAAGAAAATAATTCAAATACAAACAGAGTACAATCAGACTAACACAGGGCCTATCAGCCTCAACATTAAAGGATCAGAAGACCTGGAATAACATATATCGGAGAACAAAGGACCTGGGATTGCAACTCAGCATATACTACACTGTAAAATACAGCATGTACTATTAGGGGAAAAGATGGATGTTCAACAAAATAGACGACTTCCAAAATTTCCTCACACAAAGACCAGAACTGAACAGAGAATTCAATTGCCAAATACAGGTCTCAAGATTTGCATAAAAAGAAAAATAAATTGAAGTCACCATCAATAAACTCCCTAAGAAAAAAGTCTCCAGTTACAGATGGATTTACAAGTGAATTCTATCAAACATTTAAGGAACAATTAATTCTTATTCTACATAAACTATTTAAAAAATAGGAGAAGAAGGAGTTCTGCCAAACTTCTTTTGTGACAGCAACATGGTGCTGATACCTAAAGCAGGAAGAACTAAAACAGACAAGGAAAATTATAGATCTCTCTAATGAATATTTATGCAAAAATCTTAAATAAAAGTTTAGCAATGAGACTACAGCAAGTCCTTACTAGGATAATAAACCACAATCAGGTAGGATTTATACCAGGGAGGCAGGGATGGTTCAATATTAGGAAAATACTCAACATAATTGAACAAATCAATAGCAGAACCAACAGAAATCATAAGATTATCTCAATGGATGCTGAAAAAGCCTTTGATAAAATACAACATCCATTCCTATTAAAAACACTAGAAAAAATAGGAATAAACAGTTTTCCTTAAAATAAAAAATAGTATCTATTCTAAAACCATGAACAAATATTATATGTAATAGGAATAAACTGGGAGCATTTCCAATAAAATCAGAGGTGAAACAAGGATCTCCATTATCACCATTACTATTCGATATAGTATCAGAAATGCTAGCAGTAGCAATAAGAGAAAAAAAGAAATTGAAGGAATCAGAATTGGCAATGAGAAAGCAAAATTTTCACTCTTTGCAGATAATATGATGGTATACTTAGAGAATCTGAGAAAATCATCTAAAAACTCCTTGGAACCATTAACAAACTCAGGAAAGTAGCAGGATATAAAATAAATCCAGAGAAATCATCAGCATTTATATATCTGAACAAAGTCCAAGAACAAGAGATAGAAAAAGAAATTCCATTTAGAGTAACTATAGACAATATTAATTACTTGGGAATCTATCTCCCAAGAAAATCCAGAAACTTTATGAACACAATTATAAAGCACTTCTCATCCATATAAAGTCAGATGTAAATATTTGGGAAAATGTCAATTGCTAATGGGTAGGTCGAGTTAATATGACAAAAATGACTATCATACCCAAATTTAATTACTTATTCAGTGCTATAGAAATCAAACTATAAAATAACTACTTTACTAAGCTAGAAAAAATAGTAACAAACTTTATCTGGAGCAACAAAAGGCCAAGAATAGCAAGAGAATTGATGGAAAAAAAAACATAAAAGAAGGAAGTCTAGTTCTCCCAGATCTAAAACTGTACTATAAAGTGGTAGTCATCAAAACTGCCTGGTACTGGTTAAGAAATAGAGTAATGGAGGCGGCTAGGTAGTGCAGTGGATAGAGCACTGGCCCTGGAGTCAGGAGTACCTAAGTTCAAATTCTGCCTCAGACACTTAATTACCTAGCTGTGTGGCCTTGGGCAAGCCACTTAACCCCATTTGCCTTGCAAAAACCTTTAAAAAAAATAGAGTAATGGATCAGTGGATTAGGATAGGTTCAAAAGAAGTCACAGTAACTGTCTACAGCAATCGATTATTTGAGAAACACAAAGACATCAGCTTCTGGGATAAGAATTCACTATTCGACAAAAATTGTTGGGAAAAATGGAAAATAGTATGGCAAAAACATGGTATAGACTTACAACTCAAAACCTATACTAAAATAAAGTAAAAATGGGTACAGAATTTAGACATAAAAGGTGGAACCATAGATAAATTCATAGACCAAGAATACTCATGGATTAGATCTATAGAAAGGAGACAAATTGATGACCAGACAAGAAACAGAGTACATTCTAAATTTCAAAATGAATGATTTTGACTCTATTAAATTAAGAATTTTTTCACTAATAAAATCAATGCTGCCAAAATTAGAAGAAAAGCAGAAAGCTGGGAAACAATCTTCACAACTAGGAGTTCTGATAAAGGTCTCATTTCTAAAATTTATAGAGAATTGCATCAAATTTATAAGCTTACAATTATTCCCCAGTTGATAAATGATCAAAGGTTATGAATAGGCAGTTTTCAAATGAAGAAATTAAAGCTGTAAATAATCATATGAAAAATGTTACAAAACATTATTGATTCCAGAATTGCAAATTAAAACAACAATGAGCTATCAACTCATATCTATCAGATTGGCCAAGATGAGAAAAAGGGAAAATAATCAATGTTGGAGACGTTTGGGGAACATTGGGATATTGATGCATTGCTGGTGGAGTTGTGAATAAATCCAACCATTCTGGAAAACAATATGCCCAAAGAGCAATAAAACTGTTCATACCCTTTGTCCTGGCAATTCCAATTCTAGGCCTATATCCAGAAGAAATCATAAAAAAATGGGAAAAAATGCTATATGTTCCAAAATATTCATAGCAGCAATTTTTTTAAGTGGCAAAGAATTGGAAATTGTGAGATGATCAACCTTAATGGAAGCAGCTCCTGTCAGCAGTTCAGAGAGCTAGGACAACTGCATTAGACCCGCTAAGGACAAAGTTAACCCCATCCAGAGGAAAACAAAACAAAACAAAACAAAAAAATAAAAACCAACCCTTCAGAATTTGTTGAACTCTTTATAAAAATTATCTCTTAGATATCACTTTCCCTTAATTCTAATTCTTCATACCAAAACTGACTGATATGTAAATATGTTTATCCAAAATATCTATGCACAATGCTAACCTGACTATTCAGCACTGAGGGGAGAGGGATGAGAAGGGATGGTGGAAGGAAATTTTCTAATGTAAAAATATACATGCACATATGGATGAAAATAAACAAACAAATAAGTAAAAATATGCAATTCTCCAATCAAAAAAATGGGGGTCCAAAATTTGAAACAAATATATTACATGAATTTATTGCACTCAAGTTTTATTCATCATGAAATTCAAGAACCTTCTGCTCATAGGTTTTGGGTATCTTTTGGGCAAGTCTGGTGCCTGGATGCAAGCTTAGTCCATTCAGTTTCTTGAACTTGAAGTGCCAATTGTGTCCTCCTTTGAAATCAATAACTTCTTTTTCATCAGCAATTCTTCTTGCCTCATGCTGAACTATCTTTGTGGGCACAGGAATTCCAATTGCCCTTTGATCTTCAATCCCTCTCTAGATTAGGCCATTTTGCTGCCTTGCCTCTCACGGCTTTCTTCTTCTAGGGAATTTTCAGGATGGTTTCTTCTTCCTGGAGCCAATCTTAGAATGTTTACTCATTTGGAGGAGGTTCAAACTGACGTTCAGCAGCACAATTTCCATTCACTTTTGCAAAATGAATTCCTTTTAACTTGAATTTAGAGCTGTATGAAAATCTTTTGTCAGTCATTTCTGGGAAGAACATCGCAAAATGTAACCTAATATATTGGAAACAAATTCAAAACAATGAGAACAAAAACAATAAGCACAAAAAAGGCAGGAGATGCAAGTAAAAAAAAACTACAACTACTATATAAGATGCTCCTACTTTTTAGAACCCAAATTTTTCAAAAAAAGGGTGCATCTTATACATGGGGACATATGATAATTTAGGTAGAACTGTCATTTTTGTTGTCCATGAACAATGGACATTTTTCCAATTGCTTAGGTATGACTTTATTTTTATGAAAAGTGCTTTATAATTGTGTTTTCATAGTATGTTTATAATTGGGTTTGTCTAGCAAGGTAGATTGTTACATAGTATATATTGTCTTGAGTTACTTTAAATGAAATTTCTCTATCTCTTGCTTTTGGGCTTTTTTTGGTCATATATAGACATGTTGATGATTTGTATGGATTTATTTTGTAACCTGCTACTTTGCTAAAATTCTTAACTGTTTCAAGAATTTTTTTGGTTGATTTTCTAGGTTTCTATTAGTATACTATCATCTGCAAAGATGCTTCCTCATTGCTTATTCTAATCTCTTCAATATCTTTTTCTTCTCTTATAGTTAAAAGTGCTACTATTTTTATTACTATTTTACTTTACCAAATATATGATATGAAAGTTTTTAACATTAATGCATATGTCTACGTGTAATTTTGAGTGACAAAATTTCCTTTCACCTTCCCTTCCCACCCACCCCCAGTGGTAAACAGTCAAATTAATATCATACATATATATTTGTGTTAAACATGTTTACAGATTACTCATTTCCAGTATGAGGAATTAGGATTAACGGAAAGAAATAGATAAGCGATACTTTTAAAAATGTGATTGCAGTGTTCAGCAGATTCTGAAGGGTTTTTTCCTTTTTGTTTTGATGTCTTCCTTTAGGTGGAGATAGTGTTGTTCATAGCCAGGCTAATAGGGTTATGCTAGCTTTCTGAACTGCTGAGACCAGCTGCATCCATTAAAGTTGGTCATCTCACAATGTTGTTATTAATGTGTATATTGTTCTCTTGCTTCTGCTCCCTTTACTCAGCATCAGATCCTGTAATTCATTCCATGCTTCTCTAGAGTCTGACCATTTATGCTTTCTTACAGTACAATAGTATTCCATAATATTCATATGCCATAGCTTGTTTAGTCATTCCCCAGTTGATGGGCATCCCCTCAATTTCCATTCTTTGCCACTACAAAAAGAGCTGCTATGAATATTTTAGAATATGTGGGCCTTTTTCCATTTTTAATGATTTCTTCTGGATATAGACCCAGAATTTGAGCTGCTAGGTCAAAGGGTAATGAACAGTTTTATTGTTCTTTGAGCATAGCTCCATGTTACTCTCCAGAATAGTTGAATCAGTTCACAACTCCATGAACAATGGATTAATGTCCCCATCCTCCCACAACCTCTCCAATATTAATCATTTTCCCTTTTTGTCATCTTACCAATTTGATATGTGTGAGTTGATAATTATTTTAATTTGAATTTCACTAATCAATAATGGTTTGGAGCATTTTTTTCATATGATTTTGTATTTAGTTTTAATTTCTTCATTTGAAAACTATTCTTATCATTTGACCATTTATCAGTTGGGGAATGATTGTAACTTTATAAATTTGATGCAGTTCTCTATATATTTTAGAAATGAGACTTTTATCAGAACCCTTAGCTGTGAAAATTGTTTTCAAGCTTTCTTCTTTCCTTCTAATTTTGGCAGTATTGATTTTATTAGTGTAAAATCTTCTTAATTTAATATAGTCAAAATCATTCATTTTGCAGTTTAGAATGTTCTCTATTTCTTGTTTGGCCATAAATTTGTTCCCTTTCTACTGAGCTGATAGATAATTTCTTGGTCTATTACTTTATCTATAGTGTCGCCATTTATGTCTAAATTCTGTACTCATTTTGCCCTTATTTTCATATAGGGTGTGAGATGTGGATCTATGCCCCTAGTTTTTGCCATACTATTTTCCAGTTTTCCCAATAATTTTTGTCAAATAGTGAGTTCATATCTCATAAGCTAATAATGTCTTTGTTAAACAGTAGATTACCATAGTCATTTACTACTGTTTCTTTTGAACCTATTCTAATTCACTGATCCATTACTCCAATTTTTAACTAGTAGCAGGCAATTTTGATGGCTGCTGCTTTATAATATAGTTTTAGATCTGGTAGAGCTAGGCCACTTTCCTTTACATTTTTTTCATCAGTTACCTTGCTATTCATGACCTTTTGTTGCTCCAGATGAATTTTGTTACTATTATTAATAATTCAGTAAAATGATTATTTTGTAGTTTGATAGTTATGGCACTGAATAAGTAATTTAATTTGGGTATGATTGTCATTTTTATTCATTAGGTTGACCCAGCCATGAGCAAATAATATTTTTTCTAATTATTTAGATCTGACTTTATTTGGTGAGAAGTGCTTTATAATTGTGTTCATACAGTTTCTGGGAAGTGCTGTTATTTTAATATGTGAGAGAGCAGTTTCCTAATTCCTGTTCTTGTCATTTTCTACAACAATCCATTGAAATAGAGATTTAGGTCCCAGGATGGGACCAGACTATAGTCTATATCTTCTTCATCTATTTAATTGTAGCTCAACATGGATGCTGGATCCTATTCTGCATGAAGTCCTTTACATTGCACAATACCTATCCAAGAATTGGTGCTACCTCTGCTGAATCACTCACTACTCATTATACTGGACATTAATTTGGATTTATGTCTCCTGGGAGATCATAGATGATTGTGTCTTTTCTGTCTTAGATTTCCTATTGCTATTCCTATTTTTAGAACTGGACTAAATTTGCATCTCCTGCAGAGGTCCTTGGAATGATCTACCCATGTTCCCCATGTCCCTAGGCAATCCTCTGCACTGGAAGACTTGCAATTCCTGGAATCCACACAACGACTTATCAGGAATTATATTTTTCTTCTCTTTGTCTCCAAGAGTCTAAAACAGTTAAACTATTGACTTTATGTCTCATTTATCAAGATCTCACTGGTTTCAGAAATACTTGGTATATATTCTACCACAGGCACCCACAGGCTGCTTTTTTTGTTTAGTCTTGAATTGAGTAGAAAAACTTAAGGGTACCCTTTGATTTTATTAATCATTGCCTAATCCAGAATCCTTTCCAATATTTATAAGGAAATTTCTGAGGGCAATTGGGTTCAGCTATAATCTTTCCTATTTTCAACTTCATTAAACATCTGTGGATAGCTTTTCTGGCAGTTCACATAAGATGGAGCTTCCTCAATGCAACATAAAGTATAAACTCCTTTAAACTTTGCAGCCTTATTTCTCAGAGCAGTGCCTTTATACACTTTGATACTTTATATAGGTATATTAGAGTGAATGTAATTGAATTTATAAATATGTATGCATGTCTTATCTATTCAATTATTTTGTAAAACACTTTGTAGCCAGGATATTCTAAGTTCTGCACTTTAAAAGAACATTATTTTTAATTGATAAATTATCTAAAAATTAAGGGAAGTTTTTGAATGAAAAATTCTGTTTCCTGATATATCTGTCAATTCATATTTACCAGACATCTACATTTTGATGGTACCATACTAAACATGGAAAGGGAGATCTCAAAGATATGTGTGAATAAGATAGCTAAATATTCAAACAAAAATACTGACATAAAAATGAGAAATTAGTTTTTGAGCCTTTTACTGATTTAGTCATCCTGGTTTAAAAAAAATTAACACATATTGTGAAGAATTTTTCAAGTCTTAGTTCGCATAAATTAACTGAAATCTTCTATGTTCTTTTGTAATTTTTCAACTTGACATTTATATATACAGTTTTGTCTATTCATTATTGCATAAAATTTCATATGTTTTGATCATTTAGAGTCATGCATGCACTCAGTTTACTGGCAGTAATGAATGATGCTATCGAATCTTTTTCTTGATAATCTAAATTATCTGAACAAAAAAATTTCATTTTTACTTGATAATGAAATTTTCCACTTTTTTATTGTTAAAATAGATTGTTAGAATGGTATACCACATAAAGATGATTTTTCTTATCTGACATCAGTAGGACTGGCATTTTCATTTTGGTTCAACTCAATACACATTTATGAAACATTTAGTTTGTTCCAGATATCATATTAAGTGCAAGATGGTAAGATAAAGATAGTAAATAAGGACATAGTCCCTACCTTCAAGGAGTTAACATATTGGGAATAAGCCATATACAAGCTCACTTTTGATTAATGTATAGAAGCAGTTTTAGCATCATAGATTTAGAATGGGAAAGAAAAACAAGTTCAACCAAGGTATAGAAGAAAGATATGGAATTCATAAAAAGAAGAATTAGATCTAGGCATCCTTTAAGATCATAAATTTTGTGCTGCAAAGGACTTCATATGTCATCTAGTCCATCCTACTCATTTTACAGATTAGGTAAATGAGTCCTAGAGATGTGAAATCATCTCAAAGACTGTAATTAGGAAAATTGGGATTTGAAATCAGTTTCTCTGACATCTAAGACAGCTCTTTCTAGTGTTCTGCTTCATAGTTTTCATGCCAAAGAAAGTTTAGTATTAAGAAGACAAAAAAAAGCCTGTTATTTAAGTTCTTTGATTTAAAATAGGACATCCCTCCACCTGACTAGCCCCCTTTGAAGTAAAAATTTTAAACATTTAGGTATGATACAAAGAAAGCAGTCAGGAATTTCAATTTAAGGAAGTATTACACACCTTCAACAGCAGTAATTTGCAGATTCAGAACAAGTAAAAGGTGGAACCATTGCAAAACAAAACAAAAACAAGCTTGGCAAGCACCAAGAGTTGAGAACATACAGTTTGAAGATACTAGCTAAGTATTCATCACATGTTCATGCCTCTTGCCTTTTTCTGATGGGCACATCCTTGACCCTTCCTATCCTAATTAGGTCTCTCCTAGGAAAAGCTACGATTAGAAACCTAGGTGACAAGAAAGTTAATACTGGAATGTAAAAGAAATGGGGAGTTTGGAAGGAGGGGTAAATTTTTGGGAAGAAGACAAGTCCAGCATCATAGGGTTTTTGGCATGAAGACTACATTCTAACCTCTTTTTTTCAAAGAAAGTAGCAGATATCTGAAGGAATTTTAAGGTTTGTAGAAAAATCACAGTTTTAGACATACTGTATATGGACTGAGGATAAGACAGTAAGAGAAATTCAGCAAATAGTGAGACAAGTGTGATTAGACTTCAAAGAAAGGTGTAATTATATCACTCCATTTTTTTCTAGTAGCTTTGAGGGGTCTCTGGGTCTGTTTACAAACACTTACCATCAATATTATCCTCAAGGGTATGCATTAGTAGGAGACTTATTTGCCCAGGACTAGACAGCAAGAGTATGCAACCATAGCAAGAGATAACTAATTGACTCTCCAAAAAACACCACTATGTCCTTCAACTCTTCGGTTCAGTGCTATTATCATTTGAACTAATACTATATAGATATTAAATGGATTATCACTAATACAGAAAGGCCTTTTTGAGAGACAGATATTCTATTATCCTATTATTAGATTTGTGAAATAATAATATTAATACTTAGTCTCTATGTGGTAAATACTATGTCCTAGGAATTGAGATGTTCTATAAATATAACACCATTTCATCCTCACAACTCTTTAAGACAGGTAATATTCTGATTTTACAAATGATGAAATTAAGTATCCTGCCCAGGATAAATACTATCTCAGGCTATATTTGAAAGGCAAATAGATATTATGTTATATGTTGTTGCTCCCATAGCTGTTTATGTCAAAAGCTGAATTTGAAATTCAGGTCTTCCAGACTCTAGGTCTAACATTATATCTACTATACCATCTAATTGCCTCAATTAAATAGTCATTCTGGAAAATAATTTGGAATTATTTAAGAACAGACAATAAATAGTTTTTGTTTTTGTTTTTGTTTTTTGTTAGTAGACTCTAACTCCACTATTGTGCATATACTCGAGGTCAAAGACAAGAAGGAAATTCTATAAATGGTCAAAATGGTGAGAGTATTTTGTAGTCACAAAAACAAACTAATAATAAAGTGGATATACCTATAATTTTTAGGATGACTACACAAATTGTGTCACATGAATTTAAGAGAATATTGATGTTCATAAGATATAATAAATAAGAAGAATTCTGAGGAATGTGAATACTCTTATGTGAATTGCTACAGAAAACAATGTAAATATAAATCTTTTTTTGAAATAATGGAAATTAAATTAAAACCACTAAAAATAAATGAACTTAAATCAATTGTATTAATTAGTATTGATCTTGTTGGGAAAATAAACATCATAAAAGTGAGAAATTGGGTGAATTGAGAAACTATGAGTAGAGAATGCTATTTACATTCCAAATTCCAGGAAATTGGATAGTTATTTTGTTTTACTGTTTTTCTTTCAAAAACAAAACAAAACAGGAGGGTTTAATTGGGGAATGGGGAAATAACTTGTGTTTCAGCAAAAAAGCTTTTCATCACAAAAATGCAATATTTTGAAAGACAAAATGGGTAAATGAAGATATTGCTGCTGCACATATTTATGCTTCTAGCAAGTCTTGTTAAGTGCTACAAATCTTGAGGCACTTTCTGAACAATGATTCAGTAAAAATTTTTGCAAGCCAAATTGAGGGAGTAGCATTAGAGTGTGTCAGCACTCATCAACCAAATTGGCATAATGTTCTCCATTTGTTCAAATCTGCTTTTTGGGTAAATCAAGAAGATATGCCTGTTTATGCAAATTTAAAATTAAACTCATTTGTACACAGTTCTATAAAACCCTGTTACTCAAGGCTAATTCTCTGTTAGAGTTTTATATTCTCAGACCAGTTAGATACAGTATGAATTATGGACTTGAAGCTACTACCTATAGAATATGGAGGGGATAGGGAAGATTTTATGATTATCCTTATAAATCAAACAAACAAGTCCCTATACTTTTGGCTTTATTAGCTAAATATACTTTTGATCATGTCTGTTCTACTATATGAATTATTTCCTCAATTATATACTTCATTCTTTTGGTTTAGATTTAGTTGCAATAAAACTTGGAATAAAAGTCATGTTCTTCTTTTTACCAGAATTCTCCAAATGATTTAAAAAAAACTATTGTATATCTATGTTTAATTCATAATGTAGATTTTAAATGTTTTACATGAATCTGATCATCAGATTAAACTGAAATGGCAGATATCAAAATATGTTTTAATTTATAAATAATTTTATAATTTATCTTCCACAAAGTCCTTCTTCTCTGTTGTCACATGAAGATGAAACTAGAGCCTGAAGGGCTAGGTCAGAGGAGCATAAGCTCCTACAGACTCTAGCAAGTTGTAAGCATCAAGGCTAGCCAGTTATAGGTTCTATGCTGTCAGAAAGAAGCAGAAGAGGAGATAAAGTATATGGAAGAGAATAGCTACTATTCTGGGCCAGGTATTATGTTGATAATTTTTTTAAATTAAAATTTTTAAATTTTAAATTTAAAGCAAATATTAATCACATTTGATTCCCTTGACAACCCTGTGGTGTATGTGTGGTTATTGTTCATATCTCATAATTGAAAAAAATGAGGTAAACAGTGTCCTGCCCAGGATCACACAAATAGTATCTGATGCTATATTTGAATGCAGGTCTTCCTGACTCTAGGTCCACTGCTCTTCCCATTGTGCTGCTTGCTACCTATAGAAGACCTACATATAATATGAATAATTGATTTATTAGACAATTTTTTATCTGAGTGACTCATGAAATATATTTGGATTAAAAATAACGTCTCAAGGGGTGGCTAGATGGCTCCAGCCCTGGAGACAGGAGAACCTGAGTTCAAATCAGGCCTCAGACACTTAATAATTACCTAGTTGTGTGGCTTTGGGCAAGCCATTTAACCCCATTTGCCTTGGAAAAACTTAAAAAAAATGTCTCAGTTCTATGCAGTTTGCCCATTGTTGCAGTGATAATGACCTAAAGGTTTAAGGTAGCGCAGGAGAGGTGGGGAACTAGGGAAGGAAAGACTGAGAATAAAAGGGAAGACTAAATATAATCCATTGTTCTTATTAGTATAAATTTCTAATGACCAGTGAGATGATGTGCTACTGTATAAATTCAATCACATTCCTATTGATCTTCTTACTATCATGAATAATAACAAAACTTAATCTGATTTAAATCTAAAATTGAATCTGAATTTGAAGAAAAAAATGCAAGTTATCCTTAGAGAAATAAAGGAATTAGTAAATGAGTTTCATTAGGTACTGAAAGGTAATGAGAAACATGACTTTTTTTTTTCTGGTGTTCATTTAAGGATCTATTTCTGCAATCACTTTGCTTTGGAGCACTGTGCTGGAAATTGGGGATTGGCAAAATTTAAGTAAATTAAAATTCTTGACCTTTAGGAACATAACTTAAAAACACTTTGATAACTATGCATATTTTGTGTGTATGTATGCATTATTGTGTGTGCATGTATAAATACATATGTGTACATATGCATACCTACATATAGGTATACATGCATGTGTATATACATGCACACAAATATGTGTCATATAACCTGATAAGGTCATTAGAAAAATGCTAAAGAAAGTTCTATATGACAAATGATGATCAGGGGACATCAGGAGTGTTTTCATCTAGAGATTAGTTTTTGATTTGGATTTTTTAAAAGATATGTGAATTCAGCTGATGATAAAGGAGAAAAATTAAGCATAATGGACATAGAAGCATAAAATCTCAGTTTGAAATTAAGGTTTGGGGAGAGTTAGAGCAATCCAGTTTAGTGAATCATAGGGGAGTTTAATGACCCCCCCCCAAAAAAATTAAAAAACAGGTGTTGGAATGATAGTTCAAGAAGTTTGAACTTTATTCAGTAAAGAGTCATTTAACATTTTAAGTAAGGCCCTGTAGAGATAGTTAGCTGATCCAATATTACATATATATATATACATATACATATATATCTGTATATACATATATACATATATATATATATATATATATATATATATATATATATAATATTGGTTGGGGAGTAAAGTCAAATCCGGTTTCAACAGTTACTTAGCTGTATGATAATGGACAGATATCGCTTTAGCTTTGTTTACCTCAGTTTCTTCATCTGAAAAAGGTGGATCAATATCATACCTACATACCTATACGTTGTTGTGAGGATTGAGTGAAATAATGAGATAAAGAACTTAGCATGTGCCTGGGACATAACAGGTCCTATATAAGTGCTTATTCCCTTTTCTCTCCTTACCCTGAAAAAATAACTTAATATGATCTCTGTATTGTAATGATTATTTGTATGGGACTATAAAGAATGGTTTGGAGAGGGATGAATGAAGTAAAAAAGAAAAATCAGTGTTGAATAGACCAGGTAAATTTTTATGAGCAATGCTAGAGTGATGGTGATGGGGGTAGAGAGAGAATGGATATAGGAAATGCTACAGAGGGAGAATTGACATTATTACTTAGTCATTGATTGAAAACTGAGGGGAAGATAAAATTCAAAGATGACCCTAAGCATGCAAACTTGGAAAACTGAATGAATGAAAGATAGGAACACTGATCAAAAGGAAAAGTACATTTCTTAGGAAATCTATTAATTTCATAATGGAAAAATTTGAT
Source organism: Macrotis lagotis (assembly GCF_037893015.1). Lineage (NCBI taxonomy): Eukaryota > Metazoa > Chordata > Mammalia > Peramelemorphia > Peramelidae > Macrotis > Macrotis lagotis. The sequence goes on along the minus strand of NC_133664.1, from coordinate 160,148,489 downwards.
GTTTTGGAAAGAAGGGAACAATTAGGCAAAGATACCCTGTAGCTATTGGGAGATCTTGATTTTTAGAAAGAATTCTATAATGGAGATAGTGAATTAGGAAACAACTCCGTAGCAATTGTCACTAAGCCATTGGAGATTACAATGAGAAAAAGAATGGAGAGAGAAAATGAGAGGAAATATTCCTTCTATAATAAATAAATGACTAAAATATGCTTTCTATGCTTTTTTAAAAATAGTGTAATATATTTTACAAAGATTTAAAAGAATCATGAAGAGATGGAAAAAGTAGTAAAGAAGGCAAGGAAAGAATCTTCAGAAAGAGAAAACTGAAATGAGAAGAGGGTATTTTTTTCTTCCTGAGGCAAAGGAACATTCAGTAGCAGGCAATTAAGTGATGGAGTTGAAAGATTATTTGGACATAAAGTCAGTAAAAACCTAAATTTAAACCCTGTTTCAGGTACTTGCAAGTTGTATGACCCTGGACAAATCATTTAACTTCTCTCATTCTTTCTTTCCTCCTCTGTGAATGGGAAGAATAATATTATATAACTCATAAGAGTGTTATAAGTATAAAATAAGAGATGCAAAACATATTGCAATTATTAAAGCACTATGGCAGGGCTACCTAGTTATTATAGTAGAAAATGGTCCAAAATTAACAGAAACTTTAGGGAGGTCAAAAGAGAATCGAAAAAATAAAAATACCTTTGGATTTGGTTGTTGGGGAATGACTGGAAAAATGAAAATAATTTGAGTATAATGATAAAAATGCATACCCTAACATAAAAGATTGAGGAGACACTGGCTAGGAAATGCAGACATGACATATACACAAAATTTTTCAAGAACTTTAGCCTTGGATGGAACAAGAGAGCTCAAAAAAGTAGTTGAATAGGGTTAGAAAGTATAAGGAAAGCTTTTTTTTTTTAAAAAAAAAGAATATTTAAAAAATGTTTTTATTTGAGTTTCTTTTTTCATTTATTTAACTAGGAGAGAAGGGTAGTATGTATATTTTTGCTGGTGGGTAACTAAAGAGAGGAAGGGAGAAACTGAAAATGCAGGGATGAATTGAATTGATTGTTTAAAGTATGATCAGACTAGAAAAGAAGACTGGTGACAGAGTGGAGGGCTCTAAATATCAAACAAAGAAATTATACTTTACTAAGCAACCAGTAGAGAAACCCGGAGTATTTTAAATCAGAAAATCAACCTGATCTCATATGGGAGGAGAGAAAAGGATGGGAGGTAGAAGTAGAACAATGAGCTTCAGGTTCTAGTAGGGAATTTTTTTTTCTCTTTCAAAAGAAAGAGAATAGATAGTTGAGAAGTTTTTAAAATATTTTAGTTAAAATGGGGAATGACTGAGGTGACTTATTCATGGCTTATTTTATCTATAAAGTAGGAGGGTAGGTCCTTTGCTTTAATGGAAGGGTAAAATGAAGGTAGAGAGGAACAAAAAGGTTTTAAACCTTTGTTATGAAGGAGATAAGTAATGCCTAAGGATGAAATGGAAGGCTTATGCAGCAGAGCCCAGCTAAAGGTATGCAACAAACATCAAAGATTTCCTTGATAAAATCATAAGAAAGGAACTAAGAAATTTCCCAAATGACTTTCTACAGCAATTCATATATTCATAGAAAGCCTGAGAGTTAGAAAAGAATAAAAGATATGGCTATGTTTATTTTTGTTACTTAAACAAACAAAAATCATTTTCCTCAAGATAGCAAAATTCAGCCTTATATACTTTATTCTTCCCAAAAGGGTATTCCCATGCATGTTACTATAATGAACATCATTATCACATCTTTGATAAGTAGCACAAAATAAAACTTTGTTCTGCAATCCTTTATGTATAAATATACTGCTTGGAAAGAAAGAGATATATGCTCAACAATATTTTGATGTCCTGGAGGATGTTCTTCACAGAGTCTAAATGAAAGAGGCATTCTCTATTGATGGTGAGTCACTCCAGATGTTCATGTTTGTAGATGACATTGTGCTGATTACATTGAACTCTAGAACATAATACAATCTCTACAAAAGATTCATAATAAATTTACCTAGAAGTTAACTAAGGGAAACAATTAAATAATTAAGGCATACTGTCCAGATATTGGCATTTAGTTGGATGTCTAGTATATTGAGTATGAAAATGTGTATGTATGTATGTATGTATGTATACATATATATGTATATTTGTTTAGCATTTTTCTAATACTCCGGTAATATGCAATGGTTAGGTATATAAACATGTATTTGTGTGTCTTGGAGAAGCACTGCAGACAGTTCATTAATTGGCTCTCAAATTGATTAGAGAGAAAGCTAATTGGAATATATTTGGAAAACTTCATATTAATTTTGCATGATTCTAAGCTCCTCTTTATCACAAAAATCTATTTATTTTTAGTATAATTGTGATCTTTTTTAAACTGTATACTTGGAAATCTATGTATCACAATTTCAGAAGAAGTAAAATTGTAGGATGACATTGTGAATAAATATTTTATTTATCATATTTTTCCTACTCCAAAACAAAACACCCTTCAAAGTTGGAAAAGCCATTTAAACAGTTCCATATAAAACTTCACTCAGTACCAGGTCCTATTCATTTTGCTATTATTTTTTTTTATTATTATCATTGTTAGGAACAAGCAGCTTTGCCATCTTTTTGTAAGCACTGGTAGATAGTTTCTTTTTTTCCCCTAATGTTATCCTTCCTCCCTTTCCTGATCCCTTTGAATTGTTTTCCTTCTAAACTGCTTTGGGCTAGGGAAGCAGCTGAAGAAATGTGTTAGCATAATGTTTAAAAGGTGGAACAAAAGGGAGGATCCCAGAGGACTCTCCTTTCTATTATTGAATGGGCTTTATAAAAAGCAGACACATAAAACTAAAAAGCACAACAACTGGCTATTTAAGACAAAGCTAAATATTCCTACATGTAAATAGTTCCTGATCTCTACTAGATTCATACTTTTAAAGATTTAGAGCTTAAAGGGTATGAGTAATTATCTAGTCCACCCATGCCCCTAACTTTAAAGTCAGCTTAGAATGATTAAGTGGCTTGCCTAAGATAACATAGGCATGAAATAGTAGAGCTGGAACATGAACTCAAGTCCTCTGAGATTCCCAACTCCCAATTCTATACTCATGCACAGTGTACAATGCTGTGACTTCAATAAAACATGTGGATAATGTATACTCAAGGAAAGATTAAATTTTTGTTCAGTATATTTTTTGAGAAAAATGAAGCACATTTTAGAAAATTGTCAAGCCCAAATGATTTCAAGTATGACAAATTTGAAACATAAAGCTAAGTTATGTGGAAAATCGACTTCTGTAGACTCAACCCAATAATATCATGTCTCTGTTCTCTCCTTTCATGATCCTAAGTCCCACCACAAAAAGGATTAACAATTAGAAGAAAGAGAAGGCAAAAATAAAAGAGGGAACATGGTGAGTAGAAAGGAAAAAAGAAACAAGGTCTTAATTTATCCATCTCAGAATTTCTGAAAGGTCTGAAAGTCAACATATTCATTTATATCTTCACTGTTCTAAAATATTCAGCTCTTCTCTGTTACTTTCATCTGTGTTTCTGGGTGTCTTCAAGTTGAAAGTCACATCCTCTGGGATGTCTGAGTGCAGATAAAATAAATGTGAAAATGCAGTCCTGGAGTTTAGCAGAAGACAGATGAGTCCCAGATTGCATGTTTCATAAACTGCCAACTCAGTTTCATTTTGTCTTCAGGACAAATCATCAAGGAAGTCAGCCTGACTGCAAATCTTGACTTCATGATCTTTATTGTATTTGGAACCATAAAAAATTAAGAATAAAGAAGCAAGTGAGAAAAATAACAGAGTTCTATTTTTGTATGCTGAATGTGCAAGATATATTTGATATCTCTGGAATTCTATTCACTCCCAGAACCAGAAAAACTCTTTGATACTGACAACTGCATATATTGGTTTAGGTATAACCAAAGTGGTTGTTATGGGGTGGGGGGGGGAGTATAAGTAGATTAATTTTAAAATATCTGAAAAATATCATTATATTTAAATTTTGTCAACATACCTTGAAACCAAAAGACTTAGGTAAAACCACTTGTGATATGATCTATCTAATCTCAGGTCCTCCTCAGATTTCTGCTATTTCAACAGACCAAATGCCACTTAACTAAGAATTCCTAACACAGTTTATTCCCCTGATAAACTGGTTAATTTTGTTTCTAACCACACATGCCTTCTGGCCCACTGGAATGAGGTGGCCAGTATAAATTATGTGGGAGATTTAAAATGAAATGACTCTCACATAAGGTTTCTGGGCATAGGATCATAGATGTTAAATTTATTCTAGCTAATAATCACCATAATTGTCAATTGAAACATAATTCTATTGACAACAGAGTGCATGCCAAGTCACAGAAAACTTATAGCAGGTTAGACAAACACTATAAAGACCGTAGAGAGTAATAAACTAGAGCCCTTTAAATTTAGCCAAAAGGAAATTGCATCAACAAATGAATCATACATTGTATCTATTCCTTCTTCAGGGAAGCAAGTATCTCCAGGCAACTTATAGAGATAACCAAAATGTGTAATATTCTTCTATGGTTAAAGCTTCGCTAAAGGGGAAAGAACTGAAGTTGATCTCCTTGGATTTGTCCAGTCCACATAAGTCATAGTTGGAGTGAAGGGTAAGACCCTTCCACATCATTATGCTTATATTCTCTGCTCCTCAGCACCAGCTGAGTTCTGGAACTCTGGTCCTTGACCCAGGAGGCAGCTTTGTCCAGGAATTCCTCCTTTTTCCTCCAAGTCCTCTTCCTTGGTTCAGGAATTCATTGTTGTCTAGGAAGCTCTCTTCATCCAGATTTCTTCCAAATGTTGTCAACACTTCACAGATGCTAACTCATGTGCCAGGTGGCATTCCCTCCATGAATTCCTTTACTGTTCTGCCAACTCCTCTCCACTTCTTTGGTCTCCATTTTTGAGAGGCTTTTTGGAAAACAACTGCTCTGATATATAAACTCTCTCCAGCTCAGGGACACAAATCTGTTTCCTGGGTATAGCCCCTGCCCTTTCTATGTCTTTCCTCTCCTATTTCAGTCTTCCATTTAGTTGCAATTTATTCCTTTTAAAATGCCAAATCCAACAATATATCTGAGAACCATATCAGTCATGAATCAAATATCCCCAATGGTTTATGTATTCTATTGTGTTTCAGGTGATGTTGATAGGAATGTCCATACTTTTGATAAGAAGGGTTTTGCAAGGCAAATGGGGTTAAGTGGCTTGCCCAAGGCCACACATCTAGGTAATTGTTAAGTGTCAGAGACCTGATTTGAACCCAAGTACTCCTGACTCTAGGGCTAGTGCTTTATCCACTGTGCCACCTAGCTGCCCCTGAAGATATTTTCAAATCCAGAATAAGAGGTCTAATTTTTCACTCATGTAAATTTGACTAGATTTTTCTTTATCATAGCTTTTACATTTCACCTTGAATCTAATAGAATCATGAAACAACTTATTTTATTTAAGTATTCTTCTAGATGAGATACAGTGTGTCATAATGTATATTGCATTGACATTGAAGTCAGAATGATCTGAGTTCAAGATTTATCTCTGATAATGCTGACAACATTCCTTGTACACATGTAATAAATTCTATGCGATCTATAAATCTCACAAAGACTATAGATTGCAAGAAAAGTAGCAAAGTATATTGGTCAAGGAGTTCCTTAGACTTTATTGGTACACTGCACATAATTCATTTTCCTTTAACAAACAACATATAGGGGCACTAGCCCTAGAGTCAGAAGTACCTGAGTTCAAATCCAGCCTTAGACATTTAATAATTATCTAGCTGTGTGGCCTTGGGCAAGCCACTTAACCCCATTGCCTTGCAAAAACCTAAAATAACAAACAAAAAAACCCCAACATATAGATCTTTAATCAAGAACTAAAATTTTCATTCCTGAAAAACTAGGATATATCTTAATGTTGTCTATGTAAAGTTTTATTTAAGCTGCTTAATAATAGTAAAAGAGGGACTTCTGGCCAAATGGCGGAGAGAAGACAGGCACAGTACTAAAGTCTCCTAATCTTTCCCCATCTATCACATGAAACAAACCACTTAAAAGAAATCTGACCCACAAAAAGCTAGAAAGAAAAGCCAGGAGAAAAAACAACTACATTAGGATTTGTGTCTGGCAGCATCATTGACCAAATTTGGGCAGGTGAGTCTGGGCTCAGAGGGAGGATCAGGCCCTGACTAACCAGATTAACAGCTGAATTGGAGCTCGGGAGGGCTGGAGAGCCAGACCTGCTGGTTCAGCGGTGGGGCTAGACAACAGCGGCTTGAGTCAACTAGGGAGCAGAGGCACTGGTGTTGGTGCTGTCCCTCTGGAGCTTGCCGACAGGGCTGGGGGCAGAGTTCTGGTGCAGGAGAGCTGCAGACACCATCCCTGGGCTCCTCTGGTCTGAGGAACTCAGAGTCCACACCTCCATTACAGCTCACACCTCTTCCTGGAACAAATGCAGAACACTTCTGCCTCAGGGCCAGGTGTGCGAGCAGAAGAACCAGCCCAGCAGATGAATGACCTCAAGCCAGGGTAAAGAGCACCATTGATTGAAGGCAAAAGAATTCAAGTAGCTCCAACTCCTCCCTTCAAGAAAAGGGAGAAGGCCTCAATCAAACTCACAGACACTCCAGAGAAAGCAACCAACACATCCCACTGGCCAGCCAGAGAAATTGCACTCAGTGAGTAAAGACTTTAAAGATCCCAAGCCCCTGTGAACCAGCCCCTCCCCAACTCAAGGTCTTAGCAAAATGAAGAAGGGTCAGCAGAAAGGTGGATCCATAGAAAAATTCTTGCAAGGGAAGGACCCTAACACAGAAAGACCTAGAACCTCTGAGGAGAATATGATCTGGTCTTCAGCACAGAAAGACTTCCTTGAAGAAATAAGGAACTTAAAAATTTGGGAGAGACAATTAATACCTTGCAACAAGAAAACAAAACCTTAGAAAGTACAATTGGACAAATACAAAAGGAGAATAAATCTCTCAGATCCTAAATTGGACAAATATAAAATGAGAATAAATCTCTCAGGTCATCAATTGGACAATTACAAAATGGAATAAATCTCTCACATCATGAATTGGACAAATACAAAATGAGAATAAATCTCTCACATCATCAATTGAACAAATACAAAATGAGAATAATTCTTTCAGATCCTCAATTGGGCAAATGCAAAAAAAATTCTGTCAAAAACTCAATTGGTCAAATGGAAAGTTCTTTCAAAAGTAGAACTGAGGGGCAGCCAGGTGGCACAGTAGATAAAACACCAGCCCTGGAGTCAGGAGTACCTGGGTTCAAATCCTGTCTCAGACACTTAATAATTACCTAGCTATGTGGCCTTGGGCAAGCCAATTAACCCCATTTGCCTTGCAAAAACCTAAAAAAAACAAAAACAAAAACAAAAAAAGTAGAACTGACCAATTCAAAAAGAAGTTGCAAAAGGTTAAAGAAGAAAACTCATCCTCAACAAAAAAGAATGGAGGCTACAGAAACTAATGACTCCATGAGACAGCAAGAGTCAGTTAAACAAAATCAAAAAATAGAAAAAAATGAAGAAAATGTAAAATACCTCATCAGCAAAACCACTGAACTCAAGAATAGATCGAGGAAGGGCAACTTGAAAATTATAGGACTTCCTGAAAACATTGAAGAGGAAAAAAAAGCCTGGACTTACAGGATCTAGTGGTGGAAAACTGCCCTGATATCCTGGAATCAGAGGGCAAAGTAGTTATTGAAAGAGTACATTGATCCCCACCAGAAAAAGATCGTAAAATGAAAACACCAAAGAATGTGGCCAAATTCCAGAACTATCAGATAAAAGAGAAAATCCTGCAAGCAGCCAGATAGAAACAATTTAAATATCAGGGAGCCACAGTAAGGATCACACAGGACCTGGCTACATCAACATTAAGGGATCGAAGGGCCTGGAACAAGATATTTCAAAGAACAAGGGAGCTTCGAATGCAGCCAAGAATCTACTTTTCTGCAAAGCTGAGCATTCTCTGCCAGGGAAAAAGATGGACATTTAACGAAATGGAAGAATTCCAAAGATTTCTCATAAACAGACCAGAGCTAAACAAAAAATTTGGACATCAAACAGGAGGTTCAAGAGACACATGAAAAGGTAAAAAAAAAAAAGACAAAAAAAACAAAGGGGGTGGTAAAAGGAAATAAAATGTTATCCAGCAAGTTGAAACTGGCTATATCCCAGCATGGGGAAAAAGATTATCATAAATCTTGAGAATTGTAACTCTAACAGAGAGAATATAACTAGCCAAAAATGATGGACATTCATGACCTATCCATGAGATTGCTATCTAAAGAGATGTAACTGGCTTTAACCCCACTTGGGAGAAATAATTATCAGGAATTTTGACTCTATTTGATAGAATATACTGAACTAGAAGGGACAGACACTGAGAATTTTCTATGACTTAGATAGAATGATCTAAAAAACACTACCTCCTTAAAAAGGGGGACAGGAAAGAGACAGGAGGAAGGAGGGGATTGAATGGGGTAAATCTCATTACACTAAGAGGTACAAAAAAACCTATGGTAATAGAGAGGAAGAAGGGAGCAGAGGAGAAACACCTGAATCTTCTTCTCATCAGACTTGGCTTAAAGTCAACCTGCACATACTCAGTTAACTTATGAAACATCTAACCTTTCAAGTGTTAAAAGGGGAAAAGGGAAGGGGGGATGGAGAAAGGGAAGGGGAGTGGGGGGGGGAAGGGGAAATAACAAAAAGGAAGGGAAGGGAAAAGGGAAAAAGGGAAAGGGGAAAGAAAGGGCAGGGGGGGGAGATATAGGAGGGCAAACACACTGAAGGGGGTGGTATTCAGAAACAAAATACTGGGGAATATGAATAGGGGGAAGGGGAAAAATACAAACAGAGGGAAGATAGTATGGAGGGCAATAAAGAATGACTAATCATAACTTTGAATGTGAATGGGATGAACTCTCCCTTAAATGTAAACAAATAGCAGAATGGATTAAAAACCAGAATCCTACAATATGCTGCTTACAAGAAATACATTTGAAGCAGAAAGATACATATGGAGTAAAGGTAAAAGGTTGGAGCAAAATATATTTTGCTTTAGCTGAAGTGAAAAAAAGCAGGAGTAGCAATCCTTATCTCAGACAAAGCAGCAGGAAAAATAGATAGCTTTAAAAGAGATAAGGAAGGAAACTTTATCCTCCTAAAAGGTACATAGACAATAAAGTCTTTTCAATACTGAATATATATGTATATCTGTACCCAGTGGGACAGCACACAAATTCTTAGAGGAGAAGCTAAAAGAACTACAGGAAGCCATAGACAGCAAAACTCTACTAGTGGGAAACCTCAACGTCCCACTATCAAATCTAGATAAATCCAAACATAAAATAAACAAGAAAGAAGTTAAGGAGGTAAATAGATTGTTAGAAAAATTAGATATTGTAGACGTATGGAGGAAACTCAATAGGGATATAAAGGAATATACCTTTTTCTCTGCAGTACATGGAACTTATACAAAAATTGGCCATGTACTAGGACATAAAAACCTAATGATCAACTGAAGAAAGGCAGAAATAGTGAATATGTCTTTCTCAGATCATAATGCAATAAAAGTCATATGCAATATTGGGCCAAGGAGATATAGACCCAGAACAAATTGGAAACTGAATAACCTCATTTTAAAAAATGAGTGGACCAAAAATCAAATTAGAAAAAGAATTAACCATTTTATCCTAGATAATGATAATAATGAAACAACATAACAAAACCTATGGGATTCATTCAAAGTGACTTTCAGGGGATATATTATAGCTCTAAATGCTTACATGAATAAATTGGAGAAGGAGGAAATCAATGAACTAAACATACAACTAAAAAAATTAGAGAAAGAACAAATCAAAAATACCTAATTAAATACCAAATTAGAAATTCTAAAAATTAAAGGAGAAATCAATAAAAGCAAAAGCAAAAAAACTATTGAATTAATAGATAAATGAAAAGTTAGTATTATGAAAAAAATGAATGAAATTGATAAATCTCTGGTCAATTGAATTAAAAAAATGAAAGAAGAAAACTAAATTGCTGGCATCATAAATGAAAAAGGTGAACTTACCACCAATGAGGAGGAAATTAAAGTAATAATTCGAAATTATTTTGCCCAACTCTATGCCAATAAATTTGAAAATCTAAGTGAAATGGATGAATATTTACAAAAATATAAGTTGCCCAGGTTAAATGAAGAAGAGATTAAATACCTAAACAAACCTATCTCAGAAAAACAAATTCAATGAGCCATCATTGGGCATGATGGATTCACAAGTGAATTCTACCAAACATTTAAGGAACAATTGGTTCCAATCCTACTTAAACTCTTTGGAAAAATAGGGAAAGATGGAACTCTGCCTATCTCTTTCTATGAAACCAATATGGTGCTGTTACCTAAACCAGGAAGAATTAAAACAGAGAAAGAAAATTATAGACCTATTTCCTGATGAATATAGATGCAAAAATCTTAAATAAAATCTTAGCAAAACGATTACAACAAGTTATCACTAGGATAATAAATTATGATCAAGTAGGATTTATTCTAGGAATGCAGGGTTGGTTCAATATTAGGAAAACTGTTAGTAACGCCAATTATATCAACAACAAAACTATCAGAAACCTATGATCATATCAATAGATGCTGAAAAAGCTTTTGACAATATACAGCATCCAGTACTATTAAAAACACTAGAGAGTATCGGAATAAATGGACTGTTCCTTAAAATAATTAGCAGTATCTATCTGAAACCATCAATAAGTATTATATTCAATGGGGAGAAGCTAGGGGCATTCCCAGTAAGATCAAGGGTGAAACAAGGGTGTTCATTATCACCACTACCATTCAATATTGTATTACAAATGTTAACATCAGCAATTAGAAAAGAAAAAGAAATTGAAGGAATTAGAATTGGGAAGGAAGAGACAAAACTCTCACTCTTCGCAGATGACATGATGGTCTACCTAGAAAATCCCAAGAAATCATCTAAAAAACTACTGGAAACAATTAGCAATTTTAACAAAGTTGCAGATTATAAAATAAACCCTCATAAATCCTCAACTTTTCTGTATATGTCTAGCAAGATACAGCAGGAAGAGCTAGAAAGAGAAATCCCATTCAAAGTAACCTCAGACAATATAAAATATCAGGAGTCTATTTGTCAAGACAGACTCAGAATCTTTTTGAAAACAATTATAAAACACTTCTCACACAAATTAAATCAGATTTAAATAACTGGGCAAATATCAACTGCTCATGGAAAGGTAGAGCTAATATAATAAAAATGACAATTCTACCAAAATTAAACTATCTGTTTAGTGCCCTACCAATAAAAATTGCAAAAAATTACGTTAATGAGTTAGAAAAAAATGTAAGTAAATTCATATGGAGAAATAAAAAAGTCAAGAATTGCCAGGAGCTTAATGAAAAAGAGTGCAAAAGAAGGTGGCTTAGCCCTACCTGATCTAAAATTATATCATAAAGTATCAGTCATCAAAACTGTTTGGTATTGGCTAAGAAATAGAGTGGTGGACCAGTGGAATAGACTAGGTGTAAAAACAGGAGATGATTATGGTAATCTGCTGTTTGATAAACCCAAAGAGTCCAGCCATTGGGATAAAAACTCCCTCTTTGATAAAAACTGCTGGGATAATTGGAATTTATTATGGTAGAAACTTAGATTAGACCAAGACCTCACACCCTTTATCAAGATAAGATCCAAATTGTTACAGGGCTTAGACATAAAATACAATATTATAAGCAAATTAGAAGATCAAGGACTAGTTCACCTGTCAAATCTATGGAAAGGGGAGCAGCTTATGACTAAGGAAGAGTTGGAGAACATCACCAAAAACCAATTAGATCATTTTGATTGCATTAAATCAAAAAGCTTTTGCACAGATAAAACTACTGTAACCAAGATAAAAAAATGTAGTAAATTGGGAAACAATCTTTACCATCAATGATTCTGACAAAGGACTCATTTCTAAAATATACAGAGAACTGAGTCATATTTTTAAAACAAAAAGCCATTCCCCAATTGACAAATGGTCAAAGGATATGCAAAGCCAATTTACAGATGAGGAGATCAAAGTAATTCATAGCTACATGAAAAAATGCTCTAAATCATTAATTATTAGAGAAATGCAAATTAAAGCTTCTCAGTACCACCTCATACCTCTCAGATTGGCCAATAGGACCAGAAAGGATAATGATCATTGTTGGAAGGGTTGTGGGAAATCTGGGACACTATTATTACACTGTTGGTGGAGCTGTGAACTCATCCAACCCTTCTGCAGAGCTATTTGGAACTATGTCCAAAGGGCAACAAAAATGTGCATACCCTTTGACCCAGCAATACCACTACTGGGTCTACATCCTGAAGAGATGATGAAAAAAGGGTAAAAACATTACTTGTACAAAAATATTTAGCAGCCCTGTTTGTGGCAGCAAAGAATTGGAAATCAAATAAATGTCCTTCACTTGAGGAATGGCTTAGCAAACTGTATGTCATGGAACGCTATTGTTCTATTAGAAACCAGGAGGGACAGGATTTCAGGGAAGCCTGGAGGGATTTGCATGAACTGATGCTGAGTGAGATGAGCAGAACCAGAAAAACACTGTACACCCTAAAGGCAACATGGGGGTGATGTTCAACCTTGAAGGGCTCGCTCATTCCATCAGTGCAACAATTGGGAGGAATTTTGGACTGTCTGCAAAGGAGAGTGCCATATGTATCCAGTTAAGGAGCTGTGGAATTTGAACAAAGTTCAAGGAGTATTTCCTTTAATTTAGAAAATTTTGTAGCAAAAAAAAGTTGTATACTCTATTGGGTTACTACAAAGTGCTAATATAATAAGGTATACAGAAGTGATTTTATCCATTAAGTGTTACATAAGTATAAACTAAAATTATCATAAAAGGAAATCTTTTAATCAATATTATATTGAAATAATAATAATGATATTAATAATAATAATAAACTGGCATTTGTATAGCATTTTATGATTTATAAAACATTTCACATATTTTCTCAATCTTCCCTCATATCAACCCAGGGTGGTAGGCACGATTATTATCTTTATTTTTCATAAGAAGGAAGAAATTAAGGGACTTAACTGGGCCATAGAGCTATTAAATGACTGAGAATGGAAATGAACTCAAGTCTCTGAGCCTGGTTCTCAATCCACTGAATCGCCTACCTGCCTTTTAGGTAATATCAGTAGACTTGAGATTGGACTAAAGAGAAGAAATATTTTAACAACAAAAAAAGTCATTTCAAGGTTGACAAGGTCTGATCCTTATAATGACCTTATGAGCTAGATCATGTAATTCATATGCCTTATAGTCTACAGATGTGAAAAGAAAGGATGAAAGAACCACAGTTCAGGTTATTTGCCCTCATTTACCCAGAAAATAAATGTGAAAGTCAAATTTCTAGCTCAGTCTTTCCAGACTCCAAAGTCAAATGCTCTTTCCTTTAACTTCTAGTCTTAGTTATTGAACCTGGTCCATATCCCTACATCTAACAATAACCCATTCAAATAAAAACATTTCTAATCTCTTAGGAGAGTGGATTTCTTTTAAAATGAAAGTCAATTATAAATATGTAATAACATAATAACATAATTTTTCACTGAAATTCAGATAACCACAGAAGCAGCAGCTGTTAAAGGGCATTATTATAAAGATCTTGGCACATCCTCTAACAATGACTAGAAACACTCAGGAAAAATAATCACAGAGTCAGTGTAGAAAGCTCCCAGTGGAACATTAAAACTGTGATGTTGGTAATATCACTTGCTAAGCATTCTTGAAAAGTGTGATAGAACTTAGTTTTATTGAGGTAAAACTTCTCCATGATATTATAACAAGAGGTAAAAACAACATCTTTAGTCAGTAATGGTCTAGATTATATTTGCTGAAGGGAAGAGATAGTAGCTGTATCAGTGAGAACCTAACACTATAAAGTAAATGATAGAACTTTACTCTAATGAGAATAAGAATGCCTATTTGCAACAGTGATTCCCCATTTAAATCTTCCTTATAGCCAAATTTTATCTGTTCTTTATTCAATTGCCTTGGGTCTTTTGAGATGCAAATATATCTCATCACTTTCAAAATGCATTGGTCTCTTCAGACTTTAGAAAGCTTCTGCACATCCAGTTTTCCACCTCTGGACCTAAGTAGAATCTAAAGTTAATTCCAGGTTTTCAATGAAGTCTTCATATTTAAATTTCCTCCTAAATTCAATATGATTTTTGCTATGTACCTTATTTTAAAGTGGAAAAAAATAAAAAAAGTTTAATTTTAAATCATATAGACAGGTAGTCAAAAATTAATTTTGCAACCATTTATAAAAATCACTGGTATTTTACATATTATTTATGACATTGAAATTGTATATTTGACTTATTTAGTTTTTATATTAAGTCTTACATACGTTTAGAAAACTAAAATACTTTTAAAATGATGAGATAACTTAAGAAATGGCTTTTCAAAGAGCAAATAAAACATGATCTTTCCTAGATCACTTAATATTTTGTGGTCTACTTTATCTGAGATAGTTCGACCAGAGGGATTCAAAATTCTCTTCCAACTTTAAATCTATTACTTGATGTTTGTAAGATCCTGATCCTCTAGTTCTCCAAATATTTCTATAATTTGATAATCTTTTCTATGGCATTTTTTGTTAACCATTAGTCTTTTCATTAAGGTGGTGATATGTTTAATACCCAAATCCAGGAGGGATGGAGTCAGAAAAATGTAGGATTTCTCTTCCCTTCTAGAGTAGCAGAACCAACAAAAGAATGGGAAAGAAACAATTTTTTGGACAGTACAATATAGAAGACCAGCAATAAAGGTCTATCCAATCTGGGGAGGGAGGGAACCAGAGGGGAACACAGCCTAGTGAAGGCTGAGTCCAATTAATCAGCAGCAGGCCTTGAGAAGGTGATAGCCTCTTCAGGAGCTCTCAGATCACATATGTAAAGAGTCCTACAAGTGGTCAGAAAGTTATTACAGGAGTCCCTTTGCTGGCACTGGGTGCAGGAGTCTGTTGCATTATCAAAACACAAATCCAGGTTTCAGTCTTTGGTATCAACTCCAGAGGAGTACAAGCAGAGTAAAACTTGGAAACACAGGGGAGCAAAGACCATGGTCACAACTTCAGGATGGGGAAAAAAGCAGCTGTGGTTGTTCACAAAGTAAAATACAGGCCAGAAAAACAATTACTACACCTCTTCTGAGATCATAACACACCTTGAAAAAACTGAAAACTTACAGACTCCAAGAACTAGCTTTGAGAGCAGGATCAAAGACTTGAAGCTTGGGATATCTGTCTCATGAGAAAAACCTCACTTTAACATAGACTTAAAAATTAAGAAATAGGATTGAAAAATAAACAAACAATAAAAAAAGGAACCTGATCATAGAAAGATACAATGTTAACAGGGAAGATCAAAATTTAAACACAGAAGGAAACAAAATCAAATCTTATCCATCCAGTGACACAAAGTAAAATGTGAATGAGTCTTAAATCCAAAAAGAATTCCTGGAAGAGCTAAAAAAAGAACTTTAAAAATAAAATTAGTTGGGACACTAATGCACTTTTACTGAAATTGTGAACTGATGCAACTATATTGGAGAGTAATTTGGAACTAGGTCCAAAGAACTACAAAATTGTGCATGTCCTTTGAATATTACTACAGCATCTATATCCCAAAGAGACCATAAAAAGTATTTCTCTGTGTGTGTGTGTGTGTGTGTGTGTGTGTGTGTGTGTGTATGTGTGTGTGTATGGAGGAAGGGTGTGGGAGCCATCATGTAAAGAATATTTATAGCAACTCTTTTTGTGTTGGCAAAGAATTGGAAATTGAGGGATACCCATCAATTGGGGAATGGCCTAAAAGTTTGTGGTATATGAATGTAATGGATTTTATTCTATAAGAAACATGAGAAGATGGAAAAACCTGGGAAAATTTACATGACCTGATTCTGAATGAAATGCTAAAACCAGGAGAACATTGTTTACAGTAACAGCAACATAGTGTACTGATCAGCTATGCTAGATATAGCTCTTTTCAGCAATACAAAGATCATCCATATCCAGAGAAAGAAATACAAGTCAGTGTAGATAAAAGCATGCTATTTTCACTTTTTTTAATTTGCTTTTTTTCTTGTGGTTTTTCCCATTTGTTCTGATTCTTCTTTCATAGTATGACTAATATGGTAATATGTTACCATTATTAGGCATGAATAGCCTATATCAGATTGTTTGTTGTCTTGAGGGGGGGAAGGTGGGAGGGAGAAAATGTGACAAAACTAAGTGCTGAATCTACTCTACAAGCAATTTTTAAAACTATATCAAAAATAAAAGTTAAAAAATTTAAATTAGATATGTAGAGGAAAAATAGGGGAAAAAAAGGAAAGATAGTGAAACAAGAAAAGTATGAAAAAAGTCAATAGCTTGGTAAAGCAGACACAAAACTACTGAAGAAAATAAAACCCACCAAAAAAGAATAAATCAAATAATAAAAGATACACAAAAATCCAATGAAATGTAGAACTTCTCAAAAGAAAAATTGACTACATGGAAAATGAAATACAAAATTTCACTGAAGAAAATAACTCCTTAAAAAAGTAGTATTGGACAAATGGACAAAGGAGTTATAAAAACTCACTGAATAAAATAATTTCTTAAAAATTACAATTGAGCAAATGGTAGCCAATGACTTTATGAGAAATCAAGAAACAATAAAAGAAACAAAAGAATTAAAAAATAGAAGACAATGCAAAGTATCTATTTTGGAAAAAAACTGACCTAGAAGTGGATTGAGGAGGAATAATTTAAAAATCACTGGACTGTGCAAAGGCCATGATCCAGGAAAGTACCTAGACATCATCATCTTCCAAAAATTTATCATGGAAAATTTCCCTGATGTTTTAGGAGCAGAGAGCAAATTAGTTAAGGAAAGAATCCACCAATCACTTTCTAAAAAGGATTTCAAAATGAAAGCTCCAAGTAGTTTCATCATCAAATTCCAAAACTCTCATGTCAAGGAGAAAATGGTTCAAGCATTCAGAAAGAAATGGTTCAAATATTCTGGAATTAAAATGAAGATTATAAGAAATGTAGAGGGCTCTACATTAAAGTATTGGAAGGCTTGGGTTATGATAGTCCAGAGTGTAAAGGAGCTGGAATTGCAACCAAGAATCACCAGTCCAGCTAAACTGAATATAATCCTCAGTAGAAAAATGTATATTCAATGAAATAGAGTACTTTCCACTATTCCTGATAAAAAGACCAGAGATAAATAGAAAATTTGATTTTCAAGTAAAAGACTCAAGAGAAGCATAAAAATATGAATAGGAAAGAGAAATCAAAAGGATTCAATAAGATTAAAATGTTTATATTGCCATAGGGAAGATGAAATTTATAACTCCTAATACTTCTCTTATTAGGGCAGTTAGAAAAGAGCATACATACAAGATGAATGTTATTGAATGACATCTAAAGTATAAAATTAAACTAAAGGTTGATAAAGAGGATTATACTAGAAGAAGAGAGAAGGGAGAGGTCATACAAAAGAGAGGTCATATACTTCACTTTTACAGTGATGGGAAATTGGTGGAGGAATAGTGGGGGAAGCACTTGAACCTTTGTGCCTTCAAAATTGGCTTAAAATGGGAATAACATCCAAGTTGAGTAGAGAAATATATATATATATATATATATATATATATATATATATATATACATATATATATATATATTATCTTACAAAAATAGGAGAAAAGAATAAGACAAGGAGAAGACTGAATGAAGAGGGATGGATTAAGGGAAGCAGCAGAAACAAAACACTTTTGAGAATAGACAGGAGAGAGAAGAAGTAGAATAAACAGGAAAAATGGATGAAAGAAAATATACAGTAATCATATATTGTGAAAAAAAATTAATCATAGCTTCTCAATTTATATTTATACAGAGAGAGAGAGAGAGAGAGAGAAATCAAATTTATAAAAATTAGAGCCATTTCCCAATTGATAAATGGTCAAAGGATAAGAACAGATAGTTTTCAGGCAAACATCTATAATAATATGAAAAAATATTCTAAATTATAATTTATTAAAGAAATGCAAATTAAATAAACCTGAAGTAACACCTCACAACTACCATATTGTATAATAAGACAGAAAAGTAAAATGAGACATTTTGAGAAATATGGGGAAATTAAGACACTAATGCATTGTTAATAGAATTATGAATTGATTCAGTCATTCTGGAGAGAAATTTGAAACTATGCCCAAAGAGTAATAAAACTATGCATATCTTTTGATTCAGCAATGCCACCATCAGATTTATATCCCGAAGTGAAAAACAACAAAAAGGAAAACTACTTATATGTATGTAAATATTTATAGTAGTTTTTTTAAGGGTGGCAAAGAATTAGAAAGAATATATCCATCAATGGAGAAATAGCTAAACAATACTATTGTGCTATAAGAAATGATTAGTAAGACATAAGAAAAAGTCAGTAAGACTTAGGTGAACAAAGGTGGCTAGGTGATGCATTGAATAGAGCTCCAGCCCTGGAGTCAGGAGTACCTGAGTTCAAATCCAGCCTCAGACACTTAATAATTATCTAGCTGTGTGGCCTTGGGCAAGCCACTTAACCCCATTGCTTTGCAAAAAAAAAGACTAAGATGAATTAATGTAAAGTGAAATGAGCAAAACTAGGCAAACTGTGAAAGATTTAATTACTCCCGCAATAAAATGATCAAAGACAATTCCAAAGGACTTATAAAAGAATGCTATACATTTCCAGAAAAAAGTACTAATAGATTCTGAATGGAGATCAAAACATACTTGTTTAACCTTTTTTTTTTTACTTTTCTTTCACAGCATGAGTAATATAAAAAATATATTTTTCTTGACTATACATGTATAACCCATATCAAATTGTTTACCATCTCAATAAAGGGGAAGGGCAATAGAGAAAGAGACTATTAAAAATGAATGTTAAAAATTCATTTTACATGTGGCTGGAAAAAATAATCTATTAAATCAATGTTGTAAAAATCAAAGTCAATTATTAATCTGTTATATAATTCATCTATGCTATCAAAATTTTTCATAAAATTGCCATCACCTACAAAAGCTTGAAGTGTTAAAAGGAATTATTATAATGATCTCAGTGCATCTAAAATGATTACAATTACTCAGAAAAATAATCATCATGTCAGTTTATGAAGCTGCCAGAGGTAAGTTAAAATTTTGTTGTTAGCAATATTACTTTCTGATATTTCCCAAAAATCTAATGAATCTCACTTTTATTGAAAGCTTCTCCAATGTTATTATAGTAAGAAGTTCAACAGCATCTTTGTTTACTAATCAGGCACATTATATATTTTTGCTAGGAAGAGAGGGCCACTATAAAAAAAAAAACTGAAAAAACTCATGGGTTAGAATCCTTAAATGATAAAGAAAAAATTCAGGTTTTACTCCACATGTTAGCTATTCAGTCAGCAAAATTCATTCAAAATAAGCTTATACTCTAAGTAAGTATCATTCAATATGTTAACATTTGTTTAGAAACTACTATGTTCCAGGCATTTTGGTAGCTATAGAAAATAGAAATAAAAAGTGATATGATTATCTCACCTCAAAGAAATTAAACTGGGAAGAATATTATGTATATACACATGAATGTATACATGTACATTTACATTATTTGTACATGATATATATATGTGTTATATAATATAGTACATATATATGCATATATATATATATATATTTATTTCAACTTTTAAGATTTATAGCATAGATCGCATAGTACCAATCTAACATAATCAACTTTTTGATTTTGGTATATTGTTGCAAGTCCATTGGTTTAGAGAATTACCTGTGTGAATTTTCTACACATGAAATCTGACAAATCACTATGTAAGAATTCCCTTAAATCTGAGACTTAAATGAATTACTTACCCATGATAACAGTTCATTGTTGTTAGGGTCACGTCATGAACAGAGGTTATACTAATTCCTAAATTGTTTCTCAATGCAGTAAAATGGGCTTCCTCTCCAACTTTTAAATCTGCATTAGTAAACAACAATACATAACTTATAGTTATGTTTTAGATATTCAGTATTTGGAGAGGTTTGAATCAGATCTTCAGGTTCCATTGAGATCTTCCAATGAAAAAATCTATCTATAAAATCAATATGCATTAGATGTGGATGATGAGTCCAGGTCTTTATAATACTAAGTTATGCCCTCTATTCATTATGTCATATTCTAAAATCTTTACAATATTTTTAAGAAATTATTTTAAAGAAATACCACTAAAGTATAGTTATAATAACCTTTGATACGAGAGTGGGATATTTCAACATGCAAAGGGATTGGATGTAAGACTATTTTAAGATGATAGAATGAAAGTATTAATTAACCCAGTCCTTAGAACAAATTCTCTAGCAAAGATTTAAAAGGTCACCAGAAGAAAGAATAAAAAGAAAAATCAAAGGAAAATAACAGTTAAAATCCTTTATTAATACCAAAATGACAAAGTAACATGGTCCGTAGCTTCTGGACCCTCTGAAAACATATCTATGGTGTCGGAAATTGGTCTAACCTCAGGTAAAAATATCATGAAGCCATGATATGTTAAAGTGGGTGGAGTTGGGCACAAAGCCAATATTATGTCTGATAAAAACGTATAAGCAAAATTGACCTGAAACCAGCAAGATCTTTATTATGGTCAATAGGGTCCTATTTAAAAATAGATCCTGCTCCCAGATGTAGCTAAGTCATAGAAAAAGACTTTACTGACAGAACTCATATAGCATGAGACCAACCAAAAGATATAAAGTTTATGTATTTCTATGGACCACAATAGAAGACAGGACCAGAACCCTTAGGACAATGGTTGATCAGGTCCAGGGTCCCGCCTGCAGACCTAAGAACAACACAGTCTTTGAATTTTTTTTTGGAAACTGAAAAGCCTTTTTCAGAAGACAGAGGACTTGTCTGGGATTGTTCAAGGAGAAGGAAATGGAGACAGAATTTAGGTCAACAAAATGTACTGAAAGACCCACCTCATCTTGGGCCAAAAGGACACAAAGGTAGAATTCAGAGATTATAGCAGAGATCATTTCTAAGTTAAGTCACACAATTAGAAATCCAGTTGTCACCAGTCATCTAGCGAGGGGGAAAGCTAGGCAACATGTACTTGTTCCACTCAAATGTGTGGGAGAACCTAAAACTTCACCTTGATAGAAAGCCTTACTTTAGAAACTGAGTGTGTTGGTTCTTGTCCTTCAAAATTAAAGAAAACCAAAATGACATCACTATGTCTGAGACAAATTACAGTGAGTCCAACTGAAGTAGATCAGACCAATATGAGTTTGGAATGTTCTACCACAGGTCAGGCACAAGTAGTCCATGTGAACACTTGGGAGGGATTCTCTAAACTTACATATGTCACATTTCTTTTGAGCTGCTTCAATTCTGCATTCCTCATAGAGTTCAGGGAACTGATGAGGGAACATCATGCTGGGCAGTCCTGTGCCAGTGTCTCCCTTGTTTATAACCATTTCTAAAGTTCTTCAATGAGACCTTCAACGTCTTTCAGTATCACTTCTGACCCCTTGTGAGCATTTGCCCTCTGTAAGTTCTCTATAAAATAGGTTTTTTTGGCAAGTGGCATGGGCACTGAAAAGAAAATAAACCTCTTAAGAAAAAAAATTAGAAGCAAAATTATAAATAAATAAAGTTATAAATAAATAAGTAAAAGTTGGAAAATCTTACTCAAGTAGTTTTAGTCTTATTCAAGAAAAAATTGTAGTAAAAAGAAATCAATTATTTTATCCTTAAATAAAATAAAGTCAAAAGAGAGAATGGAAATCTAATTAACTGTCTTGTTTTCTGGTTCAGGCAAAGAAAAATTAAATACAGGCACTGAGATTTATATAGAAATAAATTTTTAAAAAATTGGAGTTCATGGAGTAGAAAAAGGATACCAGAGAGAATATAGACTTGAAGAATGAATAGTCATACAAAATATTTTTAAAGTGAATAATAAGGGAAGCATTAAAGAAAAGAAAAAAATCTAGTTATGAGGGCCTTGGGTAGATAAAGAAATGAAAAATAGTGGAGTGGGTTCAAATGACTTTATTTGTAGATTTTTAGTGGTCATCTTTTTAGTTCCCTACCTTCACCTTTCTAAAGATGGACTAGAACATAAACAGAAAAAAAATTTAAAAGATATATTGGAAAGAAAAACAAACTTCATTTAAAATTAAGACAGTATAAATGGGATGAACTCACCAATAAGATGAAAGATAATGGCAGAATTATTTAAAAAGCAGAATTTAGCACATTCTATTTACAAAAATTATATTCATTTGAAACATAAATATATAAACAAAATGAGAGGTTGGAAAAGAATGGATTAGAAAAATAAAAAAAGAATAAAATAAAAAAAGAATGGATTATTACTTCTGTATTTTCAAAAATCAGAATTGGTAAATATGAACTCAAACAGGGAAATAAAGTTTTGTTTGATTTTAACAAGTGACTAAAAAGGATATTAAGAAATACATTTTGCTAAAATATGCAATAGCTAAAAATATACTTTACTTTTTTACTTTGTTGTTGTTTTTGTTGCTTTTGCAAGGCAATGGGGTTAAATGATTTGCCCAAGTTCATACATTTCAATAATTATTAATATCTGTGGTTGAACTTGAACTCAGGTCTTCCTGTCTCCAGGGCCACTGCTCTATCCACTGTACCACCTAGCTACCCCTAAAGATATAATTTCAATAAACACTGTGATACACAGTATAGTAAACAGTTATAAATAAATACTGATTAACATAGAAAAGTATTTAAATACTTAAAGGGAAAGCTGAATGAATTATAGGTAGAAATTATTATCAGAATTATAGTCATTCACTAGTAAATTAAAAAAAGTTAACAGGAAAAGTCTGTTGCACCATGATAAGGAGTGGAGTGCTGTCCAGGGTAGGCAGCTCCAGTCCAGACCCCAGTAGACAGGGAGGAGGCTTTGGAGGTGACTAAATTAATGTACCATCATTAGTGACCATTTCTGAACCTCTCGGTTCACAGAATGGATAAAGAAAATAATAGAATAAATTCTCAAATAAGGATCAATGAGAATATTGGATAAAATATTAGCAAAGAGGGGACAGAGCCAAGATGGCAGCATGAAGGCAGCATTCCTTGAAAACTCTGACCCCCCCAACCCTGAAAAATCAAAGCGAGCTTCACCAAAATCAGGGTTTGGAAAAAACCCCAGGTGCAACCCAGCCCAACCCAGGGAAGTCCAGCCCAGAGATCACCAGCAACAGCCTGAAAGGGCGGTGAGAGAACTCTGCTGCACCTGGGTGAGTGTGGAGTGAAGAGCACCAGCTGCAGAACCTTCATCTAGAATCAGGAGAAAGCAGCATGGTAAGGGAAATCTGCAGAGATTTCTCTGCTCTCTCAGGGGTAGGACTCTGCTATTTGCCTACCTCACATATTACAGTTTGGGCTTCCATACTTAGATAGCTGGATTCCACCTGCCTAATAGCCCCAGGGTAGAGGGAAGTAAGGGGACCATCTACATATCAAAGCACAGGCAAGATAGCATAAGACCTTGGAGGAATAAACATCCCAGTGGGGTTCCCCCCCCCCAAAAAAAAAACCCAAAGCCTTGGAAGTGCTGTAATTAGTCTTGGGCTAATGAAATGAGTAAATAACAGAAAAAGAAGAATCTGACCATAGAGGTTACTTCAGTCCCATGGAAGATCAAAACACATACTCAGATGATGACAAAATCGAAGCTTCCACATCCAAAACCTCCAAGAGAAATACAAAATGAGCTCAGACTGTGGATGAGCTAAAAAAAAAAAAGACTTTGAAAAACAATTAAGGGAGGTGGAGGAAAAATTGGGAGGAGAAATGAGAGCAATGCAGAAAAATGAAAACCAAATCAAAAGCTTGGTGAAAGAAATACAAAAAATACTGAAGAAAATATGTTAAAAACCAGTTTAGGCCTAATGGAAAAAGCAAAACAAAAGGCAAATGAGGAGAAGAATGACTTAAAAAGCAGAATTGGCCAACTGGAAAAGGAGATAAAAAAGATCTCTGAGGAAAATAACTACTTCGGATGAAAAATGGAACTAAAGGAAGCTGATGAGTTTGCAAGAAAGCATGAAGAAATAAAACTCTTTCAAAAAAGCCAGAATTTAGAAGAAAATGTGAAATATCTCATTGGAAAAACAACTGACCTTCAAAACAGATCCAGAAGAAACAATTTGAAATTTATTGGACTATCTGAAAGCCACGACCAGGAGAAGAGCCTAGACTTCATTTTTCAAGAAATAATACAGCAAAATTGCCCTGAGATCCTAAAAGCTGAGAGTAAAATAGAAAAATGAGAGAAATCACCGGTCACACCCTGAAAGGGATCTCAAAAGAAAAACTACCAGGAATATTATAGCCAAATTCCAAAACTCCCAAATCAAAGAGAAAATTCTAAAAGCTTCCAGAAACAAGTAATCCAACTACAAAGGCTCCATAATCAGGATTACGCAGGATCTGGCAGCATCTACATTAAGGGTTCATAGGGATTGGAATATAATATTCCAGAAGGCAAAAGATCTTTGTTTACAACGGAGAATCAACTACCTAGCAAAACTGAACATACTCTTTCAGGGGAAAAGATGGATTTTCAATGAAGCAGGGAACTTTCAAACTTTCCTAATGAAACAGCCAGAGCTGAATAGAAAGTTTGATCTCCAAGTACAGGATGCTGGTGAACCATAGAGGGAGTGGAAGAGAGGAACTAATTATGAGGAACTTGATGCTGTTGAACTGTTTGTATTCCTGCACAGGAAGACGACATTGACAACTCATATGAACTTTCTCATTTATAAGGGCTGTTTGAAGGAGCATATATAGACAGGACATAGGAAGGAGCAGAATATAATGGTATGATGTGGTAAAGGATGGAGTCAATGGGCAATGGGGCAAAGTACTGGGAGGAAGGAAAAGGAGATGAAGAAGAAGCTGAGAGATTTCACATAAAAGTCAAGAAAAAAGCTTTTTCAACGAGGTGGAGGGCGGGGGAAGGCAAGGGGAATGAGTGAGCCTTCATTCTCAGCATAAATGGCTCAGGGAGGAAATGACATGCACACTTAATAGGGTGAGGAAATCTGTCTTGTCCTGGAGAAGGATGGGAGGAAAGGGACAGGATGAGGGGGAATGGGGGGAGAGAAGGGGGAATAAGTGATAGAAGAGAGGGAAGAAGGTACTCAGATGCAACACACTTTTGGACAGGGCCAGGATGAAAGGAGAGAGAGAGAGAATAGAATAAATGAGAAGTGGGAGGAATAGAATGGAGGTACAGCTAGTAATAGCAACTGAGGAAAAAATATTGAAGCAGCTTCTCTGGTGGACTTATGATAGGGAAAGCAACTCACCCCAGAGACAGAGCCATTGGAATCTGAACATGGACTAAAGTATATTTTTTTCCCCCTCTCTCTATTTTTGATTCCCCATATTCTTGGGGGAGGGGGTTATGTTTATTCTTATGTTTACTCTTATAACATTCAATTTACATCAATGTATGGCATGGAAACAATGTAGAGACTGTCAAACAGCCTTCGGGGGGGGAGGGAAGGGAGGCGGGGGGGGGAATTGTAGAATTCAGAGCCTTGCAAAAAATGATGGGTACATATTACTATTGCATATAATTGGCAAACAAATAAAATGTTAAAAAATAAAAAGATGAATTAACAAAATAAAAAAGTAGCAAAGAAGATATAATAGCATTAAAACAATTTGTATAAAGTATAAGAAATAAAGAGTAAATCAAATTTATTTGAAACTTAGGATAGTATTAACATTATAATAATCACACATATTTGCATGTATATCTATATCTATTTTTCTCTACTTTACAGTTACAAAAAAATATGCTTCTCCAGAGTTAAATTTATCCCTTCGTTTTTTGGGTGGGAAGTGTTGCAAAGCAACAGGGTTAAGTGATTTGCCCAAGTACACACAACAATTAAGTGCCTGAGGTCACATTTGAACTCAGGTCCTTCTGACTCCAGGGCTTATGCTCTATCCACTGCGCCACTTAGGTGTCCCAAATTTACCCCCTTCTAATCTCATCACTATGCTGCTGACTCAAGTATTTATTCAATCCTCCTGCTTTAAAGGACTAGAAAGCAGAATATCAAACTCTCCCCTATGCCTTCCTTTATAAAGGACAGATATTGGACCCTCAAATCAATTTTTTTGCTCTTCCTGGTTTCAATTCTAGGGAACAGGAGGCCCTGGTTGTATAACTGCTAATTTGCCCCACCCATCCATGGTTTCTTGAATCCTTTTATGTGTTCTCTTTGCCCCCACAACACATTATAAATTCTGCGAAGACAGAAACTATCATAATTCTTATTACTTTTATTTCCAGTGCTTAGCACACAGCCTGACATATAATAATAGGTCCTTAATAAATATTTATTGAATTTTTAAATAGATAGATACATAGATACATAGATATCCATATCTTTTATGTATGTATATGAGTGTGTATGAATAAATATTTCATTTGTGAAAAAGGCTATCTTAATAGTAAAATTAAATAATGTTCCATATTAGAGCCATACTTGCAGACAAATCTATTGACAAAACACAAGCTAAAACATTTAATAGTGGAAGGTGAAGCCAAGATGTCAGAGAAAAGTAGCTTTCTCCAAGCTACTTTACATACCTTTAAATAATGTCCCCAAACAAATTCTAGAGCATTAGAACCCAAAAAGGACAGAGTGAAATCATTTTCCAGTCCAAGATAATTTATAACATTAACAAGAAAGGTCTATTGCACCATGGTGGGAGTGGAGTGCAGTCCAGGCAGGCTGCAGCAGTCCAGGGTCCAGTAGATAGGGAGGAGGCTTTGGGGGTGACTGATTCAGTGGTGGCATTGGTCATTTCTGAACTTCTCAGTGCACAGATAGTAAGGGGTCAGACAATTGGCCAAAAAGGAGATTTTAGAGATTCCTTTGCTGGTACCTGGAGCAGAATTCTGTTGCATAGTCCATACATGAATCTAAGTTTCTGTTTCAGGGCAAGGGGAAGCACCATTATACTACAGCTTGTAACCACAGGGTACCAGGGACCATGGTAATAGTTCCAATTGGAAAAGAGTGCTTGCAGTCACTCAGTGACCAGTGCACAGCAGAGGAAAACAGTAAACACACCTCTCCCTAGATCATACAATCTTGTAAAAAACAAAACCTTACAGGTCCCAGAAATATCTCTTAAGAAATTTTGTACAAAATATCTGAAGCTTGAGATAGTACCACCTCCACTCCAGAAGCAGAGCTCAACTTTAACATAGGGTTAGAAGTTAAGAAATAGACTGGAAAATGAGCAAAGAATAGAAAAAGATCCTGACTATATAAAGTTATTATGGTGACATACACTCAGAATAACACAATACAGTTAAAATTCCTACATCTAAATCCTCAAAATAAATTGGCCTTTAGGCCAGGGAAGAGCTCAAAAAGGAATTTTGAAAATCAAGTAAGAAAGGTGGAGGAATAATTGGGAAGAGAAATGAGAGAAAGATGCAAGAAAATCATGAAAAGGAGACACACTAAAAATGTAGTGAAAAAAATCACCTTAAAAATTGAATATTCTAAATGTAAAAGAGGCACAAAAATCAAATGAAGAATATAATTGTTTTTGTTGCAAAGCATCTGGTAGCTGTATCTATAATTTAGTTTTGGTTCATATGGGACAAGAAATGACCAAGAGTCTCAGATTATGAAAGGTTTTTTGTTTAATAAGTGAATATCATAAGTTTCAATAAAGAAAAATTCTCATAAAAATTAAGTCACTAAGATCACAAGTCACAGTATAATCAGTCATCTTACCACAATCAATCAACATCTGTCATATCAGTTTATCTTCTCACAATCAGCTATCATATGCAAGGGATTAGCAACACCTGGATTCATATGCCTGGGGAGTACCAAGAATATTCATCCAGAATCTTGCAGGGAATATGCCCTGGGATATGCATCCATACTTCAAGGGGATCTCCAAAGAATAGCCCCTTCAGCCTCCAACTTAAATCAGTCTCCAAACAAAGAAGTCTCCGTGCCAGGTCATATGGTCTGCTTTGGGTGGTGTTTTCAGCAGCCCAGGAATTTGACATCCATAAAACACCTCAAGGGAATGATTATGCTTAGGGAGAAAATGACTATTTCTCCCCAAACCTAATCATTTCCCAACCCACTTATATACTCAGTCTCAGGTCTATCTTGTCAGCTTGAGGTCAGATAATGAACAACTTTTACAGAAGACAATATAATTTTTTGTATTCCCAATATAGTCTTGTAAAGTAGAATTGGCCAATTGACCAAATTAACTAAAGAGAAGAACTTCTTTAAAAAGTAGATTTGACCAAACAGAAAAAGAGATACAAAAAGAGGAACAGTGAAGAAACTAATTCCTTAAAAAACTAGAATTCAAAAGACTGAATTTATGAGATATCAAGAAACAATAAAATCAAATCAAAAGATTGAAAAATATACAAAATGTCCAGTATCCAACTGGAAAAACAATTGAGCTGGATATTAGATCTAGGAGAAATAACTTAAGAATAAAAAAAAAATCTAGACATCTTTGTTCAAGAAATTTATCAAGTAAACTACCTGGATATTCTGGACCAGAAGCAATAAATTGAAAGACTCCATTGATCACTTCCTGACAGAGATCCCAAAATGAAAACTTCCATGAATTTTATAGTCAACTTCTAGAGCTCCTGGATCAATGAGAAATTAATGTTAGCTGCCCAAAAGAAAAAAAATCAAATATTGTGGAGTCATAGCCAGGCTAATACAAGATTTAGCAGTTTCTATATGAAAAGATTGGAGGTTTTGTAATATATTTTTGAGAGCAAAAGAGATAGAAACAAAAATCACCTATCCAATAAAATTAAATGTAATACTCAAAGGGAAAATGGACATTCATGATGAAAAGACCTTATTTTCCAACACAACTGTTAAGAAACAAGTTTCTATCAGAAAAGGACATCATTTCTAAAGTATATATAGAATACAGACAAATTTATAGAAATAAGACCCATCCTCAACTGATAAATAGTGCTTTCCATCAAAGTAAAGCAATCTAGTCATGTGAATAAAATACACTGTCAATATTGATTAGAGACATGCCCTTAGTTGAGCTATCAACATACTGAGCAGATTAACGAATATAATAGAAAAGGAAAATGGTAAATATTGGAGGCATTGTCTGAAAAGTGAAGCACTAATGTATTATTGGTGAAGTTATGAAATGATTCAGCCAGTTTGGAGGACAACTTGGAACAATGCCTAAAGTATTATAAAACCATGCACAGTCTTTGATCCAACAATACCACTATTAGGTCTGTACCTCAAAGAGTTTTTTTTTTTTAAACGTACAAAAATATTTATAGCAATTCATATATTAGAGGCAAGGAATTGGAAACAGAGCAGATATCCTTCAATAAGGGGATGGCTGAACTAGTTGTACGTGATTGTGATGGAATACTATTGTGCTATAAGAAATGATGATCAAATCCAGAAAAAGCCTGGCCTTACATGAACTGATACAAAGTGAAATGAGCAGAACCAGGAGAACACTGTGCACAAGATCAACAAAACTGTACAATGAGTATTGTGAATAGCTTAGCCATTCACAGCAATACAATGATCCAAGAGAATTCTGATGAACTTGTGATGAAGGGAAATGTCCCCTCTCCAGAGAAAGAACTGGTAGAGTCTTAATGCAGATTGATGATATTCTTTTTTTACTTTCTTATTTTTAAGAGTCAGGCATTGTGTGTTTTCTTTAGTAGCTTGACTTACATGGAATTGTGTATCTCATTTCAACACATGTATGAATTAATTCTAGTTGTTTGTCTTCTCAATGGGAGGGGCAGCTGTGAGAAAAGGACTGAGTGATTTTGAAACACAAAATTTGAATAGAAGGTTAAAAGTTTTTTATATGCAATTTGAGGGAAAATAAATATTGAAAAGAAAAATTTTAAAACACATGATAGAAATTTTCTTAATATGGTATTTAGGAAAAAAGGCTGGAGTTTTTATTTCAAGGAAGATTAGGAGAAGAAAAGTCCTTTAACATATACATACATACATATGTGTGTGTGTGTGTATATATATATATATATATATATATATATATATATATATATATATATTGAACAGTCTCAGGATTCAGTCCTTTTCTAGAGAAGCAGGATTTTCCTTTGCAAAAGCATTAAATTCACTAAAGTATTTTAAACAGTGAACAGAAGAACAGCTAGCATTTATATGGTGCTTTAATTACAGCATTATTACAAAGGACTGAATCCTGAGACTGTTCAAAATGAATACGAATATTAAGAATAATAATAAAATTAATCTGCTTAAGTGTTGAGTTGAGATCAGACAAAAATGATTCATATGTTTTCATTTAAAATTTTGAACAGATAACTCACAAGATATGAAATGTTCTGGCAATGGGGTGAGGAATTCAAAGAAGGTAATGTGAGGTGAATAACTTAATTTAGGAGGGTTGATAATCAGAAGCATCAGCAGCTCCCAGACTTTTCCAAGGTAATGTAAACTCCTTGAAGGCAGAGACCATTTTCATATTTGTCTTTATGTCCTTCTTTGTAATATAGAGTCTAAGAGATTTGCCTATTAAAACAAGCATTTAAATAACTTACCAGTTTCATACCTCCATCTTTTGTCTGATATTTTTCTTGATCTTAACTCTATCTGACTATAATGCAATTTTGACATTTGTAACTCACAACACAATTTGAAGCATCTTCATACCAATCTACAAGAGTCATAACTTTCAGATTTGGAAAGGACGTCATTTGTCATCTGTTTTAAAACCATATTCCCAAGGTATCTCCATTACAATATTTCTAACAAGTTATCCTCTGGTCTTTCCTAGACCTTCAATGAAATGGAACCTAATATTTCCCAAGGCGGATCAGTTCACTTTGAGGCATATTTAACTGTTAAGAAGTTATTGTTATTTCCCTGACATAAATTTTCTTGTTCACAACTTTCACTCAATTGATACTCATTCTCTCTTCAAAGGTCAAATAGAAAATCAAATTTCTTACCCCTACAACAGTCCTTCAATTATTCAACCATAGGTAATTAACTTATCTCTCTCTGCTTTTGCCTCTGAATTTTTTCTTTGTCCATACTAACATTTTTGTTGTTTGTTCCACGTATTCTTGTAGAATCATGTCCTTTCACCATCCCAGTTATCATCATCTGAATCCTCTCTCGCTTTTCATTTTCCTTGCTAATTTACCTTGCCCAAAATTGAACACCATAATCCAGAAGTGACCTGATCAGGTAGATTTTGCCCTATACTACTTATATCTATCTTCCTCAGTCAGTAAAGTATAATCATATATGGACCACATGTCTAGATGCTCCTACTTCCTATTTGCTCCAGTATCATCCTTCAAAATTCTCAATAAATTATACTCTATGTATTTGCCAATCTCTTTACTTCTACTAGGGATCACCACAAGTCAATAATTTTTCTGAGTCAGAATCAAGTTAGTCCCCTAGTTTTTCCCCCCTTTATCTTTTAAATGTCATAGTCATCATCTGATTTGAACATTTATGTCTTAAGAAACTTGCAGGTCATGAATTAGATCATATATATGCATTAAAACCCACACAATCTAAAATAGAATAAATATAATTAGTCATTGATTTTTTTTTTTAAAATGACCTACAAAGTACAAAACAATTAGTCATAAAAGACTACTTTTCCAGGGCTAGGACCAGATAGCACAAGTTATCAAACAGGGCATGTGACAGGAAATGAGAGTTTGTTATAATTCTCAGAACACCATTATATACAAACTGATATTTTCAGTTTTCTCTGCACGTTAGTCTACACAATAATTGACCTTTGTAATAATGCTGTAATTAAAGCACCATATAAATGCTAGCTGTTCTTCTGTTCACTGTTTAAAATACTTTAGTGAATTTAATGCTTTTGCAAAGGAAAATCCTGCTTCTCTAGAGAAGGACTGAATCCTGAGACTGTTCAAAATGAATACGAATATTAAGAATAATAATAAAATTAATCTGCTTAAGTGTTGAGTTGAGATCAGACAAAAATGATTCATATGTTTTCATTTAAAATTTTGAACAGATAACTCACAAGATATGAAATGTTCTGGCAATGGGGTGAGGAATTCAAAGAAGGTAATGTGAGGTGAATAACTTAATTTAGGAGGGTTGATAATCAGAAGCATCAGCAGCTCCCAGACTTTTCCAAGGTAATGTAAACTCCTTGAAGGCAGAGACCATTTTCATATTTGTCTTTATGTCCTTGGTACTTAACACAGTAAAAACATTAGATGATTAATAAGTGCTTGATAAATTAGATAGGACTTTGGATCTTATTTATTTTCCTTTGAGAACCAAAGGTTGCCAGTTTAAAAAATAAAATCTATGCTTAGGATTCTGTACATGAACCATTTTACTGAAACTTTTATCTTTTTTTATTTATGGGGGTGGAAATGTGGTAGAGCTTTCAATGACCTTATAGCAGATACTTCTCTTTCTTAAACCAATATCTATTGGAAAAGATAGATGAGAGTACAGCAAGGTCTATATAATATAATGAAGACTGATCACTTCTGCCTTTGAAATGTGAAGCTCATTGGGCATCGATTTAAATCACAGTTCATGTCAAGCAGAGGCAGGTAACAGGATATGAAAAAAATAAAACTAAAGACAAAATTTCTTCTTTTAAAAAAATCTGAACAAAATCAACTGACCCATTTCTAAGATGAGGATTCTATTCCAGATTTGTAAAATGAAAAAAAAAAACCCTGGATTTTATTTTCCCCTATTTAGAAGACCATATAAAATTCCTTTTGAAATATTTGGACCCTATTATCAAATCTTTTAGCATTTTGTCCATAACTATTTTATACAGCAAAATTAAACATGCTAACCAAGGTTTTGGTCCAGGAAAATTGTTACAGGGCAGGAAATTTGACCCAAGGAAGGAGATTAAAAGACTAATGAAAAGTTATTGTATCCCTCTTCAGGAGAAAGTAAGGTAAGCCAGGTGCTGGGAAGAAATCTTATATTTCAGTGGGGTAGAACTTTGGTCAGTTGAAGTCACTGACAGGATAGTAAGAATGGAAGCCTGAACACACCTTAATAGAAAAACAGCTTCATTTTCTGTGTTCTAATGAGATAACATGGGTCAAAACAGGGGGCTTTAAGAGGCCTTCAGTAGTAGCCTAGCCTAGAGAAAGTGAGACAAACCTTACCTTGGTCTAATGGTGCTTTTAGCAGTCATATTTGTCATAATTACTTTAATCTACCTGTTATTTTTGTTTATGATCATTTATTCATTTATCTAAATATGTACATACAGTTGTATTTTTTTAAAAAAATTAATGTTCTTAAACACGTCCCTCTTGTTCCCACAATGAGGATGTAAAAATCATTGAGTTCATTTCATATGAGGATATATTAAAGACATTCATCATACACACACACACACACACACACACACACACACACACACACACACACACATATATAAAACTCAGAGAAGAGAAGATTCTGAAAAGGGGGTTAGATATAATATATGTCTTCAAGTGCTCAAAGGGTTATCTTTTTTTTTAGGTTTTTGTAAGGCAAACGGGATTCAATGGCTTGCCCAAGGCCACACAGCTAGGCAATTACTAAGTGTCTGAGACTGGACCTGAACCCAGGCACTCCTAACTCCAAGGCCGGTGCTTTATCCACTATGCCACCTAGCTGCCCCTATCAAAGGGTTATCTTGCAGGAAAATATTTGTTCCATTTGGTTACAGAAAGCAGAATAGGTATGAACAAAGGGCAAAAGTTGGTGTCAAGAAAAGTTTGTTAAAAATTACAGCTATCTGAGGTGGCTAGGTTGTGCAGTGGATAGAGTACTGGCCCTGGAGTCAGGAGTGCCTGAATTCAAATCCGACCTCAGACACTTAATAATTACACAGCTGTGTAGCCTTGGGCAAGCCACTTAACCCAATTTGCCTTGGGGAAAAAAACACCTAAAAAATTATAGCTATCCCAAAGTGAAACAGGCTACCTTAAGAGACAGTAAGTTTACCCCCTTGGAGCTATAAATAAAAGATCAGATGATCATTTGTAGGATAGGTATTGAGGTTTTGAGTGTGTTATTTTTGACATGGGGGGCAGTACATGGAAAAGGCTAACTTGATGTACCTCGAGATCTTTTCCATTCTATATTTTTGTTTTAAGTTTCCTTCCATTGGTGAATTAAAACAAACAAACAAAAGAAGGATCATCTCCACTTCACAGTAGATAACTGAATATGTACATTTTTTTAAAAGCTAGTTGTATTGTGTAAAATGAAAGTATATAAAAAAGTTCTTGTCTTGAAGCCTGAAAAGCAGTATTGGGGAAAGCTACATAAAAATGAATATATATATATATATATATATATATATATATATATATATATATATATATATATATATATTTAGGTGAAGGAAACTGTGCCTACAGTTGTCTATTCGGACTAGATGAGACACTAGACATGTGTTATCAATTCCTTCTCTAGCTATTTCCATACCAACTACCAAAGCCTCCAAGTTCACTTTCCAGATAGGAAATCATCATAATCAAATCAACTCTTCATTTTTCAAGAAAAATGCTTTATCACTCTACTTGGCCTTGGGTCTATATAGCATCCCTTTCACTGTCCAAATCAAAATATGCCTACTAATTTCCCATGCATACTATGTATACTTAGACAAATATTAAATTACTTGAGATCTCAGGCAATCTTCTATTTTCATACATATCTTTAGTGCTTTGCAAGGAATTTGACAAATAGTAATGCTTAATAAGAGGGGTTTTTTCATTCATTCATATAAATTAAATTAAATTTTGTTCAGTTTTAAAAAGGAGTATGTTTGCTGTTTTGATTAAGATTTTATTGAATATAGAAAAATAATTTTGGTAATGTTTTATTTTTCTGTTCTAACCCAACACTTCTATGAATGCTGAATTTATTTCTCATTTTTTACTCTTAAAATTTTAGTCATGAGTTCTCTTTTTACTATTACTATGCATTCCTACTCAAAATAATTCTCAAATAGTTGGGGTATTTTTGTCTTTTTTGTAAATTATGTTAATTTTAAAATTTTCAATCATATTACAAAAATTAAGAAAAATCAATATTTGTATACTTTTCTTTTATACTGATAAAATTTTGTTGTTTCCATGGTTTTTGCTACAGCTAAAGCAAGTAGATTTTCTATGCACATTATCATATGAATTCATAATCATGATAGTTTTCCCTCTTTATTTCCAATATTGATCTCTCTAATATCTTTAAATGAAGAGAGAAACCTCAGCATCTCTTTAAGATCTAACATGCGCAAGGCATCATACAGTTTGCAAATATTATCTCATTTGATCATCAAAACAACCATGCATTGTAGACACAATGATTACTTTCATTTTGCAGTAGAGAAGATTAAGGTAAATGTATGTCCAATGACTTTCCTGGGTGACATTAACTTTACAGTTTTTAACATAGGTTTTTCTGAGTCTAGATCTAGTACTCTAACTAGACACTTTTATGTTTTGTTTCTTACTATAAAATTTTAATAGACGTAGTAGTTCTATTATAATTAAGAAAGAATACATATTTTGTTTCATAATAATTATATTAATAGATTTAAAATATGTTATTATTTTTGTTGATCTTTTATCATGTAGCTTGAATTTACCCCTTTAATACCTGTACTCATCCATTTACTTGTGAATTTTTCTTGATAAAGTTTTCAATGTTTTATTGTTCTTTGAAATAAATGACTGTTTTCAAACTATATGGAACTGTTTGACAAAAAAGAAAAGAAGTAATTTTAAATCCAGTGCTATGTTTTGAAAACATTGTATATTGTTATCAAATTTGAACATTTTTCTTCCTTTTTAAAATACCATGGTTGCTTCATTATATATTTTAAGTGAAAATTGTTTGTAAAACCAAAATATTTCTTTCAAAAGGATTTTTATTGGTTCAATTTCATTTTTTAATGATTATAAATTGTTTGTTGTATAACTAAATGTTTAAGCCTCAATTTTATTTTTCTTAATTTATCTTCAACATAATATATTTTAATATTTGCAAATTTTTATTGATCTTTTTCTTTCACCAATTATTTCTTTGATTTTTTTGTATTTTATTTGAGTATTATCCTCCTTTAGTGTCCTTATTATATTCATAATTCAATTTAATTTTCATTTGGCATGTGTTTCTGTCCATTGATATTTCAACTTGAACTTCTGAGAGAATTTCATTCCTTTAACATTTAATATTACAGATTTTTTTTAATTTTTACTTACTTTTTTCTTTTTCACATTTTTTATGTGGCTAATAATCTAGCATATCTCACAGTTCAGTAGTTACAAAGTACCACAGTATTCATAAGTAATGTTTTCAACAGTACCTTAATATTTTTTGCAAAAACTTACAAATTCTTATTCTTATTGTATTATTGTATCTTGAAGATAGCTAGCGAGCCCCTTTTTGATCTATTTTACTGAAAAGGTCAAGTGAAAAGTTTAGTAAACTGAAAAAAACATTCGTTCTGGCAACAAACATGATGAATTTCCAATAAAAATGATTTCCTCATTTTCCTTGGGATTTCCAATTAGGACAGGGAGGAAAAAAAAATGTTTATTGTACCTATATACAAATATCTATGGAACAACTAGAAGAACTTGAACTGCTTGGGAAAAATCTATGAAACCACACAACAGCACTTTAGTTTTGTTAAATATGTACATCTACCTAAGACCATTGGAGTCCATTACATCAATTTAAATTAAAGAACTGGCAAAGTGCTAAAAAGATGAGAAGCAAGAACAAAGCTCCTTTCCTGTAAAGTGATTTTTGAAGACAAAGACACTGACAGTGCTTTCACTGACATGGAAGGATTATTCTGAAGTTTTTCCTGAAAGCCAGGCCAGAATTTAGCTTATATTCAATCTCATTTGCTTTTTTAGTTTCAGGTCTCCCCACTCTGCAATGGATGGAGAACTTGGAAGACCCAGTTTCAAGTTCTTCTACCATTTCACATCTTATTATGTGAATAAACTATTCTGGGCCTCAGTTTATATGTAAAGAAGGGGTTGAATCAGATGATATTCAATATTTCTTCAACATCAAACATTTTCTAGGTCTAGGGTGTATATAATCATAAGTCTACTAGCAAGTCTCCAAAATCCAGTGACTAAAATTAAATCTTGAAGCTCATTTCACACTTCAATCTTGAATAAGAATGGAAAAACAATAGTAAAATTTAATGCCAGCTTTTTTATAAATATTCCATTAATTAAAAGTATTGTTTCTTTAGTAACAAAGTAGGCAAACATGAATAGCTATGACTAATTACCATTCCATTCCAACACAGAAGCTCTAATCCTTACATATGCTTTTATATTCATCAAATAATATAATTCTCCAGAAGCAATATACTATTATTCATTATTACTCACCATTTTGAGTGTAAACTAGAAAGAGATATACTAAAATGGACTAGCATCAAGACAATGGTACTTCCTTCTTTCATCAATGTATCTAATGAAATAAACTATCAGGAATAAGAATTTTATTTATTTTTTTCCAGACTTGTGATTTCATCCATGTAGGGAACTGCTGCTAGGATGGAAACTCTCTACTAACGCAAACACATATATCCAAATTTCATCTTAGAGAGTTGCACTGG
The DNA here is from genome assembly GCF_037893015.1 of Macrotis lagotis. Lineage (NCBI taxonomy): Eukaryota > Metazoa > Chordata > Mammalia > Peramelemorphia > Peramelidae > Macrotis > Macrotis lagotis. The sequence goes on along the minus strand of NC_133664.1, from coordinate 160,110,491 downwards.
AAACTTAGAAGAAATTGTGACTTGCCCATGGTCACAAAGCTAGCATATGTATTAATAGGCAGACCTTGCTATTTCTAGGGCCAGCTCTCCATCCATTATACCCTTTGGCTTTTCATTAATTTTATAGGCTTCAAACAGGATCCCGTTTTATTTTACTTTACTTTATAAATCCTAAGCATGTGTGTGGGAGGGGTAATGGGGCAGCAGGAAGAAGCAGCATAGGAAGAACAAATTTATTGATTTTTAGGTTCTTCAGGCAGAAGAAAATTTTATCATTTAAAACAGTTCCTGCCCATTTTTAATAAATTCATGAGTTTACGTTGTATAAGGACTCTTACCCACACCATGTCACTACAGGCAAAATCTCATCCACTTACAAAGAACAATCTAAATTTAATAAATTTAATGAATATATTGCTAGGAGTCACAATCACAGCCTTTATGAAGCTGAAGATGAACTATCTGAAGAAAAGCTGAACTTTAAAAAGTGGGATGCACTCTGAACCAGTAGAAAGGTAAGTGGTATCACACACACAAGAAACCTTTCTAATCCAAGTTACTGGAATTCTTAGGTGGTATTTTGTCAGTATATTTAGAGAATATTTAAATGGGATGAGGTTAAAGGAGATGAGAAATAATTATTATGAATTAGAAAACAGATCTTGGAATAAATAACGTGGTTTAAATCTTCTTTCATTTCCTGTCATGTAACAGCTATAACCAAGTACTACTAATACTATAAATAACAGGTAATAAAAGTGGATTTTTTAAAAAGACGAGCAGAATTTCTTGGAAGTGTGACCCTTTTTAGACACATTGAAAAAGCAATATTAGAGGTCATCCATCAGATATGAAAATTAACTTATGCATACGTATATATATACACACACATCTATGTATACAGAACCTTTTTATAGGTTTATTATGATTTTACCTGCAATGTTTAGCTGACAATCTCCATTAAAACATTCCCAAGGTCATCAGGTACTTCTAAGAACAATGACCACATGACTCATTAAGAGTCAAACAGAAGCTTTCCTGTCTTTTCAGAGAAGGAAATTCTAGACTGCTTTAGATGGTCTGTCCCTAAACACATATATTTTATACAATGGCAAAGAGATTCCTAAGCACCCAATTTTTAACTGACTGTGAGCCCAGATTAAGACAATTCTTCAACTGTTAGCATTTCCAGCCTGGAGAAGTTCAATCAGCTGATCAGCTGTGATGAACCAGTATGAATTGAGTCTATAAACCAATCTGGATAAAAAGCCCAGTTGACTGGCTGGTGCCAGCACATGAAGGTGCAAGAGGGCTGTGGAGCAGAATGGAGGCCAGTGGAAACCCATTCTCACATCATTCAGGTCTGCGACATTTTTGTGCTGAAGAACAGTTTTTCCAACAGTAACCATTTTCTCCACTAAGAGTAAATCTTCTTTCTTTAGGGCTTTACAATTTCCAGTGTGCTTCTTTGGCACCACAAGATAATGGTGTGGAGCACCAGGTCTGATATCTTGGAAGCAAACCAGGTCTTCAGGCTCGCAGGGCAGCAGTTGGGTGCTGGGCTCCTCCCGCCGGCCGATCCGACGGAACACGCACTTGGGGTCGTAGCCCTCGCCCGCCGGGGAGGCGGCCGCCCCTTCCTCCGCGCCGCGGTCGCGGCGGCTCGCTGCTGGGGGACTCCCGCTCCCCGGCCATGTCCGAGGCCCCGCTCTCAATATTACAGATTTTTTTATTGAGTTACTATTCTTTTTGAATTGTTTCTCTGAGATAAGAACAATAGAAAAGATATATCCCACATGTGTAACTTTGGAGATAGACTTAGGAGTTCATAAGTGAAATTAGCCAGGTGGCAAAATTTTCTCTATAAAAATAGAACAAAGCATTTTCTATGGTCATAGCCTGATAAAGCTATCCTGAAGTTTTACTTAGGTTGGGGTATTCATCCTATATAGATAACTAAAAAACAGGGAGACTTTTACATCAAGAATGGGGATTACTTTTGGTTTAAAAAGTAGGCCAATAAAGTAAGATTACCTACTATTTTAAAAGACAGAGGAGGGGCAGCTAGGTGGTGCAGTGGATAGAGCACCAGCCCTGTAGTCAGGAGTACTTGAGTTCAAATCTGGCCTCAGACACTTAATAATTACCAAGCTGTGTGGCCTTGGGCAAGCCACTTAACCCCGTTTGCCTTGCAAAAACCTAAAAAAAAAAAAAAAAGACATGGAGGATGAACAAAGAAGATTCCTTTTCTCAGGATAGTATTGGGATAAGGGAACTCTAGGAACTCCCTGTCCATCTTGGCCTATGAGTGATAAAAGCTCTAAGCTTCCAAGGCAATACCAAGGTTTGCATAGCTAGGCAGGAGGTAAGGTAGGAAAAGACCTCAGAAATCACTGTTCAATCAGTACATGTGATAAAACCATGGATATAGGGAAAATTGAATGCCTGCCTGAAGTCCCTGAAGGAAAGCATACCAATAAATCATTAGGATAGTATCAGTTTGCCCCTCATATGTCTTTGTTACTCTGCTATTAGTATACTCCCAAGAGATTAAACTGAATGGACTGTCCCTAGAAATTCAATGCTTTCAGATCCCTCTCTTGGGATTCTACATGACCTTGTCCTTCACAAAGAAAAGAGAACTCTCCCTTGGGTTCCTGTCAGAACACTTCACAGGTCCATCTCTGTCACTCCAGATTTAGGGATCTGAACCTTACTCCCTTTTTATTGGCAGAAGGCAACAGAAACCATCTCCCAGTCCCTTCAGAAAGATTCTCTGCTCTCTATCAGGACCAATTGACCCATGCTCAACTTTAGCTTACAAAGGGGAAAGTCTGAGAAGAAAGGTCATACTGAAAATTAGTCCATCAAGAGAGAGGTTAGGAAAAATCTGGTTATCAACATTCCATCACCAGACATATGCTGGTACTTGCTCAGCGCTGACAGTGTATTGTGGTACCTCAGTAATACAGGAAAAAGTGAAACCAATTCAAGTCCAAGAAACTCTAATAGCAGCTAGATCACCACCAATAGTCCTATTTTCCTTTCATTCAGGTTATAGAGTAGAATGGTTTTAGTAAAGGCAAGTGAGAAGGCTGCCTTGCACAACATGCCCCTCAATATAATAAACAGTCTCAAAAACTTTTTGAAAACAATTACAAAACACTTCACACACAAATAAAATCAGATTTAAATAACTGGGCAAATATCAACTGCTCATGAACAGGTAGAAGTAATATAATAAAATGACAATTCTACCAAAATTAAACTACATGCTTAGTGCCCTACCAATCCAAATTTCAAAAAATTACTTTAATGAGTTAGAAAAAAATGTAAGTAAATTCATATGGAAAAATAAAAAGTTGAGAATCTCAAGGGATTTAATGAAAAAAGTGCAAAAGAAGGTGGATTAGCCCTACTGGATCTAAAATTATAATATGAAGCATCAGTCATCAAAACTGTCTGTTACTGGATAAGAAATAGTGTGGTAGATCAGTGGAATAGACTAGGTGCAATAGCAGGAATTGATTATAGTAATCTGCTGTTTGAGAAACCCAAAGAGTCCAGCTATTGGGGAAAAAAAACTATCACTTCAATAAAACTCTTGAGAAAATTGGAAGTTAGTATGGCAGAAACTTGGATTAGACCAACATCTCACACCCTATACTAAGATAAGATTGAAATGGATATAGAAGCTAGAAGATCAAGGAATAGTTTACCTATTAGATCTATGGAAAGAGAATCAGTTTATGACCAAGGAAGAGATGCAGAACATCATTAAAAATAAGCTAGAAATTTATGACTACATTAAATTTATAAGTTTTTGCACAGATAAAACAACTGTAAACAAGATCAAAAGAAATGTAGTAAATTTGAAAACAATTTTTGCAACTAGTATTTCTGACAAAGACTCATTTCTAAAATATACAGAGAACTGAGTCAAATTTTTAAAAAGACAAGTCATTCTCCAATTGACAAATGGTCAAAGTATGCAAAGGCAATTTACAGATGACAAAATCAAGGTGATCCATAGTCATATGAAAAATTGCTCTAAATCATTACTTATTAGAGAAATGCAAATTAAAGCATTTCTAAGGTACCCCCTCATGCCTCTCAGACTGGTCAATATGATCAGAAAGGACAATGATCAATGTTGGAATGGATGTGGGGAATCTGGGACACTTGTTGGTGGAGCTGTGAACTCATCCAACCTTTCTGGAGAAAAATTAGGAATTATGCCCAAAGGGCAACAAAAATGTGTATACCTTTAGATCCAGGAATACCACTACTGGGTCTATACCCTGAAGAGATGATGAAAATGGGTAAAAATATTACATGCAAAAATATTCATAGCACCCTGTTTGTGGTGGCAAAGAATTAGAAATCAAGTAAATGTCCTTCAATTGGGGAATGGCTTAGCAAACTGTGGTATATGTATGTTATGGAACACTATTGTTCTATTAGAAACCAGGAGGGACAGGAATTCAAGGAAGCCTGGAGGGATTTGCATGAACTGATGCTGAGTGAGATAAGCAGAACCAGAAGAACATTGTACACTCTAACAGCAACATAGGAGTGATGGTCACCCTTAATGGACTTGCTCATTCCATCAGTGCAATAATTGGACACAATTTTGGGGTATCTGCGATGGATAATACCATCTGTATCTGGAGAAACAATTGTTGAAATTGAACAAAGACCAAAAGAATATTACCTTTAACTTAAAAACCCCCCATTATCTTATGTAATTTTGCTATCACTTATACTTTATGTTTCTTCCTCAAGGATATGCTTCCTCTCTCATCACGTTCAATTTAGATGAATGTATACCATGGAAACATTGTAAAGACTAACAGACTGCCTTCTGTGGGGAGTATGGGGAGGGAAGCAAGATTAGGGGGGAAAATATAAAATTCAGAATAAATAAAATCTTTTAATAAAAAAAAATAGTTTTCCACAAGACCTTCCTTACTTTCTTCAAACATCATAAGGATAGCCATAGAGAATTCTGGCTATCTATGAGTCATTACTGTTTGACTAGACCATTTTCTCTTTCTGTTATAAGGTTCTTTGGTAGCATCCCTTACTCTTCTTCTTCAGAGTTCTTGATTGTATATATGTTGCCACTTGATAATATTCATCTTGTGCCTTCTGATTCCCTTTTGGTTGACTCATATTATTAGTTCTTTGAGGCCATGATATTTTATCCTTGCTTCCAAATAGCATTGGCTGCATACATATATACATACAGACTTACATGTGTATGAATTTGTCTATATGCTATATTGTATATGATACACACACACACACACACACACACACACACACACACACACACAAATGATTACAGAAAAACCTGGATGGACTTATAAGAATTGATAGAAATAAAAATGAACAGAATCAGGAAAAACATTGTAAACAATATATCTACATTAGGTGATGATCAATTATGAATGATTCAGTCCTTCTGATCAACATAATAATAAGAAAAGTACAAAGTACTCACTATCTGTATGTATTCCCATATAGATAGAAAACTGATGTATGATGAATGCAAATTGAAGTATACTTTTTCACTTTATTTTTTTCCATGTTTTTCTTTTGATCTGTTTCTTCTTTTTCACAACTCTGACTAATATGGAAACACTATTTACATGATAATACATGTATAACCTATAGAGAAATGCCTACTATTTTAAGAAGAAGGAATAGGAAGGAGGAAGTCAAAATCTTTTTTAAAGTGAATTCTAAAAATTGTCTTCACAAATAACTGGGAAAAATAAAATGCTATTAAATTATTAGAAAAGCTGGCAATGGTATTAAAAAAAGAAAAACTGAAAGCATCAGAATGGATAATGGGGTAAACAAATTATCTCTTTTTCTAGATGATATGATTATACACTTGGAAAACTAAAGGCTACTTGAAACAATGATTTTTAACTATTTCAGCAAGATATAAAATGAATACATAAAAATAATTTCTATATATCACCAACAAAGTACCCTAAGAAGAGTTAGTAAAAGATACACTATTTAAAATTACCACAGACAGTATAAAACACCTGGGAGTACACATGACAAAACAAACCTAGAGATTGGATGAACATAATTACAAAACACTATACAAATAAAGTCAGTTTTAAAATAATTGGAGAAATATCAATTGCTCATTGGTAGCCAGAGTCAATATATAGGATAATTCTACCTAAACCAGTCTGATTAGTCAATACCATCCCAATTAAATTCCTTAAAAAAATTATTGAGGTAGGTAAAATAATTTTAACAATTCATTCGGAGTAGCAAAAGGTCAAGAATAATGAAGGAATTAATGAAACTGTAAATGAAGAAAGTTTACCTGTACCAGATCTTAGACTGTATTATAAGAAATAGTAAGTTTTATCAGTGGAAGAAAGCAAACACAGCACATTAAAGGAGATGATTATAGTAACTTTCTGTTTGACAAATGAGAAGATTTAACCTTGTAGGATAAGAATTTACTCAAATTAAAGTTAAAATTGTTGGGAAAATTACAAAATTGTCTGGCAGAAATTGGGTATAGACCAGTATCTTAGACCATTTACTGAGATAAGATCAAAATACAGACATGACTCAGATGTAATGGGAGATATAACTTAGTTCAATAGAACATGGAACAAATTCCAAATCAGATCTATAGATAGGAGAAAAATTTTATGAACAAGCAAGAAGTAGAAACTTTGTGAGATGTAAAATGGATAATTTTGATGATATTAAATAAAAAAATTATACAAATAAAGCCAGTGTAATCAGGAGTAGAAAGAAACCTAAAAATTGTGAAATTAAATTTATAGAAATTTTTTTGAATAAAAGTCTCATATATCAAGCATATAGAGAATTTGTCAAATATAACAATGAGGGGAAAGAAAAATACAAAATATATACATATTCATTTTTGCACTTATTCTTTCCAGCTATTCTGAATCTGTGTTTGCAAAAAGGCATTTCTATTTCTTTTTTTGTATTTGTTTTCCCAGCAGTAAGATTAGTACCTGATACAGGTCTTTAATAAATGTTTGATGTGTGTGAGAAACTCCATGAGTTTGACATTAAAAATAATAATTAAATTAAGTATGTGTTAACTTTCAAAGTTTGTCCTAATAAGGGACACATATTCACCACCAGGTTTAAGAAAGAGAAAATCAGAATTAAGTTACAAAAAACATTTATTTTTTAAGATTTTATTTGAATTTTACAATTTTTCCCCAAAACTTACTTCCTTCCCTGCCCCACAGAATGCAATTTGTCAGTTTTTACTTTGTTTCCATGTTGTACATTGATCCAAATTGAGTGTGATGAAAGAGAAATCACATCCTTAAAGAAGAAACAAAAAGTATAAGAGATACCAAGATCAGACAATGAGATATTATTTTTTTTCTAAATTAAAGGGAATAGTCCTTGAAATTTGTTCAAACTCCATGGTTCTTTATCTGGATACAGATGGTATTCTCCATTGCAGACAGCATAAAATTGTCCTTGATTGTTGCACTGATGGAATGAGCAAGTCCATCAAGGTTGATCATCACCCCCATGTTGCTGTTAGGGTGTACAGTGTTTTTCTGGTTCTGCTCATTTCACTCAGCATCAGTTCATGCAAATCCCTCCAGGCTTCCCTGAATTCTTGTCCCTCCTGGTTTCTAATAGAACAAGAGTGTTCCGTAACATACATATACCACAATTTGCTAAGCCATTCCCCAATTGAAGGACATTTACTTGATTTCTAATTCTTTGCCACCACAAACAGGGTGCTATGAATATTTTTGTACAAGTGATGTTTTTACCCTTTTTCATCATCTCTTCAAGGTATAGACACAGTAGTGGTATTGCTGGATCAAATGGTATGCTCATTTTTGTTACCCTTTGGGCGTAGTTCGAAATTTTTCTCCAGAAAGGTTGGATGAGTTCACAGCTCCAACAACAGTGTAATAGTGTCCCAGATTTCCTACAACCCTTCCAACAATGATCATTATCCTTTCTGGTCATATTGGACAGTCTGAGAGGTGTGAAGTGGTAACTTAGAGAAGCTTTAATTTGCATTTCTCTAATAATTAATGTACATACACATTTATTAATATTTCTCTAATCTTGCTGATTATCTAGGCATGTGTATGTGGGAGGAGGAGGCATCTAGAAAACCAGATGCCCAAAAATACAGCTGTGAGAAAGGTACTTTTTTTTTAATTCAGCTAGACTACTGAAACATCACTCAAAATCTTTCCTTCTACTTTGTATCATGTAACTCCTATGTACAATGAAGCAGCAGTAGGTCTCTATAAACTAAAGGCTGAAGTAGCGAAGGTAAGAGAAAAACATCTCAGAAGATATCATTGTTGCTGTTTGTCCTTTCTCAAAGATGGCTGTGATATCAGGAAGGTGATGCCATGACATGCACATGAAGGTTTACTGTAAGTCACTTTCTCCTCCAGAGACATCTGAGTCCACTTGCCAGATGTGGATCAGGATAACTGGAGATAGCCCTTGGTTGCAAAGCAATGGGGTATAACTTGCCTTAGGTCAGTGTCAAATGTCTGAGTTTGAATTTGAACAAGGGCTCAGGCTTTATCCACTATTCCACCTGACTGTCCCTTTAGCTAAACTCCAAATGTGTAAATGTATCACCAAAGTTTCCTTTAAAGTCAACAAAATAACAAACATTTTTATCAATACCATTTTTCCTAAAAATACACAGCTTTCCAGTATCTCCCTTTTACATATTCCTTTGCAATTTCACATTCCCTTCTTCTTTCTCCCCATACTCTTCAACTTAGATGCTTCTTTGCTGCTTCCATCTTCAAGTAAATATGCTATGGAAAAGCACAGTACTGAAGAAATAAACCAGTTCGCTTCACAGATTTCCCCACCCCCCAAAAAAAGAGTTCTGGTTCCTAAAACCCTAAGCTTGATATTCTCTTCAGGTGCTGTATTATATGACTAGCCAGGCTACCAATCTGTTGAATATATTATATCCAGTAATGACCTCAGATAAACTGAAACCTGGGAAAAGCTTTAATTTAGAAAAGTCAAGGTCACCCACACATTCTGCGTCATTGCCAGGCATCCTAATCTTTTTTCTTGCCACAGGACTCTTATGACTTTGGAAAAGAGCTAGGTTGATGACTCTGCACAGTTCTACTTCACTCAAATCCACTTCACACATAAAAAAATATTGTTTTTCTTTGAGAATGAGGAAAACAAATCCATCTGATGAGAATAGGAGCAGGGTACTCAGTTCTCTTCCAAGGTAAAGCCCCCAAATGAGTGCATGTGCCTCCCCCTTGTTCTCCCTCAACTCAGAGATCCATAAATGATTACCTATGAAAACTAGATATTAGTAGATTTCTTTGGAACTTATCTTTATTTCAGTAGATAGAGTGTTAGGCCTAAAGTCAGGAAGATTTGAATTCAAATCTAGCCTCAGTCTTATTAGCTGTGTGACCCTGGGCAAATCACTTGACCTCTGTTTTAATTCAATGAAAAAGAAAATGGCAAACCATTGTATTTTTGTCAAGAAAACTCTATGAACAGTTCATAGAGTGACAGACATAATTGAAAGACTGACCAACAAATATTTATTTTAGAGAGTAGCAGAATACCATCTTCAGTGAATTTGTAGATTTCTTTGGTTTCTTTTCATATAATAAGCTATATTTGACCCTCATTGGTCATTTCCATGGGCTATTTTATTTTTTGCTAAAACCTCAACATGATGAAAGTTAAAATTATCGACTTTTTGTTTTGTTCAGGGACTGTTTTTATTTCTAAGTCATGCTGTTTATTTTTTATACTATAGAATTCATTTAAATCTTTATTTAAATAGCTAAATTGACTTTCAAATAGGCCTAAAAGTAAATTAATCACATGAAAAGAATTTTATTATTTCTGAGTTGCTAACCTGCTGATATCACTTTGATTCAAATTTGTTTTCAATGAAGCTTTCAAAATTCATATGAAATAACAACTTTCTAAAAGCATCCTTTTAGCTAATTCTAAAGTAATAGTATTACTTATTATTCCTATGATATATACATATATGTATATATCCTAGGACACATCTTCATGATACTTGCCTTTTTTGTTTATTATTATAAACACATTTTATTTAGCATTAACCTGACAATGAAACACTCATGAAAGATATGAGCAAAGTTTAAGTCAGGAAAAAGAAATTAATTGGAAAAAGGGAAATGCTTTATAAACTCTGATACCTAAGTACTGGGTATTCATTTTGTAAAGTCAGACTCAAATACAAGTTAGAGAAATGGAAAATAATTTTTTATTGGAGCATTTTTCTAGCATGAAAGAAAATGTAAACACTTTAGACTTAGCCTTTGGATCATCACTTGTCATGTTCACCCTAAAGTGAAACAATCATGTTGAGAACTTTTGATTTTTGACATATTTCTCACATCTGTCTCTTCCTCCCTAAAATCCAATCCTAGTCAAGGTTCTCACAACCTCATGCTTGAATTATTGCAATAAACATACAATTCCTCTTCCCTCACTTCAGTTTCTCTACTTTTTTCAATTCTACTGAGATCTTTGTTGAAGTGATAACAGATCATCACTGCTTGATACTCTTAAAATATTTCTTGCATAGTTATTCTTCTCCTTAAAAAAAATCAGTCTGTGACTCTCAGTTACTTAAAGGTTAAAGCCTATATTCTTCTGACTGATATTCATTGCATAACTACCTTATTTGCCCTGAACTAAAACTATTTGCCCATCTAAATCTTACTATTATTCATCAAGAACAATTGCTCTTTCAAGTTTTACTTCTGCCAAAAGAAAGAATTGTCTTGTATATTCCCACTTTTCTGTCTTTGGTCACATTTCATACAATCATAAAATTTCAGGTCTCAAAAGAACCTGAAAGGTAATACAATCATTGATTATGAATCTACTTTACAAATATTCTGACAGTCACTCAACCTTTGTTCAAATCCTACTAACTCCAGGAACCTCCTTATTTTAAAGATATACCATTTTGTTTTTGTGCAACAGAAATTCTTAGGAATTTATCTCCCTAAAACTTTATCACATTGGCATTATTTTTCTCTTTGAAAACAAAAACAAAAAAGTGAACATGACTTCTCTTCTTCTATCTTCTCTTATCTCCAAGTCTTCCAATCTATACTCCTAAAACATGTTTTTTTTTTTTTTGTGACTCTTTCCCATACTTTTTATCCTTCAATTTTACTCCAATTAAGTAAAAGTTCTTCCTAAGGCTTGAGGTCAGGAAAAATTATTCAACATATGATCTGACTTATCAATGTAGGATGGAATTATTATGTCACTCATTCTTTCCTCTTTGTTTTCCAATTATATACAGTGGTAGTTTCTATCTAACATTTTTTGGCAAGGTTTTGAATTTTACACATTTCCCCCACCCTTTCTTCACTTTCCATTCCCCCACCCCCCACAGAAGGCAGTCTGATATTCTTTACATTGTTTTCATGCTATATACATTGATCAAAATTGGATTGAGAGAAAAAATGAAATACTAGAGATAGAAAAATTATGTAGTACATAAGACAATAAATTTTCATTGCTTTTTTTAAATTTTGGACCCTATCATACAATAATGAGATACTAATAGAATGTGCTTATCAATTACTAAGTGATATATAAATATTATCTACTATTAAAGTAGTTTAGAACATATGGTTAAAGATGGAGTTTTCATTGACCTTACAATGCAAATTCATCACAAGTGAAATGCTTTGATCTCTGATTTCAAGACCTAATGCAGTTTGACAACTCACTTTGGGCCAAAGGACCTTAAAGATTGATTTATAAGCAGAAATAACGAGGGAAACTGACCCTTTCAATTCCTCTATGAAAAGGCCTCACTAGTGCTCGGTTCTGTTCTACCTCCAAAAGTCTCTCCCAGGCATTGGAAGCAGAGACAAAGACCAACAATATATTTACATCTTTTTTTTAATTTTTTTTTTAGGTTTTTGAAGGCAAATGGGGTTAAATAGCTTGCCCAAGGCCACACAGCTAGGTAATTATTAAGTGTCTGAGATGGGATTTGAACCCAGGTACTCCTGACTCCAGGGCCGGTGCTTTATCCACTGTGCCACCTAGCTGCCCCAATATATTTACATCTTTCCAATTAAATGTTCTTGCAATTGTTCAGTCATTTTTCAATTGTATATGACTCTGTTGTATTTTGGTTTTTTTCTTCATTTCTTTTTTATATTTATATTTTATTTACACATTACTAAAATAATCTTGCTGTAAGAATAAACATAATCTTCCCTATTCCAGCAAAAATAAAAAGACACCTCACAAAAAAACAAAGTGAAAGAAAGAGAAAAAGTAATTGTAGTTCTGTCTGTGTTCCATCAGCTCCGTCTCTGGGGTGGATCACATTTTTTATCATGTCCATCAGAGAAATTGCTTCTGTTTCCCACCCCCACATTTTCTATTGTTAATTGCATTTCCCTCCTTCTATTCTTCCCCACTCCCCCTTTATCCTATTTTTTCTCTCCCTTCATGTTGTCCCTTCTCAAAAGTGTTCTATGGGGCAGTCAACTGGCACATTGGACAGAGTATCAGCCCTGGGGCCAGGACAACCAGAGCCCAAATCCCACCCCAGACACCCAACCACCACCCAGTTATGTGGTCCCAGGCAGGCCACCCACCCAGTCCTTACACTTTGCAAAAAAGCAAAAAAAAAAGTGTGCTGTATCTGACTACCAGCTCCCACAATCTACCCTCTCTTCTATCTACCTATAACCCCCTCCCTTCCCCCTGCCCCCTTTCTCCCATCCCCTTCTTCTCCTTTTTCCTCTAAGGCAAGAGATTTCTGTTTCCTATTAAGTGTGCATGCTGTTTCCTCTCTGAGTCATTTCCAATGAGACTGAAGGTTCCATCTTCCCCCCTTCCATTCTATTGCAAAAGTTTTCTTGATTCTTTTATGTGAAATATCTTAATCCATTCCACCTCTCCTTTCCCTTTCTCCCTGTACATTCTTTTTTTTCACCCATGAACTCCAACTTTATAATACTTTATGCTTTCAAATTCAACTCCCTCCTATGCCTTGTCTAGATATGCTCCTCCTAATTGCTCTATTAATTGAGATTGTTCATATGAGTTACCAGTATCATGTTCCCAGTCAGGAAAACAAACTGTTCAGCATCATTAAATTCCTCATAATTTACCCCTCTTGTCCCACCCCTCTCTGTGCTTCACCTGAGTCCTGAACTCAGTGATCAAACTCTATTCAACTCTGATAATTTCAACAGGAAAGTTTGAAATTCCTCTATTTTGTTGAATGTCTATCAATTCCCCTTGAGGCAAATGTTTAGGTTATTTTTTAGGTTTTTGCAAGGAAATGGGGTTAAGTGACTTGCCCAAGGTCACACAGCTAGGTAATTATTAAGTGTCTGAGACCAGATTTGAACTCAGGCACTCCTGACTCCAGGGCCAGTGCTCTATCCATTGTGCTACCTAGCTGCCTCTAGATGTTCAGTTTTGTTGGGTAGTTGGTTCTTGGTTGTAAACCAAGCTCTTTTACCTTCTGGAATATGATACTCCAAACCCTAGGATCCTTTAATGTAGTTGCTGTGATATCCTGTGTAACCTTGACTTCAGCACCACAATATTTGAGTTGTTTCTTTCTAGCTGCTTGTAATATTTTATGACTTGGGAATTCAGGAATTTGGATATAATGTTCCTGGAGGTTAATTTTTTTGACTCTCAGGAAGATTTTGGTGGATTCCCTCAATTTCTATTTTACTTTCTGCTTCTAGGATATCAGGGCAATTTTTTTTTTTAGAAATTCTTTTAAAAATGAAGTCAAGGCTCTTTTCCTGGACATGATTTTCAGGTAGTGCAATAATTTTTTAAATTGTCTTTTCTGTATCTCTTTTCAAGGTCAATTGTTTTTCTAATAAGATATTTCACATTTTCTTCTAATTTTTCATTCCTTTGGTTTTGTTTTATTGTTTCTTGATTTCTCACAATCATCAGCTTCCTTTAGTTCCATTCTGCATTGAAAGAATTGGTTTCTTCATAGAGCTTTGTTCTCTTCTATTCCATCTGGCAAATTTTGCTTTTTAAGGTATTCTTCTCCTCCTTAACTTTTTGGACTGCTTTTTCCATTTTACCTAAACTGATTTTTAACATGTTATTTTCTTGAACTTTTTTTGGTATCTCCTTGACCAAGCTGTTTTTCATGTTTTTCATGTTTTTCCTGATCACTCTCATTTATCTTCCCAAATTTTCCTCTACCACCCTTACTTTATTTTCAAAATCTCTTTTGAGCTCTTCCATAGCCTGAGATGAATTCTTATTTTTTTGGAGGCTTTGGAAACATAAGCTTGGACTTTGTTGTCTTCTGAGTTGTATTTTGGGACCAAAGTATTTACATGGTCAGGATCTTTTTTTCTGATTGCTCATTTTTCCAGCCTGTGCCTTGGTTTTGAGGTGCTTCATAAGTTTTTGAGTGTTATTGGGACACTACTGCAAGGACCTATAAGAGGATTTGACTGTCCTCTTGCTTGTGCTCTGGTCTATGGATGACCACAAGGACCCTGCCTCTGTCCTGGATCTGTGAGAAGGATCCCTACTCTATGGAAATATGGGGCCTCAGACTGTGATCAGGGTCTGAATGCGGACCCAGCACAAGAGTCCTGTCCCAGGGATAGCAGAGAGTCCTAGGCAGTCTCCCTCCACCCCCTTACCTTCCCCAACCCTTAGCCTTCTGTAGGCTGAGCCCTCTGGAAGCAGCTGACAGCTGACTCCCTGAACTGGTGGCTCCAAGGGCCTGCTTCTGGTTCCCAGACTGGGGCTGCACTGAGGACCATGCTGGCCTAGGCTGCATGCTCACTCTGGCAGTATTTACCCCCCCCCCCCCCGCCCCGATCTCCCAAATTGTGCTTGGTGATCCCTGGGATGGGATGTTTTGATACTGCTTCTTTTGCCAGGAACCAGTGCCCCAGGGACCTAGGGATCCAGGTACTATACAGAAAGGCTGAGCCAGCTCATTCACTCTGCCACCAGAGGATCCTGGCTGTACTATTGCATCTTCCACCTAGTGGAATAAAGCCTTTCCACAGATCTTCAAGTTACTTCAGGCTGGAGAATTGTTTCATTAGAAATTTTTGTGTTCTCCTTCAACAAAATTTAGTCACAATTTTAAGGTTTTAGGAATATTTTGGAAGAGAGTTTCAGGGAAATCCTGCCCTCATGCTGCCATCTTGGCTTCACTGCCTGTATATGACTCTTTTTGATTCCATTTTAATTTTTCTTGGCAAAGATACTAATGTAGTTTGCCATTACCTATTCCAGATAATTTTATAAATGAGAAAACTGAAGAAAACATGGTTTTCTTGCCCAAAGTCACAGAATATTAAGGGTTCATAACAGTTTTGAACTCAGGAAGATGAATCTTCCTAACTCTAGGACTGTTACTCAACTACAAAACCTCACCATCTTCCTATATGTCCTTCTAGCAATAGGTGCCTCAACTTGAGATAAAAATGACCACAATACTGTCCAGTTCAATTGCACTGCTTTCATAGCTCTGTTAATACATTCCACATTACTCTATTTACTCATATTTAGGTTATAGTTCATAACAACCCAAATACTTTCCTCATAATCACATCTTATCTTTTATAAATCTCCTGAATTGAATTATAGAATTTTTTAGAACCCATAAGCAAGATTTTATATTAAATTACAAATGAATGTCATTTCAGATTTCACTCACGTGTTTAGTGTATTAACATATATTAGAATTCTGATTTTATTAAGTATATTTCTTTCCCACTTTTGTGCTGTTTGTAATAAATAACTGAGCTTTCTTCATCCATGTAAATGGCAATTGAACAATGACAGAGTATTAGAGTTCTCCATTAGACACCTCTTTGCACATATGTTTCTGACCTTCTGATAAAAAAAAAAAGATCTATTCATCTTTATCTTCAGTGATTTAAACAATCCACAATCCCCTTTGGTCTATTATATTACAGTTGACAGTTTGCAACCTTGTCTAGAACATATAATCCAAGATTTTACAAAAATCCAGAAATGCTTTTTCTTCAGCATTCCCTTCTCATAGGAAAAATGATTACAAGATTAGTTGAGCATTATTTGTTCTTAATAAAGTTGTTTTCAGTGATAGCTGTTTTGTTTTCTAGGGACTCAATGTAACAATCCATTTTAGACTTTTGACAGAAAGCAAAATCAAACTCACTAGCAAGTAGTTTGATGTGTCCACTTTTCTCCATATGAAGAATACAACATAATTTGTTCATTTCCAATCATTTAATACTTCTGCCATTATACAAAATCACTGGTTGAGAAGCCTCATATTCCTTTAGTACACTGAGAATCAGTTCATTTAAGTGACAGTTGGTACATTTTTACCATCTTATTTATCTTTTGTTTCTAGTTCCTGATAAGCAGATTTGTTCTGTTTTCCTTAGTCTAAATATCATACCTTCTGATAAACAAAATAGAAATAAAGTAGGAAATTAGTAGTTCCATTCTGATTTAAGTCATTCATTGTCTTTTCTCCAAATTCTAATTAGCTGTCTTGTCATGATACCTGGAGAAACCCAGAAAAGCCAAGGAGTAAGGAAAATATGTGAATTTGTTTTATAATTGTGTACCCCCTCAGTAGAAGGAAGTAGTATTCAGTCACTGGGGCATTTAAAGAGATAGAAGGGTGATTCTTTTCATTGGAAAATGTAGACTGCTTTATGAGCATTGCTAGGTTCTGACCCTAGCAAATCTTTAGCATATCAGGAGGAATGGAACTGAAATGATCTGTAACCTAGTGTTTTCCATCCTGGGTATAGATACTGTTTGTGGTCCAAAAGTTCACTCAGACACTGGCAGTCAGAAGTACTGTTGTGATGTTTCTGTGCTTATCATCCACCCTCTAAGTGTCTTATGTTCCAAGCTGTCCTTAGACTGCCCCAGGCTCAGAGCTTAGGTAAGCAAGCAGGCAGAATCTCCTGTTTAATTTTCTAAATTCATTTGCATAAAACTTTCCTAACTACCCTAATTCACATTAAACTATCTTCTTCTCTCTAAATTCTTCTAGATTTACTTTAAGTTTCTTATAATACACAAAGGTAGGACTACATTTTATCTAGAGAGTTGACCCTGAATCAAAGAAGACCTGTGATCATGATGGTCTCTGGTAGTACATACTGGCTCTGAGATCTTGGCCAAGTAATACAGAAAATTTTTGTCCCAAATACACACTGGTTCTGAATACCTTATTTGCTTGTGTTTGTATCTTCAGCACTTAGCATAGGGCCTGGAATATAGTAAAGATTAATAAATATTTTACCTTCTTTCTTTCCTTTCTTTTTTTCTTCTTTCGTTTCCTCCCTCCTCCCTCCTTTCCTTCCTTCCTTCCTTCCTTCCTTCCTTCCTTCCTTCCTTCCTTCCTTCCTTCCTTCCTTCCTTCCTTCCTTCCTTCCTTCCTTCCTTCCTTCCTTTCTTCCTTTCTTCCTTCCTCCCTTCCTCCCTTCATTTTTTTCTTTCCTTCTACTTGGTCTGTCTATCATCTATCTTCCCAATGCTTACAAGGGCTTCAGGGTTTTGCCATTTGACCTGTCACTTCTCCTTTTAGAACTTAGGAACTACCTGACCTAAGAGTAGCTAGGTGATGCAGTGGATAAAGAACTGGCCTTGAAGTCAGGAGGACTGGAGTTTGAATTCAAACTCAGACACCTGACACTAACTAGCTACCTGACCTTGGTCAAGTCACTTAACTCTGATTGACTCCAATTCTCCTGATTTATATCTGGCCTCTGAAACCAGATAGCTCCAGAGGAGAAAGTGGGGCTAGTAATTCTGTACAGCACCCCCTCACTCAAATCCAATTCATGTGCTTGTTATGGCATCACCTCCTTGATGTCATGTCTTCTTCAAAAGCGAAGGTCAAAACATCACTACCTGATCTTCCCATCTACCAGATACTGAAGTTAGACTTGAGTGTTACTATATGAATTGTCTATCTCAAATAGAATATGGGTCTCTTAACTGAAAAAAATATCTCCAGTTTCTATTGGTCAAGACTTTAGCACAATGTTAGATACATATATATGTTTAATATGCACTTTTCCATTTGATTTCACTGTGAAGCCACATTTTATAATATTAGATATTACTTTACTAAACAATCCACTTTTCCATGTCTGGCCTTGATTATATTCCACAGGTTTTCAATGGAATTTTTGCTTTTGTTTTGTTTATATATTAATTTGTTTGCTTATTTTTAACAGCTCTTCATCTATTCATATAGTTATATATTTGTATTGATTAATTGATTTATTCATTTAATTTTAGCTGATTAATTAATTGAGAATAGTTTTCCTATCTTCTCTATGATGAATTTGAAGCAATCAGATGTTAGACAATTCCACTGCTGATTACTATAGAAACTTTGATCTGCTCTGTTTTCAACCTAGACCAGGTTTTCTTCCTTAAGTTATCTCATACCACCTCCCCAAATTGTAGGGACTCACCATGTTAGTATCATACTACATGTGGTCACTCAATTGGCATTAGCTAGACTAGAAGTCTAAACATTCAATATCAAGAAATTCAAAAGCATCAACATCTATAAGACTAGGGATTATAAGCATGTACTGCAACTCTTACATCAATGGAAAGTTCAGAGGGGTTCCCAGATGATTAAAGCATGTTTATTTTTACTACTTAACTAAATGTATTAAGTTTTGGTGACACATAGCAAGTTACATACTACAGAATTAAATCTATATTGAGAAATTTCTATGATTTGGGAAAATTTTGCTTCACTACATTGAGCAGAGTTTATCCTTCTTCCAAGACAATTGAAAGTAAAAAAGATAAAGGTTAAATAAATAGAAAATCCCCCAAATTTTGATGAGTGGGTATTTTATAGGCTGATAAGGACACCTAGGCTTACTTTGACTTCTTACAATAAAATTTTGGATATAACTTTGGATTAAAAAAATAACAAAACTTTAATCTTTGAATTCCTTTTCTCTGACAAGTGTTTTTCTTTTTGTAAGCAAAAATTAACAGCTTGTGTGTGTGTGTTTGTGAATTTTACTTGTCTTCCAATTTCAAGAAGCTTGCACTAAAAGATAGAAAAATCATTAATGACCCCTGAAATTTCCCTGAAGATTTTTGCTTATTTTCTTAGGATTAAATAGGATGCTTTACAACATTAGCTTATAAATTTTCACCCATACTTTTCCTTATATTTCAATGTGACTGACTTTTCCATTATGCTAAATTCCTGTAATTCATTAAAGCCTAACTCAAAAACAACCCAGTTCTAAAATCCTATACTGTTTTCCCAAGTTAGCAATTGCCCTTTTCCTATGGGACTTCATAGAGGTCTTTAATTATATCTCTTTCATTAACTTACAATGAATTATTTCTCATTTGTTATGTATTTATTGTTTGAACCAAATGACTGTTCCTTACTAAATTTTATATTGCTAAAATAGATGTTTTAATTATAAATGTATTTTGAAACATAATTATGTATATATAGGACATCTTCAATAAGTTGTAAGTACAATGAGAACAGGTATCATATTTTATCTAAACAATCTGAGCAAAACCCATAATGATAATGCCATTACTTGTTGCCCTTAGATCCTTTATTCAAGGATTAGCTTGAAAGTTTTTCTAGGAGACGTCTTTTTTTATTTCCCCTAGTTATTAAGGCTACTTCACTGATCCTTAATTACTCTACATTTGTGTTGTATTTAAGTTATAATTACTTAAATAGGAAGAAATATGTTATAGCAGGGAAATATGTTATGTTATAGTGGGGAAAGCACTAAGTAGACTTAAATACAGTTTTTACCCCCTCTGGTATTTATCACCCATTTAACAAGGACAAGGCATTTAAGGTCTCTTTTTTTCCTAAATCTAAGCTAAAGGGGTTAGTCTTTGGAATAACTTCCATTTGTACAACTATGATCCTATGAACTGCATATTTTCCCCCTTAATGATTTGATTCTTCCTTCCTTCTTGCCTTCTTTTTTCTTTTTTCCCCTTTGCTTTTTTCTCTTTCTTGGCTTCTTTTTTTTTACTTATTTTTTCCTTTTTTTCTCTTTTCTTTCTCTCTTTCTTTTTCTTTCTTTCTCTTTCTTTTTCTTCCCTAGCACCCTTCATTTACCTGGGATAAAGTAACTATTTAATAAATACTTGTTAAATTTAAGTGAATTCATTATTCAGAGTCTTTAGGACTGACATAGCATTGCTTCTTTCTCCTTAATGTGAAAGGCTCTAGTAGAATAGTAAATATATATATATATATATATATATATATATATATATATATATATATATATATTAGCAAATCATTTAATTTCTCTGTGCTATACTTTTCTCATTTATAAAATAATAGCCTTGGATTTGATAGCCTCTAGGATATATCTCTTAGCCTCAAACCCTATGATCATAGATATGTATGCCTTTCATAGAGTATGAGCCAAACGAACCTTGATGTGCCCTCAACTTTTTCCAAGTTTTATATATATTTATCTCCATTGGTATTGGTAAATGCCCATCCAGATTTTGAGGCAAACTGATTTCAAATGATGTAATATGGTATAGTAGATAGAAAACCCTTGGTTCTGATGTTACTTTGGACATATGTTGGTTAGGTCAGTCTTGGTTATTAGGTCATTTAACTTTGTCATGCTCTACATAATTCTCTAAGTAAACAAATGAATATTTATCAAGCATTTATTTTATGCCAGACACAGGGCTAAACCTTGAGATGATAAATAAAAAAAAAAGAAGAGGGGAAAATCCCTACTCTGAAGGAACTTATATTTTAATGGGAGTACATGCTATAGAAAGGAAGCTGAAACTATATTAGGATAGGAGAAGGCATTTACATAGGGAGTTATATGAAAGGAGAGGTGTATATGATGGAGAAAGTTCAGAGATATGGGGGGTACAGACCAGAGAGGAATAAAAACATGCCTGGTTTGGGCACTTTCCTTAAAATGGAGATTGGGGTAGAGGGAATACTGGAAAGAGAGCAGGGTAGATCCACGCACTTTAGATTTCCTCCACAAAAAAAAAGTCAACAAATCATCTTAGGAAGCATATAGAATAGCAAAAATGAACAAGAATAGAGGCAGTACAGTGTTCCTCCTATGCCAACTAGAGAAGATCTTAAGAAATTCTGTCAGAGATTTGAATTAAGTGAAGTAAATCCTGAAATAATAAGAGACTAGCCCTAGGGGCAGCTGGGTTGGGAGATAGACCACCCTAGGTCACAGGAATTCCCTCCTCTAGACAGTGTAAAGAATCCGACTTCTGGGCAAGATTAGAGAAAAGAACCTCGACTAGTAAGGGACTCCATGCCTAACCATGATACTATCTTAGTCCTGAGTAAGAAGGAACCAATATACAATTAGTATACAAGGCATTTAAGAGGCTTACAGGACACTTGGCTGTGGACACTTATAGGAGAACCAAGTTTCAGTCTTGGTTTCAGGCCAGCGGGTAGAACTAAGGGTTATTATAATCACTGTAAGGTTCTCAGGGAATAAGATCATTTCCTGCACAGTGTTTGTAAGAACTCCAGCTGTGGCTTAAAGGAGAGAAGGAGTCTAGAGACTGGGCCCAGGACAAAACTTTTGAGGCCAGGAATACCATCTCCCACATCAAAGGACTAGAGGTAAATATATTAACAAGTTGTTAAAAATGAAACATAAAAATAAAAATAAAAATTAGCAAGCAAAGAGAAAGAACCAAAGCATAGATAGTTACTACAAGAATAGAGAACAGGTCTCGTCTTCAGAAGAAGCTTAAGGAAAAAAACAACCTTTTCTACCCCAAAGAGTACCATCAAATTGCTACTTATAAAGAATTCATAGAAAAATTCAATAAAGACTTTAAAAACTAATTAAGAGAGATAAAGGAAAAATTTTAAAAATATGAAAAGTCCAAGGAAAACCGGGTTATGAAAAGAAAGTTAATTAACTGGAAAAAGAATGCCAGTATCTTAAGGAAGAAAATGACTCCTTGAAAATTAGAACTGGGTAAGGAGAAGTCAGTGAACTCATTAGAGATCAAGACATAATAGAATAAAACATAAAGAATGGAAAAAAATAGAAAAGAATGTGAAACACCTTGGAAGAAAAAAGAGAACAGATCAAGAAGAGAAAAAATAAGAATAATCAAAATATCTGAATGCTATTATTTAAAAGAGGATCTTGATATACTAATACAAGAAATAATTAAAGAAAATTGTCCTAAAGTGTTTATACAAGAGGAGAAAGTAGAAATAGAAAAACAATATCACTGAGCACCACCTAAAAGAGATTCTAGAAGGAAAACTAGTAGAAATATCATAACCAAATTCTAACATTCATAAGGTTAAGGAGAAAAAGAAAAACAAGGGAAAAAATTAAGCATGACAGTCACAATTAGAATTACACAAAACCTAACAGTGGCTATCTTAAAAGACCACAGGTCTTGAAATACTAGATATTGAAGAGAAAAGAATTGGGTTGTGATTAGATATATCATCACAGAAAAATTAAGCATAATCCTCAATGAAAAAAATGAACATTCACTGAACTTTCAAACTTTCAGGATTTTGTTGCAAGAAGACCTGAACTCAAAAAACCCCACATAAGAACCAAGAGAAATATAAGGTAACCATCAAAGACTAAAATTATAATGGACTCAATAAGAATAAAATATTTACTCTTTATATGTGGAAATGTAAACATATGTCCAAAATTATTAGCAATTGGGTAGTTCAAAGAAAAGATTTGGGGTAGTACTAAGTAGAATGGGATTCTTAACAGTAAAATGCTATAGGAAAATATTCTTTTTAAAAAAGAAGTTACCATCTTCTACAAATGACATGTGAAAGGAAGAACTAATACTGATGAATTAGATGAGGAAGGAGAGCTGGTAGATATGAAAACCTACTCTTATTGGAAATGGGTTAAAGAGAGAACTAAATTAAACATAATACACACACACACACACACACACAGAGGAGAGGGAGAGACAGAAGAATATTAAAAACCTTTTAAATTAAGAAAGAAATAAAAGGAGGCTACTGAGTTAGAGGGTAAGGGGGCATATAAAAGAGTATGCAGATAATTGAAAGAGGAGTACAGAAGCATATGTAAAGGAGGAATTTTTCAAAGGGTGGTAGATTAAGGAATAGGAGGGCAAGGTATTCAGTAGATATCGAGCAGAAGAATGAAGAGGAGTTGTTGCTTTTAGGAAATGTTACAAAAATTAGAGATACAGACAAACCAGCTATATAGATATCTATGAATATGTATGTGTATATATTTTTGTATCTATGTGTAGGCATGTGGGTATATGTATATACATAATTATATATATATATATATATATATATATATATTTTGGGTATATGTATGCATGTATATATGAATATGTATGCATTTGTATATATATATATATATATATATATATATATATATATATATATATATATATATATCGATGCTTAATTGTAGCCTGTGGAGAAGAGGCAAGAAAAAAATAAACAGTTCACAGGGGAGAACAGAAGAAAATTCACAAGGAAACAAATAAAAGATAAATAAATTTGAACACATTGCATAGTATTTATTTATTTTTGTTTTGTTTTGTTTTTGCAAAGCAAACAGGGTTAAGTGGCTTGCCCAAGGCCACACAGCTAGGTAATTATTAAGTGTCTGAGGCCAGATTTGAACCCAGGTACTCCTGACTCCAAGGCCGGTGCTTTATCCACTATGCCACCTAGCTGCCCTGCGTAGTATTTATTACACAGACTTTCTCAAGATGGAAAATTTGGAAGTAGTCAATCAAAGGAACGAACATAGCATTTGGTTCCAAATTGAATTGGTTTACTCAAATTGGAAGGTAGATATGTACAGTTAAAACTACAAAAATCCATACCTACCCTATTTTGAATTCACATGCACAATATTGTGGTAAAATGCCTTCTATAATAGTATTGAATTTCAGTGAAACATTACAAAACACTTTTATCCAAATAGCTGCATAAGTAATAATAAAATTATGCTAATTACTGTTGTTTTCCAACTACTCAGAAGGCATTTATGTGGCACTAAGTTTCCTTAAAAATGAATTCTACTTTTAATTTTACCAGGTATATTTCTTGATCTTGAATAAAAACAGAAGAAAGTTAGATGTCTCACTTTACCATATCATGCATCAATATAATGAGTCCATTAGTACAAAATATCTGACTATTAGTACTCCAATTTGCGTATGCAATGTATTGTAAAGTTGTCATAAAAATATTCTTTATCCTATGGTATAATGTCATGATATTTAGGAGTGACCATTTTTCTGGAAGCACTGCTGCAGTATATTGCCCCATTAAATCATGAGTCACACTAAAAATGATTTCACTACAAAAAAAAAGTGTTTCTACTCAAAGTCCTTTGTAATCCTTTTTTCTCATGATATTCCTATCTTTTTTTTTAATTTTGGAAGAATTCTTCATTTACCCCATCAAAGCCTAAGCTTTTTAATGTAATTGACAAATGAAATCTGTTTTTCAAAATGAAAATTAATAAACTGTTAAGCATTTTAAGTCAGTTGCAAAGCATTCATTTCCTTTATGCCTATTTCTAATTATAACTTATAGGTGTCATCTTCCCCAAAACCTTGGTTTCCTCCATTAGAGAGGACATGGCATCCAGGACATCATAAAGGCATCAGACTTCTATTAATACAACTGAAGTGATACCTAAATGTTCATTAACTCAAGAAAATGTTGGGAAAAAAGGTAGAATTGAATTCAGAATTATGTTAGATTTTTTAAAAAAATTGTTCTTCTTTCTTATATCATATTTAGGTGGTTAAAAAATAAGGAAAAGTTCACATATGTGTTAAGTGGATAGTAACACATGTGGTCACATTCTAGGTCCTTCATCATTGTCTTAACATTCTGTTTCCCTAAAATTTGTTAATACCATATATGTTACCTTAGCAAATAGGAGTAGGGGAGTTTAGAATACTAGGAAGGCAATCTTCTGTAGAGCAAAAAATAAAAAGAAGAAAGTATAGTGATAGCAAACAGAATCATATGGGTGATTAGATTCACTGTAGGTAAGAAAGTCCCAGTCACATGAGTATATGACTTGGAAAAATAAGGCGTTTCTTTTCTGTGGAAGGGAACATAAAATGTGTGAATGAAAGAGGTTAAAAATAAAGGGTATTTCACTATGTGTTAAATCAGTAGAAATTTGGAAGAACAAAGTATCCCTGATCTAAAGATATGTGCTAGTTGGATTAATCTCTTTACTACTTTCCATTTTTCTCTTACACTAATAGTTCTCTAGCACACAGAAATACTCATGATGTTCTCATCTTCCAGAATACCGTTCTCCATTTTTATATATCCTTAAATGTTTTATGATCTGAGTTTTAGTTTAAGGTTTCCCATATTTTGTAAAGACTTTCCTAAGAAATGCAATCATTTCTTTAATTGCCTATGCTTTTTTTTCATTTGGACCACACAACTATTCTATATTAATTTCATATAGTGTTTGTTCACCAATTTTTTCATATATATTTACTTCTGTTTGAAACAACATTTACTTATTTGTACAGTTACAAGCATATAAATATACATTTTATATGTGAATTTATATTTGTAAATAAAATTGCATATATTTTGGGCAATAACATATTAAGTTTTGTATATAAAATCTACATGTGAATATATGTGAAACATATATTTCAAATATATTATGCATATATTTCATCTTTCCAATTATATAAAAGAACCAGGGTACAGGGTATATATAGTGATGGGAAGATGTCATAAGCATGGTTCTGGAGCCCACGCCCTCAGGTTCAATGTTGGAACAAAATGAGTCATTCATGAGTCACTGAACATTTAACAAAGGAGGAGGTTTACTTTGACTGAACATAGCAAGGATGCACCAAGGATACAGTAGCAATTAGCTTCTGCGGATAGAAATGGATCTGGTCAATCTTACAGTAAGTATCTGGGGCTTTATTTGAATTTGGGTCTTTCTGACTACAAGTTTTCTATATATCAAACTATCTAGCACAAATATATTTTTTTCTTATTGACAAAAGCAGTCATCATCAGTTAGAAAGCTAGACAAATATAGGTATTTTGAGTTGAAGCATAGATTTGCAGAAAATGTGACCAGGGAACAAGTATGGAGGCACATACACACACACACACACAGTAGGTAAGTGTGATTTGGGAGCAATTGTTATGGATAACATGCCTCTGACAATGTCTTCTGGCAAATTCTATTTGTCTGAACCTAGGATTAAAGCTGTTCACAGTTGAATGTCATTTCCTTTGCTTCCCACAAGATAACATGACTTTTGTTCCCCTCTTTTCTCAGTTCTCTTTACCACTGTCTATTGAGATTTTTTTTTAGTTTTTGCTAGGCAATGGGGTTGCCCAAGGCCACACAGCTAGGTAATTATTAAGTGTCTTGAGTCCAGATTTGAACTCAGGTACTCCTGACTCCAATGCCAGTGCTCTATCCACTGCACAACGTAGCCACCCCCATCTACTGAAATTTAATTGGAATTCTCAGATATAGTACTCTTACCTATTAGAGGAACAGTAAGTGTTGTTATCTCTCTCATAGTTTAGGTCGAAGAAATGAAGCTTCAACTCTTTTATCAATCAGCCACTTAATCAATAGATAAACAAGCGTTCATTAAATTCTTACTATATGTAATTCTGTATGTATATATATGCTCTCTAAATACAAAGATTAAACTATGTCATTATCCTCAAGGAATTTATACTCTCAATAAAACTATATTTGCAATTATAATTAAATACAAATATGTGAAATAAATATATTATTTGAGGAGAGACATTAATAGCTGAGTGGTTAAGGAGAGGCCATGTGTAGGAGGTGGTATTAGGATTTTGCTTTGAATAGTCTAGGAATAATAAAATAGAAAATTAGAAGAGATTGCACTCTAGGCATTGAGGACAGTCTGGTAAGGGCAAGGATATAGCAATTTTTGGGAAGTAATAAATGAATCACAGTCAAAAATTAAATAATAAACATGAAAACATATTTGAGACTAAAGTGACTAAGAAATTTTAAGCTATAGAAAAGAGATTGCATTTGCACCTAGATGACACAAGGACCTACTGGAGTTTATTGAAATAATAATGGCAAATGTCTTCTTTAAGAATATTATTGTGGCAGATGTTTGAGGGAAAATGGTTTGGAATAAAGAAAGATTTTAAATAGGAAAACCAAATAAGACAATAATCAAGATGAGAAAGGATATACATTTGAATGAGCGTAATGATTTTTTGAGTAAATAGAAGGGACACATTTATGAGATGTGTTTTAGTTGCTTTTGGAGACAATTACTTAATATCCATAATATCATAATATCTATCAGGGACTTGGCAATATCTAATAACAATTCAGGGACTGGATATACAGATTTGGAGATCATCTATGTAAACAAGATAATTGATCAAATGAGAGTTGAT
Source organism: Macrotis lagotis (assembly GCF_037893015.1). Taxonomy (NCBI): domain Eukaryota; kingdom Metazoa; phylum Chordata; class Mammalia; order Peramelemorphia; family Peramelidae; genus Macrotis; species Macrotis lagotis. Next base: position 160,082,944 of record NC_133664.1, on the reverse strand, counting down.
GTAGTCACCAAGAGAATACAGAAAAAGAAGAGAAGATTGGACAGAATATTGGAGCTCTTATCTTACAGTTAGAAGAGGATGATAATACAACAGAATAGACTGAGAAGAAAAAAAGGCTTATAGATAGATGTGAGGAGAATCAAGAGATAGTATTATTGAATAAATTCAAAGAAGAGAAAGTATCTAGGAGGAACAGGTGATCAGTGGTAAAAAAAAAAAAAAAAAACAAAACAGTTGAAAAGGCAAGGCCTCCAAGCACTCAGCTGGGCAGCTCCCAGATTCTAGCCACCATGAACTAAATTGTTTTGAATCACAAAAGAGCTAGTTAGCTAGTAGAGCACATAGTAATTCAGTCTGTTATTTGAATTCTACTTATTATCACAATCCATTCCCTTTCCCAAACCTTTGTCTGATTTGGGACAAAATATTATGTCAATTCCCTCAATTCATGAGAGCCACCTCCTTCTTAATTCATTTAGAATGTACTTCCAAAAAATGTAAAGGGCTGTGTGAAAATTCAATATCATATTTTGCTCAGTTTCCACAAGATCTTTTCATTCTTTAAAGAGGAAGGAAAGAATAAGAAGGGCTAGTGGACCTAAGCTTATATATGTGTGTGTGTGTGTATGTGTGTGTGTATACATATATATATATATATATATATATATATGCATGTATATATATATATATACTTAAATTGAATCTTTTATATTTCTTACACTTATTGTTGTACCTAAGAAATAGTGACTGATTAATGTTTAATGTCTGACTAATTTTTAGCTTTCCACTGAAGTTCTCTTGTCCTAAACTCCTTTTATATATATTCAAACATAATCAACAATTTATATCCCAGACTTTGAGATGTCCAACATTCTTTCTCCTCCAAATACAACCACTATGATTTGAGCTTTCATCTCCTCTCAAGACTATTGTAATGACCTTCCTGGTCTTGCTGTTTTCATTCTAACTCTTCTTAAATCTACTTTATATAAGTGTATCTACTAGTGGCAGCTGCTTTCCAGTATTTTGGGAATTAAATTTTGGAGAATACTTTGTAAAAATTGAAGCATTTCATTAATGCTTGTCTATGATTATTTAAATTATTATATAGAATACATGAAGAGTATTTGTATAGAATATGCTGGATAAGAGTTTTTAAAAGAATTTATAGAGGTTCTTTAGTGCCATTGCTAGAAGCTATCCTTTATTATGTACCTTGGAAATCCTGAGGATTTTGAAAAGAAGACTAACATAATCAGAGTGGAAGATAAAAGAAATATATTCAGTCAATGAAATGAGAGGAGATTCAATAAGGGTTAGAATGCAGGTAAGAAATCCAGGAAAGCCACCTTGGGGAAGCCACTTAACCACATTTGCCTTGTAAAAAAAAATAAAAAACCTAAAAAAATAGAAAAAATTTTTTAAAAAAGTCCAGGAAAGAGATTATTGCAATTATCTATTTGAAAGGTGATGAGTATATAAACTGAGCTGTCTTTCCTAGCCTGATTACTTACTCCAAAAACCAATATCCAGAAGGAGACTGCAAGGAATGGTTAAACATCACGGCTAGCAGTCAGGACCAAATAGAGCAAGTTGTGAACCATGGACTAATTCTATATTTGGTTGGAATTCTGACAAAGTGAGATTTAAGTCATAGAAAGAAATTGTATGAACCGTCACATACTACCCAATTAGTGGAACAATTTAGCAGATTGTATATTTTGTCTAAAATTAATTACTGGAACCATTAATTAAGAATGGAAAATAGTGTAAGAGTCAAGGAAGAGAGGTGGTATGTATCTGAAAACAATAGGTATAAAGCTAAGAGAAATAAATACCTAGTAGGATGAGCAGAACAATAATAAAAAAAGGAGCATAATATTTCAACTTCACAATACGTGTGACTCTCCTACTTCCTACCACCAACTAGAGTTAAAACAAATCATTTGTGTATTTGGTAAATTATCTTTTCACCTTGAAAATTATTGATGTGTTTTGATTTTCTTACAAATATTTATGGGTTTCTTCTACTTTTTGAGATGTCTTTCTGTAACAAAAGTTAAGTAAAAGTAATAATACAGTGACTTCATTTGAAAACCATGTGTAGCATTTGACATCTGTAGTAACTGTCAATGAGAGGAATAATAGATTATTCATGAAACAGAATTTGAACCAACTAGAATTTATTGAGTCAGTCAGCAGGAGAACCTCATGTGAGGAGACAAAATCTTCCAAAAATACTATACAAGGTTTATATAAGTTTCAGGGAGTGAACAACAAAGGAAACTGGTGAGGTGGGGTTGGGGGGGGGCAGACAAAAAATGATTCATCAACGACCCTAGTGCTAGGGCTGGAAACTGGTCTGGCACAAATCCTTTTACTTAGTATTCTGCATACTGGTATGTAGATATTAAACTGTTTCTCAGACCAGGTTGCATAACAAGATACCATAGCACATTCTATTTTGGGTTACTTGCATTGAAAACATGAATAGCAATGTATGCAGAAATATGTATGAACAAAAATGGAGTTCCAGTGATTTTCAAAATGGAGAAAGTATGACCTATAAGGACCTCTATACAACTCTATCTCCCATCCCTTACCCAGCTCTCTCTCTTAAAAAAAATACATAATAATAGAAAACTATTTTCTCTCTCTCCCATTCCATTGTGGGGGGGTGAGGAAAGGAAAAAAAATTTGTAACAAATATATAGCACATCAACTTAATCTAGTGCAGAAATACTGGTAATTGCAATAATTCAAGATAAAAGAATCAAGAAAAAATCATAAATAAAGAAATAAAAGTATCACCTTTTGCAGATGATATAATAATAAAACCCCTTAAAATCAACTAAATTAATTGAAAGTATTAATATCTTTTATATCTTATTTTATATTTATATTTATATCTTATTTTATATTATATATCTTAAGATATAAAACATCCATATAATCATCATTTTCTATATTATAGATAGAACCTAGTAGGAAGAGAAAGCGAAATGTCATTTAAAAGCAATACAGAATGAATGAATACTTGAGAACCTATGTATAATTACAACTATCAGAAAACTGTTTAGCTTGTTCTTATGCATTTAAAGACCTTCACAATCTTTCCAGTCTTCCCTCATTTTGCTTACTTCCATATGTTTAGTGATCCAGCAACACTGGCCATGCTGTTCCTTATTCAAAAATTCTTTTCCTGATTCAGTGCATTTTCACAGGTTTTCCCCCTGTACTTGGAAGGATCTCCCTTCTCCCCTTTGCCTCCTCTTTTTCTTCAAGATTTAGATTAATTTCCATTTTCTGTAGAAATTCTTGCTATGCCTCACTTTCCCTGCAAGTGTCTTTTCTCTGAAATTACTTTATCTACACTGTATGTATGTTGTATATGCATGGTTGTTTGCATATGGTCTTCCACTTTATAGAGGGAAGGACCATATTCTTGCCTTCTTTTGCATTTCTAGTGTTTAGCAGACTATCTGGTTTATGGAGAGAGCTTTAAAATGCTTATTGACAGAATAAAAGAATGAGTGTATTTTTGAGGTTCTGCTGGTATTTGTGGAAAAAATAATCCACATGATATGTGGAAGTATGGAAGTTGTGTTCAGAGGAAAGTTTTGAGGTAAAGATATAAATTTTTAAGCCATTTATCCTGAAATATATGTTGATATCACAAGAGTAAATGATAGACATTAGCAAGAGAATGGAGGGAAAACGGATCATGAATTGAATCTTGGGAGATAGCCAAATTTAAGGCATATGAAATGACAGTAAAAAAAAAAGCAAAGGAGACAGGAATAGGAAAATTAACAAAATAATAATAGAGATAGCTACAAGCTCAACTAGGGAAGAAACCAAGAGAAAAGCTAGAAAGGGTGTTCAATAATCTAGTAAAGGAACAGATCAGTTATCAAGGAAAACAGTGACAACTCAAAAGATTTTCACTACAGTGTCAGAGAAAGAAGACATTACCGAGAATTGAAAAGTGAATTTTGATGAGTTAGTGGAGGAAATAATTATAGACTATTCCTTCTAGATGGGTTTTTGACAAGGTTCTTTCCTTCTTTGAAATTTGATGATTTTTAAGTTTGGTGAACAACCTGAAATGTCATCACAGAGACTCCAGTTGTCCTGGTCATATTTGAAGAATATTCTCTGGGAAGAATTATTTTTCCACAAGATTTTTAAGGAAAGACTTAAATTTTTGGAACTTCATCTGTCACTTCAGATGTAGACTAGATAGATAGGGTAACCTATCTGCCTATACTTGTGTAAAGACTTGACTTGAATTGACAAGAGGGGATTATAATTGAAAAAATATATATAAGATATATGGATTTAGAAAAGACAAAGATTTGCAATCCTGTAATTCCATGCATAAGAATAAGCTATGGTAAGTAAAATAGTTTTGCTTTCTTATCCAGAAGACAAGTGTAAGAAAAGTATCTTTTCCCCCACTTGGTTATTTTTACTTCTGATTTATAGTCATTGAGCAGATTACTGCATTTTCCAGTTATCAGAGAAGTAGCTTCTATTGTATTTCAGAAATAAAATATATTTTCCTCCAGGGTTCACACTTCCATCTACTTCCCTCTTCCCTCTATGAGTTTTATTCTGTGCTTTCAATAAAACTATGTTAGAGAGTCCTCTGAATTTTTCTCAGAGAATTCAACCTAGTAATAAGTCACATTTATATAACACTTTAAGGTTTGCAATGCAACTTCCTCACAATAACCTAGTATTGAATGTAATATTAGAATTATTACCATTATCTTGGGGGGTGAAGTAAAGTTCAGGCAGCATTGTAGATACAGCACTGGATTTTAAGTGAAGAAGACCTAGTTTCAAATCCTTTCTGAGCCACAGGGTAAGTCACTTCCACTTATCTCTATATTTGTCCTCAGGAAACATCTGTACTAAGTTAAAGACAGGATAAGATTGGCATTGGAGGAAGGTTTTCTACTACCAGGAGTTAATCAAACTGATGAAATCACTGATGCAGATCTTTATTATATTCTCCTATTTAAATAAAATTAAATAGAGGCACAGAGAGGTTATATGATATGCCCACGATGACCCAGCTAAATAAACTTGAGAGGTTTCTGATTCCCAAATCAATTGTCTTTCAATTACATACACTATCTCAGTTATAGAAAGGGAAATTATAACTATAATATAGCCACCCCCTTTTCCTAAAATGGCATGTAATTGCAAATTCCTTATTTAACAATCATTTCACGTAGTATGCTTTAAACCAAGGCTCGTTCTAAAACATACAGGATGAGAGGCAGAATAATATATTGGAGAGAGTACTGACATTTGAATTAAAAACACCTACATTCAAATTCAACCACGTATAAATATGATTGGCTCTAAGCAAATAATTTAATCTTTCAGGGCACCTTGCAAATTTCTAAAGTTATAAGTTTTAAAAGAATTGTATCAGTTGATAAATTTTCCATTGCAGAAATTCTTTATGTTGTTTTTGGTGTTTTTGTTGTTGTTGTTCAGTTAGTTTTCTTAGCAAAGGATCTACACTCTATCCACTGTGTCACTTGATTGTCTAGGAATTCCCTATAACAATGAAATTAAAGGCTTATACAATACATATATTTTGAATACACTTTTTATGTATTCAAATTTAATTCAATAAAATATGGAAGACCAAAACAACCAATTTCATAATGTCTTCCCAATTTAGTTCTGATAAGATAGATGAGTTGAGATTATAAACTAATCCACATGACTTTTGCCAAATAAATTATTTAATATTGATATTTAAAGATAACACTGCAAAATTATGTATTTATGTTGAAATATATGGTGGAGCAGTGGTTTTCTTGAACTCTAAGTTACAGAACAGATACTGACTTGCTCTTAAAAGTGGATCTGTACCCATGCTTTCGTAGTTCAGAGTCAATTTTTGAATAAAATAAGACATTCAACAATCGTTAAAAATAATTGAGATTTGCCTTGCTTTTACAATGCAGCTATTTATAATAAGGATATAGTTTCACTTAGCTTCCATATATAGGATTTCGTTTGACTCACATCTAATTAGCAGGGTGATGTCTTTGTTGTTGTCCAGAGAAGTTCATCAGTACTATATATCACATCAAAAATTGCATACTGATATAGGTTCTGAATAACACTTCCATCTGTCACTCTTGCATTTTCTCACTTTCTGATGGAGTAGAACAGAGTGTGTTTTTGCTTTTGTAATTTTTAGTATACTGCTTTCAGCAAAGTTGTTAATTCCTTCAATACAGATGCAAACTCTGCTATTATACTAATGTTAAATTATGCCAATTGAAAAGTCTACAAGTCAGGAAAAAAGTGGAAGGAGAGTTGGTGCATGACTTTTTGTTCATAGATGACTGTGTACTCAATATAACTTCTAAAGCTGAGATGCAATATAATATAACTGATTCTCTGACACATGGTAATTATGATCTGACAATTATCATCAAGAAAAAAAGTTCTTTGCTACCCAGCACCACACTATCCATACATGGAACCGTTTGAATACTGTGGATAAGTTCACTTACCTTGGCAGTATACTTTTCAGGAAGGTGTACATAGATGATAAGGTATATTTTTATGTTTTTATGTTTATTTATTTTTAGGGTTTTTTGTAAAGCAATGGAGTTAAGTGGCTTTCCCAAGGCCACACAGCTAGGTAATTATTAAGTGTCTGAGGCTGGATTTGAATTCAGGTACTCCTGACTCCAGGACCAGTGCTCTATCCACTGCGCCACCTAGTCACCCCTTGTGAGGTATTTTTTTAATGCCTTTAAGATGACCAGGATCTTCATCAAGGAAGAGGGGAGAACAAGGACCAATTGTTTTGAAGCTTTTTAGAGAAAATTAACCCAAATTGCAGGGAAAAGAGGAACCTCAGTACATATCTCATTTGCTTTGAGCATGGAGTATTCCACACCCATTTTAAAGAAGTTAAATGTTTATACCAAGAAATTAAAAAAAAAAACTACCAAGTAAAAACAAGGCAGTGGGCAATGGATAATGGATCAACTCTTTCCTCAAAAAAGTCTATGTCAAAGTTCTGAATCAGACAATCAACCTATTTAGTTTCATGACCATGAGTAATTCACTAGTCACTTAACCACTCAGGGATTCAAATAGTCTTCCTCAAACTAGATGCCAATTTGAATCTGTGGATGAAATTTCCGGATAAAGAGGATTCCACTCTAAGAAAAGTACAGATCTAGACTTTTCCTCTCAACCCTATGTACCACTCTCCTCTTCAATTAGGGTAAATACTTTTCATCACCAAAATAATGGAGTATAAAAGTATATATATCTTCATGAATTAGTTTCAACTGACAAAGTATGTACAACTTAAAAGATAAGAAATAAAATTTTTAATTTTTTGAAGAAATCATTACTGTAGCTCCTTGAAAATAAAACTTTGTGGGTGTGAATTTTCATAAAGATTTTACATTTTGATTTTGATGGAGGGATAAGATAATTTGAAATCTTTGAATAGTACCATCAGGAAATCTATTAGACAGTGACATGCAGTAGACCAGTTTTGAAATGAGAAAAGAATAAAGTATTGTTCCTATGCAGAAGCAGATTGATTTCAATTTTGCAAGATTTCTGAATTGACAGAAGGCAGACAGTGACTGCACAAATGTAAGCTTTAAATTTTAGCCCAGAACCATAATAATGCTGATATTTTTAACATTAGTAGCATGAGCAAGAAGTACAATATACAATAATAAAATGTCTGAAAATATAGCTGAAAATATAGACACACTAAACAGTGTGCAGCATTTTATAACTCAATTTAAAAAATTTTATGGGAACCTGTATCTGAACTAACTAACTAAGTTTTAATTATGTTAATTTTCATGGAGACATGAGGAAGTTAGTGTTATGGAATTGAACTTTCAATCTGTATATTGTTTTTTAATCTACCTTTCCTGTGCACTAGTAGTTAAAGCAAATGATACTGATCGGAAAAGAAGAATTAAAACTTGAAAATATATGAAATTTAATAAAACATTATATTCTTCAGCTGCTTAGCAAAGCCTAAATGGATCATGGATTTCCTCTGAATACTGAATGAAAATTCCTACTAGAGACAAGCTGAAATAATTTAGGATTTTCTTATCTTCTGTTTTCCTAAAGCCTAAAATCACATAGTAGAATTCCAATCATAAGCATAGTGATTATACTTGAAGATAGATATAATGGATCATTTGTGCCTTTGGCAAAGACAGTCTTAGAATAAAGATATATCATAAAGACACAGTGAAATTTTATCAAAAATGTTACAAAATGAATAAGCTCATAGCTTATAATTATAATTTCCAAAATTCTCAACCACAGAATGAAAGTGAGAAGTAATTCAATAAATGGTCAGATTACAAGAATCAATCTAAAGGATACCTGTTGTAAGTAAAGGAATAAAATTCTAGATGGTGTCATCCACAAAGCAAAAGTACTCACAGATACCCCAGTAGTTTGAACATGATTGATTTACATGTGAAATGATCTCAAGGGATTTCTAATCAGTTACATGTAGAGGGTGGGAACAAATAATCACTATGGTACCTACAAAATCCTTTGATCCCTTTAATATCTTGTTCTGAGATCTGTCTTTGATGAAGTAAGGTATTTTATCCACAAATTATAGATAAGGCAACTGAGTTCTATCAGTCTCTTGCCCAAGGTCACACTCTCAGTAAAGAGTGTAAAGATATCAAGAGGTGTGGTCTTCTTACTCATAAAATTCTAACATTGTGCACTAAAAGAAACCTTGACAAACATGGACTATTATGCTTTGTCCTTGCATCCTCAGCACATATATGTAGTAGTGTCTGGCACATATTATGTGCTAGCTAAATATTTTGTGATTGATTTTTATCACTCATAGGACTTACAGTTTTATTTGATTAAATGAAATTAAAAATTAGATATTTTATAAGATCCCCTCAACTTCTCAAACTTCTTTAAAACAGAAATTACAAACTACAAGTGAGATTGATCATAATATAAATATATAGTGTTGATGGGAGTTCAAAGAGTACTTTATACAGCCCTCTTATTTAGAAGAAGGGAGAAAAAAGCAAAAACTAAAGTTCAAGAAGGCAGAGTAACTTACTGGAGTTCACAAAGTAGTAATAAATAAGCATGGCAAATCCATGTCTTCTGACTCTAAATTCAAGGCTTTCCCTATCATGTTATATTGCCTATAAGACAGTAAACTTTCTACTGTGCTATAGTGAAATTTAATTTTTAAAATATGGGTTTTTATTTAGCCATTTGATAAAATCATCTAAATTATCAGCTATCTATATTAATAATTATTACACTTTCTAAGTTGTTTATATTTATAAAGAATTTTCCATTGTTTTCTTTTAGTTAACAGGTTTACTTTCCCCTGTTCCTTAATGATTTCTATTTGTCTTTATTGTTTTTAATAGCATCTCTCATTTAAACATAATAGAAGAATAGAGGAGATCACTTTTGAAATTTAGTTTTAAAAAACAATCAGAGAAAATAAAAATAAATACAAAAATATTTATATACTTTCTTTAGTTGTTTATAATTATTTTGTGTAATATCTATTTTAATTTTTTTTCATTTTTCCCTTCTTTTAAAGTAGGAATTCTCATTCTTATGTCTAAGGGGCCCAACAGGGTTCATAAATAGATTATTAGGGTGTCAGTAAGCTTGGAAAGAGAAAATAAATATTTCATTTGTACTAATCTCTAAGTAAAATTCAAAATGAATTTTAATTGGTCTTTTTTTAAACGTAACCATAATCTCCTCAGTATTCCTTCTCTATCTTCTCCCAAATAATCCCATATAAAAAAATAAAAATTTTAAATTTTAAAAAGAGAATAAACATGAGTATTACCATGGATGGAAGTTCCTTCTTATATTTCTTCTTTGGAACAATGTATGTTTGTTGTCATTTTGTAGTAGTCATTTTCTTGTGGTTGCTCTCTCCATTTTATTGTTGTAGTAATTATGTACATAATTTTATTGGTTCTATTAACTTCTTAGATCTACCAGTATTGATCTTTTAATGCTTTTCTGTTTTTCTCATATTCATAATTTGTTACAACACAATAATATTATATTTGATTCATGCATTGCAATTTGCTTAGTCATTACCTAATTGATGGCATTTATGTTGTTTCTAAATTTTTGACATTACACTATAAATATCTTGGTATGTATGAAAATTTTTCTCTTATCAGAATAAACTCCCTGGTATACAAATCAAAAATGGAAACTCTGGGTCAAATGATATGGATTTTCCAAATTGCTTTAAAAAAGAATTCGCATTGTTTACTAGATGTAACAATTTACTTTCCTATCTTCCTACAACCTCTATCATATCAACTATTCTCATCTTTTGACATTTTTTCCCCAATTTTCAAGGCATGAGGTAAACTCCCAATCTTGTTTTTATTTGTCTTTATTTTAGGATTATTGATTTAGGGAATTATTTCTTATAGATACAAATAATGTGCAATTCTTTTAATAATGTTCATCAACTGCAATTTAACATTTCCTTCAATTATTTTAAAACATTGTTTTGAAATTACCTTGTTAGACTTTACCAAATTTATAAAAAATTCTGACATAGAAGAAGTTAAGAATCTGTTTTGAAGGGATTCAAAAGGCTAAAGGATTTTTTTTTCCCTAAGCCTGTACAAATCAGAAAGCACTTAACTTTAATAGAATATTCTAGAACAATTATTTGTAAGTTAAATCACTATTGAAATGGAGTAGGGGAGCTCAATGTTTCTGCAGATTCATATATAAAGGAAACAAGTATATACTGACATAAAGGCTGTTCCAAGATTTTTAGTGTACATTTAAGTTATTAAGTATAAAAGTGTATATATGTATATACAAACAAAGATATATGCATGCATATAGATACACACACAAATATACAGGTACATATATAAATACCTTGGTGATACAGTGGATAAAAATCTGAGCCTGGAATCAAGATGACTTAAATTCAAATCTGATCTCAGACACTTACTAGCTATGTGATTCCCAAACAAATCACTAAACCTCTGTCTGTTTCAATTTCTTCATGTGTAAAGTAGAAATCATTATAGCATCTACCTCTCACATGTTCTATAAGGATAAAGTGAATAATATTTTTAAGGTGCTTTGTAAACCTCAAAACCATAAAAATATTAGCTATTTTTAATAATAAGTATTTAATAGTAAATATTTACTTATTTTGTACTTTTTGTCTTTGTTAAACTTAGTTTTCTCAAAACAAAGACCTCACACAAAATTGTGATACACAAATGTAGTTGCAATATAGGAACATAAGTGAAAAGAGGAATTGAAAGTCATTTGGGGGAAAAAATGAAAACTTATACTCTGATTTGAACAAGCACCCGTTGTTTATCATAAAACTAAAATTTTCTTCTGAGAAAACCAAGTAGAAGCAATGAATGAAAGAAACTTTCTTCCAATTCTCCTTGATTTATAAACTGCATTTTTGGTGAGTTCTTATACCCCTTGCCTTATTGCTTTTAATTTCTTTGTGACTATTACTGGAAATGTAATAACAAAGTATTAGCTTTCATTTCAAATAAGAGGAAAATCTATAATCATCCAGCATGTTTCCTACAAATAAGAATTTGTCAATATAATACTGTTTAATACAAATATTCACCTTTTTGGACAGATTAGCTTAAAGAAGATCTTCTTTGGAGCCTTAACATGAACAGAAACTAGGTGATCACCATAAAGGATTAGAATTCTGCTTGGAATCTAGGTAGGATTATAACGGGTGACCTGATACATTTGTTCTATGTTTATCTTGCTCCAAGAGGCATTCAATCAATTGCCTTCATGTCTAATGCTTGCTAATTCCCTTGCTTAAAGAGAAGATGATCAATTTAAAAAAAAAACATCCTTCTAATCTATGATATTTAAGAATATGAAAAGTGTCTAGACTTTGAAAGTAGAAGGAAAAAAGAACCTGACACAGCTAAATTGAAAGTGGGTCATCTACTCAAAATACATATCTGAGACTTGATTGACAATTTACCAAGACTTATGAAAATCTTCTATCACTGCCCATTCTGTCAATGAAATATTCTTAGACTATACTTCTAATGACTTTGACATTTCTTCCAGGAAATTTCAGGACTCACTTTGTGAGTATAGTTAATTACTTTATTTCTTCTTCAAGTTGAAGGCTTATTGGGGTAGTCATGTGATATCAGTGATGGGTAAAAAATAGCTATAAAGTTTTTAATCTTTTAATTTTATTCATCAATTTCTTATGTCTAAATGATCACCAAAAACTAAATCAAACCCTGATTTGTAGATGAAAATGGTCATATTGAAAATTTAGCAATTAACTTACAATCCAAGTGTGGGCAAGTGCATCAATGATGACTATACCATCATTTGGCGGGGCACCATATTGAACTTCTAGGTAGGATAGTCCATTATGAAGCAAATATCACTTTTCTTCTGTTTGTTATTTCTAACTAAGAAGTCTTTCCCCTCATCTATTGTGAACAGGGAATATTCATTGAATTATTAATCTAGAATCTTGGATCATGGAGCTAGAATTAGAAGGCACCTCAGAGGATATCTATTTCAATTATCTCATTTTATTGATGTGGGAAAGAGATTTTGTGACATGCCCAAGGAAATATAGAAGACCTGGAATTTGAACTTACTCCTAATTCACAATCTTCTAACTTTCTCTTGATTTTTTTCCCCTTCATAATACAACCAACACATAGTATAGTAGTTTTTCAGTCAGTTAGTAAACATTTATTAAATGTCTTTTTCATGAAACAGCAAAGAGTCCAATGGATCACAAAATATATGGTTGGGAGTAAAGTGTAAGAAAAGCATTTTGTGTTTAATCCTAGAGATAGTAAGGAACCACTGAAATTTATTTGGAATGGAGGTGGAGGTATGACAAGATTCAACCTGAGGTTTAGGAAGTATAGCAGCATCATACATGGGTTCAAAGTTTCCAAAGTCTGTCAGATATGCACATAGAAAACTATTGTATGATTCTTACTTTTTGGTGTCATAAAAGGGCTATTAGGAGAATCTAGTATGTGTTAACTGTCAAGCTTACTAGGTATGTCAATAAATTTACATCTGACAAATATTTCATCTGTGATAGTAGTTATCATGTCCTGCTAAAACATCATCAAAGATAGGTCAAACTAACAATAACAAAAGGATAGTTTCTCTGATATCAGATCAAAAAGGAAATTTTTAACCTTGTATCAGATAAGTTTATGATGCTTTTGCAAATATCTCAAGGAAAATAAAGGGACATAAGCTTGACTTTTTCTTTTTTTTCTGTTTCTTTTTGGCACTTTAGAATGCCTAAGCCAATTTGCATATTTGTTGTTGTTCAGTAATTCAATCATATCTAACTCTTCCTGACCTTTTAGGGGGCTTCATTGTCAAATGGTTTGTCCTTTCCTTCTCTGGAGATTAAGGCAATAAAGGTTAGTTGACTTGTTCTGAGTCTAAAAACTAGTGAATCTGAGATCCAATTTGAACTCAGATCTTTGTGATTTCAGGCTGAGTGTTCTTTCCACTGAGTGCCCACAAAATATGATTACAAAGCTATTGAACCAGAAATTTCATTTAATAATTGATAATGGTAACAATAATGATCATGTGATTTTTTTAAACTGACTTCTTTTTTGTAGCTTTTTTTTTCTATTTAGTTTTTAGGTATAAACATATACATATATATATATATATATATATGTAGAGAGAGAGAGAGAGAGAGAGAGAGAGAAGAGAAACCAATACAGATTTTGATAGCTTCCCAGTAATGTTAGATATGTGTTTATATCCTGAATATTATCTTTACATGACAATGAATGCTATTTGAGTTTTCACAAGATCTATGGAAAGATATAATATTATTTGTTGATTCTATCCTCATGAATCCCAGGGGTTTTTCCACCTCCTCTCTTTCCCTTTTTGCTTTTTTTAAAATGTTAAAACTACCTTGTTTCAAAGGGCATAAAAGGAAATATAACAGTAAAAACTAGCAAAGTTGTTCTCTGGCCTAAGGAGCAAAGGTTGAAATTCCAGTGACAGAATGAAAAGAAAATCTAATTTTTTGGTGCTTAGTAGTCATGAAGAAACTTTGCATTTTAAAGCTATGGATGACAGGAAGGTGATTATTTCTGTCCTAGCTTTTAACCAACATGTCTTTGGAAGGAAAATTACAATTAGTAGCTAAGTAACCTGGGCTAGTGAAAAAGCCAGTTGTGATTGATTCTTCTTTCTTCAGAGGTTTAAAGAGTTCTTAATTTTGTGTGGCATTTTGATGGTTTAATTTCTTTTTCAATTTTTCTCTTTCCAAGATAGTAGATCTTTCTTTCTTTCTTTCTTTCTTTCTTTCTTTCTTTCTTTCTTTCTTTCTTTCTTTCTTTCTTTCTTTCTTTCTTTCTTTCTTTCTTTTTTCTCTTTCTTTCTTTCTTTCTTTCTTTCTTTCTTTTTCTTTCTTTCTTTCTTTCTTTCTTTCTTTCTTTCTTTCTTTTTTCTCTCTTTTCATTCTCTCTTTTAAAGTTGCATTGCCATAATAGCAATAACAAAAAGAATAATAATTCTTATTTATTAGGTATCATTCCTTTTGTCCTACACTTTTGAGAAAACTTTTGAGGGGGATAATTTCCCCCAAAAATTTAGAACTCATTGCCTTAATGGTCTCTCCTATATAGTGGCTTTTTAATTGTTCTTTCAACCTAGATCACAAAGGAAATAAATTTATAATCTTGGGAATGATTGCCCCCATTCTTTAAACTTATGCCTTATGTAGTATATTTAGTATGTTTAGTAAATTTAGTTGGTTTAGGTAAATTGGCTTTGAAAAGGTATCCTGGAGGCTTTATAATGGAAAGCAATTGTGTTATTTAACTTGAATGATAAACTGATGGATACTGTGACTTAGGGTTATTGCTTATCATGTTAGAACAAAATACAGTTGGATAGGTAATTTTTTCATTATGCTATGAAGAACTATATAAGAAGCTTTGCCTGCAGGTAGGAAAAATTTGGTTGAGGGTAAATATGGAGTCAGCTGTGGCATAGATAATCTTCTACTAACCACAGGTGCAGTATGATCTAGAGATGGAGGAGTCTCTCCCCCATAGAGTCTCATTATCCTCAGAGTAGGGAGAAATGGGTGAAGGCCTGAGAGAAGGGTAAGTCAATAGGATCTTTGAGATGGTGATTTGGGTTTGTTTCATAAGTATGCTTCTAGATGCCTAAAGTGTATGTATTTCACTACCTATAGGAAGACAAGTTTAGTCAAAAGTACCATTTGCACCAGGAAAATTATGGATTTGGTGATTTTAATTGCTTGCATTATAAGTAATTTGATGGAAATTGTTTTTTCTCTAGCCTGAAATTCACAACATGATAAAATTCAGAAATAACAATTTGTCCTGGTTTCCATAAATGGTCTCACCATGACTTCCAACTTTAATTTAAGATGCTATTTAGTTAGAATTCTGATAAATTAAAACTGTAGAAAGAGATTTACTAGTGGGTTGGGAAGTTACAGTGGATGGTAATTAAGCTGAAAAATGAATCCTTCATATTTGTTTGCATACATTGATAGCAGGAAGGGGTTAGAAAGTAGTTCCCTGCCCCAACAAAGTAACTCAAAATCCATTTTATTGTGAGGCAAAGTTGTAGAATTAAACCTAAATTAAACCTAAAATGTATTCATGCAAGTGACTATTAAGGGCACCCCGAAGTTTATAAAGGTCATCTAAAGTACCACAGTAAATTCAAGGAAATCGGGAAAATTCATTTTCCTGAATTAAAATTTGACTTTAGACACTTACTATATCTGTGACCCTGGGGGAATCATTTAATACTGTTTGCCTCACTTTCCTCATTTGTAAAAATAATCTGTAAAACAAATTGTAAGTCACTCTAGTGTCTTTGCCATGAAAACCCCAGATGAGGCCAAAAAAGAGTAAGACACAATTGAAATGACTGAATAACATCATCAACATAGTTCATCATACTGGAAATGATTTTTAAAAATACCCATTTGAAGTAAAGGAAGACAGAAGACTAGAATATGAAATTGTTTGCTACCAGAGGTGACCAGCAAGAGAGTGGGAGTGTAATTTTTTTTCCTTAAGTAATTAGAGAAGTTTCCTTTGAATCATGTGGTAGAAGCAGTATCTACTATGATTGGTATCATACAGACTATATTAATTGTTTTTGTGGCTTCTTTTTCTCTAAAAAAGCAAGTAATCTCTTTCCAAAAGGTGACTGACCCAAGGGACTAGGACTCAAGCTGAAGAAGATCAAAGTGCCTAGACAACAAGAAACCATGCCCCTCAGACCTGTTAGATGTTCTATTTCTCACCAGATATTTTTCTCATGAAAATAAGTGGGGTTGTGTCTATGATTGGAATCTTAACCCTTGGACTGAACAAATCTTGGGGTAACTTGACTATTGTATCTTTTTTCCCTTCAATATTAATCATGTCATTAAAAGAAGAATCAGAGCAAAAGGAAAAAATGAGGGGAAAAAATTTAAAAGTGAGAATAGTATGCTTTGATCTGCATTCAGACCCCATATTATTTCTCTGCATGTGGATGGCATTTTCCATCACAGGTCTTTTAGAATTATCTTTGACCATGGTTTTGTTGTGAAGAGCTAAGACACATAGTTGATCATTACATAAAGTTGCTATGAATGAATAGAATATTCTCCTGGATCTACTCAGACACTCAGTATCAGTTCATATTAGTATAGTATAGTTAGTAAATTTTTCTGTACCCTGTGTGCCCATCATTTTATAGAACATTATTATTCCATTACATTTATATACCATGATTTGTTCAGACATATCTCAGTTGATGGACATCCTCTCAATTTCTAATTCTTTGCCATCATAAAAGACCTACCATAAATATTTTAGGTACATGTGGGTCCTTTTCTCTTTTTAATTATCCCTTTGGGATGCTGACTTAGCAGTGATATTGTGGGAACAAAGGGTATACACAGTTTTATAACCCTTTGGAAATAGTTCCAAATGAAATAGCTCCAAAATGATTGGATCAGTTCACAACTCCATCAAAAATTAGGGGGCAGTTAGGTGGCACAGTGGATAGAGCCTCAACCCCGGAAGCAGGAGGACCTGAGTTCAAAATCTAACCTCAGAAACTCAAGAATTGCCTAACTGTGTGACCTTGGGCAAGTCACTTAACACCATTGCTTTGCAAAAAAAAAAAACAACCAAAAAAAAATTGCCCCTAGTATCTTGTTCTATGGAGTTGAAACTAGGCAGGGCAGTAGATACAAAATGGAGTGAACAGAGTCCATTTACTATCATCCATAAAGGATGTCTTAAAGGAGTGTGGTATTCAATCCTCCAGTCTTTCAAGAAATAGAGGAAGGTACTTTCATTCAAAGTTTGAGTTAGCAGTGGGTTTAACTCTTTAAGTGCTGAAAAAAATTCCTCTTTCATCTTAGTGCTGAATACCAATTTCACAAGGGATCAATTATAGTTGCAGACTATGTTAGTTTCTTCCCAAGTACCCTACAAATGAACCTAAAATAATTAAATAACAAATAGCACTCACAGGAAAAATACGTATTTTTTCAATACAATAAGCTCTCACATCAAAAGAGTTAAAGTGATGAATGTAAAATGATGTGTTTATCCTAGTAGGGTCAACTTATTTCACTGAATTCAGGCTGGGCAGCAGATGCACAGTGTTAAAATAGTAGCAATAATAGAATTTATATATATATATATATATATATATATATATATATATATATATATGTATATATATATTTATAAAGTAATTTGAAACTAATAATACTCTTGACATATATTATTTCTTCTCATGCTCACAGCACTTTTGAAGTAAGTATGAGTTTTGCCACCATTATAAAGATTACAGAAATTGATAGAGATTAAGTGACTTGCTCAGAGTCATAAATTATTAAGACACTGAACACTGTGACTCCAAATCACTTTATTAACTAATATACTAATAGTAAATCATTGTTAATCTGGAGAGAAATATCTAGATGTCATGAATGTCTTTCTAATTCAAAGCACTTTTAATGATATTTAGGTAAATATTAATTTTCAAGGATCTTTACATTCTTCCCATTCCCATTTTATATATCTTTCCATTATCACACATTATATCCATCTTTCATCTGTCATTATTTGAAACATATGTAAAATTATTATCATGATAACAAACCTAGTCATTTTTCATGCATTGTTTTACTGACAAGACCTTTGATCCAGCTCAGGGTCCCATCTCCTATAGGGTTAATATCTTATCTCCCGCTTTAAAATGATTTGTTGATATTCTTTTGGGGTAAGGAATAGGGAGGAATGACTTTTAATTCTCAATGCCTTCTTGTCTCCCAATTGGACATTATATTGTAATAGATAAGTAGAGTTAGTTAAAAAAAATACCACATTGACAAAATCTGCAAAATAAATAATTCATTTCTGGCCAGCCAGGTGGCACAATGAATAGCGTGCTGGTTCTAGAGTCAGAAAGACTCATATTTCTGATTTCGATTCTGACCTCATTTACTAGCTGTTTGACCTGAAGTCACTTTACCTTGGTTGCCTTAGTTTCCTTGTTTGTAAAATGAGCTGGAGAAGGAAATGGTAACGCTTTCCAATATCTTTGCCCAGAAAAACCCAACTGAAAGGGTTAAAGTGATGATGTTAAAGTGATGAAATCATCCTGGTGACCCAAATGGGGTCATGAAAAGTCAGACAAGATTAATGACTGATCAACAACATGACTCATTTATCACCTATACTCTACCACTGTTGTTTTCATGGAGAGATTAGGCATTCTCCACCATCATTCCTCTGAAGTCACAGTCAGTTACTGTACTGAGAGAAAATGACATAAAATAAAAAGATGTTATAGCTTCTGGTCTAGTTTTAGAAGTGTAAATTGTCATTCCACAGAACTTGTTGATAATTCCCAGCTAATTTAAAGGTAATCATTCTCTATTAATTGGTCAATACTTATATATCATAAAAGAACTATCACTAAAAAGGTCAATGCCATCTTAGGGAGAAGATACACACACGCACACACACACACACACACACACACACAAACACAACTTTCTCTCTAGAGTCATATCACCATGTCTATTAACCTTTTAAGAGTGATTCTGAGTTTATGAATGAGAAAAATCTATGGCTTCAAATGAGAAGTTTTTTTAGACAAATAATCAAAAATTTATAGTTGGAAGGGATCTTAGAACCCAAATACACCATCACCCTCACTTTCATGAAAAGGAAATTAAGATCAGAAAGATAATGCAATTTATCCTAGGTCATACAGGTAAGAAATGACAGAAGTAGTATTTGAAATCTAGTCCTCTGACTCCAAAAAGTGATATGCTTTACCCTGTAACATACTAAAAAGGTAGCTTCATTATTTTATTTATTGTAGTTCAAAAATATCCCAGATCACATATCTTTTTTTCATTTTTATTTATTTTTTTTTTGAATTAACACACAAAGGTAGTTTTTTCATCCTTTCCCAGGATTTTGATTTTCACATTTTTCTTTTTTGGATTTTAAATATTTTTATTTATTTGCTTTTCCAACAACATGAAATAGTAGTTTTTCACCAATCAGGTTTTTGTTTTTGCAAAGTTTTGAGTTTTACATTTTTTCCTTCCTTGTCTTCCCTTTTCCCTCCCCCTGGAAGAAACTAATCTATAATCATGTATCTTTTTTGAGGAAACTTCTTTTACCAGTGTCTTATAGCATTGGACAACTCCTACATGTAAAAGAAAGCATAAACTATAAGTTTAAGAAAGTAACAATAAAAGAGTATAAACTATCTTAAAAATAAGAGTAAAATCCTTCCTATATTTTCTTTTTTCTAAATTTTCTTTTTTTTTTATTTTCATCCATATTCACATGTATATTTTTAAGTTACAAAATTTCCTTCCACCCTCCTTTCCTGCTCTCCTTTACCACTCTCTTCCCCTCTGTGGAGAATAGTCAGGTCAGCATTGTACAAACATATTTTGAATAAAAATGTTTACAATATTAGTCATTTTCAGTATGAGGAATTAGGATTAAGGGAAAGCGATACATAAGAGATAATTTTTAAATAGTGTTCATCAGATTCTTAAGGGATGTTTTTTGTTCTGTTTTGTTTAGCTTTTCTTCCTCTGGATGAGGATAACATTGTCCATAGATGGTCTAATAAGCTTATCCTAACTTTGAACTGCTGAACAGCCTTCCTATCTTTTCAATTCTTTATTGTAATTTTAAATAGATTTCTTTTGAATATCAGTCACTGCAAATGCTAAAAGTTTTTATTTCCATGATTTTTATTTAATATTTACCTACATTAACAGAAACTGCCTATTGCTTTTTGATGTTGATTGTTTTTTCAAAAAGTAAATAAAATTAAAAATCACTGGCTACCTGAACACTATGACCAAAAAAGGGAACCTAGACATCATTGTTCAAGAAGCTTTTCATGACCCCATTTGGGTCACCAGGATGAGTTCATTTTAGGAAAAAATAGGACAAATTTTATTTTTGAGTTGGCAAAATGGATTAATTAGACTTGACACTTCACACTGGAACAAAATACTTGCTAACATGGTATATACAATGGATTCACATGTTATTAAAAGATTCTGTGCATATGACCCATATCCCATTATCTTTCATATCTTAATTATATGCTAGCTTTAAAAATATTCTGCATAAGACTAGAGGTTGGAAACTGGATCTGTGATTTCTCTGATATAGGGAACTTCTGAATTAGGAAAATCCTTCTACCAATACAAGGGAGCAACTTCTGTGCAACTTGAAATCTAGAACACTGAAATGCTGAGGGAGACAGCAGAGTCATATAGCCATTATGAGCTATAGCTTAGATCTTGATCTTCCCAACTTCAAACCTTGCTCTCCATCCACTATGTCATAGTTATCTTCATGGTTGAACACTAACAAAAACAACAGTAATAACAATGAATATTTATATAGAGCATTTTTTATCAAATATTCTATGCAAGTATTATTTTCTTCAAAAACTGTCTCAGACAATTTAAGTGATTTCAATTCTGGGTGACATACCTAATAATTCTCATAACTGGATCTTCTAAGTCTAAGTCCAACTCTTTCAGCTACAATATGACACCTCCAAAATTTTATGTTAAAATCTTAGTGTACTCATTATAAAGACATTGGTTAATCTCCCCTATAGGAACAAATCATTGCAACAAAATTAATTCTGTTCAGAATACCCCAATTTATCTTTAAATTTATTCATGACTTTGCCTATGATATCTTTCTCCCTTTATTTCCATTTATTTGTTATATTTTTCAATTGATATCTTATTTTTCCAAATCCATGTTATGAAATTTTTTTCAACAATCACCCACATGGATATGTATATTTTTAAGTTAAAACATTTCCTTCCACCCTCTCTTCCCACCCCCTTCCCTTCACTGGAAAACAGTCAGGTCAACATAATATAAACATATTTTTGATAAACATGTTTACAGATTATTCATTTTCAGTAAGAGAAATTAGAATTAAGGGAAAGAGATACATAAGAGATAATTTTTAAAACTGTTCATCAGATTCTGAGGGGTTAGGGCTTTTGCTGTTTTCTTTTGTTTTCCTCTGGATGAGGATAGCATTGTTCATAGCTGGTCTAATGTAGTTATTTAGCTCTCTGAAGTGCTGAGAGGAGCTGCTTCCATCAAT
Source organism: Macrotis lagotis (assembly GCF_037893015.1). Taxonomy (NCBI): domain Eukaryota; kingdom Metazoa; phylum Chordata; class Mammalia; order Peramelemorphia; family Peramelidae; genus Macrotis; species Macrotis lagotis. Next base: position 160,061,158 of record NC_133664.1, on the reverse strand, counting down.
GTTGATCATTTCACAATGTCGTTGTTGTGATGTTCTTTCTTAACTTCTAGATGTAGCTTAAATTCCTGATCCTTCATTATATACTTTCTCTCTTCTCTCTCTCTTTCTCTGTCTCTCTCTCTCTCTGTCTCTCTGTCTCTCTCTCTCTCCTGATTTCTCCTAGAATTTAATGTTTCCATTATTGATATATTTTATCTTTTATCAATAAAGTAATGCTTCTATTAGCAAAAAAATGATATATTGCAAGGACATACTACATTGCTCTAAAATTTGGTTTAAGAAAGAGAAATATGAAATCATAGGGATCTGTTTCAGAAAATGGATTCCTTAGTCACATAATTGATTGAAGCCCTTCCTTTCACATTTCTCTTCAGAAGAGGAGAACCTATAGTCTCTTCCTTCTGCAGTGTCTATAAACTACAGTGCCATTTGTGTTGAAACCTCTTCCACATCCAAATGACTTAGTCCTGAGAAAATGTTAATATGGCTTCAAATCTTACCTAATTCCAAAAATAAACTACCCTTAGCAGATTTTTTCCTGAGAAGACCAGTGTCCTCTCTCTGATGTTTAGTTCTGGGGGCTATGATCTAAGGAACATGTTGATAAAATGGAGAATCTCCATTGTGACAAAGATGCTCAAGATGTACATCTAAAAGAATAACTCAAAATAATTAAACATAAAGCCTCAAAGAAAAATTCAACCTGATACAAATTCAACTAGAAATCCTGGAAGAAATGAAGTAATTTTTTTTAGTGAGTCAAAATACCTTATAACTGAAGTGGCAGTGCTAGAGGAAAGCATATAGAGAATAAAGGAGAGTTATGATAGGAAAAATAGGAAAGGGAGTTAAAAGATGTCCAAAAAAGTAAAAAAAAAAACTTCCCCAAACAACAAACTTCCTAAAATTAGAATGAACCAATCATAAACTAATGACTCCAGGAGAAAGCAATTAAAAAAAAATAAAGCAAAGTCCAAATATGGGGGGGGGGATAAAATTTATCTTTTAGAATAAACAACTAATCTTGAAAACTTATCAAGAAATAAATAAAATTAAAAATCATGACTACCTGAACACTAAAAAAAAAGAGAACCTAGACATCATTGTTCAAGAAATCTTAAAAGAAAAAGTGTACAACTTCTGAAAACCAAAGGATTTTATGGAAGTAGAAATAAATTAACTATTATTTTCTGAAACTACAAACTGATTCTTCCACAATTAATAATGCAAAATACAAAATGTATTAAATATTGAAATAATCCAGAAAAATTCAAATACTGAGAATTCAGTGAATATTATATGTCATTTACATTACTCCATTATAAAGAAGTAAAGTTCTCAGAACAGGATATTTCAGAAGGCAAAAAATATAGTTTTACAGTATAGAAGGGATGAGCACAAAGATAAAGATAAAGAAATATATCTCACTGAAAAGGAAAGAAAGGGTATAAGCAAAAATTTTAGAAAGGCAAAGAATTGTACAAAAACAGCTCTTTTGAAGTGGCAAAGAACGGGAATCAGAGGTGGTACTCGTAAATTGAGGAATGGATGGACAAATTATGATAAAATACTATCCAGATATAACAAATAATAAAGAATAAAGCTTCAAAGAAGTCTGGGAAAACTTTCAGCTATGTTGCAAAGTTGATAGGGCACTGGCCCTAGAGTCAGGAGGACCTGAGGTCAAATCCAGGCTCAGAAACTTAATAATTGCTTGGCTGTGTGATCTTTGGCAAGTCACTTTTTTAAAAGCCCCATTGCCTTAAATAAATAAAGTTTAAAAAAAAAACTAATGCAGATTTACCTGAAAAGAATCAGAAGAATAATTTATACACGGTATGATAAAGGCAAATTTTTTTAAAAATTGTGGATTCTGATCTCTGAAATGACTAGTTACAAGTCCTGTGGTCTTATGATGATGAAAACATGCTGTCTTAATTTTGATAGAGGGCTTGCAAACTCAGATGTAAAAAGAGATACATTTAGTAGAATCTATATCATATTACTAGCTGTCAAGGGGAGGGGAGAAGGAAGGGAAGAAGGGATAAAAAATGTGTAAGTCAAAATCTTACAAAAAAAGGAATCTGAAAGCTTAATAAAAAGCACAAAAGATGAAATATTTATATTTTGGGACACATAGACAATGTGGAAATTTGTTTTATTTAACAAGCCATGTTTTCCACAGAAGTTTTCTATTTTTATTGCTCCAAGTGTAGTTTGGAGGTTAGGATAGATAGATAGAAGGTACCTTTTTGAAACTTGAAAAATATAATTTAAAAAATTAAAATAGATGGGTAAAAGCACATCTTCAAGGCTTTCCTCAAAAAAGCACCTACCACAATTATTTCAAAAATATACTTTTTATTGAAAGATATAATGGTAATTGTTTTTAACAAGTCTCTGTGCTTATTAAGTGAAATGTAGAACAATGAGGAGCTCAAATCAAAGAGATATTACCTTTTAATGCTGAGGTCTTGCAGATTTCTTAAGATGATATTCCACTTATGACATCAAGTCACAGAACAGTGCCTTTTAAATGTCATCACTAATTGCCCAAAAGAAATTGACTTAAATATCCACAAAAGGAAAAATTCTAGATGAATAATCTTTATTATCCAAGCTTTGCTATGAAGTTGGATAGAAATACCCTAGAGTTTTTATGACTCTCAGGTAAGTCATCCTTTCTGGATCTCATTTTGCTTATTTATAAAATGAGGAAGTTGAAGATTTTATTATCTTACACTTTCAGTTCTAGAACTCCTTACCTGACACCCAGGTGTCCCTACAAATCTTCTACTCCTACAATCCTTGTTGTCCAGAAACTTAATCATAAAAATTCTTGTTGACTGCTATAATGTTTAAAGTCAATCTATACCTTATATCTCCCATCACCAACACTGTAACTGCAATTAAGAATTCACTTTTTGAAAAGCAAAGTTTTCCAATATAATATCTACTTTTAAAAATGAAAATTAAAGATTTATATTTAAAAAATAGATCCAAAATGTTATATCAAAATTATTATGGGATGATGAGTCAATAAATAATGATAGCTTTCAGGAATCTACCATCTTTCATCTGAAGTGTTTTCTATATAAAGTTCACTTCAATTATTGTTTCCAAAGTCAAATGCAATTTTTTACTGCAATCTTTTACAGTAGGAAGATGTTTTCTGTGCCAAGAAGAATATACAGTAAAAAAGATGGAATACAATCAGCGTACTACACTTAGTGTAGTATAGATCTTTCTTGGCAGATTTTTTTTTTCAGAAAATGGACCTGACTTGAACTTTCAATCTAACAGAAGGTTATTAAATCAGACAATATCAAGTCTTACATCAGGGGCATAAGTTATAAATTCCCGACATACAGGTCAGATTTTACCAAAGACTTCTTTTCTATCCACAATCTATTCTAGAAATATCTTTGCCAGGCATCTCCAGTAATGCAGCTACCACTTACTTAATAAGAAGCTTCACTTTTGTCTCATGTGCTCCACTCTATTATAAACAAAGATATTAAACACTTTCAGGGGTTTTGCAAGTCAGTGGGATTAAGTGACTTGCCCAAGGTCATACAACTAAATAAATATTAAGTGTCTGAGTCCACATTTGAACTCAGGTCCTCCTGACTCCAAGGCCAGTGCTCCATCCACTGTACCACCTAGTTGCCCCAAGACTGTTATAACAGTACAGCAAATAGAGTAAATTTTTTTTTTGCCCCAGACGCAGTGCCTGCTGAGGTTCAATTAACTACAAGATCAAAAGCATTTTGCAATAAGGTGAATTCATGTGCTTATAAAAAGATTGATATAATTTGGTTTTTTTCCTAATGTGGTCTTACGACAAGGGATGTTGAAGGGTAAATCCAAATGTATTTGAGAAACAATTATCATTGGTACTCTGAAGAATCAACATTTGTTCTTCCACATAATTACATCTTCATTTTTTAAAATTTTTTTCATAGAAGAATCTCATTCAAATATTCAAATAGACTTCTTACTGAGTGAAATCAAGAGAAAATAAAGCTCTTAAGAAAATTATATGACTATGAGACACATTAAATATTCATTGAATAAATAAAGGAATGGATGAATGAATGAACGAATAGAACCCTGGGTGTGTTTATAAAGCCATTAGAAGTTATAAAAGTAAATTATTACTAGTGAAAACCCTGGACACATTGTATTCATACCTTCATTCCACTTTATATACTAATTTTCAGCAGGGTTCCAAGTATATAGATCCAACCTCCCCTCCCAACTTCCAGTTCAAAAGTAGAGAAAGCTAAATGAAAGATTACCTCCTGTCAAAGTCTTTTATTAACTCAGTCTGGTTGTTCATTTTGGACAATTTTCACGGAAAATTTTATCATTATGCTTTGACTTACTAATAAACAGGCCTTTTCTTCAAGTATCAAGAATAGACAAAAACACCTTTTCTTTAAGTAAAAGATGGGTGATAGAACTTGTCCTTTGCTCTAAGAATAACCCAGGAAAAATTATGAACCAAGGATTTTAGCCTTCACTTTTTGTGTAGGCATCTGCCAGACCCTTTCATAATAATCATATACTTTGGTAATGGAGACTATTCCCTACTATAAAACTCAACTCTTCACCTGCACAGATGCTCCTCTTAGTTCCTCTCTAGATTCCCCTGAAACACATAATATTTAGATGGTGATAAATAGCAGTCAATTATCTCTCAGAGTGCAAATGGATATCTTTCTAGTTAATCCATTGAAAGTCTTTGTAAGAATGAAATGGAATATAATTGAGACTTATTTCCTACACTTTAAAACCACATTAATGTAGGAATGAGAGTTTTGTCTTAGGAAGCAGATTTTGTAATGCTTTATACAGTTAAATTTTGTAAAATGTTATCTGCTCCTGCGCCTATTGTTACAAGATTAAATGTAAAATTTGTACCATTTCCTCTTGCCCATACCCCAGTTTCTGTTCCCTTTCTGATTTCCAGCTACCTGATCTTGAGTTAACCTTAGCCTGTGTGACAGGAAACTTAGAAGACTTAATTTTGGTCTTAGAGGTCATGCACCTTGGAACAAGAAGGACCAGTATGTGTCTTGCCTATTGGAAAACTACTGGAGCCAGGTGCTAGACCATTCCCCAAGTGCCACTCTACAGAAGTGCATTTAAGTGGCCTGGAAGAGAAGTGCCAGCCCCTTTTTCTCTCTCTTCTTGATTTTGCCTTCACCTTGGAAGGAAGACTATCTCTCTCTCTTAGAGCACTGCTCCCACTGGATCCCATGGGCCCCTATGATGCCATGTGGTTGAACTAAGTCAACCCTTATGTCTGTCTGTCCTCTCTCTCTCTCTCTCTCTCTCTCTCTCTCTCTCTCTCTCTCTCTCTCTCTCTCTTTCTCTCTCCTCACCTAGCCTGTCCTCAAAGTGCTTGTTGTTTTTCTAGGAAGAGAAAAGATTTTAATCTGTATGCGCTTTGCAACCATCTATAATAAACCCTGATCAGTTTTAAATCCCAGAGATATATGTGAATTCATTTATTATTCAAGACCTCTCAGTCTCTCAGTCTTTATTTAGAGACCCCGATACACATCCACTACAATATCATTTTGTGTGTGTGTGTGTGTGTGTGTGTGTGTGTGTGCAGCAAACAGCTTATAATAGGATAACAAATTAGGAATATTATTAGTGAATCATGAGTTCAATATAAATAACATTGGAAAATAAGCCCTGAATCATACCCAATTTCGAGCAAGTCCCTAGGTTTTTCATCATAATATACCTATATCCTATAGAAAGCATAACTAAGCATATATTTATATTATAGTGGAAGATATATATATGATCAAAAATAAGTTATCAATTCAGAGATGTACAGTGGGGACCCTCAGGTGAGGCAGAGCTGAACCTCACCTCTGATTGAGAAGACTTGAGTGGGGGGGTAGGAAGTTGAGAAGGGAGGGTGAAAGGAAATTTTGTTACTTAGAAATATACATAAGCATATGGATAAATGTTAAAAGAAACTTTTATAACATGTATTTGGAAAAGTAAAATATCAATAAAAATGAATCTTTTTAAAAAATGAAAGATTGAGCACATGCATGATTCTATATCAGTAGTACAGCATAAGAAGTATCCTAGATGCTGGTTCATCCAACAGATCTCTTTTGCATTTACACCCTTACTCCCAAATGAATCATCAGGAGTACTTCCCATTTGCATCTATGTTTTCTAACTTATGGCAATGCAGATAAAATCTCTAATGGTAGATTTATGGTTAAGAACCCATTTTCAAACTAGAAGACCAACATACACTATTAAATATCAAGTTTAGAAATTCTTAAATTTTTTCATGAAATAACAATAGAGAAATGGGATCCAAATAACTGGTTTTTTCTTCTGATTTCTTGATTTAAAAATTAATGAAGCATTTAAATGTCTGTTGTGTACATAGCACCTTATATTTATTTTTTTGAATACATAGTCATTTGTATTGCTTCTCACTCTATAGTTCTATAGTTTTGGCTTTTTATTTTTTGTACTTTATAATTTTTCCTCTTTTTTCACATGGGGAAGTTGATCTGTCACCTTGAATTTTTGTAGATAAAAGGGCATATTACTTCCTTTTCAGTGACTAGCAGAATTCAGGATTACCTCAAAATAGTTCCAACTTTCCTGATCTCTGTGAACATTAAACAGTATATTATCCTACTTTTTTGCATTTTTCTAAGAAATTTCTATCTAGAGGGAAACATTTTCCTCCTAGGCACATGAATATGGATATGGATATGGATATATATATATATATATATATATATATATATATCCTCATGCATACATATATACAACCACCTAAACACAAATATATTCATCAATGTTCTAGAATGTAAGTTTAACTAAAAAAAATTTTCATGAATTTTCTCTGATTTATTACATTGTAGAGGATATAATATGGGGTTAAAACTGTCACCTGACCTTGGGCAAGCCACTTAACCCCATTTGCCTTGCAAAAAAAAAAACTAAAAAAAAATGCTGTCACCTAGCACTGCTGTTCTGAGATAACTGTAGTAATTATTTGTTTACCTGTCTCAGTAAGAAAATTCCTAGCTGGGGCACTAATGTGCTGTTGGAAGACTTGTGAACTGATCTCACTGTTCTGGAAAACAATTTGGAACTATACCCAAAGGATTGCAAAACTCTGTAAACCCTTTCATCCAAAATTACCAATACTAGGTCTATATCCAGAAGAGATTAAAGAAACAGGATAAGGACCTACATATATTAAAAAATATTTATAGTAGCTCTTTATGTGATGGCAAAGAATTGGAAATTAAGGCACTGTCCATAATTTGAGGAATGGCTGATCAAGTTGTGTTATTGGTTGCAATGGAATATAGTTGTTCTAAAAGAAATGATAAGCATGTAGATTTCAAAAAAAATCTGAAAGACTTGCATGAACTGTTGCTGAATGAAGTGAGCAGAAATGGAAGAATCTTATATACATCAGCAACATTGTGATGATCAACTAAGATAGACTTAGCTCTTTTCAACAATACAATGATCAAAGACAATTCTAAAATATTGATGCTGGAAAATGCCATCCACATCTAGAGAAAGAACTATGGAGTCTGGATGCATATCAAAGCAAACATATTATTGACACTTTTTTTGGTATTTTTTTTGTTGTTGTTTTGTTTTTCTCAGTGTTTTACCCTTTTGTTCTAAGTTTTCTTTCAGAACAAGACTCGTGTGGAAATAGGTTTTAGATGATCATGCATGTATAACCATACCAGATTGCTTGCTGTATGGGGGAAGATAGATGGAGGGAAAAGATAGGAGAAAATTTGACAAAACTAAATATTGAAAACTCTCCATGCAACTGGAAAAAAAATAAAATTCTGAAAAGATTTTAAAAAAGAAAACAGAATGGAACAGGGCTTTTATCTTCTAGAAACCCTTTCTTACATGAGGACACAGAAAGAATAAATTGAAAATATGTATGCATATCATAGGAATGGGTGACTACTTTTCATATTAAACTAAAATGGAGAAATAATAAATGGTACTATGTAAATTCATAATTCCCTCAAAATGATTATAAAAAGTATTATTCAAAATAAAATGATAGATTTTGTAGAAAAAAGAAAATTCAGCCTTACTCTGTGTTAAGTATCTAAAATCATAATGTAGGCTTCTAACATTATATTTCTAATATCTTAAAGGATTCCCAGTGGAGTTATCTGTTTAATCCCCATGTGTGATATAGGACCAAAGGTTACTAGAATACAATTTTTTCAAAAATTCTGAATGATAGTTCAAATTATTTGTGTATGTGTTCATTTAATAAAGAGATAGAGACAAAGAAAACAAATTCAGTTCTTTACTTTGATGTATTTCAGGTCAAACAATGCACTATTTCTTAGGAATGCTTCAGTATAGTCCCCAGAGAGTGACAAAGATCATGAGTATGCAGTAGGAGAACCATGACTAAGCCTCTGATTGTCAGATGGCCTCACTTTACACATCCAGGTAGATCACTATTGAGGTAGGGCTTTGCTTAATTCAGGAACAGCCTCTAGTATAGCAATAGCTTTTTGAAAGTAATTATTAATAAGGTATACCATTCCTCTTGGTGTTCTTCAAATTTTAAAGCCTAGGATTAAGAATTCATCTCCCCAAAGTCTTAACTGTGTGGTTGCACAACAGATTGTCTTTCAAAAATAGAAGTAACATTCATTTCCATTCCTCTCAAGAAAACTGATATTAATTATTATTTTTAAATCATATTTTCAGGGTAGATGCTGGGCATGAATAGTTCTAAATTTTTTGTCCCATTTACTTTCTCATAATAGGCAAAGAACAACTCAAGTAATATCTGAAGGCCTAACTCCTTTCCCACCAAATACTACTTACACAACTGTGAATTGTGAATAAAACTCATTTCTCTAAAAGAAAAGCAAAAAGAAATCAGAGAAATTATTCAGATTTGTATATATCAGATAATAGATGAAGTAAATTAACTCCCCCAATGGGAATGAGAGATTTCAACTTAACCTAGAGGAAAGAGAATTCTGATATATAGGGAAATACCTCAAAGTCTCTAGTGTGAGAGGTGAACATGATAAAGGTACCAACTCCACTACAAGTTGGTTTCTTGGCAAAGTATACCCCTCTCCCCAGGCACTTCACCTTGAAAGTCTAGAACTGTGTGTGTGTGTGTGTGTGTGTGTGTGTGTGTGTGTGTATTTTCTTAAAGCTAGGAACCAGAACAACTCTCCACTTAGAAGCTTCTATTGATGTAGTATATTGAATAATCAGTCTCTCCACTAATGAGTCTATGCTCATGCTTGAATTCCATCTTATATTTGCACAATAACATAAAAATATAGAATTATTTTGTAATATTTAAGTAAAACCTATCTTTGATGTTTATGAGTATTTTTAGAAATAAAATTTAAGAATAAAATCTAAATTAATTTTTTTTTAAAGTTTAAGCATATTGTGAAAGAAGAGCGAGAAATTCAACAACTTAGGAGAGGAGTGGAGAGGAGATCATTTGCTTTGATCTCCCATCCTCCATTTGAATCTCAGCATTCTCATTCCTTTCATCCCTTCCTTCAACATTAGAAAAGTAGTTTTCCACCCTGTCGTAGTTAACCCTTCTATTATAAACTTACATTCTCAACTTCTTTAAACTTCATAATATAAGTCACCTTTCTCTCATTCCTCTTTGGACTCTGCCTCTGTAATGGGCTGTCTCCTTGATTTTACAAATATGCTCATGTGGGGGAAAACATCTTCACAGCTAGGAGTTCTGATAAAGTCTAATTTCTAAAATATATAGAGAATTTATAAGATTACAAGTCATTCCCCAATTGATGAATAGTCAACGGATATGAAGAGACAGTTTTCAAATGAATAAATGAAACTTATATATAATCGTATGAAAAATACTGCAAATCAATATTGATTAGATAAATGCAAATTAAAACAACAATGAGATATCACCTCAAACCTATTAGATTGGTCAAGATGAAAAAAAGGGAAAATCATCAATGTTGGAGCGGTTATGGGAGGATTGGAACATTGATGCCTTGCTGGAGGAGTTGTGAATGCATCAAACCATTCTGGAAAGCAATATGGAACGCCCAAAGAGCAATAAAATTGTTCATTTCCTTTCCACCCAGTAATTCCAATTCTAGGCCTATATCAAAAAACAATCATAAAAAATGTGGAAATTCCCACATGTTCCAAAATATTCAATGGCAGCTCTTTTTGTAGTGGCAAAAAATTGAAAGTTGAAGGAATGCCCATCAATTAGGGAATGGCTAAACAAGTTATGGTATGTGAATACTATGGAATATTGTTGTTCTATAAGAAACTATAAATGGTTGGACTCTAGGGAAACATGGAATGACTTACAGGATCTGATGCCGAATGAAGGGAACCAAGTGAACAATGTACACATTAACAGCATTATTAGATGAACAATCTTGATGGAAGCAACTCCTCTTGACAGTTCAGAGAGCTAGGGCTACCGTATTTGACTGGTTATGGATTATATTATCCCCAATCATAGGAAGAAAATCAAAACAAAATGGAACACACAGAAAAAGACATCATTCTGAATCTTATGAACACTTTATAAAAATTATATGTTTAATGAAATGTGTATGTATTCCCTGCTGAGTGGAGGGGTAGGGAGGTAGGAAGTGAAAACTGAGGGAAATTTTGTAACTTGGAAATATGCACGTACAAATGGATAAAAATAAATAATTTTTTAAAAATATGCAAGAAGATGAATGTCGAAAAACTTTCACAACATGTAATTGGAAAAACAAAATAGAATATCAGTCACAAAAAACAATATTGTGAGATAATCAAGCTTGATGCAAGCATCTCCTCTTAACAGTTAAGAAAGTTAGAACAGCTATTTTAGACCTGCTATAGACAATGTTATCCCAATCTAGAGGAAGAAAAAATCCAGAAGAAAACAAAACCAAAAAAAACCCCAACCCCTCAGAATCTGATGAATACTTTATAAAAATTAGCATATATATATATATATATATATATATAATCTCTTTCCCTTAATCCTAATTTCTCATAGCAAAAATTACTAATCTGTAAACATGTTTATCAAAAATATGTATGTACAATGCTAATCTAACTGATCACTGCTGAGGGGAGGGGGGTAGGAAGAGAGGATCGAAGGAGATTTTTTAACTTAAAAATATGCATGTGTATATGTATAGAAATCAAATAAATGAATAAATAAATGAAATAAACTCAAGGGTAAATTTTACATTTATCCTTATTGAATATCAAAAAATAAAAGTATACTCAGGGTTCCTCCATCCAAACAACAACTATAATTCTATTCTTGATCTTGGCCACCCCATAAGTATTAATTAATTCTATCTTTCTCTATCCCTTTATTGCAAAAACCAACAAAACAAGTAGGCTATGTTCCCTGCTTCATTTTTTTCAGCATCTAGCAATTACACTTTTTAGGATTTGCCTTCCACCCTTCTTACAACTTTACTGAAACAACTCTCACCAGTATCAATAATAACATCTTTACCATCAAAACCTATAACCTTATTTTTATTATTACCCTAAATGATATATCAGTAGTATTTGACATTGTTAATGAACTCATCCTTCTTAAACTTCTCTTTCCTCCTCTTTTTTGATTTTATGTTCTTGCTGTCTTGACCACTCTATCTTCAGTTTTTTAGTTGATTTTCTAATTCTGCTAGTGCTAAAATATGGGTTTTCTCAATATATTGGTCTTTCTCCTTTTTTCATTGTTATCTCTTCCTTTGTGATGTTATCAACTGCTATGCAGATTACTTACAGTACTGTACTCTTCTATATCTCTATCTCTGTGATCATTTGGCAAGTCAATTATCTGTTTGCCTCAGTTTCCTCTACTGTAACAAAGGGATAAAACTACTTAGTGGGGTTGTTGTGATGATGAAAAGAGATAATATTTTTAACACATTTAGCACAGTGTCTAGTAAAGAGTTAATGAAGGATAAATACTTTTTCTTGTCCTCTTCCCTAGTCCCAGCCTTACTTCATAGTACCATGTCTTTATCTTGAGTTAATATCTGGAAATATTCACCTTAGACATTGCACTAATACTACAAAATTAACCAGATAAAAAAAATTGAAAGCTTGGTTTTTCATTATTTTTCCCTATATTTATAAGTTTGTTCCTTTTTAAAATAAATTTATCGTATGTTCCTCCTTCCCTCTCCTAACTGAAAAATAAAATATAAATAAAACATCTTAAAATATGATAATAAGTTTGCATCATTCATCAAAACAAATAACTACATTTGCTAAGTACAAAATATATGAAAGTCTATCACCTCTGTAGTAGGAGGGTGGCCACATGCTTTATCTTCAGTCCTCTGGAAACAAAGTTTATCATCATCACATTTATCACACTCCTAATGTTTTCAGAGAAAGTTCTCTATGTAAAGCTTTCATAATTATATTAATTGTTCTCCTTGTTCTGCTCTCTTCATTCTTCATTGATGATGGCTCAGTTTCTTCTGAAAGTATTTTGTCATTTCTTATGGCATTAAAATATTCCATTCCCATTCCATAATTTGCTTAGACATTCCTTAATAGGTAGATATCATATTAGTTTCCAGTTTTTTGTTTTTATAAGGAGACATATCTATATATGTAGTTTCCCCCCTTTTTGTTGTTGTTATATTAAGCATATGGACCATGAATATATTTGGTATATGTATAAATGACTTTGGGGCATTACTTTTCACAATGTTTGAACCAATTTATAGCAAAATCAATAGTGAAATTTATTATTTCTCTAAATCTGTTGATGTCATCACCATCCTCTCATTCTTCTAGGTCTATAACTTTGCTGTCATTCTTAAATAAGTTTTTATTTTCCTGCCATGTCCAATCAATGTATAAGTGCTATTGCTTCTGCCTCCAAAAGCTCTATCATATGCAATCCCACCTATCCATTAATAATGTATTTACCCTTATTCATTCACTCATTGATTCTCACTTAGACTATTAAAATAACCTACTAGCTCTTCCTTCTGCTATTGGTCTTAGTATCTTTCTAATAAATTTACATATCAGTAATCTTCCTAATGCATTATAACAATGTTAGATATCTCTAAGGAAACACCTTACTTGATTCTTTATTGTCTATTGAACTACTAATTCTAGTTTTTAAGGTCTTTCAACCTTGCATCTTCTTACAATCTCACTTTTAACTGTATCTAGGACTGCTCTCTTTCACAAATTCACAGAAATACTGTGCAGAGGGGAGCCCCCCCAAAAAGAATCATTCTTCCTCTCCTTGACTCCATGTTTTTGCTCAAGACAACTCCAGTCCTGGAAAGTAATTTGACTCCCATTTCACTGTCTACAGGAGTGTCCACTGCTGATCAAGATCCAATTTATATGCTACTCCTTTATTATTTTAATCCCTTAAAAAATTTTAAGTGCTTTTCTTGGATTTCTTCTTTTTTTATATATGTCACTGTCTCTTATTTGATTTTTATTTTTGTGCTTATTCTCCCTTTCCATCTTTAAATTGTGAGATCCTTGATAGTAGGGATTATGCATTGCTAATTATGCTAATTATGCATTACTAGCAATATACATTATATTTTGTAATCACTTAAAAATGTAACCTATATTAAAAGTTACATGTTATTTCCTTTTTTATATAATCCCAGTCTCACCTTTCCCCCTTCTGAAGTGTTGTACAAGATAATTAGGGACAAAGCACCAGAAATATTTACAGATCTCATAGAAAAACTTCCAGTTAGAATGCAAGTTTGTCCAAATAATCAGTATGATGACCCCAATAATAGTAATCAAGGGTAATAGAATTATTTCCTCAAACTCCAAAATGCCAATAGTTCAATTGATCTGTAATTTGATATGGGTGGTTAACCTCTCCCAATCAAATGTTTCACTATGATGTGGAAGATACCTGCCTTATATACTGGAGCTCAGGTTCTGGAACTCATACCATGCTGGCATGATTCTTACTACAGTCTTATCAACTTTATCTGTTTTCTGAAAAACAGACTAACTAAGCATGAAGAACTTATCACCATACTAATTCAGTTTTTAAAAAATGACTTTTTCATGGTACACTCAAGGAAGTTTCCCAAGGGCATGTGAAACACTTTTCTAAAGAAAATAGTGGATAGAATGAATCAATCACTGATTATTAGACTTAAAATTAAAATCTAATATGATTGATGTTTGGACTAAGAGAAAAGGCCAAATGACTATTCCTCTATTAACAACCTCTTGGAATTATTAATAAATTGATTATTGAGAAACTATTTCTCTTGAACCTTTTTAAATATCATAGTCATGGCTAGCCATGAAGAGACAAGATCTTTTCACTCTAGATTCCTATCAAGAAGTTCACATCAATTGGGCCCATGTATGTATGTATATGGCTATATATATGTTTTTAGTGTTTGTGCAGCTGGGTTTTTTTTTTTCTAATTTTCAATCTCACAAGAAGATAATCCTCAGGTAGATGTATCTACTTCAAAAAAATATTTTCTGAAGTAAGCTATGTGGGGATGGGAGAGAAAGTAAAAAAAAACTTCTATACACAGTAAAGGGCCATCTGGGAAATTCTGGGTATTATTAATATTTAGCTTATGAACCAATAGCTTGATTCTAAAAGGTGAAGAACATCAAGGCAAAAAGGAGGTGTCAATTGTACCTTAGTTTCAAAGTCCAACATTATTATACTAACAGCAGGTGACCTTGGCATTGGAGATCCTGGATGTTATGGAAAGACAACTTTAAGAACCCCTAAAATCAATAGGATAGCTGCATTTCCATTGTGTACATGAAGTAGAACAGCTTTCTGGATAGGCCACTACTGTGTCTCTTCAGGATTGGTTTCACGCTCTAAGGTTGGATTGTTCCTATTTTTCATTACTTCAGGTAAAATGCCTACAAATGAAATCACTTTTGGGGGAGGCGGTTTACAAGGCAATGGGGTTAAAAGCGACTTGCCCAAGGTCACAAAGCTAGGTAATAATTAAGTGTCTGAGGCCACATTTGAACCCAGGTCCTCCTGACTCCAGGACTGGTGCTCTATCCACTGTGCCACCTACCTGCCCCCAAATGAAATCACTTTTGCCAAGATTTTGAAGAGCCGAGGCTATTCTATAACCCTGATAGAAAAGTAGCAATTTGGGATAAACTGTACAAGCAGAGATGATTTCTATCACCACCCTTTAAATCATGGTTGTGATCATTTCTATGGACTTCCAGTTACCAATTTGAGAGACAGCAAGCCAGAATCAGACTCTATGTTTACTACAGTGATATGTGTATTTGTTTTCATTCCCCTTCAAATTGTTGGCATTGCTCTTGTCACTTTGGGGAACTCAATTGCCTTGACCTGTTTCACCTCCCTCACTGGGTATTGTTTTCCTTTTTTTTTAGCAGCCATAATAATTGGAATTTTTTCCTTCATTTTTCTGACCTTTAAAGTGCATCTTGATGGGGAACCATGAGATTGTCCAGCAGCTAATGTCTCAAGAAAATCTCCCTCAAAGGATGACCAGGGAAGCTCTCAAGTTCATAGTTAGGTTGGTGTCACTTGTGTACTGGGATTTTGTTCAGGAACACTGACTAACATCCATTTCCATGGTGACAGTCAAACGTTATCCTTATTTTAGCCTTCTTTTCTCTTTCTTATTCAATAGGTATCTAGAGAGGAAATAAAATACCACATGAGAAGGACAGTTGGTTTGAATAAAATAATAGCATAAAAGCTAACATGATCTGGTGTATCATCAATTGATTGTCACTATACTAATGATTTTTATGAAATCATTGAACTTATTTCTCTCAATGATATAAAACAGATATAACATTTAGGAAATCTCTAGGAATAACATAAAACAATAAAATATCTCTACACCTGCTCTTAGTTCCTCAGCTGATGGAATACATTTTCACTTGTTTTTCATTGTCAGGCTGAAAAATAGAGACAACAGACATGTTAAAATCTAACCCAAAATATTAGCAAAGGAAAGCATGCCAGTTCCAGATAACATAATCTTTTTATGTGCATTTTAAAAGAGCCATTTGTTAATGGGGATTATTAGCACAGGAGATTACTAATTAAAATATTATGGAAAGGGAATGCTGAGCCAGTCTTGCTTTCATAATCATTAAGCACAAAAGAAAGCACAAAAATTCTTTAAGAGGCATGTCTTAGAACAGAAAATTTCTGATCCTAGGTAGGAAAAGAAAAAAACATTAGAAAAAAGAAAAGGGTGTTAGTCAGATATTTCAAATACATTGTCAGAATTTAGGTCTTCAAAATAAAAAGTCAATACAAACTAAATGAGAGAAAATATCCACTGGAAAAATCAAAAGCAACATAGAAATATTGAGTTCAGACACAGTGTTTTTATGACTCACTACCCATAAATATTAGAGATAGTATGTTTCTTTCTCAAAGGTATTATGTTTTAGTGAAAAATCTTGTGAATCAAAGATCAAAATATGAATTAGTTAGTCATATCTGTGTGACCTCAAATAAGTCACTTGCAGTCTCTTAGATTTTATTTCTTCAAATTCAATATTTGTACAAATTTACTGAGTTAAGAATATTCTATTGCAAATTGGAAAATGCTATGTAAATATAAACTATAATTTTTCCTACCTTAGCAAATCTGAAAAAAATCAAAATATAAAAAAAAGAATTTAATATGTAGAAATATATTTAACGAAACTTTCAGTAAATATATGTAAGGCTACTCAATCAAGATTTATTACAGAATTGTATGTAACCCAGGGGTCAATTTTGGCAAAGAAAAATAGCTATAATTGGGTCATCTTTCTTTTCTTTGTCTTCTTCATTTGTCATTCTTCACCCCTCCCCATTTCTCAACAGAACCTTGGACAACTTCCAGTACTTTTCCATATGTTATCATCAGTTCTTTTTCTATTCATTTAGACTCATAACTTCCAAATCTCCTATTTGCAAATTAATTGATAAAAGAAAAAACTCACATATAACCAAGGTTCAAAGGATTATTATGATCACAGGTCAAAGAGTTGGTCAGTTTCCCTGGATCATTCACAATATTTATCTATATATGTTCCCTAATTGAATTGTTATATGGTAAGTGATCATATGACATGATGAAAAGGAGAAAAAGGACATAATTTGCTTACTAGTGATTATATTGAGTGATATGTCATGATTTTAAAAAAAACTACATGGAAGTGAAGAACTATGCAAGTATACAACTGCTTCCAATGTGTTTTCTGTGACAAAATAGGTATAAACAAAAGAGCAAAATAATGAAAATTTAATTGGTCACAGGAACATATCTTATTATGGCAGATGACATCATAAACAAAATAAATATATGTAGAAAATAATAAAATAAACACAATTTTAATATGACTTAATGTGAGAGCACTATCCAGTTTAAAATCTTATTTGTTTCTCAGTCAGAAAATAAACTGCCTTTTCTACTCATCCCACCTCTCCTTTTCAATTGAGAATGAAAGACAAACAAACCCCTTCTACAAACATGTAAGGTAAAATATTTTGTTATGTCCAAGAAAAAATAGATCTTCATTATTCTGCACTCTGAGTCTTTCATGCTTATCATAAAGGGGTAGCATGTTTCATTATTAGTCCTTTGCAATCATGACTGATTATCAAGTTAATCAGTTTGCTTAATTCTTTTAAGTTGTCTTTAATACATTATTTTCATTTTAGAAATTTTTGTCTGACTTCTATTCATTTCACTCTCCACATCAGTTCACAAATCTTCCCAGATTTTTCCTTTATCATTTCTAAAAGCAAACAAACAAAACACAACCCTCTCAAAACCACAACTATTATTATATATACTATATATTATTCCTGTTTATGAGTATCCTTTCAGTTTTCCATTGTTTGACACTTCAAAAATATCCACATACATTTTTATAGCCCTAACTAGAGTTTATTTTGCTTAGGACCAATCTATTTCTCAATCTTCCTTCTTTCTTACTCCTCCTTCTGCCTTCTCTCCTCTTCTTCTCTGTTTTGATGGAGTCAAATATATATTTCTACCTAATACTAAATTGACAAATTGACTTTTGACTAATTCAGACAAGATTGATTCAAGTGTCAGTCAATCAACAGGAAGTGTACTCCCTGATTGAGCTCTGCTTTACGAGCTTAGAGACCTTTTTTCGCAAATTGTAATAATGTGAGATAATTTTTTAAACTTTCCTTTCCCTTCTCTATGTCTCACAACACATTCCTTGGATCTCTCCATTCTTTTATCAAAATCATAACTATATTACAGAATCACTTTTTGTCTAATAAGAATCTCTTCTATGAACACAGAAGAAGAAATTCAAAGGGTACACATGTATCATTTCTGACTATTAAAAGAAAACATTTTTACTTGTTTTTTCCCTTTTGATTTCTTATTCATGTTTACTTTTTAATTTTTTTCTTAACTCTTGTGTTTTACCTTTTCTTTTTTTAAATTTTTATTTATTTAAAATATTCTTTTAAAGAAATTTTTGAATTACAAATTTTCTCCTTCCATCCTACATCATTCCCACCTACTGAGAAGGAAAGCAATAGGATCTCAATTATGTATGTTAAATCATGAAAAACATATTTCTATATTAGTCATATCACAAAAAAGGAGGAAAAAGGGGAAAATATATTTCAATTTTCATTCAGAGTTCATGAGCTTTCTCTCTGAAGATGTATAGTATTTTTTTCATCTTGATTCTTTGGAAATGTCTCAGATCATTATATTGATCAAAGCAGCTAAATCTTTCACTGCTGATCATCATTACACTATTGCTGATATCATGTATATTGATCTCCAGATGCTGCTCATTTTCCTTTGCATTAGTTCAAATAGGTCTTCCTATATTTCCTTGAAATCATCTCCTTCATTTCACATATCACAATATTAATCTATCCCAATTATGCCACAATTTGTCCAAAAATTGCCCAGTTGATGAATATATCCTTGATTTCCAATTATTTTTGACTATAAAAAGTGCTATGATATTTTTTATTTTTTGCATCTATAGGTACTTTTCCTTTTGCTTTGATCTCTTTGTGGTATAGACCTTGTAGTAGCATTACAGTGGTATGCATACTTTTATAGCCCTTTAAGCATAGTTCCAAATTGTTCTACAGAATAATTGGACCATTTCAGAACTCTACCAACAGTGTATTACTGTATCTATTTCCCATTATTTCCCCCAGAAATTATTATTTATGGTAATATGATAATATGAGGTGGTACCTTAGAGTTGTTTTAATTTTCATTTCTCTAACCAATAGTGATTTAGACCATTTATTCATAAAACTATAGATTGCTTTGATTTCTTTTTCTGAAAAGTTTTTTTCAAATCCTTTTAACATTTATCAAGTGGTGAATCATTCTCATTTTTATAAATTTGATTACAAATTTGAGAAATGAGGCCTTTATCTGAGAAACTGTCTAAAAATTTTTAGTATTTCAAGTCTAAGGTGATTTGGCAGCTTCTTTGATCATTCCTTTTAATTGTGTATTTTTGCTTTTACTTTGTCTGAGATCGTGATTGCTACCTTTTTAAATTTTAGTTGAAGCATGATAGTCTTTTCTAACCCTTTATTTTAATTCTATGTGTGTTTCTGTTTCAAGTATCTCTTGTAAACAACATATTGTTGGATTCTATTTTCTAATCCATTTTGCTATCCCCTTCCATTTTATAAGTGAGCATATCTCATTCATCTTTACAGCTATAATTACTGTGTATTTCCCTTTATCTT
Source organism: Macrotis lagotis (assembly GCF_037893015.1). Lineage (NCBI taxonomy): Eukaryota > Metazoa > Chordata > Mammalia > Peramelemorphia > Peramelidae > Macrotis > Macrotis lagotis. The sequence continues at coordinate 160,041,339 of NC_133664.1, read as the reverse complement.
ATTTTCTTTTGTTTATCCTCTATTTTATCCTGTCTCTCTTCAAAATTAGTTTTTGCTTATAACAACTGCCTCCTTTAATATCCCCTCCTTTTTAATCACCCCAAATCTTTTATCTCCTTTCTCTCCTATTTCCTCATTATGTAAGATGAATTTCTATACCCAAGCAATTTTATACAGACGCACACATACACACACACACACACATTAGAATTATTTTATTTGTTCTCCCTCTTTGAACCATTCTGAACAGAAATAAAAGCATGACTCACCCCTCATTTTCTCCTCTACTATGAAAGCTTTCCCTTGTATAACCTTTATTGTGTGAAAAAAAATCGTTCCTTCTCTATTCTTGCAGTGCATCCTCTTTATCCTCTAATCTTCTTTATCACCTCTTTGGTTTTTTTTTAAATTATCTCAACATAATAAATTCATACCCAGTCTTTTCTCTATACATACTCTAATAATGATAAAGTTCTTAGGAGTTACATGTATTATATTCCCCTATAGGAATGTAAACTTTATTAAGTTTCTTTAAAATTCATATATATATATATATATATATATATATATATATTATATATATATATATGCTTTTATTGAGTTTTGTATTTGCTTGTCAAACTTTCTATGGAGCTATAGTTTTTTTCCATCAGGAAGGGCTGACAGTCCTCTATTTCATAAATATCCATTTTGCTTCCCCCTAAAGGATTATACTAAGCTTTACTGATTGAGTTATTCTTGGTTGTAATTCTACTTCCTTTGCCTTCTAGAAAATCATATCTAAACATTCTACTACATTAATGTGGAGGTTGTCAAATCTTGTGTGATCACGACTATGATATTTGAATTGTTTCTTGCAGTAAGCAAAAGTCTGAGTTAGGAAGACCAGTTATAAGGCTATTGTGATGCTCCAGAAGATTGCTGATGAGGGCCTGGTAAGAGTGGTGACCCTCTAAGTAAAGAGAAGGGATAGGAGGTGAAAGTTGCTATGGTGATAGAAATACTAAGATTAGATAAGATATTGGCTAAGCAGCATGAGAAAGAGTGAGGAGTCAAAGATAACATTAGTTATGAAAATGGGAGCCTAAGAAAAGTAAAAGAGGTCTAAACTGAATTAGAAAGTTTGATAGAGAGCTAAGTTAAGGATAAAAGATTATAAGTACTTGAAAAAAATTATAAGAACTCTTTTGGGTTTGAGATCTTTCAGAAGCACTAAATTTGAAAATTTTCTTAGGACATACACAGTTTCTATCTAGAACTCAGGAAGGAGACTGAAACTGGAGCTATAATTTTCTATCTGCATGGAAGAACATAATTAAAGCCATGAGAGTTTATGTGACCACCAAGAAAAACTATATATAAGAAAGAAAAGAGAGCTTCAAACCTGTCCTTAGGGGATATTCATAAGGAACATAAGTATAATTTTCGATTAAAGTAGATTTAGGAATGGTCAGAGGAGAACAGTGTCATGGAAATCCAGGAAGGAAAAAGTATCTTAGGAAAAATGATTGTAATATTTTAAAATGTAGTTGATAGTTGAAGAAAGATGACTTCAAAAGAGAAAAAAAAACAAATACACTTTGCATTTAAAAGAGTACTGATAAGTTTGAAGAAAGTCATTTCAGTTGAGCAATGAAATCAGGAGTTAATGAGAGGTTAAGAGGTTTAGGCAATATGCAAAAGGAATTTTTCTAGGGGTTTAAAAATAAGAGAAGAGCTGGAGAATGATAACTGGAGGAGATGGTGGGAACTGGGATCATAAATGAGAGTTGGACATATTTGAAATCAGTAAAGAAAGAACAAGTTGAAATAGAGAAATTGAAGCTTAGAAACGTGTGTGTCTGTGTGTGCATGTGTGCATGTGTGTATGTGTGTGTGTGTGTGTGTGTGTCTGTCTGTCTGTCTGTCTGCCTATCTGTCTGTGTGTATGTATATATGTGTTAAGGAGGAGGGACTGGGTATATTTGAGGCAAAAAGTCTCTGGAGAACCAAGTTTTATTAGTATGAGAGCTACAGTTGAGAGTGAGACAGATAATCAGGGCTAGTTTTTGACCTGATACCTGGTATTTCTCTAAGGGAGATTGTAAATAGGCTCTCTAAGGTCATAGCATTCTTTTTGAGAAGCCCTTCAGTCTTATATTGTGATACAATTCCATGTTTATTTTTTGAAGTCTTTTGCAAATAAGATCACGGTATTGTAGATTTTAGACCTGAAATTTGATGGAAATGAGGGAATTAATATAGTGAGTAATAATTGGGAGGATTGAGTGAACCACTCATGATTCATTTCTGAATTTAACTCAGTTCCTTTTCTATTCATTTATGGGTCTAATCCAAATTATCTCTTGGAAAAAAAAAACTTTAATTGAGGGAATTGAGAAATCCTTATTTTCTTGTTTGAATCCACTCTCATCTGACTAGGAAACTATACCACCTCTCCCTGCTGCTTAAAGATTTAACCAAGGACCTAGATCATGCTGACCTGAAACCCAATTAGATTCAAAGATTAATACAAGGAGTTTTATCACACTTTTATATTTCAAGCAATTCATAACTCTTATCTGCAAAATGACTCCACACTCATCAGTCAGTTACTGTTTCCACATTTCTTTGATTATTCACATACATTTTGGGAGAGTGGGATACTTCTTTTTTTCTAAAATCAGGGAACTATACCTAATCCTTTCCTCTTCCCAATTTAAAAATTTCCTAATCTTCCAACCAATTAGAAAACAAATTAGCTAATGTATTGCTTCCTTTTAATTAATTGGTCTTATTTTTTTAATTGACCTTGAATTTGGGTCAAGGTCTAAGCTGAGTAGACCTGCTTCCAGTTTGTTGATAAATTGGCAGGCATTACTTAATAAGTCAATATGCTTAGAAAAGTGAATCCTTGTTTCCTCATTTCATCTTTCACCCAAACACAGAAAAGTCATTAAGGGGTCATTTATAGTTTGTAAATGCATTAATACAGCTATTAGATGGACCTATTATGGCATTATTCAAATTCATCCTCATATTTCCATTGGACTAGAACCAGTTATCATATTTTATGTAAACATATGCAAATTTGAATATATGCAACCACTTCAGAGATTTATTATTGGTACTTATTGGGACTCAGCTATACTCTAACATGCTAATTTTAAAAGACAAATCTGAGGATGAAGATAACTAAAGTAATTCCTCCAAGGTCATTAAGGAGGTAGGTTGTAGAAATGATACTTCAACCTAAGACTCTGTTTCTAAATCTTCTATTTTTCCTACTATGCCACATTGTGAAAAGGGAAAATTCTAGATTCTTACTGGGGTGATAAACATGGATCTTAGGACTCTTCAATTAGAAATAAGTTACATCTAGATTTTTATCTTAAAAAATGGTTATTTTACTAGATTTTTTTTTGATCCATGCTACTTTTCAAGATAGTCAAAGATGAGGGCATCCAGATATTTCCAAATCAAATGAATCATTGTTTATAGTTCTCACTGTCAGGAAGAGCTTATCAGTACTTTTCTTCATATTCTCATGTAATAGTTCATGAGAATTTTCTTTCATTCTATGCTTTTTTTGGATAGAAAAAACAGCTGGTCACCATCTTCTACATAACAAACCCCCTACACCCCATTTTTAAAAATCTGTTAGCTTCAATTTTTTCAATTAGATAAAATTTTCCAACCCATTATTCGCTTCTAAAATCTAAAAGACTGAAAATCAAATCAATAGAAGCTGAACTGGGCAAAATCAGAGCTATACTTATGATTTTTCTTTAAAAATTATCTTTCTACTTCAACAAGTACTATATTTCAATTATCTACAACATAAATTTTAACATTTCCTTTTTTTCCCTTGCTACAGTAGTGATGGCTCAGTTATATGTGCTATAAATAAAGGAAAACAGTATTATGTCAATTAGTTTAGATGTCTTCCATGATGCTTGTCAAATATTTTATATTGAAGAAATATGTTTCTTACTGTATTCTTTAATTAATTCCATTTTAACTTTCATAAAGTTATTTCAATAATGAGTACTAATAGAAAGCAATCCATTTTTTCTCTTCCATATTGGTCAATAAATAGCTGCATTTCCTTTTTCTTATCTTGAGTTCCACATTTATTCTGTTTTATCACTGTAGCAAATCTTAAACTTTATTTTCTTCAGCTATGGTTCCATTTAACTTATGTGCCTGTAATCTATTGTAATATCTGCAATTTATATTTTCTTTTTAAGTAATTATTACATAAAAATTCATTTTAATCACCTTTAAATTAGCTTCCTTTCCAGATATGTACTTTATAACATTAGCCACAGAGTCATGGCTAGGTCAGAACAATTTGGACTGACATCATTTGTGCTAATTCTTTAGGAAGTTGGAGTAAACTTCTCTACTGTTCTTTGTTGTTAAACCCTCAAAGCAATATTCTCAGCAATGAGATCACTAACCCTAAGATCCCTATCACTCCTATCTTGATCATATTGATTCCATCACAGGTACCTCAATTTGGGTACCTTTCATTCTGCCTGTTCCCGATAATATTTGTGGTCCTTACTCTGTTTTCAAAAGTTCCTAGTTATGACTCTGGTGTAGGCTAAATGCAAGGTTTTCTGACTTTTAAAAGGTTAACTGAAATTGTTTTATTTTTATGTAAACATAAAAGTATTATTATTTTACCTTAATCTTCCCCTCCTCCCCCACCCATATAAAAAAACTGAAGTTAATTTCCTCAAAATCTAATTAGATAGCAAATTGTTTATCTGTTCAAATCTATGAATACTCCTTAAGATATGAATCTTCTTAGAGACTTTTTTTCTTGTTTTCACTCCTTTCACTTCATTTCCTGTAGATTAATAATGCAAATTACAAAAAGGAAAATACTTTAATTTGTTCTCACCATGGTCAGTTTTTTTTTACTTTTCATATTCTCTGAGGATGAATATTATATATGTGATTTACTTAACTACATACTACCAGACACCAATTCATTTTTGTTAAAGATTATTTTGTCATATTCTGTTCCCAGTGTTCATCTCTATAATGGACAAAAAAATCTTTTTTTTTTTAAATTAGGGTCTGAATCTCAACTCATCCTATGTAGTATATTGCTATAAAAATGATGGGTTTTCAGTCAATTATTTATGGAATGGTTTGATGCTTATCATACAGATTAGACAATAATTAATGAAAATGGCAGCTACTTAATCGATACCATGGAAACTGCAGAGGTTGGATAATTTGTAGTTCACTGACAATGAAATTCAGTTCATTTAACTCATCAGTACTAACAGTTGGAGATAACAAGCATTGAAAAGTTACATATCTCAACACCAAATTGCAAATCTCAAGAGCTGAGCTAATGATACTGCATTTAAATATAAAATTTTACTACCTCTCTCCATTTGAGGTCTTAATGCTAGAACTAAATGAAAACCAGTCAAAATCATATATTGCTGATTTAAAGTGATGCATTTTTTCCCTTTTGTTCTGACTCTTTTTTTTTACATAACAGTGATATATCTGTATAGCTATATAACTGATATAACCTTTATCAGATTACTTGATATCTAGGGAAGAAGGGAGGTAAGGGAAGGAGGGAGAGAAATGTGAAGCTCAAAATTTTACAAATATTGAAGGTTGAAAATTATTTTTGGATACAGTTGGAAAATAAATAAATTTACAAAGTTAAAAAAAGTGATATTGTTGAATTGATAGTAAGAGAACCTGGATTCAAACCTAGGCTCTGTCTGATACTTTCATCAGTCAATTCACCTTCTGGACCTCAGGATCCTCATTTATCAAATGTTGGAGTTGGATTAGATGACCTCTAAGATCCCTTCCTGCTTAAAATCTGTAATCTTATGTGACTCATAATTCAGGGAAGCATTGTTTGCTTTGTTATCCTATAATGCACATGAAGCAGATAGTACAAGCAGTAGAAAATATCCTGTAGGCCAATAGTGAGAATTAGACTTGCAAATATAAATCTACAACAAAGTGACAAGACTTTAAGAAATTAATTAGTGGAGTCATAACTCCAGGGCAGTCTCAATATTATCTTTTAAGTTTTTATGGATCAAAATGAATAACTGTTGCCTTAGCCCATAAAATTTGGTGGAAATCATATTATTTCATAAGTTTCTCAATGTGTTATTAACTTCTATCCCAGATTCAGAGGGTAATAATAAGTTAGAAAGCATGCTGGCCCATTAAAATAGGAACCAAGGCTCAAAAGAATGATATATGACTTTAAAAATTCTTGATTTGGTTACTGGATTCTCTAGAAAACATTTTAAGTCCTCACAATTTGATGATTTTCCCTCTTTTTCCCTTTAATCCTGTGTATCAGTCAATGATGTTTTTGATTCCCTACATTTCACCTCATTGTTACTATTAAAATATTTGTTTATTATAACCTTTATCAGATTACTTGCCATTAGGGAAAGGAAGAAGATAAAGGAAAGTGGTAGAAACAGGAACTCAAAATTTTATAAAAAGATGAAAGTTGAAAGCTATCTTTGCCTGTAATTGGAAAAAATAAAATAACATAAAAATGGTAAGGGTAAAATATGTATGCCTAGTGCCTATATATAATTATAACATATTCTTGAAGAGCATTAGTAATGCTCTTATCTTCTCATGAGGTTGAAATGGAAGAACACAAATGCAGATAAAAGCCCCAAGATTAAAAATACATTCAAATTTAGATTGGTGGTTGATCACACAATAAAACCTTTGTTATGTCCTAACTGAAGCTATTTATATAACATGCTCACCTGATTATAATCTCTCATGCTAATTCCCTAGGTTCCAGAAGTATTGGTGATTACTCTCATGCAATGGCCAGTTCACAATCTGAATGCTGCTTTCTAAATACAAAAAAATAAAACTCATAGTTTCTATTAGATTTGAATATTTTGTAGTATTTAATTATATTAGAATTTCACCATGTGGGCTCAACATGATTGCTTTTAAATATTTATTTGAGGGGGTGGCCAGCTGGCATAGTGGATAAGGCACCAGCCCTGGAGTCAGGAGTATCTGGGTTCAAATCCGGTCTCAGACACTTAATAATTACCTAGCTGTGTGGCCTTAGGGAAGCCATTTAACCCCCCCCCCTTTGCCTTACTAAATAAATAAATAAATAAATAAATAAATAAATAAATAAATATTTGAAGTAATAGTATCAAAACATGAGGGAATAATTTCTGAAAAATAAGAAAATATAAAGGAATAACCAGGTGTAAACTCAACTGTAGTAGAAAAGCTCTTATATATGTCTCCTAACCTGAAACACTTGTTTTACAGAAGCAAATCTCTTTTTCCCCATTATATTCTTGGAAGAAAAATAACAACCTTGAACCAGGGGAAATGAAAAAAAAGCACTTTGAGTTAAGGATAGAGAGTCAGACTTGGAATCAAAGAGACCTGGGCACAAGCTATGTTTTTTAAAATTTCAGTATTGAAACAGTTGGGGATAATGGGAGGGATACCAATTCACAGTGGGCCTTATAATAGAGTAGAATTTATATATATATATATATATATATATATATATATATATATATACATATACATGCATATATAAAGTGAACAATGAATGGTATCCTTTTAAAAATATAATTATTTAACCTATTGCTGTTTGCTGTCTCTCTAAGACAAAGTAGGTGGAAAGGTCATTGGTCACCTAGAGAAGGTTCCTGGTTAGTTAGTCAATTTAGCATTTGCATAGATGAAATTTGTTTTAGAGAGAGCTGTTCTCCTTAATTTCCATCATGATGAGACATATCTGCAGGCTTTGTGAAGATCTTTTAGCATAAAAGATCCCAGGGTCAGGAGGAAAGGGAGGTTTTATGATGTTAATGAAATTATTGACAAAGATCCTTTTCTTCCATACTTGATGGACATGACTCAAAACAAAATCCCCCCTTTCTCACCTGCTGAAATCCCTGGCCTCTGATTATACCACTGTAGTATATATGACCCTTAAGAAAAAGATTTTTTTTGTGCCCAGCTTTTGGGGCTCCCATTCATGTATGATTGATCTGTGGACCTAAGTGAATAAATACATGTCACTGCTCTAACTTTTTTTTTTGTCTTTTTATTAGCCAAAGTCCAAGAATGTTTTCAATATGAAATGTAGAATTTTATTCTCTTTCCCATTAGTATGTGAACAGGGTCATGAATATTTTATACTTAGAAACATGACTAAGATTAGAGGAAGGTCATTCTTGGGTATTTGGGATAGTTGGTTAAAGGAGATTAATCTTTCTCAGCCAATTCTTCCATAAAATAGAATATGTTAAAACTGGAAGGAACTCAAAAAATCATCTGTGAGGAATATGGGGGTGTTTGGGTTCCACAGGAATATGAAGGGAGAATTTTTAGTTTACATTAGAAAGAATGGAGTCTGCTTGTATTGTTGCCTATGGGCAGATATGTGAGTCAAAAACAAAAGACTCAACCTCAATTGATTAAAAAAAAAGACACATTAGCCCAGGTCTGCCCCCACCTATTTCTAAATTAACCTAGTGTCTTCAAACTTCTCCTTTGAACATGCCTCAAGGAGGTAGCTGTTCTTACTCATTAATATAATGAGCAAGGTGAGGGAAAATGTATGGAGACTGTGGGGGTCCAGCCTCTGCGGGGTCCTTGGAACTTGACAGGAGGGATAGAGTTGGCGAAATGAATTGAGTCAACAAGTGGGTAAAGGCAGGAGCAGGTTGACTGACTGTCAGTTGCTTAGATTTATTTTTATAGTCTTAGAATCATATGGAACAAGGAAACTAAAATCATTTCCTTGGTTACAAAAGTATACAATTTTCATCATTAATCACATTAATCACATAGTTCATATGGTTACAAGTTTGATACAGTGTGATTATTAATCATGTAGTTGATTTTCTTGTCCCTGCTCAGACCATGATGACCTCTACCTGCTTGTTGCCTAGTTTGTTGCTGCATAGTAAATTTATTGATTAAACAGAACTTTCCTTAGAATAATCTTTGATATAATTTGTTTAATGGAATGCTTCTATGTTTTTGTACCACATATGTAATGTTTTCAATATGCTCCCTTGACAACCTATAGTGAGGGTAGTTATATTTGTCCACCTGTCCGTTGACTCCTTCAATAAATAATTTTCCTTTCAGCCCTTGTTGGTAGATGCTATGGTTTCTATGATTTTTTATTCTTTGCCAATAAACTAAGGCTGTTAGTGTTCACATATTGGTTACCTATACTAACTATTCTCTCACCATCTTTATCATATATTCCTGTGAATGATAAGGGGGGCAAAACTGTTAATTTCTTTGGAATTCTATCTGACCCATCCTGTATTTGGTTTCCCTGTATATATTCTGACATCTCCCTGGAACTCCCAGTGCTGTGTCTTCCAAAGATTTCATGATGCTGAAGCCTTTTGTATGTCTCAGGGAGAGGCAGTTCTGTTAAATTTGGACAGAGTTCACAATCGGTTTTATTCAAGGAATTTCTCTGAAATCCTTCCTTTATAGTCATTCCACTATTAGGATGAGTAAGTTTTGCAATCAATAATAGACCTATAAATATGGGTAAACATGGAATCCCTATATATATATATTGAAGAAGGAAATGTTGTTCCATCAGGCAGTGTGACTGCCCTGAGTCTTCTTGCCACGACTGTGTCAAACAGCTTAGAGACCCTGTCTCCCAACAGGAGACCAATGTAACAATTAGATTGTGACCCCAGCTAATGACTGGCATGAAGGGGCAGGGAAAAAAACCTTTCAAAGTACATAAAAGATCTAACATTTCTGGGATTCCCTGCCCTTCTCCCACCTTGAGAGAGGTGTGCCTTTTTATTTTGATGTCTTGATAAAAAAAAAAATTAATCACTCTGGACTAAGTATTCATGAGCCATTTATAACAATGGGGGGTAAGCTCTATTGGTATATTATGATGTAACTCTATTCTTTGATATTTTTTCCCAGAAGAACACAAGAAAATAGTATGGGCAAATGGCTTGATTTTAAGTCCACTTCCTTGGTGTTCTTTGTGGGAGCAAATATCTCAGAGATTCCTGGGAAGATTCTCCTGGGTTTGGATCTGGGAGTGATTAAAATATCTGGGGGTAGAACCTCAATAAGGGGTGATATTCAGGATGGTGGGGAGGTGGCCAGAGCCACCCTGGCTGGCTAAGAAGTCCTCTAGGAGATCTGTACTGAATTAGGGGACAGAGGATAATAGGATGTCCTGAAGGAAGAGAAGGGAATTTGGGGTTCTCTCTCAGGAATTTCCCCAAAAGAATCTTAAAGCCACCTAGGGGAAAGCTTCTGGCAGATGTGGGGGTGCAAGGGAGCTTCATGGTTAGTAGTTGGAAGCCAAGGAAGCCAGAAATTGGAAGGAAGGAAGCTGACTGGATTCAGTCTGATGAATGAGTAAGTTTGAATGTTCCCAGAGGGTGTGTGTGTTTCTCATATGTCCTGTCTTGTGTAAGTGGTCTGGGGTGGGTATTTCTGGGTCTAGGGACTCTGGTCTAACTTTTAAACTTAGGGAGCTAGGAGTTGGGCAGAGAAGTTTTAGAAGGTAGGGGAGGAAGAAATAGGTCTGCAGCATCCCCCTCATGGAGCTCAGCCCCTCCCTCATTGAGCCTGTGGAAGGCTGTGCAGGCATGTAGAGTTAAAGAGAGAAAGTGGGGGGGACTCTTAAAGAGGAAAAAATTGTGGTTTGGGGAGAGTTTAGAAGAGAATGAACTTTTAAGGGAAAGATTGAGAAATTATAAGAGGGAAGATTTCTTATCCTTCTGAGTATCTGGGTAAGATCCCATGTTTTCTCCCCGGGTTGGGGAAAGGGGTGATGGGTAGTCTTGATCCCATCTGCCTTCTGGTTAAGACTTGAACTCTAAATTTAGTTGAGCTCAGGAGTGCCCTGCTCATCTGTGGAGGGGGTGATACTTAAAGTGTTTAAGCCTTAAAGGGAAAGACCCCATTACAGGTGTGATATGTGATTGGGAAAGGAAGAAAATGCAAAATCCAGGGATTAGAAGACACTTTTATTAAAAGAAAAGCATTTTTAATGTCTCTGCTCTGGTCACATGGTCTTAAAGTACTGACCCATTCTGTTTTTAAGGCTGACCCATTTCTGAACTGGAGTTTTGGGTATCACTGAGTTATTTTGTTTTATTTTATTTATTTATTTTTGCAAGGCAGTGGGGTTAAGTGGCTTGCCCAAGGCCACACAACTAGGTAATTATTAAATGTCTGAGGCAGACTTTGAACTCAGGTACTCCTGACTCCAGGGCCAGTACTCTATCCACTGCGTCACCTAACCGCCCCATCACTGAGTATTTTTAAAGAGAGATATTAGTGTTATTACATTCTGACAAAATTTGTACAGAATGAGAGAATTAAATAACTTCAATTATTAAAGAGGCTTGGGATTTTAGTTTATTTTTCATTTTTTACAAGGCAATGGGGTTAAATGACTTGTCCAAGGTCACACCACTAGGTAATTATTAAGTGTCTGAGATTGGATTTGAACTCAGGTCCTCCTGACTCCAGGGCCAGTGTTTTATCTACTACACCACCTAGTTGCCCCCATGGTTTGGGATTTTAAACTCCACTGTAACACTTTGAGTTAAAGGCAAGAGGTATTGTGTTATTAAGAAGAAAAACACATAATTATATTATCAGGGATGTTTACTGATTTCTTTTTGGGAAAAAAGCTCTAATCCATTTTAATATTAAGCCTAATAATGATAATAATTGTATTTTTATTTTGGATGGAGTTTTTGGAATGTGAGTGCTGGATTCTCTGTACAAGGTACTCTAAAGCTTTTATCAAACTAAACTGTTGGTAAGTTTAGTCGTATAGTTGGAAGCAAACCAGTCAAACTGAGGTTTTACCTAATAAACCACAGCATAAATAAGAATTGTATTGGGTTTTAAATATATCATATGTATGAAGTTAGATTCCTGGAGGATTTGGGTACAGCTGATGTGGAGGTCTCTGACTGATGACTGAACAAATAGCAGTTGTGTGGTCCCACTGTAAGGTAACATTTTTTTGAAGAAAGGTTTTATTTATTTTGAATTTTACAATTTTTCCCCTAATCTTGTTTCCCTCCCCCCATCCCCCACAAAAGGCAGTCTGTTATCTTTACATTGTTTCCATGCTATACATTGATTAAGTTGTTAGGTAGCTTAATGATGAATAAGATGTATTTGAGTTATGTGATATTCATTTGTAACCACAGAGAGATTATATTATCTCCTGTGAATATATAAGCTTATTTAAATACTGTAATTTTAAAGCCTGGGATTAACATGTGATTACTTTGAGGGGATAATAAAAGGAAATATAAAAAATTATGACCCCTTTTGAGCTAGATATGTGGGTTCATGAATAATGTAATAATGAAAATATTGTTTTGTACAATCTAGTAATCTTTGTGTTATTTTTATTGCCATTTTGTTATATTGGAATTAATAACACGTTAGAAATTTAAAGTCACCTAATATATTCTAATGATTTTAAAGAATTCTGAATGTAATAATGCGTATGTTAAAGGGGCAGCTATTTCCTGGCCAAAGGAGGTGTTTATTCGTTGTAAAATACAACAGGCTAGAAGGAGGGTTCTCTAGCCAAGGGGAATCGAAGACACCATCTTTATATAGAGATAGAATAGATATGATTTCAGAAAAAAAGGGATGCCTCTAGTAAGAGGTAGGAGATGAGGCCTATTGGGCCAGTCATAGTTAGAATACCTGGTTTTAGCAAAGACCCAGGAAGGACATGCAAAGCTTTAAGTAGGGGAGTCATTAATTGGGAGCCCATTAAGATCATAATTGGAATTTAGTGAATTGGACTCACTCGAAATTCTAATTAGGTAAAATAACTATTTTGGATCATGGAACATTTAATCAATTTTCTGTTTTTATAACAGATACTAGGATGGTCAACAAAAAGGAATGTTACTAGGTCAATGTGTTGTTCTTAGAGCCAAGGAAGCCAATGGAGTGAATATTTGAGGTAATAGGGGTAGTGAGGTCTGAGTTTATACACTTTTGACTTGACCTCCCCAAAGTGACATTTGGATAATGTCTCACCTGGTAGAATAAATCTGACCCAAGACATCTGACTACTCACAAGACCTTTGCCTGGTTAGTGATATTCAAAAATTATATCCATAAAGGAATTTTCCTTTGATATCTTGAATCTTTATAGTAACTTAAATCTGAAAAGGAAGCTTTAGATCAATTGTATTTAATAACCAGATCGATTAGGTATGTGGTTCTAACACCTGCTGTCAGCTATATATTAAGAGGGGAATTGTGTTTCTTAATTTTTATGTTAGAAGGGGTATTTAGGAAGAAGAAGAATGGGAAATTTTTAAGATGTTTATAGTTTCAATGTCTAGTTTAAGGAAAGGAACGTGAGTTATATAAGTACATCAGGAAAAGGAAAGTCTATGGTATATTTAGAAATATTTGGGAAAAAATTCATTTTGGTTAAGGATATTGTCATTATTGTTATGAGAGCAAGATATTAAGACTGTTACAAGCTTAAGTTGATGTGGTGGTTTTCAGTGTTTACTCATGCCATAAAGCAGTTATGGAAGTTTATTGTGTTGAAGTAAAGTATGTATATATATATATATATATATATATATATATATATATATATATATGTCAATATGGCAGTGAGTAAGGCAAAATGCAAATTATAACAAGCTCCAAAACATCATTGTCTTGTAATGAAAACATGTTTTGATCTGAAAAATATTAAGCAGTTTCTTTTCCAGAAGACAAGGTCTCAACAAGTCACCTGAGGACTCTTTGGAACTGATTCAGAAGATAAAGAAAGACATAGGATGTCTCCTGGGGAGAAGAGAAGAAAGGAGGAGAGACACTGGACCAGTTCATCTCCATCTTTTGCCTTGTACATTGTTTAGTCAAGGGGTCTGTACCTGTAACCTCCCCTTGATTTTGTAAGTGTTATGTCCCTACTCATGCCTCTCTCCTTATGGAAAGGAGGAGGAGGAGAGGCAAGGTGAAGATGTTCTCCATTGAGAAAAAAAGGAAATAGAGATTATTGTGTGGCATGATTATATCCTACATGAGTCAGTATATCCTATCTAGGGAGAGTCCTATCTCTGATTCAGACAATGGTGGGAGGAGAATCTAACTGACGGAAGTCAATGCCCAGTCTTGTGGTGTGGCTAACTGTTGGACTTGTGGTAGTTCACAGCAGTTTTGAGAATTGGCCTTGGGTGCCAGTTCCCCTGGGTCTGGCCTAGCTTCTCAGTTCCTGGTCAGAGGTGCACAGTAGCAGAGGGCTCTGATCCAGAGGAGAGAAACACCAGTGGCATATGACTAAGTCAGTTCAGTGTGACCATTGTTTATACCAGTCTGGGCAGTAGCAAATATTTGTGGACAAATCCAGAAGCAGGATATACATAGTCTAGATTGCACAATTTACAGAGATAGGTGACTGAGATTCATGTGGGATGTAATGATGGTACTGGGATCCTCTGTCAGGATCCATTAAGGTAAAGAAAATTGTGATTACCACTGCCCAAGGGTTGGTCAGGGAGTTGTTATCCAGGTTTAAGGACTTAATCGCTAGGCATAGAATGGGAGTTGGTGCTATGGAAGCCTAATTAATATCCTGATTAGATTCTAAGCTGTGGTGGAAACAATTGCCCATTAGACAGCTAGCACCCTAGACTTGCTGGCTGGCCAAGCCATGCAAACTAGAGAGTTATTCAGCATAGAGTTATATTAGGCAATCTGTTGATTGGAGAAGGAGGATTTTGTGGTAAATTGAATCTATCAAGTTGCTGCCTAAAGATAGATTCCAATAGGCAAGTAGTAAAAGACATCAGAAAATTAGCATATGCTCCCGAAAAACCTGGAAAATAGGACAGGTTCATGTCTCTGATAATGAGGAAGTAAAAATCTTGAAAGAAGAAAAGACAATAACAAGGATTGTGATTTAAGAAACAAATCACTAATAAGGAACCCAAATTCTTATAAACAAAAAGGGGGAGTTGTGAAGAATATGGGAGTGTTTGGGTTCCACAAGAATGTGAAGGGAAAATTTAGTTTACATTAGAAAGACTGGGGTCTGTCTGTATTGTTGCCTATGGGCAGGTATGTAAGTCAAGACAAAAGACTCAGCCTCACCTGATCAAAGAAAAAACAAAATCAGATTAGTCCAGTTCTGCCCCACCCACTTCTAAATTAACCTAGGATCTTTGAGTTTCTCCTTTGTGCATGCTCATGGAGGTAGCTGTTCTTACTCATTAGTATAAAGAGCAAGGCAGGGGAAAACATATGGGGACCAATGTATCGATTAGATTGTGACCCCAGGCAATGAATACAGGAACAAAACCTTCAAAGTGCATAAAAGACCTAAAAGTTCTGGGATTCCTCACCCCTCTTCCACCTTGAGAGAGGTGTGCCTTTTTATTAAGATGTCTTCATAAAAATCCATTTTAATCACTTTGGGCTAAGTATTCATGAGTCATTTATAACATCATCCAGATTGTTTTTTTCATTTAACATATGGGGGGTGGGGATGAAGCCTGAAGGGTTGAAGCTTTAATAGGACCTCATGGATATTTATATCAATCCATCTCCAAATTATATTTAAAACATGGAGGAGAGGCTTCAAGGAGCAATGGAAAGGTTCTAAACTAAGAAACTGAAGCTCTATTTTCCACTGCTGATTCTGACACTAGCTGTGTAACCTTGAAAGAGTGACTTCATCCCTCCAAGCTTCATTTTTCTTCCCCTCATATTTATGTTAAATGAAAAACTTGATCTCGATGAGTTTTCAGGTTCCTTCCAGTTTTAACTTCTTGTATTTGATGGAAATCTTGACTAAGAAATAGTCATCTCCTTTAATCAAGTGTAAACAATTGAACACAAAGTTAGGTCAGAGATGAAATTTCTTTTCTATTTCATTTCTTTTAAAAAAAACTTAAATTTTGTAAAGTATGAAACTCATGGGTCCCATTTCTATGGTAATGAAACAGATGAAATCTTGATCAGGAAATTATTGACATTTGAGTGCATTCATTCCAAAAAAATATAGTTAGAAATACCTTTCAAAAAGAACAGCTTTTCTCTAACTTTTTTGAAATTCTAAACATGTTTTAAAGCATTACATACATTTTCTATAAATAATTTTATTATCATCTTGATCTGAGAAATTCATGAAAATGTTAGGTTGCCTAATTTCATGAAATAAAATAAAATCCTAGCTATTCAACGGGAAATCAAATATCTTGTCTAATCTAGAATTTTAATAAAATCAATCCTTAGGAGGAAAAAAGGTAGTTTTCCATAAGTTGTCACAAATTGTATACATAGTAACTCTACACTCAGTAAGGCTTGCTAAGTGAATGACTAGATGAATGAATAAGTGAACTGACTTTTCATGCTTTTTTAAGAATTCATTTTCCTTCAGTATTTAATATTGATTGATTTTAATGTGTCATATATATATATATATATTTTAGAAAGATTTTATTTATTTTGAGTTTTACAATTTTTCCCCTATTCTTGCCTTGCCCTATATATTTTTTGTCTTGTATAGTCAACTTCCAACTATCTATGTTGTGGCTATCTAAAATAAATTCCTTTTATAGATTCTTGCTGACATTATCACCAACTCTGTCTGCTTCATTAAGCCTTTGTTGACACTGGTAAGAATTTTGTTGACTCTAGAACAGGAAGAGGTGAAATGAATAGTCTCTTCATTCAATTTGATTGCCTTAGGGTAAATCTGCTTTAGGTCTGTTCTCTACACTTTGCATATTCAGAATAATCATAGTAATATAGGAAAGTCTCAGACTTTTTTTTTACATTCTTATCATGAAATGAGGAAGATAAGCTGTTAAGCTTGAGGACTAGACAATTACTCTTGAATTAGATATTTAGGGTATTTACTTTGATTAAAGAAAAAACATTCCTAACCTTCTTTGTGTCTTGGATGCTTTTCATACTCTGGTGAGACCTAATTCTACTGTTGTTTATAGCTTACATTTATAATGGAATGAAGTTCTCAATTTCAGTTAGAGATCTGTGAAAATTTAATATACACGCATATATATATATATGCATATTTACATGCATACACACAGATAAAAAGTATACATACACAAACACACATGTGTTTGCATGTTATCTCTGTGTGTGTAAACATTTCTTAACTATTCAAATTCCTTGAAATCTATCTATGGACACCCAGTTAAGAACCACTGGTTTGAAATATTATGAAATCAAAGAACATTTAATGCATCAATATACAAGTCTAAATTAGATTTTTTGTTTTACCATTATAACTCAGAGTCAAAGATTTTGAGATTTGATGATCTCTTTATTGTTTTTAAAAAATATTCATATAATATGGCATAAAAGTGTAGAAAAGGTTAGCATGACATAGGGAATAGAGTGAGTGAATAAGACATGGGGTCAAATCCCATCTCCAACACTTTTGCTTTAGGCTAACTTTGTAGTTAGAAAATTTGGTTCAGTTTCAGCCTCTAATGCTTATTACTTCCATGACCTTAGACAACTGACACTCTCTCTAGGTCTGTTTTTTTCTTTAAAAAAGAAGATTGTACTAGATGGCCTCTGAGATTCCTTCCAGCTCCAGATCTAAGTTTCCTATGATCCTATGCAAAAATCTTTCTTTACCTCAAGAGAGTATCTAAAACTCCATTAGAATCAATATCTCATTTCCATAGATATCACAGAAATGTGGTTTAATGGAGAAGCAAGAGTCTAGTTCTAGTTCTTCCATTTATTAGATATATGACTCAGGAAAAATCTCTTAATTGCTCTCTCTCAACTTTAATTTCTTTATTCCCAAAATAGAGAACATAATCCCTGCCTAACCTAATTTCCAGTGTCATTGTGACTATGAAATAAGATACACACACACACACACACTCTCAGAGTAGACTGTAAACTCATCTTGATTTAAATAATATGACATACATTAAGAGAAGCACAGTGGGGGCAACTAGCTGGCACAGTGGATGGGGCAGCTAGGTGGCACATGGATAGAGCACTGGCCCTGGAGTCAAGAGGACCTAAGTTTAAATCTGGTTTCAAACATTTGATAATTACCTAGCTGTGTGACCTTGTGCAAGTCACTTAGCCCCATTGCCTTCAAAAAGCACAGAGAGAGAGAGAGAGAGAGAGAGAGAGAGAGAGGGAGAGAGAGAGAGGCACAGTGTTCAGGAATAGGGATATAATAGTCTTACAGTTAATTCTAACCAAGATCAGAGTACTTAGTAGGCTATTTAGTTTTTGACAATTTGAGAAAAGATCTAAAAAAGCTGGAAGGCATCCAGAGAATGAAAATAACCTTGATTACCTCCAATGTGAGGATTATTTAAAGGAACTAGGAAGGTTGAACCAAGAGAAGATTTGGTGATGATATGATAGCTATCTGATTATTTAAAAGACTATCAACTGGGAGAGGTTCTTAGACCTTTTACTCTTTGTTCCAAGAGGGCAGAATTAGGTACAATGAAAATCCCAAAGAGACAGTTTTAGGTTGATAACAAGAGAAAAATTTCCTAGTAGTTAGAACTAGTCAAAAATCTAAAGGACCACACCAGAAAGTAATGTGTTCCCCCTAAGTAAAGGTCTATAGTGGATGTCCTCATGTAAAATAAATTGCAGAGGCGATTCCTTGAAAGGTATAAGATGAAATAAATGGTACATGAAATTCATTGTAATTATTTAATTCTATGACAGGTAGAATGGAAAGAGAAATCCCTCTTAGAGAAAACATGCTCACTTCCAAAAACCTTTAATCTTTTTTCAGAACCTAAACACAAATATCTTTAATAACCAAGGAAGGTTTTAGCAAAATATGTATGAAGTCTGCAGAAGCAAAGCAAAAATAATTTTAATAAAATCCTTTGTAATGAGGCTTGTCCTGGGCATCTTCATATCACAAATTCAGCTCCAAATCCTTCACAGGCCAAGTTTTTAAAATGGTATCTTTTGCTGCATTACATTTTAACTAATTGACTACATGCCTAAAGACTGAAAATAACAAAAAATTCCTCTTTAATTATGTTTTTTCGATATCTATCACTTAACACAAAATTAAAAGAAACAATTAAAAAATATTTCATTCAAAGAAAATAAGACATGTAGTTATTGATCAAAGAATCTCAGAATTAGAAGGGACCTCAAAGACTAATGTTTCAACCAGTATGTGATCAATAGTCCTTTCTGTAGTATGCCCAACAAAGTGATTTCCCAAACTCTGACTGAATAACTTGAGGGAAGTAGAATTCATAACTTCCTATAGTATCACATTCCACTTTTGAACAATTAAAATAGTTTTCAATGTTTTCTTTTATTGAACAGATATTTGTCTTTCTGCAATTATTTACATAAATATTAGCCTCAGATATCTCCTTGCCAAATATAAACTGCTTTTGTAGGGTTTTTCAGACTTGTAGCATATATTTCATCCTCTACATTTTCTCTTCTTTGGTTTTAGCAGGATATTAATTTTTGAATTAAATTATAGAAATTGAATGTTTATTAATTTTTTAGAAATTTACAATTTACAACTAGACAAACAAAATTCAATGAGACGACATTAAGAAATGGATGTAAAATGGTTCAGGTTATTATTAATCTAAATTTAATTGATTCAGCAATTTTCATTAATGATTCCTTAAAATATAAAATGTGGTCATTGGCTTTGATATTCTCTAATTTTTTTTCAATTCTTCTAAAATCGTGTTCTAACAGATCTGTTTTTCTCATGGGGCCATTGCTTCTGTTCTAATTTTTACAGGCTTCATTTCTTTGATAAAGTTTGATAACTATACTATAATATAAATACTATAATATATAATTATACTATAATAATTATACTATAATATAAAGTTTGATAATTATACTATAATATGCCAGTCACAATACTAAGAATTCTACAATTTTTTTCATTTAATTTTCAAAAGACCCTTGTAAGATAAATGTGGTGATTTCCCATTATATAGTTGTATAAAGTGAGAAAAAAGAAGTTAAGAGATTTGCACAGGTCACACAGCTAGTCAATCTCTGAGGACAGATTTGAACTCAGATTTGAGCTAATTCCAGGCTAAGTTTACTATACTCATTGTGCCACTAGCTACAACTTCTAGTCTAATTTATTCATTTTCTTTTCCTTCTTTTGTCTCTAGTCCTCATTTGATTAAAAATTAAATTTTGTATCTCTTGATTAATTTTTTCCTACTTCTTTGATAATATTGGTATTATCTATGTAGACCATCCTTTCTTCTCTGAGATATACCTTGGATTTGTGGATTAAATATTTAGAATTAATATCTCAGACTTTTTAAAAAATTCAAAGAAGTTATTGTGTTAGGAATTTTCTTCTTTTTTAGTCATCTCTCAGGCTTCAGATTCTGAATTCTCCTATACTTGGAAATGGGGGGGGGTACCAAGGAATCCCAAGATTTAGACTCAGTTTCCTAGTGACTGAACCTAAGTTTTGACCTTAGATTCTTCTAGTAACAGATCTCCTCTAGGACCCTAGCTCAATCAGGTATTGGCTGCCTGGATACTGCACTGCCTTAGTATGGGTCTGCTTCAGTCTCCTTTGATGGTTTGACATGGTTTGTCTTCTCTGCTTTTAGTTTATTCTATCTTACCTCCAGTAGCTCTATTTAATTGTCTTAACCCCTTTCCTTTTGTTTTTCTTCCTCATTATTCCTTCTGGAACCTTAATGTGGGAGATTTGAATTCCTCTAGTTTAGCAATCAATGATCTTACATTTAAATCCTACTGAATCATGTTACACTTAAAATAAAGGCTAAACTGTTATTTTTTTGATTGCTATTTTATTTTTACAATTACATGTTTGAAAGTTTTTCAACATTTATCCACTTGCATATTTATATGTTACAAAATTTTCTTTCACCTTTCCTCTCTTCCCCCTCCCCCCATGGCTAACATTCTAGTGAGTTATACATTTACATTTGTGTTTAACTTTGTATAACATGCTTTCATATTAGTCATTTTGTGTATGAGGAAATGAAAGAAAACTTTAAGATAGAAAGGAAAAACATAAGAGAAAGTTTTAAAAAGTGAACATAATGTTCATTCAGATTCTGTGGGTTGTTTTTTGTTTATTTTTTGTTTTCATCTGGATGTGAATGATGTTGTCCATATCAGTCTCTCAAGGATGTCCTCACTCTATGAAGAAGTGCTGAGAAGAGTTGCATCCATTGTAGCTGATTAACTCATGATATTCTAGTTAATGAGTTCTCTTACTTCTGTTCCCTTCACTCAGCATCAGTTTGTGTAATTCTTTCCATGTTTCTCTAGAGTCTGACCATTCACAGTTTCTTATAGAATAGTATTCCATAACATTCATATATGTCCAGTCATTCCCCAATTGATGGGCATTTCCTCAATTTTCAATCCTTTGCTTCTACAAAAAGAGCTGCAACAAATATTTTAGAACTGTAAAGTATGCTTAATTCATAATGATTTTGTCTTATCCCATAGTGGAATTGAACCTAGTGAAAATATGTCTTGCCATTTTTAGTAAAATCTTTAGTAAGATTGCTGTAACATGAACTGGCACACCTATTTGGATTGACTGATTCCCTGAGTTAAAAATTCAGGTCTAGATTTAGAGATCTAAAATGTAGTTAGTTGAAGTATTAGTGGAAAAACAATTCAGATGAAACCAAAGACAAAGTCTATAGGTAGCTCGTGTCTTGATGACCCCAAGCCCGATGGCTCATCTTTTTGTTTTTTTTAGGGTTTTTTTTTTTTGGCAAGGCAAATGGGGTTAAGTGACTTGCCCAAGGCCACACAGCTAGGTAATTATTAAGTGTCTGAGACCAGATTTGAACCCAGGTACTCCTGGGTTGAACTCCAGGCCGGTGCTTTATCCACTACGGCCCCTAGCCACCCCTCTTGATGGCTCATCTTAATGTGACACCTAGTTGCCCCATATGAGGACATACACTTAACCACATATGAAAACACATATGTGTGTATAAATACACATGTGTTTTTATGTATATGCACTTCAGGAATTTCATTGCCTTAATGTGAAGAAGTTACAAGTTGAATAAAGTATTTTTTTAAACAATGAATTAATTCCCTTGAATCTCATTTTAAAATGGCACATAGTGGCTAAGATTTCTAATGGCCATTATCATTAATTATTGCTAAATCTTCCACATTCAGCTAATTCTATAGAGAGTTCTCATAGTAAACATCTAAGTTAAACATCTCATAGCATTTGTGTAGCAAACTAAAACATTAGCCCTTCAAAAATTTACCTCATAATATCACAGGAGACTGTACCTGATTGCCAGAATGCTTATTTTTTCAACTTTGCAAAAATTATTGAAATTCATCATCATGTCAAAAGATCAGAATCCTTTTGAATGATTTCTGTTTGCTCAAAATGACTTAGAATCAAGATATAAAATTCAAAATACATATTTGTTTTCAGTTTCTAGCAAACATCTATTTTTTATACTGTTTAAATCTTTGTTTCTTTTAACAAACATTTGTCAATCTGATTTCATATTCCTAAGCAAAGGGACTAAGGATATAAATACACTTTGAGAAAATGTAAGTAGCTCTAGATAACTCTGATCATGATCTTGACTTTCCTCATGTAGGGAAAAATTTCTGAGTTTGGCTTTAGACTTAATTTCTGACTTGTAGTGACCTTGAAAAAAATAAACATTTTAAAAACAGCTAGACAGTGCTCAAGAACATGGATTTAAAAAAGTTTGTTCTTCTAGATTTCAAAGTGTTTATGAATTCATTTTTATAGGATTGTGTGTTATAAATATATTTAGTGTTTATTGTAAATGCCCTTATATTCACAATAAATTCTCTCTCCTTCTCTTAACTTAGGACAGGACAAATCATCCTTTCTGAACTTAACAGCCAGGAAAAATCATCCTATCTGAACTTAAAAGTCTTCTGAATAAAAGTTTTTATTCTCATATAGCTATTGATATTATTAATTACCTTGTTGATCTTTCTCAAAAATTATTTTTGTCATTCTGTCTCCTTTTTCATGCCTATTTGGTTTAATCCAACAAATATTTATAAGGTACCTACTGTGTATATATTGCCTCGAGTTTGAACATTTAATAAAATACATTTTAAATTCAAATTAAACTTTAGCATCTACCATCATCTACTGATCCTGTCCTAATTTTTTTCTACCTTTCTTTTCACTAGCTCTATAATATAAGAATGTGTAATATACTCTCTTATCTCAGGCTAGGCAAGTCTTCTTAACAGTCAAATATCACAGGCTCTGACACATAGTAAATACTTAGTCTCCCGAATTTGCCACTAATCCATATAGTAAGTTAAAAGAGCTCCAGTATTTGAAGACTATGTAGAAAATATTTTTTATTTTTTTTCCATATTAAATTGCTAAACCTCCTACCACAACCATCTCCCAAAAATCATTTGAGGGCATAGATTTCAGTTGTGCTTCTCACCTTAAACAGTCATTTAAATGAAATCTTATTCCCTCTTCCAAGACAATCATCGGAAAAAAAATTATTCAAGTTCTACAGAAGGAATTATTTTATCATTTGCAAGCCAAAATATAATCCTATCCTATAAAAAAATCAAACAAGGAGTTTTTAAAAGATAATAAAGTCAGGGACTCCCCAGCTCTTCCCCAAACCCTTCCAATTAACTTTAAATAATGACTTTTAACAAATTCTAGAGTGGTAGAACCCACAAAATGGGTGAAACAATGTTCCATCCCAAGACAACTTGGAAGTTTGGCAGGAAAGGTCTATTGCACCATTGAGAGAGGAGCACAGTGGATCATGATGGAGTACAGCACAGATTCAGAATGGCAACAGCAATCCAGGAACAGATACTGAGGCAATTGAATCAGTGGTAGCAGTGGAAGATTCTAAACTTCTCAAACTTAGAGATTGCCAAGGCCAATTTCAAAGGTCATCAGGAAAAGTTTGTTTCACCATGGTAAGAGTGGGGCAAAGTCCATCATAGGTCTCAGAACATAGGCTATCTGGCCACAGTAGCACAACCCTGGTCCCAAGGCTCTAGGACCTGTCCATGAGAGCCACTGATTCAGAGGTGGAGACAACAGCTGCTTCCAGAGTTCTCAGTCTACAGACATTAAGGGGCACAGAAGGAGATTACAGGAATCTCTTTGCTATTACTGGGACAGGACTATATTGCTTTGCTCATGCTCAGATTTGGGTCACAGTCCTAGGACTTGCTTCTACAGGGGGAGAAGGGACCCTCCTCACAGGGTCCCAGAACAGGAAGAAGTGCTTGTGGTTACTCACAGATCAGAGTAGTAAATCTTCTCAGATCATATCACCTTGAAAACTTTCAGGTACCTAGAAGTATTTCTGAAAATAGCTGCCAAAAACATTAAAAACTTAGGACAGGTGTACCCTCCACCCTGGAAGCAGAGTCCTACTTTAACAAAGAGTTAAAAACAAGTCATAGGCTGGGAAAATAAGTAAACAGAAGGAAAAAAATGTGACCATAGGAAGTTAATGTGGTGAAAAGGCAAAACAAAATATGTACTCAGAAGAAGATAACAAATTCAAAGCTCCTACATCCAAAGCCTCTAAATAAAATATGAATTAATCTCAGACCATGGAAGTTTTCAAAAAGATTTTGAAAAACAAGTAAGAAAGGTAAAAGAGTTATGTGGGAAAATGATGAAAAACAAGTTAACAGCTTGATGATGGAAACACACACACACATACACACAGACAGACACACAGACAGACAGACACACACACACACACACACACACACAGAAACTAAAGAAAATAATATTTTAAAAATCAGACTCAATCAAACAGGAATAAAAGAGCTACAAAAAGCTGAAGAATACTGCAAAAAGTGGAATTAGCCAAATGGAAAAGGAGGTACTAACTGAAGAAAATAATTCCTTAAAATACAGGATTGAACAAAGTGAAGCTGAAAACTTTGTGAGAAATCAAGGAACAATAAAACAAAACCAAACAAATAAAAAACTAGAAAATAATATGAAATATTTCATTGGAAAGACAATTGATCTAGAAGATAGATCCTTAAGAGATAATTTAAAAATGATTGGAGAACCTGAAAGCAATAATAATAATAATAATAATAAAGAACCTAGACATCATCTACAAGAAATTATCAAAGAAAAGTATCCTTATATCCTAGAAACGGAGGGTAAAATAAAAATTAAAAGAAACCCCTAATCACTTCTTGAATGAGATCTCAAAATAAAAACTGTGAGGAATATTATAACCAGATTTCAGAGGTCTCAGGTCAAGGAGGAAATATTAGAAGAAGTCAGAAAAAAGAAATTCAGTTGCCATGGAGTCACAGTCAGGATAACTCATGGTTTAATAGCTTTTATATTAAGAGATCATAAGAATTGAAATATGATATTGTAATGGAAGGCCAAAGATCTTGGATTACATCCAAGATTCAAATACCCAGGGAAATTGATCATGCTCTTTCAGGGCAAAGGATGGATATTAAATGAAATAGGATACTTTCAAATTTTCCTGATGAAAAGACTAGAGATATCCAAATATGAGATTCAAGTGAAGCATAAAAGGTATAAAGGAAATGGAAATTATAGGGGATTTAATGCTGAATTATTTATATTCCTACATAGGAAGATGATACTGATAACTCATATGAACTTTCTCATTTAATAGGGCAGTTAGAAGGACATATATCGATAAAACATAATGGGAATTGAATGTGAAGGAATATTATATTATATGAAAATGATGGAGTTGAGGGATGAAAGAGGAATGTACTGGGGAAAAAAGGGAAAGGGGAGCTAGTATGGGGTAAGTTATAAAAGAGGAACATAAAAGAGGCAGGAAAAAGTCTTTACAGTTGAGTGGAAGAGAGGGAAGGTGAGGGGAGAGAGTGAGCCTTATTCTCATTGGAATTGACTCAGAGAAGGAATAAATAACATACGTATTCAATTGAGTATAGAAATTTACCTTACCCTAGAGGAAAGTAGGAAGGAAAGGGGATGGGGAGAAAGGAGGGAGGGTGATAGAAGGAAGAGTATGTTGGGAAGGAGGTAGTTAGAAGCAAAACACTTTTTGAGGAGAAACAGTATGAAAGGAGAGGGAGAATAGAATCAAAGGGTGTAGGGGGTGGGAATAGGTTGGAGGGAAATGTAGTCAGTAAAAGTAACTGTGGGGAAATAGTATTGAAACAATTCAAACATTAGAGACCCTAGTCAAATTTATTAAGATTGAGTCATTTCCCAAATAATAAATAATCAAAAGCAAAGAACATTGTTTGGGTGATATTTTCAATGTTATCTATGGATATATTAAAAAAATGTTCTAATTCACTGTTGATAGGAGAAATGCAAATTAGAACAATTCTGAGGTAGTACCTTATACTTATTGGATAGGCTAATAGAACAGAAAGAGAAAATGAAAAATGTCAGAGGGGATGCAGAGAAAATGAGACATTAATGCATTGTTAGAGGAGTTGTGAAATGACTACTATTCTGTAGAGCAATTTGTAACTCTGCCCAAAGGGCTATAAAAGCATATACAACCTGTGACCTAGGTTTAAATTCCAGAAGAAATGAAAAATAGGAAGGAAAAGAACCTATAAGGATATTTATAATGGTTCTTCTCTGGGGGCAAGGAATTGAAAAATGAGGGGATGTCTATCATTTGGGGAATGACTAAACAAATTATGATATGTGATTAAGATAGAATAATATTCTGCTATAAGAAGTGATGAGCAGCCTGCTGTCAGTAACACCTGGAAGGACTTACATGAGGAGATGCAAAAGAATGTTCTCTATTACCAGAGAGAGAGAGAGAGAGAGAGAGAGAGAGAGAGAGAGAGAGAGAGAGGGAAAGAGAGAGAGAGAGAGAGAGAGAGAGAGAGAGAAAGAGAAAGAGAAAGAGAGAGCTTGTGGTGTCTGAATACAAAGTGAAGCATATTTTTTTTAATCTTTGTTTCTTTTTTGGGGGTGGTTCTATGTTTTCTTTCATAACATCACTATTATAGAAATGTTTCATATGACTACAGATTTTTAGCCTTTATTAAATTATTTACTTTTTCAATGAGGCAGGGAATGGGGTGGGAAGAAAGGGAGAGAATTCAAAACACAATGTTTTTAAAAATGAACATTAAAACTTGTTTTTACATGGAACTGGAGAAAAACAAAACTAAACAAAATACATATATGTGTGTTTAAAAAAATATCATGGGCAGGTAGGCTTCAGAAAAGCCTGGAAAGTCTTGCATGAACTGATGCAGAGTGAAGTGAGAAGAAACAGGAGGATACTGTATACATTAATAGCAACACTGTGTGATGATCAATTTTGATTGATTTAGTTCCTCTCAGCAGTCCAACAATCAAAGACAATTCTAAAAAAAAATTTTGCCATAGAAAATGCTAGTCACAACCAGAGAAAAGAGTTTTTCCTGCCCTTTAGTTCTTCTTTTGCAACTTGACTTCCATGGAAAAATGCTAACCATGATTGTGCATATGGAACCCAAAATCTTACAAAAATATAAATATTGAAAACTGTCTTTGTGTGTAATTAAAAAAATAACATTTATTAAAAAATAAAAAATTATGCCTGCATTATCTTAACTTTTCATAAATCAATTATGATGTTCCATATACACATATACATGCATATACATGTAGAAAGTAGTAATAGCTGG
The DNA here is from genome assembly GCF_037893015.1 of Macrotis lagotis. Classification (NCBI taxonomy): domain Eukaryota; kingdom Metazoa; phylum Chordata; class Mammalia; order Peramelemorphia; family Peramelidae; genus Macrotis; species Macrotis lagotis. Next base: position 160,013,610 of record NC_133664.1, on the reverse strand, counting down.
CTTTATTATTGCTGGAGCTAGCATTTATAGAGATTTTTAAATTTCACAAAGAGGTTTATATATATGTTATCTCCCTTGATCCTCACAGTAACCCTATGAAATAGGTAATTTTATCTCCATTTTATACTACGAAAACTTAAGCTGAGAGAGAAGTTAAATAATTTGCCAAGAAATGTCACCACTAAGAAACGTGAAAGGAAGCCTTTAAACTCAGGTCTTCCTGACCCCAAGGTCTATACATTGTCCATTATGTTACCAAGCTGCCTACAATATAGATATGTATATAGATGATATAGAAAGATAGAATTTATCCATCACAGACAAAAACACACACACAAACACATGCATATTACTGAAATCTCTTTCCAATTTGTCATCATGATGATCCTTGTTGCTTAAGGGTTATGGCAGCAGGTCCCAACACCCTGGAAAGATTGCCCTATTCCTACCATCTGTCCATATTGCTTTGCCTTTTGCTCTGTGTTCCTTTCTTTATTTGTCTTAGGTCATGTCCCAAAGCCTTATATTGGATGAATTAAAATATGCTAAAAAAAGATTTAATGTAGTTTTCCTTTAAGTTTCAGAATTTGTAATGGATTGAGCCAACTTGCAAACTAAGTAACAGAAAGATTAATAGATAGATAAATAGATAGATAGAATAGACAGACAGTCAATAAATAGATTAGCAATTAATCCTGTGCTTAGCACATAGTAGGTGTGTGATGCACACACACACACACACACACACACATACATATTTGCAAACACATACACATATACACAAACACATAAGCATACCAATTAATCTAATGCTACCAGATAACAAAGTATTCTAATTTCAGGGAAAGAATATAAGGTATAGAAGGAAAAGAATTTTAACTGTTCAACACCAACCTGTCATAAAGTGACCACATATTATTCTACATACAATTGTATTCTAGCAATATCTGGTAACATTCACTTTTTACAAACTTCCTTGCTAAGGAAATTCTTGAGAAACTTTTTTTCTGGAACAGAAAAAAATTATTTAAGACATTCAAATGAGTTTATAATCTGACATTTACATTGGTTCCATGATTATACACAAATAAACTCAAATTATGTAAATATATTCCTCCAAGAAATAAAATAATTTCTAAAACTTGTCAAATTTTATTAAAATGCTTATTATTAAGTAAATATTCAAGTAGAAATAAGATACCTTAACAAAGTTGGGGGGGACAACTTTAAGTGACTGACTATGAAATGAATACATTATTGCTAACATATCTATTCTTTGCAATTCTTTGTTTTAAAGACTTCATTGTACCCTCATCAACAAAACATGCACTGTCAGAATTGGAAGCAACCTTGATACACAGAACTGCTTATGATTCTATTTGATAAACTGAGTTTCTGTCTTTGGTAATCAGCAGTTAATTAGTGCAGAAAATAGAGAAACTGTTCTTCCTTAATTTAAACCTGAACTCAGAAACTTCCTAGCTGTGTGACCCTGGGCAAGTCATTATAACACTGTTTGCTTCAGCTTGTCATCAGTAAAATGAGTTAGAGAAGGAAATGACAAACCACTCCAGTTGTTCCTGCCTCTAAAACCCCAATGAGTGACAATGAGTTGGGCACAGATGAAATGACTGAACCTTTTGGTAGTAGTTGTTTCCTAATCACCTGCAGAGATTTAATGCAAGAGCCAATAGTGCCAACATCCTGCCAAGGAGAAGCTTATGCCCTAGCAGAATATGGTTCAGTTGGTTCAAAGGAAAACTGCTTTGTTGTGAGAAAATACTTTTAGTCTGCCATGCCTGAAATAAATTTGCTGCAATCTGTGTCTTCACTTTAAGTGAAAGCGCATACTGATCAGGGGAACAACTAAGCCAAGGACAATGTGTTCCATCTTTAAGGATAAAATGCAGATTTCTCATTAAAAGGCAAATCCTTCATTCCAAAGATTGACTAGAATTCTACTTAAAAAGGAATTCTGCGTATTTAACTGTAAGGCTCTGGAAAAAAAATAGTCTGAACCATGAATATTCTTTGGCTCTAGGCCTATAGCTTTTTAATTTGATTGTGAATTAGCTAAATTTCCATTCACCTAAGTTCTTGCCTTTCAGTATTTTTATTTTCCCAGGATATGAAAATAAGAGTTGGTAGATATAAAGTATCAATAACTCCAGATCTATTTTGACTGTATCAGGGTCAGCTCAAAATGGTTTTATACTGTTAATATACTGATTAGGTATGAAATGTTTTATGTTCTTGTAGAGTTTTATCTCTTCAGGGATCATTCTGTACTCTTTATCCTAATAGTATTTGAAAAAATCTCATTTATTAGAAAAGGTCCACAGAGATCAACTATTTTATAAAAAATATTATTTTCACCTGCATATGTAATTTCATTGGTAAAAGGAACTCAAGGGCAGCTAGATAGCATTGTGGATATGGGTTTAGAATCAAAGTTTCATTTTCCCGAGTTGAAATTTGGCTTTAGACACTTATTAGCTGTATAACCTTGGACAAGTTACTTAACCTGTTAGCTTCTGTTTTCTCAGCCATAAAATTAATTGGATTAATTTTGTGAGGGTTTGGGGAAGACAGGCAATCGGCTTCCTCTATGACTACCACTAGCTGTCCCTTTTCATTGTATTTTATTTTATTCTATTCCTATTATTCATGGGTTTATTTGCTTCTTTAAAACCTGCTCTCAACTGATCAAGTGAGGAGGGAGGTAATTAAAGAAGCCCAACAGTTGAGCAGTGTAGAAAGGCTAAGGGAGGGAGAAGGTAGACAGAGAAAAGTACTGAAGGAAAGGGAAGTAACTAATCCTTCATAAACTACAAAGTGGAACAAAAGGAGACATCAAGGGGTGAGTTTTAAAATACTATATCTTAGGAAATTTACAGTAATTAAAAAAATAATGTTCATTATTTACAAGCAGTTTCTGCTCTAAGGCTGCCAGAAAAATGTCTCAAGACTTCAGGGGCTTGAGCAAAATGTAAAGGAATTCGCTTGAAAGAGAGAGAAAGAGAGAGAGAGAGAGAGAGAGAGAGAGAGAGATTAGCAGCAGCAGTAACAGCAGTTGTCATGAGAAGCATGAGAGGTTATTATCTGGTGGATCACATTCCCTAAGAGCTGGCCTTCCAAAGGAAGATGAGAGTGGATAGAGTACCATCCCTGGAGTCAGGAGTACCTGGGTTCAAATGTGACCTCAGACACTTAATAATTGCAAAAGCAAACAAACAAAAAGGGAGATGAGCAACTCTGTTGAGTACCTGTGAATTTCTAAAGGACAGGAAGCTAAAATAATTAGGTATATATGGAAGATGGCAATAACTCAGAGAGCAGATATGAAGTAATGAGGAATATGTAAATAAGAGGTGAAGCTCAGAGTTAATGCTTTCAGAATAGGGTATGCATCATTGTTTTGTGGCTAGGAACTTGTCTTGTGCCCAGGGGCAGAGGTTTACTGAGTTCTTGGCAGGGAGGGGAAAGGTACCTTATTAAAAATTCATTGACTCAACTGCATAGCTTGGACAAGGGGACTGTGTTCAGTGTTACTTTAAGGCCAGAGACTAGATCAGTGAAAAGAGAATATTTTAGCTATGACATATATTTCTCTGTCCAATATTTCCTCTACTACAGACTCTTTATAGTAGTGAAGGCAATGGTGTCTGGCCCAACCCCTTTCTGGGCTTAGGAGTATAGGACCGGGGAACTTTGATTGCCTAGTGGTTTTTAAAGGCCAGATAAGTGAGGAGGAATAATTCCAAGGAATCTCTCCAGGATCTTTGAAAAGAAAACCCTATCAAGTCAAAAAAAGAATCAAAAAATGAATGAAAAAATGACTGAACACCATCAAAAGGAACTCCTGGTATGGCATCTCTGTTCATTGATATAGATCATCTCTGTATCATCTGCATCATCTGTTGCAGCTGTAGCCAAGAACAATGAAGCTTTTGTCCTGTGACCAGGCTTAAAAGTCATATTAAAGTATTTCTTCATATTAACTTGGATGTGACCCTGTGTACCTAAAAGCTATGTTAGGGCTATATAGGCAGATAATATCAATCTGGAAAACTTTGCCTAAGGAATGAATGATAAACTGAGAACACATCATCTGAAATATAGTGAAAAACAAAAAGATTCCTCATCAGGAGGTTGACTAAAGTAACTAAATTAAAACAAATACTTGCTAAAGCTTAGAAATTTGGAAAAGTCAGCTTAACTTATTGGCTAAATGAGCCTCATTGCAGTCAGGAAGACTTACATTACCTCTCCTGGATCTAATTTCCAAGTCAATTGTTTTTTTCCAGTGATATATTCTACATTTCCTTCTATTTTTTCCAGTTTTTGTTATTGTTTTATTGCTGCTTCTCATGGGGGCATTGGTTTCCAATTGCCCCTGTCTAAATTTTAGAACTTCATCTGTTTTATTCTTTTTTTTTTTTATAAAGCTAGCTCTTAGTTTTTATTTTTTAGTTTAGTAGGTTTCCTATTTTGGTTTTATTAACTTCTCCTTTAATTTTCAGGATTTCCCATTTTTGTGTTTAATTGGTGATTTTTAATTTGTTGTTTTCCTAACTTTTTTAGTTGCATGCCCAATTCATTGAATTCTTTATTTTTATTGAGGTAACCATCTAGTGCTTTGTCTGCATCTCATAAATTTTAATGTGTTGTCTCATTATAGTCACTCCCTATAATAATATTATTGATTGTTTCTTGGATTTGTTCTTTGATCTACTCATTCTTTTGGATTAAATTATTTAGTTTTCAATTAATTTTGAATATTTTCACTACCTTTTATGGAATATAATTTTTATTGCATCATGGACTGAAAAAGATATATTTGATATTTCTGCATTTGATTGTGAGGATTTTATGCTCATTTCCATGTTCCATGTAAATGTCATGTACTTCTGAGAAAAATATCTGCATCTTTTTTTGCTTTTATACAGAAATATTCATAGTTAATTTTTTAAACTATTGATTTGTCCTAATTATATTCATAGAGTGGAATAGGAGAGAAGAATCACTTGATACTTTTACTTAATTATATAATTACTCATTATATAATCCTAGAATTCAACTTTTCTCCTTTTTCTTTCTACCTTCACAAAGTATGAGTAGGGTAGGTGAACAGGCATTGGTGGGTATCATTAACAGGTCCCAAAGGAAAGATGATATCTGAGTATGGTGGGGAAAAGGGGGAGAACAAGGCCATAGTATATAACCTTATTCAATTCAAATCATTATTATAAAAATAAGATAGGGTGACCGTAATGGTCAGATCAAAATCAAAATCAGATGTTTTTAAACCCAAAATATACAAAACTAAGAAAAGGCACTAGGACTGACAGAACCTATAAAAGACAAGAAAGCACATTACTATAATAACCACTGATATCCCTCATTCTAGAAATGATCAAGAAAATATTTCATTTCATAGAAGTCAATGTTAATCTTCAATTATATTTACCATCTTTCCCAATACATGTACTATTTGGACTTTGACTTATTTAAACATAATTGTGCTTAACATGGAATGGTTCTGCCATATATCTGGGACTTATTTCTCCTCTCAGATCTATAGCTTTTTCAATCTAGTAGAAATGAGTGAGATGGTCATTCCTATTCTTAGTGGAATTCCAGATCTACTTCTTTGTCCCTTCAGTAGAGATGGAATGACAGTCAGAGTTTAGTCCTGCATTGGAAAAAAATTACCTGAGAAAGAGCCCAAGACCTGGTTCAGGTGGCCAGAATTGCTATAAACTGAACTAGCCCTGTGAGGTCACTCCTAACCTTCTAATGTTTTGAGCCAATTAGGAGTGGAAAGCATCACAGTTTGTTTAGGGAAAATAAACACAGTGATACATCCTCACAAAAAGTGACAAATATCAGATTCCAGTAATAGCTGCTCCCACTGCACTGGTGCCCTGGCACTGGGAGGCAGTAGCCATGTCAAAGGCTGCAAAGGAGAGGGGTGTTTATCAGAAGGCACAAGTGAGTACTAATAATAATCAAACCTCAGCATAGGGATGGAGAGGGACTATATCAGATTGCTTTCTGTCAGGGTGATCAGAATAATATATAAAAGTTCTCCCATAAAAATAAGCTAATTTTTTAAATAAAATGCATTGAAATCGCATGTATTTAAATTGCTCAAGAGATTAAAGCTTAAACTTTTGAAGTGGCTTTCCTGTATCCTGAATACAAAAAAGCATGAGAGTAAGTGAGTGTTTATGTAGAATCTATATCATATTGCTTACTGCCTTGGAGAGGAAAGGGAGAAAAGTTTACAAAAATGAATGTTGAAAACTATATCTACATGTAATTGGACAAATAAATTTCAAAAATGAATGAATGAATGAATGAATAAAAAAGCATGAGGGACTTTTTAGGTCCTTATGTTTCACTAGAGATAACATAGAAATGGAAGAAAACACTTGCTGATCTTTACTATTGTTCTTACTAAATAAAATATTTAATAAATAAAATAAATGTATTTGCTAAATAAAGCTCTTATTAACCATCAGATGTTTTATGAGTATTTCATTTTATTCAAATATCAAAGCTAAAGTATAATAAAGACAGTCAGATGTAGGACTTTCCTACTATGGAGAAGTAAATATATGGTATTTATGTAGCTAAATCAATACCACTTTAACTAAAAAGACTGAAAATGGAATACAACACTTCATCTAGATCAGATTCAACTTGACTAATACTATCATTTCATACAGTTGGTTCAGTATACTGACCTCCAATGTCACAAGGAGCAGTACCAATATAGTGATGGAATACAGTTGTCTATAATCATAATGCTATATTTTTTGCCAAGTAATACTGGAGTCCTGGAAGGAAAAATGAAAGGTCAGATTAATTCTTTTAAATATTATTTTGCTATGATTTCTGTAGTTCTAAGGTTCTGAATCTATTCAACAAATTGATACAATATGTGAGGTTTGGTGTTCTTGAGTCAAGGTTAATATTACAGTCATAGAACCATATTTGGCAATAATTCTGTCTGTAATGAATACATCCTAAATTCTTAGTATTGAGAAGGCAGTTCTGGATTGAGGTGCTTTGAGGTATAAAATTGAATCTGGAATGATTTAGCTTTAGGCAAAGCTTTTGGTACTATGGGGGGGATCTTGAGCATTACCTTTCCTGATTTACCTCAACCAAATGAAAGCAAACCAAAACCAATGAAAGAAACATAAGGAAGAAAGGAATGCAGATGATATTCACACTATGTAATAGATAGTGTTTTCCCTCATGGGACAGGGGGCTTGATCCACTAAGACACAGGAAAAGGAAGAAATAGGCACCTATTCAGAGACAGGGGAAAAGAAAGAGAATAGTAATTCTATAATGCCTGTTCTGTGCTTTTTACAAATATTAGCTCATTTGATCCTCTGATGATCCTAAAAAGTAAGTGCTATTTTTTTGGCCTTCATTCTTTTTTTTATGATTTTAACATTTTATTTGTTTTCCAATTATATAAAATAGTAATATGTACCCATCATTTTTTGCAAGGCTCTGAATTCTACAATTCTACAATTCTACAATGAACTCTACAATTCTACAATTCTACAATTTCCCCCCTCCTCCCTTCCCTCCCTCCCAAAGGCTGTCTGACATACATTGATGTAAATTGAATGTTATAAGAGTAAACATAAGAATAAACATAACCCCCCCCCCCCTCAACAAGATGGGAAATCTCAAGAATAGAGAGAGAGAGAAGAAAAAAAATGTACTTTAGTCTGTGTTCAGATTTCAATGTCTCTGCCTCTGGGGTGAGTTGCTTTCCCTATCATAAGTCCACCAGAGAAGTTGCTTCAATATTTTCCCCTAAGTTGCTATTACTAGCTGTACCTCCACTCCATTTCTCCCCACTCTCATTTATTCTATTCTCTCTCTCCTTTCATTCTGGCCCTGTCCAAAAGTGTATTGCATCTGAGTACCCTCTCCCTTGATCTTCCCTCTCTTCTATCACCTATTCCCCCCTTCCCTCCCCCCATTCCCCCTCATCCCATCCTTCTCCAGGGCAAGACAGATTTCCTCACCCTATTAAGTGTGCATGTCATTTCCTCCCTGAGCCATTTCTGATGAGAATGAAGGCTTATTCATTCCCCTTTGCCTCCCCCCCCACACTGAAAAAGCTTTTTTTTTACTTTTATGTGAAATCTCTCAGCTTCTTCATCTCCTTTTCCTTCCTCCCAGTACTTTTCCCCATCTCCCATTGACTCCATCCCTTTACCACATCATAAAATTATATTCTGCTCCTTCCTATCTCCTGTCTATATATGCTCCTTTGAACAGCTCTTATAAATGAGAAAGTTCATATGAGTTATCAATATCTTCTTTGTGTGCAGGAAAAGAAACATTTCAGCATCATCAAGTTCCTCATAGTTAGTTCCTCTCTTCCACTCCCTCTATGGTTCACCAGAGTCCTGTACTTGGAGATAAAACTTTATGTTCAGCTCTGGTCATCTCATTAAGAAAGTTTGAAAGTCCCCTGTTTCATTGAAAATCCATCTTTTCCCGTGAAAGAGGATGTTCAGTTTTGCTGGGTAGTTGATTCTCAGTTGTAAACCAAGATCTTTTGCCTTCCAGAATATCATATTCCAATCCCTATGAACCCTTAATGTAGATGCTGCCAGATCCTGTGTAATCCTGACTATGGAGCCTTGGTAGTTGAATTACTTGTTTCTGGCAGCTTTTAGAATTTTCTCTTTGATTTGGGAGTTTTGGAATTTGGCTATAATATTCCTGGAAGTTTTTCTTTTGGGATCCCTTTCAGGGTGTGACCAGTGAATTCTCCCAATTTCTATTTTACCCTCAGCTTCTAGGATCTTTGGGCAATTTTGTTGTATTATTTCTTGAAAAATGAAGTGTAGGCTCTTCTCCTGATCATGGCTTTCAGATAGTCCAATAATTTTCAAATTACTTCTAGATCTGTTTTCAAGGTCAGTTGTTTTTCCAATGAGATATTTAACTTTTTTTCTAATTTTTGGCTTTTTGGGAAGAGTTTTATTTCTTCCTGCTTTCTTGCAAAGTCATCAGCTTCCATTAGTTCCGTTTTGCATTTGAAGGAGTTATTTTCTTCAGAGAGCTTTTTATCTCCTTTTCCAGCTGGCCAGTTTTGCTTTCTAAGGCATTCTTCTCCTCATTTGCCTTTTGTTTTGCTTTTTCCATTAGGCCTAAACTGGTTTTTTAACATATTATTTTCTTCAGCATTTTTTGTATTTCTTTCACCAAGCTTTTGATTTGGTTTTCATGATTTTTTCTGCATTGCTCTCATTTCTCCTCCCAGTTTTTCCTCCACCTCCCTTAATTGCTTTTCAAAGTCTTTTTTGAGCTCATCCATAGTCTGAGCCCATTTCTATTTCTCTTGGAGGTTTTGGATATGGAAGCTTCGATTTTGTTATCATCTGAGGATGTGTTTTGATCTTCCATGGAACTAAAAAGTAATTGTCTATGGTCAGATCCTTCTTTTTCTGTTGTTTACTCCTTCACTCAGCCCAAGACTAATTTACAGCACTTCCAAGGCTTTTGTTTTTTTGGGGGGAACCCAACTGCCACTTTTATTCCTCAAAGGTCTTAAGTTCTCTAGCCTGCTTTGATATGTAGATGACCACAGCACTGCCCTGTGCCCTGAGGCTATAAGGCCAGATCCAGTTATCACAGTATGGAAGCCCAAACTGCAGTCTGGGTCTAAGTGTAGGCAAATAGCAGAGTCCTACCCCAGGGAGAGCAGAGAAATCTCTGCAGACTTCCCTTACAGTCTCTGGGGATGCAGGCTGCTTTCTCCAGATTCTCACTCCTTCCTCCAGGCTCACCCAAGTGTAGCAGAATTATCTCATAGCCCCTTCAGGCTGTTGCTGGTGATCTCTGGTCTGGGCTGAGCTGGGCTTGACTGTGCTGTGCTGGGCTGTGCTGGGCTGTGCTGGGCTGTGACTTTTTTTTTTAACAATCCCCAGTCCTGGTGAAGCACAGCTTTCCCATGGAACTTCCAAATTATCTTGGACTGGGAAAATGTATCACTCTGTCTTTCTGTGGGTTCTGTCCCTCTAAATTTTGGCTAGAGCCATCCTTTGATTTTTTGGGGTTTGGAGGGTCAGAGTTGTCAGGGAATACTGTCTTCAATCCGCCATCTTGGCTCCACTCCCAGCAAGTGCTATTTTTAAACCCCATTTTATAGTTGAAAAAAAAATTAAGGCAAACAGAAGTTAAGTGACTTGCCTACAATTTAATAGCTATATAGTAATTACCTCAAGTTGAATTTGAACTCCAGTCTTTCTGACACCAAGACCAGCACTTTCTCTATTGATGACTGGTTGCCAATAATTAATCATTTCAACCACCTCTGGGAGATCTGAAGTTTCAGAAATAGATTCAATCACTAATTACTAATTTTGTGACATTCCCAGAGGCCTCAGACACCAATAGTCTTCATTAACCCAGAATAAGAGACAATTAGGAAAGCTTTGAGATTGGTTCATATGAGAATGTGTGATTCTATTAAGATTCCTCTAAACCACCAATATGAGTAGAATAGTTTGAGAATGATTGCATTCTTTGGTTTTATCTAGGGTCACAGACTCACAAGCTATTATTCTGTCCATCAAAATGCTAGAACTGAAAAAAAAATGTAAAAAAGACTAAAGACAAAAACAGAAGCAATCTGGGATTTTCTTGGATATGTGTAGATCAGTCAGTGCCCAATTCCAAAGATAAACCCATGGGAAGAGGTTTCCCACAATTTCTAAAAATTGTTCAAAGAGGCTATGTAGATTCAAAGATAAATCCCAGCCTAGGTTTCTGAAAGAATGATATATGCTGTCATTATTATTGTTGGTATTTTGCATTTACTAAAAAAAAACAAAAAACATCTAACTTAATTGCTTTGCCATGTGCTGGTCAAGACAAATCCTTTTTTGTCATAGAGGAAGTTTTCTACATCATCTATTCCCTGGGATGTGGTAATGCTCTGCTATGAGTTGCACCAGTGAGAGAGAACTGATAGTCAGACAATACCAAAATCACTTTGATCTAGATCAAAAGAGGCAAATACTTGGTTCATCAGGCACATGTTGCCCACAATACTGCCAAATATGTTCTGAATCTATTTAAAATTATCTAAGGAAAGTTTAACAAAATAAAAATTTAAACAAGCATAGATGATGTTGCATTTTAAACCAATCAATAAGCAACCCACTGAGATCCTTATGTATGGTTAGTGGCCCTCATTTCTATTGGAGAGTACCTGGAGATGGAGATTCATCAATGCCTTGATTTGTGCCAGAATCTCAGAGGTATTCTGCCAGGGTGATGATGCAATTTAAGGGATTCACATTATAATGGTACACATAGAAGTTGATTCTATATATTTCCATAACCCTCATTTTGATATTATCAGAGTTACTATAAACTAACTTTGAATTCCATTTTAGAGACACAATATGAAATGCATGTTGGGAAAAAAACTCAAAAAAAAATAAGAAGCTTGTTTTCAATTCAATTTCCAAAACTTTACAGTTTTATGGCTCAGAGCAATTTACTGTCATTTCAAGTCTCAGTTTCTATATAAGCAAAATGGAGAATAAATGTATGAAAATATATCTTACAGGGCTATAAGGAAAATACTTCATAAACCCTCAAGTGTTATATAAATGTGGGTTGTTTTTCTGTTTTATGGACTACCTATTGCTGGAGTGTATTATTTTTATCCCTGAAGAATCCATTTGATGAGGCCTCAGGATGACCACTGATTTTGTTTTTTTAGCTGTGATTAGGCATTTGGTTTGGAGTGATATAAGATAGTCTAGCCTCTTCCTCCATGGATAGAGCAGTGATACAAAAGAGGGAAAAGTTTTTTCACTCTTAGAACCAGGGATGAGAAAAAAATATTACATAAGGAGATAAAAAAATCTGTTGGAGGTCAAAATCATGAATTTTTTAAGATGATTAATTTAAAAGTCTAGTTTGGATGGTATCAATTGAGTCTGAGAGAAAAAAGTTATAAATTAAAGGATGCTGACAGAGTAAGGTTTAGAAAAAAGCATAATGTAAGGCTGTGGGAGCAGCATAAATCTTCCATCAAAAATCATGGTGCATGTTATATGTATAAGAATTAACACATTCAGATATGACCCAGATTGGTCCCAGAAGAAATATGGCAAGAGAAATAAAGAAATAGAACTTTTAAATTACTTCCTTGTTAATATTAGACTTGCAACAAAAAATATCCTCTTTCCTTGAAATACTGCCTTTAGTTCAGGTAGTCTCTCTATACCTGTGTTCAGCTCTTTCTAGCTTGGTTGCCAATCACAAATATGGGCACCAAGACAAGTCCTATCATGTGTGTTCTTAAGTCAGACCTCATGTGTTATAGGAAATGTTTCAAGCTAACAAAACTACATCCCATTTTCATGTAAATTAGTATTTCTGGAATATCTCAGTGATTACTAAAGATGTACTCTTCCCCTCTTTTATCTGCTGATCTGGAAGGTGCATTTGTAAAATCCTAAGTGTAGATTTCTAAGCTTATGAACAGGAAATGCCCAGTATTCATGAGGACCAATATTCTATACCTATAAGGTGATTTTTATTCACAACTTATTACAGTAATTCACATCTATAGATCACAATTTAATGACTCCCTCAAAATCTTACCACAAAATGATGTAAGGATCTCAATTGCCTGAAAAACACTTGGGATTTTTAAAGGTATTATAAAATTGCAAGATATTACTATATTAATATTTTATGCCATGCACCTTTTTGTTAACTTGTGATTTCTTTTATAGCTTTTACTGTTTGTATTTACAAAAAATAAAGCTTGAGTATCAGAAAATAAAGTTTTTCATTTTAAAAATTGCTGCATTTTAGAATTCAGAACAAGTTACTTCATAAAAGCAAGTGATTTATTAAAAATCTTTTTTACCTATATAACTTTTCATATCTTATTTATTTTGTCTTTTGCAATTTCATGAGATGTCATGGGAACTTGGAAAACATTTTATTTTGAGTTGGCAATTGTACTTACTTATTCACTTCTAAGTACTGTTGGAAAGGCTTATGAATAATATTGTTGAACATTCCTATTTTTCATTACAAGGGATATAAAGGAAAGGAGGGATTGTTGATTTCCCTTAATCAATGATACTGTATGTGAGTTGTCTTGGAAGTATCTTTTGTATTCTCATGATTCTAATAGAGATATGGCATTGTATTAGAGAAGAAAGGGAGAGGTTCTGGGCAAGAAAGACCTTGATCCAAGTCCTACACTTGTAAATACTAGGGGCCAAGATAAACCCTCAGCAACCAAGACAACTTTTTAAGATTCTAAGGTTCTAAAAAAAACTTGTTTCCTTTTTATTATTAAAATTGAATAAATACTACTTTCACTACCTACCTCATGGTACTGTTCTGAAAATCTAAAGAGATAATGCATGTGAAAGTATTTTGTAAACTTACTTAAATATTCATTATGTTTTTTGTGCAGTGTGTCAGTAGTACTTTTGTAATATGAATAGTTCCAATGCAATTGGGGATGCCTTTCTTCTCCAGTTTGTTGATAATCTGGAAACTTTAGCTTATTTAAGAGTAAATACCAGCTCCCTTTATACTAAACAGCAATAAATACAAACAGTACTAAAAGGCTCAATATACTTTTTAATTTATAATTCTAAAGTAGGACATATAGCTGGGCTTGTTTGAAATACTAATATGCCAACAGTATACATACCTCTCTTTAAGACCAAAAATAGTTTTTAGGTTTATAGTACCATTCTAGATAGGGTTTTAGTTAAGGGTGATCAGGATTTCTTCTTCTGCAAGAGACATGGTTCTCAGGCATCTAGGGCATCCACTTGAATTTCCTGTGGGCATCTCAAAGTCAACATATGCAAAACAGAATTCATTATCTTTCTCCCTCAACTCATTGCTCTGATAGCTTCTCTCTCTCTCTCTCTCTCTCTCTCTCTCTCTCTCTCTCTCTCTCTATATATATATATATATATATATATATATATATAGTATTCTAATATTCTTCTAGCATCCCAAATTCTCAAACATCCCTAACTCTTGACTCGGAATCATTTCTGTTACCTATGTAGTTGTTAAATCTTTTCAATTCTGCATCCTCAGAATCTCTTATAATCATCCCGTTCTTTTTAACCTATAACATGACTGCCCCAGTCCTGGTTCTCATTACTCTAACCTCGACTATTATACTAGTCTCCTAATAGATGTCCCTCCACTTTTCCTTTATAATCAAAACTCTACATAATTGCCAAAATGATATTTTTAGAGAAGTGGTATCAAATACATGAATGTTCCATAGAAGTCTTGCCTACAACTCAAGCCAGATTAAAATGTATTTGGGGAATTTAATGAAATAAATAAGGTATACAATAAAATATAAATCACATTTTAAAATTAACTCAATATATGAACCACAGGGAACCTTGCATATACTTTATTGGTCTTAGTTTCTATTTTACTTTGATCCCACTGTCTTAGAGCATAGACTGATCATGTATTAGAGGAGAAAGCAATTACTTGCCTTTCAAAGAATGGTATAAAGCTAAAGAAGCTAATGAGTTCATCCAGTATACATCAAGGGAAAAATTTCATAGCATTAATCTCTTATTCTCTGTTCAGGGCTACTGAAACAACCATTTGTTGACTTGGCAATGACAATGGAGTGGTCTATTGTCTCTCTGGAGCCTATATAAAATACATAATCAATATAATGACTTTTCAAGGCTGATGACTACTACTTCCTACTTCTAGTGAGTCAGATGGTCAGAAATGATACTGTTTATAAAATGTTTTACATATATTATCTTACGCAATCCTCACGACTACTTTTTGAGGTAGAAGCTATCATCATCCCTATTTTGCTTTGGGAAATTTCAGGGTTAGAAAATTAAGTGATTTCCCCAAGGACACACAATTAGTAAGCAGAATTACAGCAGAAGCTGTTTTGACTCCAACTCTAACACCCTAGGTAGCATGACATGAGTTGAAATAGGGAGTTAACATCTGGCCAAGAAGAAGGTGTCTAAAAATAGAATTTACATTTCGTTACCACAGTTTAAAATAAGATGACAGTTTCCTGGAAAGAGTGGGAATGTACTTAAACAAAGGCTTGTAAGAAAATATTTGTTAGCTATTTCACAAATTTAACAAAATGGAACTTAAATTAGAAAGGTCAGAGGAAGAAGAAACCTATATGTGTTGTTACTTTAAATTATTTATCACAAAACTAGCTCAAAATAGCTAAAAATAACAGATGAAAGACCAAGAAGTTCACAAAAAATAAAATTCAAGAAAAGAGCCAGTAGCAATAACACATAATCAAAACCCTCTATATACAAATGCTCACATTTTGAATTTGAGATCTCAATACAAGGAGACAAATTTGTCCTTATCAGTGAGATACTTAGATAACTGTAATATCCCTTGGGTCAATATAGTGATTTAAAAGAAACAAGAGAGGTTGATAGGAAATGAAAAGATAGGCTAGCATTGTGTTATACTTATGTGAAGAAAGGCAGGAATCAAAGAATGGTGGAGAACATTTGGATGAAGCTCAATAAAAGGAGAAAGTAAAAGTGTTTTTGTCTTTGGAGAATACTACAGTCCTCCTGGACAAAAGACAAAGTTTTATGAGAAATTTTAGAAACAGATAAAAAACATAACATAGAGGCACAGAGTGAGAATGGATTTCAGTTTTACAGACCTTTACTACAGTTCTCTATCTGCCAAAAGCAGAACAGGTAATAACTTCTATAACTGCATTGATGAAAATTTCATCCAACAATTTATCTTGCTCAGTTTTATGTTATGTAATAATATAATGAAAATGGCATTTATGTCTTTATCTAAGTGACTTATAAAAATGCTAAACATCACAGACCCAACACTGATCCCTGGATTCCTCCTTTGGCAACTAATTGTTTTTCACATTGAATTGTAAAGAAGCATTCCTTGTGTTTGGCCATCTTTAATTTTGAATTCATCTAAATATATTATCATCTAGTCCATACCTCCTCTTCTTCTGTAGTAGATCACTGCATTTAATAAACTAAGAAGTAATTCAATAGGAATAAATGTGTTCTTAAAAATGGCTATAAAAATAATCAACTTTTTAAGTATAAACTTAGGCTAGACAATTGCCAAACAGAAGTTCTGAAAAATATCTGAAATTTTAGACTATAAGCTTAATATATATCAGTGGTGTGATGAAGGATTCAAAAAATTCAATTTTGGGTAACAACAAGAGGCATATATTTCATATATAAAGAGATGGTAGTTTAACTATATTCTTATCTGTCAAACATCAAATGTTTAATGTTCATTTATGGGAATCAGATTTTAAGGACTCAATTTTATGAGTTCATATCATATGAGGATCAGTAGAAAGAACTGAAAATGTTTCTACAAGAGTAGAGAAACCTTAGGGAAGCACTTGATAACTGTCTTCAAGTGTTTGGAAGACAGATTTGTGAAAGATAGATTAGAATTGTTCTCTTTGGCCATAGAGGGAAGGACTAGTAGTACTGGGTCAGAGCTTCAAAGTAGCTAATTCAGGCTTTGAATCAGGAAAAAACTAAACAAAGCAATACAATAAGAATTAGAATTGTCCAAAAGCAGAATGGACTGTATTTAGAAAGCAATAGGTTTTTCCCTATGTAAAAGTTCTTCAGCAGATACTAAATAACTATTTAATAGGTATGAAATACTATGTATTCCTTTGTAGTCTAGATATCTCTTACAATCTTTTCTACTTCTCAGACAATTAAAATGATTTTCCATTTCTCTGCATCTAATGTCATATTCCCCTGTCTGAGAAACTTCAATATCTCCCTAATGCCTTAAGGAAATAACATATAGATTCATTTCTTACATATTCAAGTTTTCACCTATCTTTTCAGACTAATAACAGTACTATCAATAACATAATATTTTTATGGATGATCCACAATGGACATGTTATTCCTCACATTTGATATTATCCTTTGCCTCCTTGACTTTGTAAATATTATCAGCCATGGCCCTTGAAGGCTCAAATTTTGTATTACTTCAGTTACAATTTTCCTGAATCATTCAGCTCTTAGTAACATTCCCCTTTTAAAATATGCATTGTGGCATAAATTATTTTCCTTATAACCTTACATTTTTTCATCTTTCTATTTGTCTTATACCCATAATAGAAAACTACCTTGGGAGGAGGGTAATGACTATTTTTAACATGTATCCCTGAAACAATTAACAACTTCAACAAAATTGCAGGATATAAAATAAACCCACACAAATCATCATTATTTCTATATACTGTCAAAAAATTCAACAATAAGATATAGAAAGAGATATTCCATTTAAAATAACTTAGGTCAATATAAAAGTCTTCAGAGACTATCTGCCAAGACAAATCCAAAGATCATATGAAGACAGTTATGAAAGACTCATAACTCTGAGATACGTACTTCATACCTATCAGATTAGTGAAACTGACACAAAAGGAAAAATGGCAATTCTGGAGGAAATGTCAAAAAATTGGAATACTAATGCACCATTGGTGGAGTTGTGAACTAGTCCAACTATTCTGAAGAATAATTTAGAAATACATCCAAAGGGTTACAAGACTTTGTATATTCTTTGACCCCCCCCAATACTAAAATGCAGTCTGTATTCCAAAGAGATTAAAGAAAAGGGAAAAGAACATATATGTATAAAAACATTTATAGCATCTTTTTCTTTGTAATACAGACTTGGAAGGGGATGTTCATCAATTAGGGAATGGTTGAACAAATTGAAGTGCATGATTATGATAAAATATCGTGTGCAATAAAAAATGGTAAACAGGATCATTTCAGAAAAATCTATCAATACTTAGATGAACTAATGCAAAAAGAAGTGAGCAGAACCAGGAGAACATTGTACACAATAATACTAATATGATAAGAATGCTCAACTGTGAAAGAACTTGGTATACTCTGACAAAGACAATTGCAAAGAATCCACTTTGAAAATACTATCTACCTCCAGAGAGAGTGAACTGATGCATTCTGAAACATGCATTTTTTATTTTCTTTTGCAACATGGTTAATGTGGAAGTATGATTTGTTTTGCATGACTTCATATGTATAAATGATATTAAGTTGCAAACATGGAGGTGGGAGGGGCAAGAAGAAGGGAGAAAATTTGGAACCCATTTTAAAAAGTAATGGTTAGTTTTATTAAATATAATATAAAATATTAGCAAAATAAAAATACTTTAGAATATTACTTATAATTGAGCATTAGAAAACATCTGTGGTGTCTGGCATATAATAGGTACTTAATCAATTCCTTTTGATTCAATGTTATGGATTAAAGGGGTAATGAATCTTCTAATGATGGTATTATCATGTCGCTCCCTTATGATCTCCATTTGTTTCTCCTAGATTCTACTCTTCTAGAATACATAACAATTCATTGTTTTTATTCAGTTTTCAATTGTGTCTGACTCTTTGTAACCATATTTGAAGTTTTCTTGGCAAAGATGGTGGAGTATTTTGCTATTTCCTTCTCAAGCTTATTTTCAGATGAAGAAACTGAGGCAAACAAAATTAAGTATCTTGCACAGAGTCATGTAGTAAATGTCTAAGAGCAGATTTGAACTCAAGAAGATAAGTCTTCTTCATTCTAGGCCTGATATACCATACCACTTAACTAACCTTACACAAGCCTTACTGGAGGCCATTTCATTCAATGCATGGTCCTTTCCAGGTACTATTCCATTGGACATAAAGTCTTTTACAGAATCTGTTCTGTCAGGTATTAATTAACCTTTTTAATTTGTTTTTTCTTTTTTTAAACATCTTCTCTGTTGACCACTGACATCTTGGCTCCAATGAAAACATGATTATGGAGCTACTCTTTGATTCAAGATCTTGACTTTGGCTGAGATCCTTGATTGCTCTCACTTGGAGACATGTAGACTCCACCATTCTCTTTCAGTTTAAAGCCTGAACTCTAACCATGAACCAAAACATTTTTATCAAACTTCGGAGGGAATAAAACAAAAGAAAAAAAAAAATAAAAACTTCCTATCCTTTATCCTGAAAGCATAATCCATCATGTTCAGTTAAGAGTCTTGGATAGAAGGCTTGTCACTTATGATGGGAAGTCATCTTCCCCATTTGAAAAGCTCTTTGAAAGATAGATCTACAAATCTGTATTTGAAATATAATTGTGGTCACTAGTACTGACTTCCTCTCTATCTCTCTTGCTTAAGGTGAGTATTATAAATACTTCCAATTTTAATATATGAATTCTAACCAGATTAAACCCAGTGACCAAAATTGCTAAAGGATTTGGAGCTTAGAATATTCTAATTTTTCAATTCCAAAATACTTTCTGTTTTATAAATTAGTTGTAATTGAGGTGAGGAAGCACAGAAACAAAGAAAAAAATTAAGACCAGAAGACAATTTCATTATCTCTCTACCTCCTTAAATACTTGTGCATCTCATATGTTTAAACAGCAGCAAGTCTTTAATTTTTGAGTCCACCCTTGTTCTTTTCTGTTATTAGCACAGCATTTAGTATTCAGCAAATACTTAGTATTTATTGCCTGATTGCCTTCATAGCACAGGAGTCTGTCTTCAACCTTATGCAGACTTATACAGTGAGTTTTTACTGCTTGGTTCTTCTCTCTATAGTCTGAGGTGTACATTTCCTCACATCATAAGACCCTCCCTTTTCTTTTCTGCACACCCTCTCTTCCACTTGCATATAGGATCTCAGTCTAGGAGAACAACCTGATATTTTCCTCCAGTAGTATTCCTTCCTTCTTTGTTTCTTAGGAAATATCCACTGGTTTGCTGAAATTAACCAGAGCTATTTCTAGAAATGAACAGTTTCTTCTAGCATAAGTACTTAGGACACCAATTATCAGAAAAGATTTGTAGTCTCGACAAATAATAATGACAACTTGGAATGTAAAGAAGCATAAACCACAATAAGAGCAAAAATTATCTCTATGCATATATATCATGAAAAATTAGCTTGGCTCATAACAAATGATAAGTATATTCATGACATAAATTCACAATTCAGTCTCATAATTATTTATCTTACATTAAAATTCATTTCAGCATTTTTTACAAAGCAAGGAAAGAAAAGCAAATTCTTTATTTTATTGATGCTTTTAAAGTTCATAAAGTAAATGTCAGACTCAAAAGTTCAGAGCCCAGGTATATAAATGAAATCAGACATTAATAGGTATACACAGGGGCAGCTAGGTGGCACAGTAGATGGAGCACTGGATTTGGAGTCAGATGAACCTGAGTTCAAATTTGACCTCAGACACTTGATTCTGTGTTATCTTGGGTAAGTCACTTATCCCCAAAGCCAAAAACCTGCCCCCCATATGAAAATTATTTTTATTGCTTCAGAACTTCAAATATATATACTCCACAAAAGAAAGGAATGAAATCTCATCTTTTTTCTGTTTTTGACCCAAATTTTTGTGTCTGAATTAGCTACTTGCATGAAAATCAAATAAAAGATATTGTTTCCAAAGATAAATTTAAAGAACACAATTTATATTTCTTTACTATGAAAGTTTTAATCTTTTAAATATTAGGGAGGAAAAACCATGTTCAATTTTGTTCTACTCATTTCTTCAGTTCCTTGAAATCTGACTTCTTATACTACCACTTAACTCTATCAAGGTTCACTTTGAAATTTCCAATTTTATCTAATGATACCTAAATCCAACTTTCTCAATCTTGATCCTTCTTGAACATTCTTTATGTTTTACAATACTGATTGTCCCCCCCGATTATTTTCTCCACACATATTCAGATTTGTATGAAATTGCTCTATTGTTTTCTCCCTTTCTATCAGATCAGACATTTTTAGTCTCCTTTATAGAATTACATGATCCACTCTTGGAGTGAGTGTATATAATAGAGTTCTGCCATAGTTACTCTCCATCCCCACCCCCTTACATTCTTAGTGATCTTATTAGGTCTCGTGGATTCAGAACCACAACTATCTAAATCTAAATATTCCACAGTTCATTTTTCATCTGAATTTCAGTCCTATATTTCTGATTTCCTCCTTGACATCTTCACCTATATGTTCTACATCTCAAGTGCTATATATCTAATCACAATTCCTTGTGTCCCCTCTTACAAATGTCCTTATGTATGTTGAAAATACTATCATTTAGACTTCCAGTCAAGATGGCACAGAGAAGACAAGCACAGTGCTAAGGTCTCCTGATCTTCCTTCATATATAATATGAAACAAACTTCTAAAATAGAAATTTGATCAACAAAACCCAGAAAAAGGAAGCTATCTACCTCAAGGTTTGTCTTTGGGGATTGTGGGTGGACTAGGTGCAGACATTGACTGTGGGCGACACATTCCAAGAGCCAACTGAGGCGCAGAGGCATTGCCTGTGGTACTGATGGTCTGGGGAACTCTGGCAGGGCTACAGGGTCAGTTCCAGAGTGGAGAGTTGCAGACATCAATAAACAGGGCTCAGCTAGTCTGAAAAACCCCAGACTCCATGCTTTTGCTTCAGCAGAGTCCTCTTTCCAGAGCAAACACAGTAGTAACAGCCCCACCCCCCACCCCCCACTCCCCACTCCAGGCTCAGGTATGGGCAGCAGAGCTCCCTCAGCTGTGAATAAGGAGAGTAATTACTTTGCCCCAGGGCAGAGCCCACATTATTCAAATATGAAAGTATCCAGCAGCTTCACCCACCCCCTCCAGGCCAAGGGAGAGGGCCTCAAACTCCAGAAACTCCAGAGAAAGCAACCAGCACCCCCTACTGACCCGGCCATGTGGAGTTATTAAACTCAGTGAGCAAAGCCCCTAGCACCCCCTACTGACTGGCCCACTTGGAATCATTAAACTCAGTGAATAAAGCCTCTAAGGATCCCAAAACTAAACCTCTGTAAACCAGCCCAACCCCCGAAACAAGATCTTAGGAAAATGAAGAAAGGCCAGCAGAAGGGGGTCCATAGAAAAACTGCCAGAAGTTAAAGATCCTAACTCAGAGAGATTATGAACCTCTGAGGAGAATATGATTTGGTTTCCAACCCAGAAAGACATCCATGAAGAAATCAGGAAGGAGTGTAAAAATCAATTGGAAAATTTGGGACAGAAAATTAATACCTTGCAACAAGAAAACAAATTCTTGGAAAATATAATTGGACAAATGAAAAAAGGAAATAATTCTTTCAAAATCTCAATTGGTCAAATGGAAAACTCTTTCAAAATAGAATTGACCATTTGGAAAAGGAGTTGCAAAAGATAAATAATGAAAATTCTTCTCTAAAAAAAGAATGGAGTCTGTGGAAACTAATAACATCATGAGACAAGAAGAATCTGTTAAAGAAAACCAAAAAATAAAAAAAAAGAATAAAATGTAAAATAACTCATCAGCAAAACAACTGACCTAGAGAATAGAAGTAGGAGGGACAACTTAAAAATCATTGGTCTACTAGGAAATATTGAAGAGAAAAAAAGCCTGGACTTAATATTATGGTATTTCATAATGGAAAATTCCTGTGATGTCATGGAACCAGAGGGCAAAATAGTTATTGAAAGAATATTTTGATCCCCTCTGGAAAGGGATCCCAAAATGAAAACACAAAGGAATATTGTGGCCAAATTCCAGAACTATCAGATAAAAGAGAAAATTCTGCAAGCAGGCAGAAAGGAACAATTTAGATACCAAGGAGCCACAGAAGGGGTTACGCAGGACCTGGCTTTATCAAGGGAGCCTGGAATACAGCAAAGAATTCACTATCTGGCAAAACTGAGCTTTCTCTTCCAGGGGGAAAAGATAGACATTAAATGAAATAGGAGATTTCCAAATTTTCCTGATGAAAATACCAGTGCTTAATAGAAAATTTGGACTTCAAATAGGAGACTCAAGAGACATGAAAAGGTAAAAAAAAAAAGGTAAAGAAAAAAATCTTGCTATCCAATAAGATGAAACTGGATATATTCCTATCTAGGAGAAAGACTCTAATAACTCTCAAGAACTGTAACTCTATTTGA
The DNA here is from genome assembly GCF_037893015.1 of Macrotis lagotis. Taxonomy (NCBI): domain Eukaryota; kingdom Metazoa; phylum Chordata; class Mammalia; order Peramelemorphia; family Peramelidae; genus Macrotis; species Macrotis lagotis. The sequence goes on along the minus strand of NC_133664.1, from coordinate 159,990,535 downwards.
GAAAATATACTTTGCCAGAAGTGATGGACACTCATGACTTTTCTGTGACTCAGAATAATTTAAAAACAATACCACCTGAAAAAGGGGGACAATAAAGAGATGCAGGGAAAAAAAGAAAATACTACCATTTTTCTCATTTCCTAGATACCCAACCTTAGAGTCATCCTTGACTCTTTCCTTAGCCTAACCTTCTCTATACTTAATATGCTGCCAATTTTATAATCTCTACCATTACAACTCTACCCAATATTTCCCCTTCTTTTCATTAAAAATTCACTACTTAATCCAAACTGTCATCACTGGACAACTGGGCTAGCTGATTCAACTCATGCATCTGATCTTGTTCCTCTTCAATTCATTCTGAAAGTGTAGGCCTGATCAAAAATGACTCTCCAATCTTTGAAATAAAATAAAAAAATCTCTGGCTTGATTTTATTTAAAAACAAAAAGGAAGTGATTGAATCAATATACCTCCAGTTTATCTCTTGAGGTTTATTTCATATTCATAAATTTAAAATACCAATTGAAATGATTTACTAGCTATTCCCCAAACTAAACATTCCATCTCCTAACTCAGTGCCTCTCTCATAGATTTTCTCCATGACTCTAATTTTCTTTCTCTATACCTCTGCACCTTTCCATTCCAACCCCCTCTCCCAATTCTTATGAAATGAGCTTCCTCCATTAAATGCTTACACACTCACCTTTAGAGGGAAGAGAGTTCTTTTCTCAGGTGTATAATTTTATATTAACTTACCTTTCCACTATTATCCTCCTCTCCTGAAGGGCAGGGGAATGTTCATTTAATTTTTTGTCTTTTATTAAAAGAATCCAACAGCACTTAATGAATGCTTTTCAAATTCAATTGAATTTTTTGGATTTAAATTTTTTATTTTCTAAATAAAATAAAAGCATCATTCTATACTACTTCAGTATAGTTATGGTAATAAATATCTAAACATATACATATATATGTAAAATTGGTTACTGAATTGTTCTTAGTTTCATGGATTAAAGAAAAAAAAATGGAATAATAGAGGAGGAAAGCATAAAGACATTTGTAACCATGGTCAAGGAACTATCTTTTATTGAATTATTGTCTTGTTGATGGTACAGAAAATCATATTATTTTATTGGAAATATTTTATCTAATTATTTTCCTTAGAAGACTGTGGACAAATGTTTCAGATCATTTCTCATGAAAGAACTAGGGAAATCTCATTTTTTAACTCCAGGGATAGATTGAAGCCATTACCAGCAGTTAGTTATTCCCTATGTTGCCTCTGTGGGAATTAACAACCTGGTTACACAACTGAGTTACTAATGTTCCCAGATTTTAATTTAGGTTAATAAGAGGGAGCTTGAATCTCCTATTAGCATAAAGTGACAGTTTGTGCTCTCTAGCAGTTTCCAGTAGGATATTTGTTTCTGATTTTGTGTTAGGTTCATTAAAATGCCATTAAAAGTATTCCCCTAAAAACTATTTCTTTAGAATTATACTTACCAGCATTGTTAAAACTATTCTTTTCAAGGTTACCAATGACTGCCTCACCAACAACTTCAGTGGTGTATTAAGAATTTGTACTCCTTGACCTCCAAAGGTCAAGAGAATCAAGATTCTCCTATACCTCAAAATCTGTACCAACCCATAGGTCTGGTCTAAGGCATGAGCATATTTCTAGAAATACAGGCTTAAACACTTAGTTATCTATGATTCTTCCTCTTCAATTATTCATGAATACTTAGTTGCCAAGTCCTTATAAATGTTACCCCTGAAATAATTTGAGCATTTCTGGTCTATTTTCCATTTCCCAGCACTAATATCCTAGCAATAGACTATTGCAACAAAAACAGTGATGTTGCTTCACACTGATTCTTTTGCTAGCTGAAAAATTTCTTTAGCCAATCAGTCAGTAAACTATTTACTAATGCATGTCAGGCTATGCTGGGGGATGCAAAATTTGGGGGGATACAAAGAAAGCAAAAAATAGTTCCTTTTATCAAGGAGTGACATCCTAATTGAAGATACACAACACCTAAACAGCTATATACATACAAGATATATTCTTTGTATATAAATGGAAAACTCAGAGTCAAGACTCTCATGGTGGACCAAGAAAGATCTTTTACAGAAGGGAGAATTTGAGCTGTGAAGAAAGCCAGAGAGTGGAGACAGAGAGGGAAAACATACAAGACTTGGATACTGTCAAATGTTAAGGTACAGAGCTGAACTGTCTTTTGGGAGAAACAGCAAGAAGAGCAGTGTTATGTGGTCACATGGTATGGCCAAGGAGTAGAGTTTAATAAGACAGAAACGGTAGAAAATGGGTCAGAATATTTTTAAAAGTCAAATAGTAGATAGTAATAAAGATAGGTAACAGAGGTAATAAATAAGGGGCCATTACCATTCATTGAATTGGAATAAGATAGTTAACAATAGGAAGATAACCAGCAACTAAATGGAGGGTAGACTAGAATCAATAAAGACCTAACTTAGGGATGCCAGGTATAAGATTATTACACTAATGTAGATCTGAGTTGATGAAGATAATGAGGGTGGAAGTGAGGTGAACACAGAGAAAATAATATTTACAAATATGTTAAGAAAGCAGAAAATAAAAGATCTGTCAACAAATTATATATGTGTGTGTGTGTGTGTTAAGTATGAGTGGATAGTCCAGGATGTCATCAGCATTGTGAGTCTGAGTGGGAAGAGAGTGATGCTTCCCACATTTATAGAAAAAGTCTAGAATAGGGTAAGGCTTGGGGAGAAAGAGAATAAATTCTACTTTTGGACATGTTGATTTTAAGATGTCAAGTTAGAAACCTAGTTTGAGATGTCTGATATACAGCTGATGTGAGAATAGAGAAGAGAGGAGATATTGGAGTTGGATAAATAAATATGAGAATCACCTGCAGATATGATCATTAAACCCATGAGAGTTGATGAGATCAAAAAGATAGTTAATATAAAACAGAGAGTCTTAACTTTTCTGTGTCATGGCCTTCTGGGGGGGGACTTATTATCAAAATGTTTTTGAATAATCAAAGAAAATCTTAAAATTCACCTAGAGGTTAGTGAAAATTAAATACATACATATATATGCGTATGTATGTATATAGAAAAGAAGAGAGCAAAAGATAAGCTCTTGTGGGGTTTTTGAATGGTAGATGAGCATAACCTGGAGTAAGATCCCTCAAAAGAGATTGAAGGAGTGTCAGACAGGAAGGAGTAAAAACAGAAGAGAGCAAATCAAGATTATCCAGGAGCTTGCAAGACCAATTTGGAAGATCCAGTTTTGTGTGTGAATATTTACATTTCAGGAATTGGTAAAAATAATGATCATGTCTTGATTTATTATTTTGATTTTCTACCAGAAAGTCATAGAGAAAATGTCAATGATGTAGATTAACTTTAAAGTATATCATATATGTGTGTTTATCTGTGTGTCTGTCCATCTGTCTATCATCTATCTGCATTTGTATGTCAGTTGTTAACCAGCATACCCTGAAGGGATATCAGGAAAGAGGGTTATCAATAGCAATTGCTATAGAGTCAAGAAGAATAAAGAGTGATAAAAGCATATATTCACCATGACTAGCAGGTATTAAAGCATTGATAACTTTGGAGTGAGCATTTGCATTTGAATGATGAGTTCAGAAGTTAGAAAGTAAGAGGCACAGAAATGCCTTACTGATTGTAAGCAACTACCTCCAGGAGTTTAGCCATGAAAGGCAGAAGAATAGTGGAATAGTAACTAGTAGAGATGGTTGGATAAAGTGAAGGATTTTTAAAAGTCAAAGACAGACATATGTACTCATTGTCAAGAATCATCTAGTACTTAGGGAGAGATGAAAGATTAATGAAAAGAATGGGAATTATAGAGGGGCAATGTATTAGATGAGAAAGATGGAATTGAATTGAGAGTGGTGTAGAGAAGCTTCCCTTGTCCAAGAAAAAGATCTACTCTTCAAATGAGAAAGAGCCATAGGAGGGAAGAATACATATAAGGAATGGAGATGGAGAGATAGGGAGGAAAGAAGAAAAGGAAGCATATAGCAATAGCCTCATTTAAAAAAAAATGAAGTTTGAGGCAAAAAATTCAACTTAAATAGGAAGGGAAGGGATTCCATGAGAAATATAAGAAGGATTGAAAAGATAGTAACTATTGAGATGAGTGGGATAGTGAATAGGATAAGGAGGTAGAAAATGAGTATTTTGTTATAGTGAGGGTTCAATTTGTAATTTTATCTTGATTCATTCATCAGCATATGAATAAATGAAGAAAATGGATGATGAGTGTAAGCCAAGGCTAAGTCTTCTCAGGACATGATCTCTAATAGGATAAGGAGGGAAGAGATTTTTGAGAACAGAATAGTGTAGATTATCCACTGTAGTTAAATTGATTCCAAAGAGGTCTAGATAGGGAAGGGAGAATAGTATAGCCATTTCAGTAATGATGACCTGAGAGAAAACTGAGAACCTAATGGATTGGGGGGTCATAGTGAGAATGAAGAACAGGGTTTGGGTTGCAAGGTAGAGGGAGAGGTTGAAGGGCAATAGATTATAATTAGGGAAATATCAGATTTCATGAACTTGAAAATAGACAAATGGGTAATGGTGAGATCAAAGATGTTGCCATCTCTGTGTATAAATAAGTTAGGGTGGAAGAGTAAGGAGATGGAAGAATTGGGCAGTTAGGGGCTTGAGGAAGTGGCCAAGTATTTATATTTATATTAAAATCTCCAAATATGGGAGTTAGGATTTGAGAAAAAGAAAATTACTTTGGTCCAGGCATCAAACAACAAAGAAGGAAGGGGAGAATCCTGAGGATCAGTAAATGACAGTCACCAGAATCTTGATTTAGTAATAAATATGGGCCAAATGAATCTCAAAAGATGGGTGGTAACTGATTGTTGTAAAGGAAAAATGTGAAAGTTGCAGTGGGAAACAAGAAATAGTTCATCTCCCTTATCCATGAGAAAAGATTTGGGATTATCAATGAAAGTGCAGCCACTACCAGAAGGTATGGCCAAGAGAGTTATCAGGAGAGAGAGTCAGGTCTCAGTGAGTACAAGAATATGTAGAAAGGGAGAAAGGAAGCTATTTAAAATGAAATCTAGTTTTTTTGTTTTTTTTTTAACCTATGAAGCAGTCATTCAGAAGGGGCAGTTAGATCTAGAGAGGGACATTGGTGGGGTTAGATTAATGGTATTGGATCTAAGGAACAATTGATGAGAGACCTAGAATAGGGTTTTAAACAGTGGCAGTCTGGGGTTGGGAAAGGGATATTGTAGTAGGAATATATTGATAATTTAACTCAGGAAGCTTTTCGTTGTTCTGAAGGGGTTGAATTGTCCTAAGAAGTCAGGCAGGATGGTATAGAAAGAGTGTAGAGGGAGAGAGTCCAGGCAAGGGCAATTACTATATATATTTGTTAACTATCCAGAGAACATGATGAAAAGAACAAGTACATCTGAAGTGGAATATTTGGGTTCATATGGTTGAGGGGAATGAAAATAAGATTTGGGCAGTGGGGGATTAGGATTGTGGTTTGTACATTGGTGACTGGGTATTCAGAATTCCCAGCATGGGGAGACTATGAGGGTGTAAAAATGCTAAACTAAGAGGAATAAACCCAGGCAGAATATCAAGTAGCTGCAATGAGGTTCATTGAGGGGCAAGCTTGTTCAAGGTTCTTCTTCTAGGGAGTTGGAAATTGAGAAAGTATCACAGGAGGCAGGAGGAAGAAAAATTAATGTGGGGGAATTTGGAAAAGGAATAGGAATTGGCACTTTCAAATCTAATAAAGGCCCTGAGGGGGTGAAAATAGAGGCTATAAGCCTGTAGACTTCATTAGTCAAAGTATCATGATTGTCATCTGTGCTCTCATAACCTATATAGGCTTTGGACCCATTCCTCCAAAATTCAGACAATGTTTTTTTTAAATATTGGAGCAAGTATTTCTTTGATTTGCTGACTTTGACTTTGGCTTGGCCTTAAAAGTTTGCTCCTTAGTATTATACCTTTATGTCTATTCAATAGTTAATTTTCTTTTGCCTGTTAATCACTCATTTATCCCAGTCATGGAATCTGTACAAGTCTCTGAGTGATTAATTTTCAGTAGGCAGAGATGTCAGAGAGCTGTATTACAGATTCTCCATGGCTATGTGAGCAGAAGCATGGAAATGGAAGAGGGCAATTCAGGCTTTGCAGTTCTCTAGCAGAGGGTTTCTCATTGTTGGGCTTCATTTTCCTTAAAGTCTTGCTCAAGTTTCAGTTTTTTCTTTGACTAATAAATAAATCTTCTCATCTTTGTATTTTGTGCTTGCAGAAAGTTTTTGGTAATAAAGCCTTTGGTGTTGTTATATACCAGGTATCTCAAATTTCTACATCTGGGAAAATCAGCCTTAGCTAAGAAATTCCTCAGAGAAACCAAATCTTTCTTCTGTTCCACAGGTTTTCTCATTCAAGAGATGCATTTTCTATTCGTATAGAGATAAACAGTAATCACTTCCCAACTTGGTTTCCTGCCTCCCATTTCTCCCTCCCTCCTTCTTTCCTTCCCCCTCTCTCCATCATTATCATTATGCATCATACTGATTTATGGAGTCCAATTAAACTTTTTTATTTGACCAGTTTCTCCAAAATCTGACTCAAAAGACTGTTTGTGGTCCTGTCATATACTATTCCCTTTTAAAGATTTTCATATTCCAGGGAAATTATAGTCCTTACCTGACCTGTTTTCCTCCTCCTGGCTCCTGCTTCCCTTGCTATGCTTTTCTAGTCTTCTTGCCTGCAAGAGAGTTCTTTCCCCACCACTGCTTACTAAATTTCATTTTTTCTTTCAAAAATATAGCTCAGGTGCTATCTTCTTCATGAAGCCTTCCTTCAGGACTTCACTGGAAATAAATGGTACCTCCTTCAAATTTCTTATAATACTTTGGACCTTTCCTTTAAGTATCTCTTTTTTTTTTCTTTTCCTATAGTTACTTACTTATGTATAATGACTTTTTTCTAATTATTAGTTCCTTAAAGGCAGATTTTATTTCATCCTCTCACTCTCATACACATGTCTAGTTCAGTATTTTAGATTCAGTGTTATTACTGACTAAATAAGTGTCATTATTTAATTAAATTCAACAAATATTTGTTAAATGCCTACAGTCAAAGAAAACTCTATAATATTATACAGCTTGGAGTAGTTTAGATTATTCAGTTTAGATTTTGCTCCTATCAGTTTTAATAATCTGTTTCTCAATAGATGTGGCAGTATGCTATCAAGTCTGTGCCCCTAGAAATTTCTATTGCATTCATAATAGGGATCTGCATTCCCACTGAGTCATTTGGAAATCTCCTGGTGAAAGTAATAGAAAGAGTAATGGCACTTGCGTGTGATTTACATAATTACACCAATTCATGTAGGTTGTCTTTTTGAAAACTTAACCTTTTCCTTTCCTTACCAGTATTCCCCATATCCAGTTTATTGGGTTTTTTTTAAGTTGAAACTACTTTATTTACATTCACTGCTATATAAATTCAAATTATTCCAATTGATTTCACTTTGAGTAACTAAAAGCAAAGTTTCCTAAGGCTCTAAGCACCAGCTTTTGAACAGCAATGGCTTTGACAACAAATGGTCAAAGGTCATCTAAAAAAGGTTATTTTAAATGAAATTCCATTAAGAAAAGATGCAATGAACCCTGAATGCTTTCTGTGAAAATTTTGAAATTTTTTTACTCTATGAGTGCTTTAAAAAGTGATTTCTCTTTTTATTGTATTACTACTAATACGTTAAATATGTCTAATAATTATCTTTCCAGAATACAACTATTGCTATTATAAATAGGAGCTGACATTTATATACTTCTTCTAGATTTACAAATTGTTTCTCATAGTAACTCATTTGACAACTCAAAACAAAGGCAGATGCTATTATTATCCACATTTTACAGATGAGGGAAACCAAAACTTTGATAGGTTAAATGATTTATCACAAAATTGATAAATGTCTGCGGCAGGAACAGAGCTCATTTTTTTCATGTCTCCAAATCCAATATAGCAGCTCTCCTTAATCTCAGAAATACTGAGTCCAGATGGATTAAACTTCTGCTAAGTCAGTCAGCACAATTAACAGTGACATAACTTTATGAACCTGATGTCTGACATGCATAATATCTAAATTCTTTAATTAATTCTTAAAATGCCACTGAGTGTGTAGTCATTTCCAATACCCTATAAATAGTACAGAGAACTGTCTCCTTATATTTCCTTAATAATTTCTTTAAAGATGATCAATATTATCAGTTATTTTTGGTTCTTTCTTATTGTTTCTAGTCCTCTAACATTTCAATTTTTTTTCCATGCCAGTTTAGCTCTCTAGGCCTAATTCCATATACCCAGAATCACAAGTCTGATACACAATTCTTTTGACCATCAAAGATCCCTTTCTTTCTAAATCTTTCATGTTTTAGGTGCCTTATTAAGAAGATTGTTCAGAGTTCAACTCATTTTTAGTTTGAGATACTATATTTGTATTACTGATGAAATACAAAAAAAAACTTATTTTGAACTCTTTTTTGCAGTTCAACACTATGATAATGAACTGACTTTAAATATAGATTACTATTTAGACAATAGCCAAAACTATGTAAATGCAAATTGAGCTTTGCTAATGTTTATTATATAAAAACTATTTGCCTGTTTAAGCATATAATTAAATATTGCTTGTTTGTTGGAATGTAAGCAACTTGTGTGCAAATTGTTTCACTTACTGCATTTCTAGCATATTGCCTAGCATATATAATAGATTTAATAAGTACTCAAGATTGGTATCATAATTGTTATTATTGATTGTTATACTTTGACCAATAAGATCAGATTTTTTTTATTTAACTATTTTTTCCTCCAAAAACAAAATTGTAATTTATCTTCTCATGTGTAAGAATTTTTTTTAGCATGTCAGTTTAGTGTATTTCCTTCTGCAGCAATTTACAGAAAAATATCTCTGATTTTTGGTTCTAATAGTTGATTTCAGGGGAAAAAAGACTGTTTTTCTAAACTAAAATCCCACTGAGAGGAAAATAGTATTTTTCCTTAAGGTCAAACATGGAAGCCCACAAGAAAGTAAAAATAATACACTGTGACAATTTGAGATTTGTTTTTAATTTTAATTTTCCTTAAAGTTTATTTTTTTCCTTTCTGAAAGTTGCAGAAGGAAGATAATGAAAATGATATATTGAACTATCTAGACAGCTTATGCAGTGACTAAGAGCAGTAGAGTTGGAATCAGAAAGAGCTGAGTTCAAATTCTACCTTAAACACTGACAAATCACTTACCTAACCTTTTTTTAAAGACACAGTTTATCTATAAAATAATGATGAGAGATAACATATGTGGTACTTCAAAAATCTTAAATTTCTATATAAGTGCCAACTATTATTAATTTCATTTCTCATTATAATATTGGCTTTATTTGATTAATAATCTATGTTGATTACTAATTGCTCAAAGACAGAATGTAATTTCTTTCAAAGGTGATTTTCCCTACCACCATCCTTTCTAAATATTGTTCTCTGAGTTAATGTGTCAAAAGACAGAGATGGCTTTAGATTTAGGAGACTGTATACAAAGTTCAACTATGAGACATATTCATGCCCCCCCCCACCCTCCGCAAGATAAAGTTTAATCTCTCAATTCCCCAGAAATACTCAAAGACTGGACTTCACAAAGACTTGTGATCTGGACTGAAAGAGTTCCTTTACACCATTGGGAGTTGGTGAGGCAAATAGAGTGGCTGCTGAGTAAATATAGCTAAGTAATTAACATTTAAAATAAACATTCTAAAGCAAAAATTCACAAACACAATTTTGATTATATAGTAAACAGGTCAGATCCATCCAGGAGTAGAACTAGAATTATTTCAAATAGCAAAAATTTAATATTGCCACATTTGAAGAATTTGCTTAATTTTTTTATATTATTAAATCTATTTACTGTATTTTACCACTTGCATCTTAATTTCAGAAAGTAGATCAAAAATAAGAGGAATAATTTCAAAAGTATAAGATCTGATTAAAACACTGTAACTACACTCTCCAGAAACTTGGCACATTTGGTCACCATTCAGTGGCAATGACAAGATTGGTCCAGAAATTTTTTGACCTCAAACAAAATACAATGTCATTATCTGTATTCATGGAATCTTTTAGTTCTGGCGCATAGTAAGATTTGTCTTGATATCTATCCCAACTCTAAGATATATGCCCTATTTCAACCCATGAGTTACTCACTGAAAATGACAATTGTTTTCATTTAGTTCCAATTCTACCTAAAATGTCCCTAACTTCAACTGTCCCTTTCACTGGGACCAGCAAAAGGAAATCTTCTTCCAACTGGTATTGAAATACTAGAGTTTTTTGATGGTGATTTTGTTACAACTAGGACAGGTTAGATAAGAAATGATCAGGACCTGAGCACCAAGCAAATTAACAGAATTGGGTCAATCAGTGCAAACCAAACTGTGAAAGAAGTTCAGGGCAGGAAGGCAAACAGGCAGAGATTGAAGCAATGGGTATAGTCATTCTTAGGATGTCTAGTACTGTTTACATAGCTATTAGGATGTTAAGTTTCTTTTTTTAAAATTTTATTTATTTAAGGCAATGGGGTTAAGTGACTTGCCCAAGGTCACACAGCTAGGTAATTATTAAGTATCTGAGGCTAGATTTGAACTCAGGTCTTCCTGACTGCAGGGCTGGTGCTCAATCGACTGCCACTCTGGGATCTTAAGTTTCAGTAACTCCTAGCACTAGAAGAATAGATATGGGGATGCAAAACAACTCTATTTCTAAATAAATTTGAGTAGTGGATAGGAAACCAAAGCAAGGTTGTAGGTATCTAAAGGTTTTATAGGATCTAATAGGTATAGATAACAGTTAAGAGTATAACTAGTAGGAGCATGGTGACAGAGAGATCTCTATTATGAGATCAATACTGAATTAACTAATTTTTTCAATTTTTTAATAAATTTATTTATTTATTTTATTTCCAAGTTACAAAATTTCCCTCCACTCTCCTGTCCTATCCCCTTCCCCTCAGCAGGGAACAGTCAGTTTAGAAATTTACATGCATATTTTGTTGAACTTGTTTAAAAATTAGTAACTTTTGGCATGAGAAATTAGAATTAAGGGATACGTAAGAGGTAATTTTTATAAAGTGTTCATCAGATTCAGAAGGGTCGGTTTTTTTGGTGTTTTGTTTGAATTAACTAAATATTAAGAACAGAAAAAGTGGTTGAGTGAATAGAAGGTAAATATAGGAATTAAAAAGACCTGAGTTTCAATTCTGATGCCTATTAGCTATGTAATCCTTTACAGTAAGTTTCACCAAGTATAAAGTGAGAATGATGCTAGCCCATACCTGACAAGATTGTTTTACCAAATGAGATAAAATACATGGTGTTTTACAAAATTTTAAATATTATATGGACATTACTTATTATTACTCTCTTTCAATGGTTATTTTAATCCTTCTGAGTCAGCACTGATTTGTAGAGAATGTAAGAATGTTGAAACTAGCAGGTTGTATAGGCTTTTTGTTTAAAGCAAGGTAATGGGGTTAAAGTGACTGACTTGCCCAAGGTCACACAGCTAGGTAATTATTAAATGTCTGAGACAGGATTTGAACTTGGGTCCTCTTGATTCAAGGACTAATGCCCTATCCACTATGATACCTAGCTTCCCCTTACCCAGGTTCTTATCTTGAATATTAGCAAGATATAGGGAGGAGCCAAACAAATCACTATAGGCAGCAAGATTTCAGATTAAAATGTATTAAATCTCCAATTCTCCCAAAAGTCATTTCAAAAAGTATACTGAGAAGATCGTCATGGTTTTCAATGATGAAAAATCATTTAAAGCTGGGTAAGGTTTCTCATGTAACTTTGCCCTAAAAAGCCCCTCTATGTTGTTGTTGCTACAATTTTTCCAATGACTTGATAAGCAAAATACCATGGCATAATTACCAGTAGCTCACTGCAATGGAAGATGAACACAAAGGGAATTATTTTTTAACTTACTGATGAGAATATGATAATTATGTTTTACTGTTATTGATTCTATGCTATCTCTCTTTCTATCTGAATCTTTGTCTACATTATGTCTCTGTTTGCTTCCGTGTGATTGTTTCTGACTTTGTCTCCCTTTCTCTCTCTGTCTCTTTCTCTGTTTCTGCCCTTGTGTCCTCTTGTTTCTGTCTCTGTAGGCTCTTTGAAAGCCCCACTCATATTGAGTTTTGCAGTTCAAAACTACTTTTTGTCATTTTTATGACTGAAAGCTAGTAATTTAAAATGTTTTGAATAGCACCTCTGATCAATAGCAAGGACAATATGTTAGATTTTAGCAAACTATTTTTTTTAGTTTTTTTTCCTTGATAATTGTCTTTTAACCACTTAACCATTGTTCATGGGAGTATTGATTGGGGTGCAATGGATAGAGCACTGGCCCTGGAGTGAGGTGAACTTGAGTTCAAATTCGACTTCAGACACTTAATAATTATCTAGTTGTGTTACCTTGCAAAAACAAAACCAAAAACAATGGAATAATGATTGTAAATTTTTAAAAATTCCTCATATAGTTCTTATCAAGTTTTATCCATCATATTATTTGCTATAACTATATTTCCAAGACTATTTTTTAGGTTTTTGCAAGGCAAACGGGGTTAAGTGGCTTGCCCAAGGCCACACAGCTAGGTAATTATTAAGTGTTTGAGACTAGATTTGAACCCAGGTACTCCTGACTACAGGGCTGATGGCTTTATCCACTGCGCCACCTAGCCTCCCCGTCGGAGACATTTTAATAGATATTTAATAGATTGCTTTACTCTACTTTTTTCATGCAACTATCACTTAAAAAACCTCCTATTTTTCTAAAAAACATTTTCCCATAAATGAAATAAATATTTAATTTCTTCTTTATAATAATTTTATTAGTGAGAGTTATGAAGTATATTTTGAATCTTAAGCACATTTGTTATCCTATCACATTTGTTAATGCATTTGTTAATTTGTTAAGTACATATATCATAAGCTAATCTTCTGACATGTTTGGCTGGATATCTGTTGGGTTTGTTTCATAACAACATGTTTTTTGCTCTGTTTTACTAAAAAACAAATACATTTGTTGCTGTAGGGAGTACAAGATCAATTTTATTAGTTGTTCTCTTCAGTTTGAACTTTGATCTTCCCACTCATTCTTCCATATAAATTTCCATATGATATCATCTAGTTTTGTAAAGAAGATACTTGATCACTTGCTTTATCATTGCACTAAACTTTTAAAACAATTTTTATTTCTATTACATTGTTGTGCTTGTCAACCTAATTCTGATTTGCACTTTTTTTCCTTTCAAGGCAATGGGGGTTAAGTGACTTGCCCAAGGTCACACAGCTAGGTAAATATTAAGTATCTGAGGCTGGATTTGAACTCAGGTCCTCCCAACTCCGGGGTCAGTGTTCTATGCACTGCACCACCTACCTGCCATCTTTTGCCCTTCTTTAAGAGCAGATCAAAACAAAATTAGGTTAACAAGCACATTTATTGATATTTCTCTAAGTCACAGACTGCAGCTGTGTGTATGTGAGGATCTGGCTAGAGAAACAAATCGCTCAAAATGGAGACCAATTCTGGAGTTTAAATAGGCAGCCAGGTGGCTGGATAGAGCACCAGCCCTTGAGTCAGGAGGACTTGAGTTCAAATTTGACCTCAAACATTTAATAATTGTGTGACCTTGGGTAAATCATTTAACCCCATTGCCTTTCATAAAATAAAATTAAATACACAAATATACATATATACATGCAGACATATATACATAAACAGTGTTGACTAAAACAGAAGGTAGGATCTGAAATGTCACCTCTGGTTTGTCCAGTTAAAACACTTTATACATGGGCATAGTGAAGCTTACTGTAAAGGATCACATAGCTAATAAGCATCAGAATTGAAACTCCACCCAATCCAGGATAGGGTGTGGACAATTTAGAATGAGGCAGGGAGAACTCAGGAAGGGTGGGGCGAACTCAAGACATCAGACATTCCAGTAAAAGAAGTGCTATCATGTGTCATAAGGACCTTCAAAAAAAAAGGAGTTAACTATAGAGATTTTTGATGGAATTAAGGAGGCAAGATTGTTACATTTAAAATTCAGGAACTTTACTAAAATCACCCTTTACAATTGTTAAATTGACTAGAATATATGAAAGGTCTTCTTCGTATGTAAAAGTTGAACTTCACCCACCAACTTTATTCTTAAAGATTCAGAAAAAATTTCTATTCCAGCATTTTGATTAAAGTACCTTAGCGTTATAGTAGAGGAAATATTGGGCAAAGAAATATGTCCTAAAAATAATCTTTTCCCTCTGAGTTGACCATGTCACACAGTTAACTTCTATGCAGACTTTACATTACCAGTGACCACCAAACTATGGAGATGAAGTCAATGAAACTTTTTGTAAAGTACTCTTCCCTTCCCTGGCAAAGACTTGGTAAATCCATGCCCTCAATCATAAGATAAACCCCTATCAACAAAACATTGGATCCCTGTCCTAGGCTGAAGGAATTAAGTTTGAGCCTCTTCCAGTGTTGGAATTCAGCTGATTCACACCAATTCTACATAATCCACACCTAATTTTATGCTGAGTTCAATGAGCTGGTTGTTAAAATGGCACTTGTAGGGGAAGCTAGGTGGCGCAGTGGATAGAGCACCAGTCATGGAGTCAGGAGGACCTGAGTTCAAATATGACCTCAGACATTAATTGCCTAGCTGTGTGACCTTGGGCAAATAACTTAATCCCATTGCCTTAAATTAAAAAAAAAAAAAAAACTAAAATAGTACTTGTAATCAGGGTATTCTCTAAGGTGAGTGCCTGGGCAGCTACCCAATGTGGAAATCACAAATTTACATTCCTTACTCTTTTTGAATATTCATATGTGTTACAACAGTGGTACTAAGCACCTGTAGTAATGTTCGTTCTGCCCTTAGGTAAATTTCCTTGCTGGTATTTTATTTAAAAATACTGCATCAATATTTATTAGAGAAATTGAACTATTAATTTTTTTCTCTGTTTTATTCTTCCTGATTTAGTTATTGAAACCATATTTTGTCATAGATGAAATTTGGTAGGACTTTTTTCTGCCCATTTTTCAAATACTTTATATAGTGGTGGGATTAATTGTACTTGACAAGTTTGGCATAATTTAACTGTAAACCCATATGTTCTTGGTTATTTTTCTTAGAGAGCTCATTACTAAAAGCACCCTTTACAATTGTTAAATTGACTACAATATGTGAAAGGTCTTCTTTGTATGTAGAAGTTGAACTTCACCTACCAACTCTGATCTTTTTAATTATTTTTTTTTCCTAAGAAGTTATCTGGACAGGTTATATTTTTGTGAATCTTCAGCTATTTCCTTTAGATTGTCCATTCATTTAATATAACTTGATTTTTTTGTACACAAAACATCTCTCAATAAGTGCATTAATTTTATCTTACAAGTGATGCATTTATTCTTTTCATTTTTAATACTGTATTTTGATTTTCTTCTTTCTATTAAAAACCAAATTAGTCAGTGATTTGTCTATTGTTGTCATTTTTCATAAAAAACCAGTTCCTAGTATTATTTTACAAATTTTATTTTAATTTCATTTTTAAAAATCACTCCTTTACTTTTGAGGATTTGTGTTCAGTTGGGAATATTTAATGTGTAAATTTTCCATTTTTTCATTGAATATCTGATTCATTGATCTACTCTTTCTTTTATTGATGTGTTTAGAGACAAATACAAATTCTCCCATAAATATTACTTTTCCTGTTTCCTAAAAATGTTGATATTTTGTCTCATTATTGTTATTCCCTTTAATGAAATTACTTCTTTCTTTGATTTTTTTATGATTAGATTTAGTTACCAATTAGCCTTTAATCTTTACTTCCAAGAACTTTCAACGATTGCAATTTTATTACACTGTGTTCTGCAAAGAGTGAACTTTTGGCATCAGATAAGCTTCAAATGGTGCTCTTTACTTATTTAAATGTTCTATTGTCATTTTATGATTTGTTCTCCAATATATTTTTTTAAGTTTCTATTAGTCATTAACTATGTAAAATGATGATGATAATGATGATAAATTTAATATAGAAAGTAGAAAAATATAGTTTAGGAAAACACACTAGCCCTCTAACATATTTGCATTGTGCCAAATGTCTAGACCACCACTTCTAAGAAAAAGCAAGGATGATATATTTCTTTATTTTTTTAAATGGCTTCATTTGATCATTACAATTACAAACTACTTAATTTTGTTTTTTCTTATTATCTCAATTTACATTGTTGTAGCTATTGTTTATATTGATTTCCTTGTTCTGCTTACTTGATCTTATCAATTCCCTTGTCTATAAATTTTTCACTTTCATTAGTTCTTCCTGCTCAGTAAGCTCCAATGTCTCTCTATTCCTCCAGAGCAAAATACAAAGTCCTATGATAAGAATTTAAAACTTTTCGTAATCTATCCCTTTCCCATCATCCAATGTTTCTACACTTTACAATATTTCCAAATAATTAACCAATATGACTTTTATGGTCAGAATTTCAGTTTCTCTTTGTTGATGATTTTCAAATCTACCTGTCTTGCCTCAAACTCTCTGTTGACCTTCAATATCCAACTACTTTTCACACATCTCAGATTGGATGTCCAGTAGACATCTTATATTAATATATCCAAAGAAAAATTCATTGTCTTTATCCTTGAACTTCTCCATCCTGATCTTTTCTATTATTGAAGAGAGCAACACCATCCTCCCAATCCTTTAGGTTTATAACCTCGCAGTGATCCTGGACTCCTCACTATACCTGATTACCACTCCTCCTTATCCAGTCTGTTGCCAAAGTAAGTTGTTTTTATCTCTGTAATATTTGTAAAATATACACTCTTGTGCCTCACCTGAGTCTGCCACCATTCTATTGTAAACCCTCATCACCTCATTCTTGTATTTTTGCAATAATCTGCTAATGGATCCACCTGCTTTAACTATTTTCCCATTCCAATCCATCATGTAATCAGTAACTAATGTGATTTTCCTAAAATGCAAATCTGACTATATCACTTTTCCCTTTACTTCCTGTCTCATTCCATTTGTCAATAAACTTCAGTGACTCCTTATTGCCTCTATGATCAAATGCATACTAACATTTTGATAATCAAAGCCCTATATAAAATCTCTCCCCCTCCTATATTTCTGTCCTTTTTACACTGACAGATTCTTTTCCTTACCGTGACACTGGATTCTTGGCTATTTCAGGAACAGGACAAGCTAATAAGCTCTATTTTTTCTTCCTTGCTTTCTCCAATATTTACTTTCCTCTTGCCACTCCAAATACTGAACTTTCTAACTTTCTTTAAAACTCAACTAAAATCCTACTTTCTACAGAAAGCCTTCCCCAATGATCTTAATTTTAGTATTTTCCCTTTACTAATTATTTCCTATTCACCTTGTATATAACTTGCTTTGTATATATTTTATGTACTTATATACATGTTTCTGTTGCATTAGACAAAAGCCTTTTTAAGGGGATATATTATTTGCTTTTCTTAGTAGTCAAGTGTTTAGTATAGTTCCTGAAATATAGCAACTGATTAATTAATACTCACTGAATTATGGACTAAATCTCATAAATTAAACAGATTCTGTTTGCATTTGTAAACAACTGATTCTTTTAAATTCATTACTTTTCTGGGTGTAACCTCAGTCTGAGTATAGCTAGAGAAAATCTAGAAAGGATAAGAATTTGAGATTATTCACTTTTAAAAATTGCATTTATGATTTCCCTAACTACATTAAATAGTTTAAGAATAATATGTATTCATATATAAATGAATATATGTGTATAATATATGATCATTTTATTGTTTTCTGAACTGTACTAATCATTGCAATATATATTATTAACCAATATAATTTTATTATTTTCATTCTCCAGGAGAAATATACACCCTATTCTTTTGTCATATATGATTAAATTTTAGGAGATAAGCATTGGAACTAAATTTGTCTTTTCATTCATATCCAGGAATTTCCTGACGAGGAAACTCATCCTAAAGAATTAACATTGTTCCCTCACCTTAAGGAGCTCTCATTATTTATTTTTGCAGAGGGATTTGAGCAGAATGGCAGAGACAGTTTCTATTAGAGGCATATCTTTCTGACACTGAGATTTCTTTTGCACCCCTTATCCCATATGCCACCATTCCAATAACAAGATAAACTTAGAATCTTATTTTTATTAGCAAATGATCAAGTGTTTTTGGATTTCTTCCAATATATCTTGGAATCTCTAGTTATAGCTTATTGTTGCAGTCTCCAAAGGTTTCTAGGGTCCTTAAAATGAGGGTGTTCTTTTTTTCTAATTTTAAACAATATGGACATATTTATACATTATGTACATTTAAGATTATATCTTTTAAATACTTTATTCTTGTCTAGTTTTAGCATTTGATGCCTATTGGTTTATAATGTAGTTTGAGATCTGGGAATCCTACTCCTCCCTGAGTCTTTTTTTATATTTTCATTATATATTCTAAATCTTTTTTTTCAAAGGCTTTGATTACTTTATCAATCTCTGAAATTATCCTTAGCAATTTCATTGGCATGTCATTAAAATTAAAATATGTTTTGGTGGTATTATAATTTTTATTATATTGTTATAATCTGGCCATGAACACTGAATTTCCTACCAGCTATTTAGGTTGTTATCTCCTTAAGAAACACTTTTTGTTTAGATTTATAAAAATATTTTGGGTACTTTACTAAATACATTCTCAGATCCTTTATGAATTTTATAGTTATTTGGAATGGAATTTTCCTTTCTATTATTGCTTCTTTTGCTTTGTTATTATGCAGAAATGCTTTATATTTTTTGGAATATATGTTGTACCCTAACTATACTAAAGTCATTTTCTTTTTCGATTAGTATCTTTGCTGGGGTTTTTCAAGTAAACCATATCAGCAAACAATGATAAATTCATCTCCTCTTTACCCATCTCTACATATTGAACTTCTTTTTCTTTTCTTATTGCTATAACAATTCTAGATCTATATCAAATATTACTTCACTCCTGTGTTTACTGGAAAAGATTCTAATGTATCTCCATTGTATATGATATATGATTTTGTTTTTATACATACTTCTATGATATTTTTTAAAATAGTCCCTCTTATTAGTTATGCTAATTATTTTCCTAATGTTGAAGCATCCTTGTATCTTATGAATCTTGCTTAATCATAATTGAATTTTATCCTGTGGAAATCAATATAGTCTGTTTAACAGGTATTTGTCTGATCAATGTTTATCAATTACATTGGCCCATAGGTTTTTTTTGCATTTTTTCTTTCTCTCAGAATTTAAAACTATATTTCCATGAAAAGATTTTGGTAAGCTGTTTTCTTATTCAATTTTTCAGAATAACTTCAGAATTCTGAATACTGATGTATTCATATTAATTATTTTTTAAAGGTTTGGTAGAATTCTATAAATCCATAAGAATCAGAGTTTTTTAAGGTAAAGGAGATATTTTCTTTGTTTTGTTCTTTTATGACTTGATCTATTTCCTTTTCTTAGATAGGTTTGTTTATGATCCCATATTTGGGGTCATATTTTTAAAGGTATTTATTCATTTCCTTGATGTTCTCAGTTTTGTTAGCAATTAACAAGCCTATAACTAAGCATAATATGTTGCTTAATTTTATTTTTTCTAATTTTGATGATTTTCCTTGATCATTTGCTATTTTTGACTATTCTTTTTTAATTAAATTAACTATTTATCACTTTTATTATTCTTGTCAAAGAAAAATTTAATTTGATTCATCATTTTGTTTTTGTCTTTCTCATCACTTTTACAAAGAAGCAAAATTTAATTTGATTCATCATTTTGTTTTTGTCTTTCTCATCACTTTTAAGAATATTTATTCTTTTGTTCTTATTTTATTTGTTGATTTTCTAATTATTTTTAAAAGATAATCAGTTTGTTAATTTTTCTTATTTCTATTTTTGTTAATGTAGAATTGTTTGGATATGGTTTTTTTCCATGAGGTATACTTCAGTTTAACTGAATCCCAGAAATTTTGACATGCTGTTTCACTGTCATTGTTTACATGCTTATTAAATGTTTATTTTATTTGCTCTTTGATTCATTCATTGTTTAAGTATCCATTGTTTTCTTTATTAGGTTCTGTATTTTTTTATCTCTGCACCTATTGTTCATATTTCTTTATGTATATAAAAGATATATTGATATTTTATTCCTTTTATTTATTTGAACTATTTCTGTGTTCCCTCAATTTTTGTAATTTCTCCATGTGGTATAGAGGAATATGTCCCATTTAGAAAATGTCATAAAACGTTTAACTTTAGTTTCTTCATTTCTATATTTCACCTTTTGTTTATACTTCTCCAATGTTGTAAAACTTCTCCAAAACTGAAAGTGTTTTTGAAGTTACTTGTCACTAATGTGTTACTTTGTCTTACTGAGACTAGATGCTTCTTTTTTGAATTGGATACTAAGGCAAGAATTTAAGTTATTATTAATATTGATTATTTTTCTATGATTCCTTTAAGGAACAAATATGGTCTCATACTTTGTTCATCTTAGCTTTATGAAGTCTCAATTTTTCTAATAGCATGATAGCAACTTTTAATGTCTATCTTCTCAAGTTTTATTTTGGGTATATCATTGCTTTTTAAATGTGTTTCTTATAACCAAGAGATTGTAGGATTTTGATTTCTTATTTAGTCTATCACTTTTCATTGCATCATTTCATCCATTTAAATTAACAATTATCACTTACGCCTGTATTTTCCTCTATCTGTATCTAATTTTTTTAATTATGATTTTCCTCCTCTTCTAATTTATCAGTTCTAAACAATTTCAATTATTTTACTTAGATGTTTAGTGACACTATTCCCACTGATTCTCTTCCTATCACCTCTTATACCCTCTTCTCATGTATTACCTTTTTTTAAAAACATTTATTTATTTTCATCCAATTGTACAAGCATATTTCCAACTTATAAAGTCTCCCTCTATCCTCCCTTCCCACACCCCTCCCCTCAGCAGGGATTAGTCAGATAAACATTTTACAATCATATTTTGTTAAACATGTTCACAAACTAGTAATTTTTGGCATGAGGAATTAGGATTACAGGAAAGAGATATGAGATAATTTTTATAAAGTGTTCATCAGATTTGGAAGGGCTGTTTTTTTTTTTCCTGTTTTGTTTTGTTTTATTTTTCTTCCTCTTGTAGAAGATAATATAGTCCATTAATAGTTTCATATGGTTGTCCTAGCCATCTGGACTGCTGAGAAGAGCTGCTTCCATCAAGGTTGTTCATCTCATAATGTTGTTGATGTATACATTGTTCTCTTGGTTCTACTCATGTATTACCCTTTGTCCTTTAGGAATTTTTTTTTATTCTTCTTTCTATTGCTAAGTAGTTGTATTTTTCTTTTCCCTCTTTTTCATCTGCTATTTGTGCAAATTCCCTATTCACCTCTCTCCCTCAGGTAGTCTTGGTTATTTTTTTCGTTTAATTTTTGCACCTCTCTGAAAAAAGGATTCATCTCACACTATTACCCATCTTCCATTTGTTTATTTTATATGCTCATTCTTAGATTGATGACCCCTATAACCATCTGATTGTTCTCTTTTCTCTGTTTTCTTTATATAATTGGTCAAAGTCCCTGTTCTAGAATGTGTTCTCTAAAGATTGTAAAACATTCCTCATGTATTTCCCTTTTCCATTTTTCGAATTATTTCAGATATCCGAGATGGTAAGAACTCTCTCCCCACATCTATCTGTAGCCTTTCTTGTTAACTCCCCCCCACCCCACAACCCCCACACACACGTTAGCCTACAAATCTCCTACTTTCCCAAGTTCCAGTTGCTCCCTGTGGGTTACAGCTACCCAACCCAGGAAAAAGGAAACTTTTCAAGCCTCATTCAGTAAAAAAATCTTCATGTACAATAGGAGCATTTATCAGTGGAATCTCCTCCCACCTCCCAGGTAAGAATTTCTTTCCCTCACTTTCAGTCTTTCCCCTCTCCTCCTCACTTTTTAGGCTTTTCTCTTTCTGAGACAACATACAACTTAGTCTTATTTTTATCTTTCATTTGCATACATTGCTCCCTCCTCCCATGCTCCTAATTCCCTCCCCTTTTTCCTGTGCTTTCCCAAGTTCTAATGTAGTTCCACAAAGGAAGCAATTATCTATAGACAGGATGTGTCTAAATTCCGGCCATAAATACCCCTTGCATGAATCTTTGCTGTAATTTCTTCCAGATTTCAGCCTTCATTCCAATGTCCTTTAGAAAGAAGTCTCTTACTGATATTTCTGTTATTACTCTGCTTTCTAAGTTTATTCACTCTTCTTAGATTTCTGTCTTAAGAAGTTGGAGAAACAAATAATCTATTTAGTTTTGTTTTTCTTTCTATTTTTTTACAAACTCTTCTTTTTTGTTGAATGTCTGTCTTTTCCCCATATGGGTAAGTCCCAGTTTTCAAGATAAATCATCATAGGCTGTAAATTAAACTCAAATGATCTTTAGAACATATCCTATTCCCTCTTCTTTTTTTCTAATGGTTGAAGGAAAGTCTTGATTTATTTAAATAATATTTCTTTTTTTACTGGAAGTGTTTTAAGATGGCTTCCAAAACTTGTGACTTCTGAATTGAATAATTAAATTTAACCAAAATATGCCTTAAAGTTTGTAGTCTTTTTTCCCCCCTGGAGACAATCTATGAATTCTTTCCCACTTCTATTTTGTTTTCTATGTTCATAAGATCTGGGTCTCTTCTATTTTCTTTTTTTATGTTGTTTTATTTATTCTGTCATGCCATGATTCTCTGAGAGAGTTACACAACCTATATTTGAGATCCATACTTTGCCTACTTTGCATCATTAGTACTTCTGGTTTATAGCTTCTGATTATTGATTTTTTGATTATTGATTATTGATAATTTGAAGTCAAGGTGTTGAGTCCCAAGCAAACTTCTATAGCCTGAAGTTAGGATATCTACACTCCTGGAAAGTAGAATCAGGAAATGAGGTATGGGGATGGGTTTTATTATAACCTTGTGTGTGTCCTTCAGTCTCATAGTGTGATTCTGTTGCTGGAGCATGAGAGGTGTGTGTGTGGGGGAAGATGTAGCTCCAGGCCATTGAGCAACACTTCTTGACTATTGTTTTTAAAATTCATCTAGATTCTTGCTTTCATAGACCATGAAAGTAGTTAAAAGTTGCTTTATCTTTGATTTTTAATTTCTGTTTTTGAAAGCTCTGAGTAGTCATAGGAATTAGAGAAAACATCTACACTATCTTTCTGCCCACATGATTTGGAACTCTCTCTCTCTTCATCTAAATCTTCAGTTTTCTTCAAGTCCCAGATAAAATCTTGCTTTCTACAAGAAGCCTTTTTGAACCCCCTTAACACTAGTATAGTTTGTTATTATCTCCAATTTCTCTCTCTCTCCTCTCTCTCTCTCTCTCTCTCTCTATATATATATATATATATATATATGTATATATATATATATATATATATATACATATATATATATATATATATTTATATGGTAGTTCACATGCCATTTTCTCTTTTAGAATGTCCCATTCCAGTGGTTTTTGTTTGTTTTATTTTTGTTTTTGCTTTCTTTGTATCTTCAGTGTTTAGGAACTAGTGAATCTTAAGCACTTACTAAAATGCTGCTTGACTAGATTATAGCAATCTTTATTTCAGAAACCTTTTAAATGAAGTTGAGACTTTATGTGTTTCTGTGTCTTCTCATGTATACCTGCATTTTCTTTGATACTTAAGAATTTTTCTTTAAAAACAAAACAAAACTATCCTATATTCAATGTGTACTTGGTACCCTAAGTACTTGTATTTAAATTAGGAATTCAGTTCTTCACATATAAGAACACATACACACAAACTTCACTATGAGAATAGCAGGAAATTTTATGGGCATACCAATACATGGTGCCAGTAATGATGATCTACCTAGGGTCAATCCAAAAAATTAAAATCTTTGGGGATTGTGACTGATAGACAACAGATGCATCAAAATGCTGTGTCTTACAAAGAGTAATAATAAGTAACAGATATAATACTTGAAGATTTTCAAATAAATTTCCTGTTTTTACAGAAACAATATGTGGTAGTATTATTTATTTCACAGATAAAATATTGAATCTTAAACATGTTGTATCACAGGGAGTAAGTAAGCGCTGTAGGAAGATTCAAATCCAAGTCCTTTTGACTTGAGATCCAATATAAAATCTACTATGCATGTTTTCTCTGGAAAAAATAACTTGATGGATGAAGGCAAAAATTTGTCTTGTTCTGCAAAATAAATATTACCAGAACTAAAGGAGATCTGGAAAATTAATTTTTGCATCCTGCATTGTATTTAGAAGAGACTAAATGGTTTAATTGATTATTTTTTCTAAATAACTTTATTGGACATGATGAATAATTTTATTGCTGTAGATGATTCCTACTTACTCAATAAATCTAAAAATTCAAATCTGTACAATATCCAAGAAGATAGAAAAATTTAAAATCATGAATATGCTTTACATTAAAAAGTAGTATTTATACAATGAAAAGAAAACATGATTAAGCAAACTGTTTTGAACATGTGACTAGGACAAAATAATTCTGTTTTTATGTTGTCATTTTCATCTTAAAAAAGGTCAGGACACATTGCAGAAAATACAGAAAAATGACATTTTGTCAGTAGAATTTTCCAAATAAATCACTTTATGGTATGATATTTAGCATTAGATACTACTCTTCTTTCATTGACAGCAAACAGTATGCAGATAGAAACTAAAAATATTCTATTGTAAACAAATGTTTTTATTTCAGATTTGATCACATAATAATTCTTTCAAGATTCTTGAACCCAATTCCAATAGAAGCTTAATGAAATTAGAATCAAATTGTGTACAACAGTTTTCTATTTCATTCAAATAGAAGAAAAAGTTCTAGAAAATAGCCTTTTAGATAGTTTCCAAACTGATTATTGGTCAGTAGAAGGAAATAAAATTGTGGATTTATATTTCCTATGCCATTCACCCCAGCACTTATAATGTACAGTCGTTTTAAAGATTGGCATGTTAAGTAATTTAGTCCTTATGCCCAACTTCAGGCCAAAGAACAGTTGTCAAACACAAAAAAGGTATGAAAAATCATTTTATATAGTTAGGTTATATTTTCTATTGCATTTGTTTTAAATAGAAGTATATAAGATCTAGAATGTATTCAAATATAGAATTTTCATACACTATATATCTAAAATGTTTTGCATATATTTTTCACAGTCTCCTTCCTTTTAAATTATACATTAAAGAATGTTTTACATCACTTGTACAAAAATATTCATAGCTGCCCTGTTTGTGGGGGCAAAGAATTAGAAATCAAGTAAATGTCCAATTGGAGAATGGCTTAGCAAACTGTGGTATATGTATGTCATAAAACACTATTGTTTTATTATAAACCAGGAGGGATGGGAATTCAGGGAAGCCTGGAGAGATTTGCATGAACTGATGCTAAGTGAGATGAGCAGAACCAGAAAAACACTATATACTCTAACAGCAACATGGGGGTGATGATCAACCTTGATAGACTCACTCATTCCATCAGTGCAACAATCAGGGACAATTTGGGGCTCTCTGCAATGGAGAATACCACCTGTATCCAGAGAAAAAACAGTGGAATTTAAACAAAGACTAAGGACTATCACCTTAAATTTAGAAAAGAAAAACATCTTATTGTCTGATCTTGCTATCTCTTATACTTTATATTTCTTCCTTAAGGATATGATTTCTTTCTCATTACACTCAATTTGGATCAATGTATACCATGGAAACAAAGTAAAAACTGACATATTGCATTCTGTGGGGGGTGGGGGGAGGGAAGTAAGATTAGGGGAAAAATTGTAAAACTCAAAAATAAATAAAATCTATAATAAAATATAAATAAATACAAGTTATCCAGAGTTGATTAGCACTCTCTAGATCACCCATTTTTCCAAAACCATATAAGCCCTTAGCTGGTTGCCACTGCCATGAGGGTCCTTTGGCATTCAAGAGTACCACTGATCTCTTTTATTAAAATGCTAGCATTATTAATAATAGGACTAATTTCCTAAAAACACTTTTATGAGTTTATAGATTTCATATAACTATTTTTTTCAGGTTGTCTTTTGCTGATATTTCTTTTTTTTTAAGGTTTTTACAAAGCAATGGGGTTAAGTGGATTGCCCAAGGCCACACAGCTAGGTAATTATTAACTATCTGAGGCTGGATTTGAACTCAGGTCCTCCTGACTCCAGGGCCGGTGCTCTATCCACTGCCCCACCTAGTCACCCCACCCCCTTGTTGAAAAAAGGTAGGAACTTAGAATAGTTACTTCTTGTATATACCTATTATTCATAATACAAATTTGTCACTGCACTGGCCTATCTTTTAGTTTTTATTTCAAAAACCTCCTGGTTATCTAGGCATTCTTTGAAAACTTTGCAAAAATGATTAATGGTGGATAGATAATGTTTTTACCAAGCATTACAATATATTCTATACATTATACTAAACTTTGGGAATACAAATGAAAATTAAAAAAAAAAATCACACTCTAACCTGGTAGGGCTTACATTCTAATGTGGGAAAATGATACAGATAAAGGCGCTTGAGAGGGTATGTGTGTAAGACAGGAAATAGACCTGTGTGGAGGCAAGACTGTTGGCAAACTAAAGAATTAGAATAAAAAGGGAAAGAACAAGAACCAGTGGAATAATGACTTTTTCACAAAACACAAGATGAATGAGTATAATGTGTACTTCTTAAACAATTTTATCACTAGTAATATATGATTCATACTTGATCTCAAATGTCATTTTAAAACTCATTATCCATGATGTTCTTGAGTTCAGACAGTGTACCAGTTTTGTTACTGTGCTAATAACACAGTTAAAGCAAATTTAGAATGTTTAAAGAACAAATGTTATCTTATGTAGGACAACTGCAATTGGAATAGGTACCAAAAAAACCCCACAAAATTTTACTTAAATATTTGAAATATTGCCATTTATGACTTTTTTACTGTTGAGGAAAAAGAAGATAAATCACAGATAGATAAATTATTTATGATAAGTTGATGTGTATCCACTCAATATAAAAAAATTGGAATAGTATGATATGAGGTAGAACTCTGACTGTTTCTTTCTGTCTCTTTCTGTTTCTCTCTCTCTCTCTCTCTCTCTCTCTCTCTCTCTCTCACACACACACACACACACTCACCTACAAATAGTCATGATTTCTCCATTGAAAAAATAGAAAGGTCTGAGTCATTTGTTAAACTTCATAACCACAGACACATACCTACCTAGTAAGAGTTGATGGTTTTAATGTTATTACTATTGATTATATTGTTGCTGATATAGTTGTTATCATTGTTGTTTGTCCTTCATTGTCAAAGAAGGCCAAAACATCAGGCAGCTGAAGCCATGACAAGCAAGTGCATTGGATCTGGGTCCCATGAGCAGAGAGGAATAGAGATAGCCCTGAATGGAAGGCAATTAAATCACAGTAAGTGACTTCTCCAAGATCCCACATCTAGGAAGTGTCTGAGGCCAAATTTGAACTCAGATCTTCCTAACTCCAGGCTCTAGGTCTAAGACCCAGCCCCAACTAGGTCATTTTTTGGGTCCTGATTGGCTCAGAGAGAATAAAAGTAACAATAATTTCTGTTTTGACCAGAAACCTTGAGGATTTTTACCTCTCAGATTGATTTTTTTTAGCAAGCTAAAAGTAGTTATTCTTTGCTTCATTTTTTTCCTCATCTGCCTTAATCACTGAATGGGCTTTGCCTCCTCAAAATGAGACCTGATAAAGACAACTTAAAAAGGTCAAACTGTCCCATTGCATTCAGGACCACCTCCAGTTGTCCTGATCCATATCTGGCCAATGGACCCAGTTGACTCTGGAGGAGAAAGTGAGGCTGATGACTTTGCTCAGCTCTCCCTCACTTCAATCTAATTCACTTGTATGTCATGGCATGATCTACATGATGTCATAATTCTCTTTGAGAATGAAGAATAACCAATAGCAATAAACCAATAATAGAAATACTAGAAAGAAGCACATCTACCAGAGATCTTCAAAAACAAATTAAAAAATGTGTCTAATCTATAGCAGAGAAAATATTGAGCAGAAAAATGTTCTAAAATTAATTTTTTCCCCTCTGCTCTGAATATGTATCTGACATCTAACACCTATCTTCATCCCATTCTCCAAGGTCGTTGACACACCTATAAGCCCCTTCCTCCAAGCTATCTAGGTGAGATCAATGAGGTTTAGTAAAGTATATTTCTCCTCCCTGTATATCATGATTTCTTTGAGACTGCTATGTGGCATAAGTGGATAGAGCACTACTAACCTTGAAGTCAGGAGGACAGGAGTTTGAATCCAGCCCCAGACACTTGACACTTTCTTGCTCTGTGAGCATGTCACTTAACCCTGAGCGCTTTGCATCCAGGTCCATCTCCAGTTGTCCTGATTCATATCTGGCCACTGGATCAAGATGGCTCTGGAGGAGAAAGTGACTCTTTGAGTGAGCACCCCCTCACTTAAATACAATTCATTTGCTTGCCATGGCATCATCTCCCTAATGTCATGGTCTTCTTTGAGAAGGAAGGACAAACATCTTCAATCAGTGAGTGACTTCCAACTGCTCTAACTCCTTGTACTTCCTCTTTCCCTTAACCACTACTAACCAAAGTAAAATAAACCTTTTTTTTTTGTCTCTAATTACTTCTGGATCAGAGAAGATCCTTTCATGAATTTGTCACATATTCAAACTAGAAATTAGGCCACACCCCCAAACACTTTTAAACTTCATGATTTCCAGTGTCTTATCAGTTGCATTTATTCAGTTATAAATGCCAAATAATCTCATTATTTTGAAGTTGAATAATTTCTTCAATCTGAATACTAATAAATGTAAACAATAATTTAATCAAGTAGTTAAATTTTACTCAATTTAAGCTGACTTCTCTGATCCACATCCTTACAATGAATGTAAAATTATTTGATATATAATCTTTTATAAATTTATATTACCTTTAAATTAATATTTATTTTAAAAATGGGTTTTTTTTTTAAGTGGAAGCTTAGAACTAAACTTAGATTTTTTTAAAAGAAATATCCTCAGCACATTTTCTCTTTATAAAAGGTCAGTTTCAGCATGATTTCTTAAATGATATTTCTTAAGCATTTTCTAAAATATCACTTTTTTTGAATGTAAGATAACAGAGAAGAATTATTCATGCAGTATTATAATAGTTTGAGTCACCATATAATTATTTGAATCACCACTTTATATAATTTAATAAATATAAATCAATAGCTTAAATAAAAACTAATCAATGAGAAAGCAATTGACTAGAGCAAAATGTTGAAGAATCACCGAATCTGGGTTGGCAGATACCTCAGAGCTTATCTAATTCAGATTGTACTAGATGGGAATTCCCTGAAAATTTTAACATCAACCCTCTTTAGGATAGCAGTAATTGTTAGAAAGATTTCTTTCTAAATTATTAGAAAGATTTCATTACAAACATAATGTACTTCTTTTCAGCTTTATTTCATTGTTACTGGGTACATTGGATACAAGGAGGGTAAAAAAAAAAAATCTCTTTTCCAATATACTATGGATGTAGCAGACCTCCAAGTATACAAAAATTCTTATCCTGTTCCCAACCCATATTTTCTCTTCTTCAAGTTAGCCATTCCTTGGTTCCTTCAGTGGATCCTCATACTGAATATTTTCAGGTCTCCCTATATCATTGACTTGCATTCTTGTTGACTAGCCTTTTGAACCTGCAAAAGTACTGGACTGAGCATTGAGATAATGTACAATACCCTCACCCAAGAATTACTAAGTTTTCTTATGACAGGACCATTCTGTTCAGTCATAATTTAAAACTTCAGAGATATATTTTGATGCAGAATGGAAAAGATGATATCTAACTCTGTGGGTTTACCAGGACAGGTAATTCAGAAAGAAGTTGTTGGAAGACACACTTCAAGACCATGCTTAGGTTTTTGAGAGCCACTCGAGCGAGTTTGGGTTTGAAAGTCAGTCGTGACGTAAAGGCCCAAGCTCTGGTGAAACTCAAGCTGAAGGCTTTCCATGGAACTCTCATTTGATAACACAACCTCAATTGTTGATAGCCCTGTTCCCAAACTTCTTGACCTGGATTACATCCTGCCAGGTTCCATCTTGTCCAAGTTAGAGTTACATCATTGTTTTTATCCTGTATGCTAATTTTGTGTTTTTTCTGCTATAAAGAAATGTTTGATACTATCAATAAACAGCTCTGCTAGTTGTCCTTCTAGCATCTCCACCCCAGTGTATGCATGTTGCTTTTCTCTCCTAAGCCAAATTAATCTCCTGGTGGAAAGGGGAACTTAACACTTAGGACTTCAGTGAAAGACAAAAGTGAGAGATATAAAATACCAAACTTTGAAAGAAAAAATTGATTTAAGTAAAGAATTATCTCCTATAACTTGATCCCAATATATCATATCCCAGTAAATTACTCCAATCCTTTATTTCAACCCTTTTCATCAACACTCACCAACAAAAAACCAACCAAACAAAAACCAATAAAAATCTGTGGTAGTTTCCCAGTCTGAGATGTGGAACTCTAATTTTGCCACCCTGGTATTTGTTATCACCAGTATATGTTGGTTCTGTACTCAGGAGACTATGGCAAGAATAACTTAAAACACACACACACACACACACACACACACACTCACACAAACACACACAGCAAACTTATAAAAAAGCTATTTACTGAACACAGGTAAATGCCAAGTCTTTTTAACATATCTTCTAAGAACATATGGAACTTCTGCTAACAGGAGAGCATTTTAGGTGTCTGATGCTTCTGAAAGCAATGTGTATAAAATCTGACGGAGAAAAAAGGAATTGTGAATCTGAATTAGAAAGAATTCAACCTGGGTATTATCATTTCAACAAAATACTCATCTAAAAGGGCAACCATTCTCTCAGTCACAGCGAACTCTACATATAAATGGAGCAAGGTGAATATTTCTTCCTTTTTTCTCTGGAACAAGTTACTGTTTCCTTGGGATTATGTTTTGGGGTTGATGAAGGTGACCAAAATAAAAGTAATTTATCATCAAGTCATATAATTACTGTCTAGACAGGAAAATACCACAAGATGAGGACTCATAAGAGACATTTGATTTACAAGTCTCCTCTACCTTTTTTCTAGAAAGAAAGTATAAGAAATGAGGTAGATAAGAGATAGAACACATGAGAGATCCTCTTGCTTAAATTGTCAAGCTAGTCATACCTTGGAAAGTATATGTTCTCTAGAGTTATTTACATATAAATCTCAGGAAAACTGTTTAAAAGCTATGAAATTTATAAAGAAAAACAAAGACTAAGTCCTATAAATCCTTCTTCCATTTCCATAGTAGTCCAGCAGTTGTAGAAAATTGGACAGAATCAATACATTTATTCAACAATCTACAAATATGAACTCTTTATACTATTAATGGGTGACTCACATCCAATGGAATGATAAAATCTTAACATTCTTGCCAATAAGATTAATATGATTAACTAATGGGAACCATTTCTTGAAAAGCTCAGATTTATTTCTCTGAAGGTTTCTGTTTCATTATGTTGAAGACTTCTTAAATAGGATGAATAGACTTCATCTATTCATATTTTTTCATCCTACATAGCACCTGTGTAGGGGAAAATTTGGCACCTACTTAAATAACATCCTGAAATATTCAAGGTGACAGATGTTAGAATCACAGTGCTAATAACTGAATGGTTTTCAGGCTTTCTGTTCTCTTAAAACTACCTCTCTCCAAGGAAACAGAGTGACTTGTTACAGAGGAAATACAGAACAAGTTTAATTTAACTATTGACACTTTAAACATTCTTTCATTAAAACCTTAATAATATCCTTTGCTATGGTATGAGAAGGACTCTTGCCTTTATTAATCCATCCCATCAACTCTGGTACTTTATAGTAAACTAAAATGTTTGACTAAAATCTTGGTATGTTACTATATGACTTTCATCTGAGGATTATACTAAAATTAATCAAAGTCTCATTGGCTTAGTTATGTGATTTTTTTTCATAGATGTTACTCCAACTCTTGAAAATTATTTATTAAATTGTTAACTTTTACAATATGCATTTGTTCAAACAATGTCCACACCAACAAAATTACAACAAAATCCTTAAAAATTGAAGTATGGAAATACTTCAATTATTAAATCCTTATCCAGAAATGAGTGAGTTGACATATTGTTCAAGAAACTGAACCATTAATTTAAATTTCCTTTCAGAATTAAATTTTGAAGTTGTTCAGTTAAATGCTAGGATGGCTCCCAGGTTCTTCTTAGAGAGGTGAATGAAACAGCAGGAATATATGGCTTTATTGTTTGTTTCAAGGGGTAAAATACATTAATAGAAACTTAGCCATCATATTTTCAGTGCTTATGAATGTAAGTAAAAAATGCCACCACATAGATAATTACAAAATACTTAATATAAAGAGTATAAAGTATTGAACCTGTGATTCCAATAAAGTTTCAGAAACTCATAAAGAAAATATAATCACCAATGCAGTTCTGTATGTTCTCTGCAATTCATAATCTGAGAGTAACCTAAAGCACTCAGATATTAAAAAAGTTTGTAGAGCACATAGCCTGTGTATTTCAGAGACAGGACTCAAAATCAAATCTTTATCATTTAAAGGCCAGATCTTTACTATAGGACTCTTATATGGAAAGAATGATGAGATGGAAAAATTCCATGAAGAATTCAAAAAGGTCCTTCAGATTGGGTCAGGAAATTCTTTTTTGTTTGTTTGTTTTGGGTTTTTTTTTTGCTAAGGTAATGGTTGGGGTGGGGGTGTTAAGTGACTTTCCCAAGGTCATATACTTAGGTAATTATTAAGTGCCTGAAGTCAAATTTGAACACAGGCCATCTGACTTCAGGGCCAGTCTGTCACCTAGCTGCTCCTTGGAAATTTTTTAATACTTTGGAACTTTATACACAGATGAATATAAATGAGAAATGTGAAAAATACAATAGAAAGAAATGTTTAATATCAATAAACAAAGGATGAAAAGATTTTAAGTCTTGTAGACACTGGATATGAGAAAGATTAACATTACAAAAATGAAATTCACAATATGTGTAGCGATATGCAAATCACTCTGAATAAATTGTGTTTATGTAGACCACTGACTTGATGGAAGTAATATAAAAATCAGCAATAAATTGGAAGAGAGGATAAATGTGAAGAAATCCAGTATAGAAATTCAAAGAAACTATTAAAACTGAAAATGGAAAATAGAATAAGAAAATACATTGGCACAGACTATTATCATTTCCTATGAAACTTAAATTGGTATTAGGCAATAACCTCAACATAGAAAACAAAGAAACTATCAGCCAAACCAGATTTAGTCATATGACTGACTGAAAAAATAAAATAATATTGTTATTTTTTTTGGTTAAATATACCAAAAAGGTCAATTGATTGAGTAAAGTGCAGCTTGTAAGTCTCTCATAAGACAAACGAGCTTCCATGTACGTGTAAATGTCATATAAGATTCCTTAATAGCTACAACAACAGGGGTAATGTTGATCAATGAGTCTATTACCAGTATCAAATGGGGCATAAAACAGTGAGACAGACATGTGATAACAAGGCTTCTAAAGAAATACAACTTTCAACTTTTTCCTCTTCCCCTACATATTTCCTTTCTCTCACAGTTATTTAAATATAATTTGCTTTCATCTTACCTCTTCGATTTCCTACTCTCCTATTATCTTTTTTAAATAAAAAGAAAACTAAAATTATGTTAAAACATAAAGATATCTGTGAATCTATTCTTCAGCATTAGTATGGATGTTCATCACAAAGAGTAAAATTCCCCAAATATTTCTCATTAAATATGGTAAAGGAAATACATCTGCTAATTTAGCATTAGCTCATTTTTTGCAATGCAATAAGTGTTATGTGAGTTATTTTTCCTTTTCTTTTTTTAGAAAGATTTTATTTATTTTGAGTTTTACAATTTTTCTGCCATTCTTGCTTCCCTCCTTCCACCCCTCAGAGAAGGTATTCTGTTAGTCTTTATATTGTTTCCATGGTATACATTGATCTCAGTTGAATGTGATGAGATAGAAATCATAGCCTTAAGGAAGAAAAGTAAAGTATAAGAGATAGCAAAATTACATAACAAGATAATGATTTATTTTTCTAAATTGAAGGTAATAGTCTTTGATCTTTGTTCAAACCCCACAATTCTTTCTCTGGATACAGATGGTATTCTCCATTGCAGATAGTCCAAAATTGTCCCTAGTTGTTGCACTGATGAAATGAGCAAGTCTTTTAATTTATCATCATCCCCATGTTGCTGTTAGGGTGTACAATGTTTTTCTGGTTCTGCTCATCTCGCCCAGCATTAGTTCATGCATTCCAGGCTTCCCTGAATTCCCATCCCTCCTGGTTTCAAATAGAGCCATAGTGTTCCATGACATACATACACAACAGTTTGTTAAGCCATTTCCCCAATTGAAGGACATTCATTTAATTTCCAATTCTTTGACACTACAAACATAGCTGCTATGAATATTTTTGAATCCTTTTTCATAATCTCTTCAGGGTATAGACCCAGTAGTGGTATTGCTGGATCAAAGGGTATGCACATTTTGGTTGCCCTTTGGGCATAATTCCAAATTGCTCTCCAGAATGTTTGGATGACTATGTGATTTATTTTTCTACAAAAGATAACCACTTGTGTATACTTTGTCATTGACATGCTTATCCTGTAAATACTGTTAATAAAATGGTATATGTGTTCCCTATATCTTGTTTAAAAAAAACTGAAAAATATCTGCTAATGTGTGTGTCCCATATTTGGTAAATACCTGACAAATACTTGTTAATGAGGTTAGGAAACAAAATTTTTGATTTGTAGTTTCCTTTCATCTTAAGCTTAATTCTGATGGTCAACAATCAAAACTCAGAAACTTCTTATCAATGCACTTAAATAGATTCAAGAAAATCCACCACAAGCTCAAGCCATCCATCTATTTTCTGGTTAGCTACCAAAACAGATTCGCCATTCCTGTACTCATAGATTCAAATGTTCCATGATCACTCAACCCTAACAGGGATTTATAAAACACCATCAAGAGGTTTGGGCTCTAGTTGGTCAGAGTCAAAAACTTATCATGACTTATTGGAATGAAATAAGATTAGTGGGACCCTTAAATGGCACACTGGTGGTTTATGTGTGAGGATTTATTTTTCTGTTGTTGAATAACTAGTTTTATACAATAGATTAAAAAAGAGTACACTATTAGCAAATGTCCTAGACTACATTTCGATCATATGAGTCAACATGTATGATGGTAAATCAGTTTGCCATGTACTGTGTATGGTAAAGATAAAATAAACCAATTAATCAATTGCATTGAATCCTAGTTTAATACAAAACTTCTAAATGATATCCAAAACCATTCAAATGAAGTTAACCTAACAATATAGGTGGAATCAACCAAGCTTATAATGAAAGCCTACTCTCGTTTTTGGATAGAAATTAGAAAAGTGAACTAAGCAATGTAAGAATAAAGTAGAATGATTACTTGGTGTGAATTTTTCAGCACACTAGCTAAATTTAAGCTTCTTCATAAACAGTAATAGTAATAGTAATAGTAATAGTAATAGTAATAGTAATAGTAATAGTAATAGCAACATCAAAATATTTTTAAAGCCCAATTTCTACTGATGCTATAAGTTACTAAAAAAAGATACAATGTGATTACTGAATTATCAAAATTACAAGAAATTAGAAGGATAATCAAGTCTGAAAAAATATAAATAGGCAACAATACATTGTCAATGATGATTTATTGTAAGAAGAATCATAAAAAATATCTAGGTTGTTTATGCTTATACAAATATGATGGTCAATCAATCAACAAAAGCAAAGAACAGCAAATGAGGACCTCATGTGCCAATGGTACCCTCAGAACATTAAAAGTCTTTTTTTAACAGAGATTTTATAGGAAAGAATAACATAAACCTTTTGAATGTGGATGGGCTGTATTGTCAGAACAATCAGAGAGATCATAATAGCAATACATCTCTTTGAAGAATTTCAGCAGAAGTCACTTTTGTCAAGAATTTTGACAAGTCTTAAATATGGGGATGATAATAGAGAAAGCTTTGTTGTCATAGAAATGCATAGTTCCTAGTAAACAGGAGAGACTTGCTTCGTGAAAAGAAGTCAACATTAAGGGAAAAATAACATTATATTTAAATTTTGATTATGAAAAATAATGACAATATTAAATGAAATTTAGAAATATGAAAATGAGTAAAAGTTAAATATTTCAGAAAACAAATCAATGGTGGAATGATAATTAATTGAGTTTAGTATACAGAGGACCCTTGTTTGGGTATTGGTTTCCCTAAATTATTTTTGAAGTCCTTTTCAACTCAGAGATTCTTTAATACTTTTATCCTTTAACATGCCAAATTTCTATGCAAATAAAATATAGTTAAGTTTTAATGTAATAAAAGCCAGAGGGGTGGAACAAAGATGACAGAGTGAAGACAGGAAATCCCAGAAGCTCTCCCAAGAACATTCCAAATACCTTTAAATTATGACTCTAACCAAATTCTAGAGTGGAAGAACCCACAGAAAGTTTGAGTAAAACATTTTCCAGCCTTAGACAGCTTGGAAGGTCTGGGGGAAAGGTCTGTTCCACCAGGGTTGGAAAGTGCCATGCCAATCACCAAGAGCACCCCAGGGCCAACCATCCAGGAACAGCCTGTGACATCCCTGGGTCCCTAGGGGTGCCTGGATCCATGGCAGCAGAGGAGGTTTTCAGACCTCTCAGCCCAGGGATTGCCAAAGATAACTTGGAAGATCAGCAGGAAATCTCTGCCATGTCAGAGTCAGTACAAAATCCAGACCAGCACAGGCATCAGCGCAACCCCTCCCCAGGAACCAGAAGCAAGCTGACATTGTCACCCAGTGTCTGTTTCCAGAGTACTCATCCTACAGACAGTAAG
The DNA here is from genome assembly GCF_037893015.1 of Macrotis lagotis. NCBI lineage: Eukaryota > Metazoa > Chordata > Mammalia > Peramelemorphia > Peramelidae > Macrotis > Macrotis lagotis. Next base: position 159,953,262 of record NC_133664.1, on the reverse strand, counting down.
GAGGTTCAGGAAGACTGTAGAGGTCTCTTTGTAATCCCTGGGGCTGAACCCTGTTGCTTTGCCTATACTGAGATCCAGGTCACAGTCTGGGACCCTCTACTGCCATCATGGAGCAGGATCCTCCTCACAGTTCTAAGGAAGGGTGAGTGCTACAGGCAAGGAGAATAATCAGTGCCTTTCATAAGATCCTGAAGGAACTGAGGTCCCTGGCCAGGGAGGGGGGAGGTATCCCTGAAAGCAGCTGCAAAAAACCCTCAAAAACTTGGGAAAGTGAGTCCTCCATCCTGTAAGCAGAGTCCCAACTTAACAAAGATTTAAAATCAAGTCATAGGCTGGGGAAATGAACAAAGAACAAATTACTTTGATCCCATGGAGGATTAAAATGCACACTCAGAAGATGACAAAATCAAAGCTTCTGTATCCAAACCTACAAGAAAAACATGAAATAGTCTGGTGCTATGGAAGAGCCCCCAAAAGATTTTGAAAATCAAGTAAGGGAAGTAGTAGAAAAATGGTGAAGAGAAATGAGAGATGTGGGAAAATCATGGGAAACCAATCAGTAGCTTAGTGAAGGAGATACAAAAAATACTGAAGAAAATAACATCTTCAAAATCACTTTGTGTCAAATGGAAAAAATAGTCCAATGAGGAGAATACCTTAAAAAGGAGAATTGGGCAGATGGAAAAAAGAGATGCAAAATTTCTCTGAAGTGGCAGCTATGTGGCTACCATGTTAGAGTCAGTCCAGAGCACTGGCCCTAGAGTCAGGAAGACATGATTTCAAATCTGATCTCAGACACTTAATGACATTGGGAAAGTCACTTAACCCCATTTCCTTACAAAACCAAACAAATAAACAAAAAAAGATATCTGAAAAAAAATAATTCCTTCAAATGTAGAAAGGCGATAAGGAAAGCTGATGACTTTGTGAGAAATCAAAAAACAATAAAAACAAAACCAAAAGAATGAAAAACTAGAAGAAAATGTTAAATACCTCACTGGAATAATAACTGACCTGGAAAACAGATCCAGGAGAGTAAATTTAAAATTTCTGGAATTACTTAAATGTCATGACCAGGCAAAGAGCCTAGACTTCATTTTTCAAGAAATTATATAGGAGAATTGCCCTGATATACTGGAAGAAGAGGAGAAAATAGAAGTTGAGAGAATCTACCAATCACCTCATAAAAGATTCCCCCCCCAAAATTCCAAGGAACATTATATCCAAATTCCAAAATTACCAAGTCAAGGAGAAAATAATACAGACAGCCAGAAAGAAACAATTCAAATATCATGAGCCCACAGTCAAAATGACACAGGATTTGGCAGCTTCTGCATTAAGGGCTACTAGGACTTTGAATATAATGTTCTCAAAGGCAAAAGAACATGGATTACAACCAAGGATCAACTGCCTAGCAAAACTGAATATACTCTTTTAGGGGAAAAAGGTGGACATTCAATGAAATAGTGGATTTTCGAACTTTCCTGTTGAAACAATCAGAGCTGAACAGAAAGTTTGATCTCCAAGTATTCATGTGAACCATGGAGAGGGTGGACAAGAAAGACTAACAATGAGGCGCTTAATGATGTTGAACAACTTGTATTCCTGCATGGGAAGGAGATACTGATAATTCATATGAACTTTTGCATTTATTAGGACAGTTAGAGGGAGCATATATAGACAAGGCACAGGAGGTATGATTTATTATAAAGACAGAGTCAATGGGCAAGAAAGGAGAAATAGAATGGGCTAAGGTATTTCACATAAAAGAGAAACAGCTTTGCAATGGAGTTGGAGGGGGTAAAGAGTGAAACCTTATTTTCATTAGAAGTGCTTAGAGAAGAAATAACATACACACTCAATAAGATATAGAAATCTATCTTACCCTAGAAGAAAAAGGAGAGAAAAGAATGAGAGAGGGACAGAAGGTAGGGAGAGGAGTTGTAGATGATAGAAGAGAGAAAAGATCATGGGATAAGGTAGTCAGATACAATATATTTCTCAGGAGAGACAGGATGAGAGAGATATAAGAATAAATGGGGGTGGGAAGGAATATTGAGGGAAATACAGTTGTGGAAAAAAATTGAAGTAACCTCTTTGATGGACTTATAATAAAGAATACTATACTACCCAAAGAAAGAGCTGATGGTATCTGAACAGACTGAAGTACACTTTTTTCTCTTATATTATTATTGTTGTTGTTGTTGTTATTATTATTATTATTATTATTTTGGTTTTTACAAGGCAATGGTGTCAAGCAACTTGCCCAAAATCATACAGCTAGGAAATTATTAAGTGACTGATGACAGATAGTTTACAAAATTCCACCCTTTTATTCCTCTTTTGTGCACTAGTTTTCCCTTTCATCTCTGTCATATATTCTTCTTCTTTTAATCCTTTGAACAAAGCCAACTCAAACTTCAGGAATTCAGTTTTTCAAACATAATAATTCCCTTGATATGTTTTAATTAAAATTAAGTCCAAGGGACATATTTTTCTACCCCACATTAAATGTTAACCTTATATCATCATATGATTTTTTTCAAATTTCTCAAATAAAATGCCTTTCTAGATTTCCTTGGACTCATTTGTCTATTTCAAAATTCTTACTTACCTTGGATCTTTTATTATTCATAAATACTTTAAAGTTCTTTATGGTATTAAGAGTGTATTTTTCACCTATTGCATTATACTCATCTTTGCAGGTTGTAACTTCTATATTTATCATTTTGTAATATTCTAAGATCTCTAATTTTTAAGTAAAAATTATGACATATCAATTGATTCTAATTCCTTATAACTATTTCCTGATGTTTGTGGTATAAAATTGGAGAACTTGAGTTATGATTATAAAGTCTTTCAATTTTATAAAGGACTATTGAAGACTTGTGACTTTTTCAGTTAAAGATGAAGCACTGAGATTTAATTTAAACCACTGAATTGGGTTTTAGGATCCAATTCCTAAAATGGTGTTTTGTGTCAGAAAAAGGCTCTGACCCTATCTTTAAATTTAGGTTGGAATGTATAAGGGTGTTTAATTTTGTCCTAAATATCTGGGTTTTTATTGTGAATGATCTTTATATTATAGTGTTAGGCTTCCTTGATTCTTTTAGGTTTAAACTGCTAGATTCCAGAGTCCTTGCTGATACTTCATAAAAGAAATTATGATCTCAAAGTCTCTGGATATGATTCTGAGTGTCTGAGTAGGGTGAAGATATTTCATTTCATCATAGTTTCCTATATAGTGGTGGACTATTTCTGGACACCTTGAACTGTCAGGGTAGGGTTGTATTGAGGCCAATTCAGGTAGGAAGTAAAATGTAGACACTCCTCATGAAAGAGGTGAAATTCATTATGTGACATTAGTGGAAATCTATTCCACATCATATCACATCACCATACCATCTTTCCTATTACACGATGGGGGCTATGGGCCCATGTATTTTTTTGTTTTAAATTAATTTTTATTAAAGATGGGCCCATGTATTTTTATACTAATATGTTAAAAGTAGTATAATATTAACTAAAGCAAATCCATGAAAAATGTTATCAATTAGTATATAATTTTATATGTAATGTTTAATCAAATATCATCTCCAAAATAAGTAATTATCTAATTTACCTAAATGACAAGTAAGAAAAATGATCTTTCCATGTAAGAGATTATTTCAGTAGTCAATCCCTTCTCACACAGAGGCATATCATTTCAGACAATGTTTATAATTAATCATTTCAAAATGTTCTCTAACATACCAAAGGAAGCTCATTAACTCAGATTAACTACAATTAATTCTAATTCAGTTCATTATTGAATTTTTATGGCATGTAACCCATATTTTCAAATTGTCACCTTTTATCTTTACATTTTATTGCATGGAAGGCTGTTTCCACACTTGGAGCTCCCTTACAAAGAGGAAATCATAGGTTAGTACTTAAAAATGTGGTTCAAAGATATTATATAATTTATAATTTTCTAGGAATATTATTTTATTTTCAAAATTTTAATTTACTTCCCTCAGCATTCTAAAGAAAATTAAATTTCAAAATTTATGTCATATGATACTAGGTTAGAGCATAAAATAACCAATATAAATTTCTCTTGGGACTTTCTGGCTATCTTTCAGGTAGTTTCTCCTAGAGGAATCAAAATATAAAATCATCAATTTGATGAAATAATGGAAATGTTTGAAAAAATATTCCATTATTCCACTATCCTGATGTATTTCCAACCAATTGCTATCAGTAGACAAAAAATACATAGGGTGATGAAATCTAATAATTTTTATGCTTCATTTTTGAAGAAGACCACATCAGGAAGGTTATGTCATAACAAGCACATGAATTGCATTTGAATGGAGGGGATGGTGTTGCTGTATTATGTCATCAGCCTCATTTTGTCCTCCAGAATCATCTGGGGCCAGATATGAATCAGGACAACTGGAGATGGTTTGATGCCTTGTCCAGTCACATAATAAGAGGTCACACAGCTCAAGGCCACAGAGTCAAGTATCTAAGGCAGGATTTGAATTCTTGTCCTTCTGTCTCCAAGGTCAGTGTTCTATCCACTGCACCACCTAGCTGCCCCAGGGTTAAGAACACTAGAAGCCATCTGAGTTTTTTTTAATGGAAAGATATGAAAAAATTCAAGATCATAAAATGTGCTCAAATACAGTGTTGTCCTTCACTATGTTGTAAGTACAGGTTGTAGAAAGAAGAGGCTAAGGAAACAATTAGAAAAGATCTGATTTGGAGAATAAGGCTTTGAGCATGAATAAAACATTAATTTGCTTAGCAGAAGATTATAATTTAGCAGGGCAGGTAGATAGTGCAGTAGATAGAGAACAATGGCTTTGGAGACAAGAGGATGGGAGTTTGAATCCAGCCTCAGAACCATCTGTTTCACCTTGGTTTGACCCACATACAGGGCCATCTCTAGTTGTCCTGATCCATATCTGACCACTGGACTCAGATGGCTCTGGAGGAGAAGGTGAGACTGGTGACTTAGCACAGCCCCCCCCCTCATTCAAATCCAAATCATATGCTTGTCATAGCATCACTTCCCTGATGCCATGGTCTTCTCCAGGAATGAAGGGCAAACACTATTATTATTATTATAATTCAGCAATTATGGGGTCAAATCTGTACATAGGACAGATAAGTTCTTTAATGGATGAGGGAAAAGAGATCTGAGTATAATGACATGAGGAAGAAACTCAGAGAAGACAATAACAGAAGAATATGTTAGGGATATGAAAGAGTTGTGGATAGAATATGAATAAGTTGTAAAAGAAAATTTTTGCTTCACATTTTTCTTTCCCACTAGAGAACTTAGAGAGGAACTTCTCTCTTCTTGAGATATGAGTCATGGAAAATTGGTGTGTAATAAAAATATTGATTAACTTAGTGACTGTTAAATAGCAAGTTCAGATCTCAAAAAGAAAGAATGAAGAGTGTTAAAGAGTATGGATTTTCACAAAAGAGATCTAACTGTAAACACGGGAGATTTCTGCTATCAAATTTTTAGTTGGATAAATATATAAGAATTGTGTCATTCCTGGGTACATTCTTTATTTGTTACCTCTCCCTTTTCCCTGTTTGAGAAATTCATGGCAATTGATTCAATATTCACTTTTATGTGAGACCTTAAGTGGGATGATCCTTGTGGTTGCTAAGCAACTTTAATGGTATGATAACCATGGGCAACATGATTATATTTTGTACCCATGCATGCTGCTATCCTGCAGGCAGGCTTATGAATAGCAGATTCACAAGATATATTAGTGGGAAAAAATATCTCAGGCATGTCTTATGTAAAATGAATTGACTTGGAAAAAGCTTTTTATCTCTGCCTGAAAATATAGCTGACCCAGGTGCTTAAATGAAAAAGTTTATATAAAACCACTCCCTCCATCATCTTGAAATAAGAATAACAATAATCAAAAAAGAACAATGGCGATTGCAAAAAGTGGAATAAGAAAGAACCAATCAATCATCTAAAAAACTCCTTGAAATAATTAACAAATTCAGCAAAATAGCAAGATATAAATTAAACCCACATAAAATATAAGCATTTCTATATATGAATAACCAAGCCCAAGAGCAAAAGATAGAAAGAAATTTCATTTAAAATTATTATAAACAACATTACATACTTGGGAATCTACCTCCCAAGACAAACCCAGAAACTATATGAAGGGAATTATAAAGCTATTCTCAATCCAAAAAAAAGTCATATCTACATAATTGGAAAAATATCAATTGTCATGGTGAGTAATATAATAAAAATGACAATTCTGCCCAAATGAAATTACTTATTTAGTGCCATACTAATCAAATCATCAAAAAAACTTTTTTTACCAAGCTAGAAAAAATGAGTAACAAAATTCATCTGGAGCAAAAAAATAGAAAAAAAAAATGTAAAGGAAAGGTGACCTAGTTCTAACAGATCTAAATCTGTACTCTAAAGTGGTAGCCATCAAAACTGCTGGTACTGCTTAAGAACTAGAGTAATGGACCAGTGGATTAGAATGGCTTCAAAAGAAACTGCAGTAACTAGCCACAGCAATCTACTCTTTGACAAACCCAAAGACATCCTCCTCTGGGATAAGAACTTACTATTTGATAAAAAAAAATTTGGGGAAAACTGGAAAATAGTATGGCAAAAACTAGGCATGACCCACATTTCACAACCTATACCAAAATAAGGTCAAAATGGGTATAGGATTTAGACATAAAGGTGACACCATAGATAAATTAATAGACCAAGAAATACTCTATCACAGCTATAGAAAGAGAACAAATTTATGATCAAACAAGAAATAGAGTACAATTCGTAAACTTCAAAATGAATGATTTTGACTAAATTAAATTAAAAAGGTTTTGCACTAATAAAATCAATGCTGCCAAAATCAGAAGGAAAGCAGAATACTGGGAAACAATTCAATTAGAACTAGGAGTTCTGATAAAGGTCTTATAGCTAAAATATAAAGAGAATTGCATCAAATTTATAAGGTTGCAAGTCATTCTCCAATTGATAATGATCAAAGGATATGAACATAAAGTTTTCAAATGAAGAAATTAAAGTTATATATTATCATATGAAACAATGCTCCAAATCATTATTGATTAGAGAAATACAAATTAAAACAACAATGAGGTATAATCTCATACCTATTAGATTAACCCATATGAGAAAAAAGGAAGATGATCAATGTTAGAGAGGTTGTGCAATGTTTGGGATACTGATGCATTGTTGGTGGAGTTATGAACAGATCCAACCTTTCTGGGGAGCAATTCCAATTCTAGATTTATGTACAGAAGAAATCATAAAAAATGGTAAAAATCCTATATGTTCCAAAATATTTGGAACAAGTTACAGGATATGATGCTGGATGAAGGGAGCAGAACCAGGAGAACAATATACACAATAACAACATTGTGATATGATCAGCTTTAATGAATGCAGTTCCTCTCAGCAGTTCAGAGACTAGGACAATCATATTAGCCCAGCTATGGAAAATACTATCCCCATCCAGAGGAAGAAAAACAAAAGAAAACAACAACAAAAAAAAGCTCCTTCAGAATCTAATGAACACTTTATAAAAATTATGTGTCTTGGGGTGGCTAGGTGGTACAGTGGATAGAGCACCAGGCCTGGAATCAGGAGTACCTGAGTACAAATCTGGTCTCAGACACTTAATAATTACCTAGCTGTGTGGCCTTGGGCAAGCCACTTAACCCCATTGCCTTGAAAAAAGATATAAAAAAATTATGTTTTTTTCCCTTAACCATAATTCTTCATACCAAAATGACTAATTTTTAAACATATTTAATCAAAAATATATATGTATGTATGTATAATGCTAATCTGTTTGCTGCTGATGGGAGGGGGAATGGGAAGGTAGTGTGGAAGGAAATTTTGTAACTTAAAAATATACTTGTGCATATGGATGAATATTGAAAAACTTTCATCATATGCATTTGGAAAAAAAAATAGAAAGCACCAATAATGAGAAAATCCTCAAATGAAAACCAACAGATATTGGGAAAAAGAGAAAAATGTCTCCAAGTTTCTAATATGACAAACAAATAATGTGTAATAAAAAAATATTTTTTAAAACAACAACTATGAGGGGTGGCTAGGTGGCCCAGTGGATAAAGCACCAGCCCTGGAGTCAGGAGTACCTGGGTTCAAATCTGGTCTCAGACATTTAATAATTATCTAGCTGTGTGGCCTTGGGCAAGCTACTTAAAACCATTTGCCTTGCAAAAACCTAAAAAAACAAACAAAAAAAGACAACAACTATGAGATCTAATTAGTGATATTACACAACTATGAAAATCTAGACATTTTTCACAAGGGCAATAAAATAATTAAAAATGGAATAAGTTTAGAAATTAGAATTCTCAAAAAGAAAGGATGGAAGGAAAGAAGGAAGGAAGAGAAAAAGAGGGGAATTAGAAATCTGAAAAAATCCTGGAATATACCTCCAAAACAGTGAGTTTTGTGAAGAAGAGTTTATCAGATTTGGAACTCAAAAATTCTGAGACAGAAGAAATAACATCAACACTAAATTAAAATGGAAAAAAAAAAACCCTAGAAAAACAGCTGGTATTTCTACAAGCCAAGACAACTGATATTGGTGATGAAATGAACAGAGTTTAATCTTAAAATTAAAAGTTTCACTGAAACACAAGATGAAATATAAAAGACTACATAGTACAGCTGAGAAAATAATATAATAATATAATATAATATAAAACTCATTTAGAATTATTGGAAATATTTATTAATATTAATAGAGTTCATAGAAAACAATTTATGAGTACAAGAACTATCTTAACATAATTAATACATTCACAGAAATGAAGGAGAAAACCATGAAAAACACCTGAATTTGTCAACATTTCTTTTTTTTTTAAAGATAAGGATTTGAATTCCAGAAGGGCAGCATGGAAAGCCAAGTAAGTAGCAAGCAACAGTGACTGGGATCAGCCTAGGACCTCCAGAGGAATGGGCGTCCAGTAAGTATGTTCTTTTCCAGAACTGGATGTCTATAAAGAGAAAATGGATAACCATTCTGATAATGGTAATAATGGGGATCAAAGAATAAATGAATAGTTGCTAAGAATTCTTCCAAATCTCAGTTCTTTAATTCTGTGAACCAACTAAAGGTGACTAAAGTGACTATAGATATAAAGAAACTAATATTTTATTAGTATTATGTTGCCTCTTTCAATATAGAACATACTGCCTGATTTACAAGGTAGATTCATGAATTGCTATGACCATGGATAGTCATCCCCTGATTCATATCCCTCTTATTATGGACCTCTCTGAAGCCTTAGAAGTCTATGACAATATATGAGATAAGTCAGTCATCATCACAAACTTTCTACCTTCTGCTTGCACTCTTTGTGCACTTTCCCCCCCTTGAATCCTTTGTGCTTTGAATTCTTACTGATCATAGCATTCTGAGATTCATAACCATTGATCAAAATAATAGACCATTGTTTTGAAATGGGACTTTGTAGTTGAAAGCAATTTGAGGTAGTTAAAATCACTGCATAATTTTCCAAATGCAATCTAGACAGTTCTCTTCTTGGCTTATAATTATATGCCCACCTCACTGTCCAAGATTATTCTCTTTCGCTTTCTCTCTGTCTCTGTCTCTGTCTCTGTCTCTGTCTCTGTCTCTCTTCTCTCCCTTTCCCCCACTCCCACCTCTCTGTCTCTCTGTTTCTCTGTCTCTCTCTCAAACACACATAAACACAAATAATAAAGGGGAGATTGACCCCCCCCATTTGCATATCAAAATCTGTGGAAAAGTTATTTAAAAATATGTTTAAGTAACTACTTTTTTCCTTATCAATAATTTAAATAATAACATGAAATATTACAATTTGCAAACATTTTAATGTTTACATTTCAAATAAATAGAAATAAACTAGTATTGTGGTCACTTGTCACAGATATTTGCTAAATCAAAAACACCTAATGATGTAAAAAATGTACTCAGAGATATGGATATAGATCTAAGTGTAGGATGAATTTTCCCAAAACAAAAAATTTTCCCAAAAATTGAAAGAAATGAATAAGGACTCTTTTAGTGAAAGATAATCAAGATCCATCCATCTTGGGATCTATGTTTAAAATAAAAACAAAAGATGTTTTACAAACTATTTTAACTAAAATTTAGGCAAATTCTCTCAAAGAGCTCATCTGCCCTTTTAAAATTACTTTTGAAATGGAAAGAAACTTAAACCAGTTCATTTCATTTGACATTCAATTATCTTTAAAAAAAATCATGAGTTTTTGTAATTTTCTTGCCAAGGCAGTTTCTCAAAAAAAAAAAAAGGAAAATTCAGTCAATTCCTAATGCTATAAATCATAATTACTTCCCATTCCTCCTCTGAATTTATTCTTCTCTTATACAAAGGAATGCATGTGTATGTGCATATGAGTATATAAACACACAACACATACGTACATTTGTGTATATATGTCTGAGCAGACACGTCAAAATATGTAATAATGGGTAAGTGAAAAAATGAACAAATTTTTTAAACATCTACTATTTACCAATAACTGTACCATATATTTTGTAAATAATAATGTGTGTCATTTTCTTCATAAGGGAACCAGTGTTATGTTTCATTACTTGTTCTATGCATTCTACACTGGTTTTTCAGTGTCAGAATAATTTAGTTTTAGTCATCTAAAATTTTTATTATGGTGGTTTTTGTATATATTTCTATTTTGGTTCTGCTGCTGTTATTCTAATTCAGTTTATTCAAATCATTGCACATTTATTTGCTTCATTTTCTTTGTTTTGTTATTATTCCATTACATTAATTCACTATAGTTGCTTCAGGCATATTACAATCAATGAATATTTTTTTCCCATTTTAGAAATGAGTCCTTTATCAAAAATCTTAGTTGTTTTCCAACTTTATGCTTTCCTTCTAACTGTGGTTGCATTAGTTTTGCTTCTGCAAAATATTTTCAATTTACTATAGTTAACATCATCCATAATTTAATTTATACTTTTCCCTATCTTTTGTTTCTTCATAATTTTTTCCCCCTCCATAGTTCTGTCAGATAGACTATTTCTTGTTCTCTTAATTGACCTTTGGTATCATTATTTCTGAATCTATACCCTTTTAGAACTTATTTTGTAATAGATGTGAGTTGTGGGTCTATGCTTGATTGTTGTCATACTACTTTTCATTTTTCCATGTAATTTTTGTCAAATAATGTGATCTTATCCCACAAACTAGAGTCTCTGGTTTAATCAATTAGTAGATAACTATAGTCATTTATTTCTGTTTATTTTGTACTTAATCTATTCCACTGGTCCACTTTTCTATTTCTAAGCTAGCACCAGAAAGTTTTGGTGATTGCTGCTTTATAAAATAGTTCTAGATTTGGTATGATTAGGCTACCTTCCTTTGAATATTTTTCATTAAATCTTTTGATATTACTGAACTTTTGTTGTACCAGATGAATTTTGTTATAATTTTTTTTATTCTATAAAATAATGTTTTAGTAATTTTATTGGTATGGGACTGAATAAGTAATTTAATTTGAATAGAATTGTCATTTTATTATATTAGTTTGGTCTGCCCATGAACAATTGACATTTTTTCAATTGTTTAGATGTAACTTTATTTATGTGAAAAGTATTTTGTAATTGTGTTCATATAGTTTCTGGATTTATCCTGACTGATAGATCCCAAATATTTTATGTTGTCTACAGTAACTTTAAATGGAATTTCTCTTTCTAGCTCTTGCTGTTGAATTTTGTAGGTCATATATAGAATGCTGGTGTCTTATGTGGGTTTATTTTATATCCTTCTGCTTTGTTTTAAGTGTTTTTGGTTGATTTTCTAGGACTCTTTTCATATGTCGTAGTACCATCTGGAAAGAATAAGAGTTTTATATTCTCATTGCCTATGCTAATTCCTTCAATTTCTTTTTCTTCTTTTATTGCTAAAGTTAACATTTCTAATAAAATATTAAATAATAGTGGTGATAATGACCATCCTCATTTTACCCCTGATCTAATTGAAAATGCTAATGGTTATTGGGGGGTGGGTGATGGTCAAACTTGATGGACTTGTCAATTTGGGGCTATCTGCAATGGAGAATACCATCTGTACCCAGAGAAAGAATTATGGACTCTGAACAAAAACCAAAGACTATTACCATTAAATTAGAAAATAAAAACTGTTATATGAATATGTAATTTATTATCTCAAACTTTATTTTTCTTCCTCAAGGATATGATTTCTCTGCCATCACATTCAACTGAGATCAATGTATAACATGGAACCAATGCAAAGACTAACAGAATGTCTTCTCTGGGGGCTGGGGGGGAGGGAAGCAAGAATGGGGGAAGATTTGTAAAACTCAAATGAAATCTTTCCTTAAAAAGGAAAGAAAATGCTAATGATTTATCTCCATTGCATATAATGCTTGCTTATGGTTTTGGATGCATACTGTTTACCATTTTAAGGAAACTCCATTTGTTCCTATATTTTCTAGTGCTTAAAAAAGATTGGGTATTATATTTTGTGTTTTTTCAGCATCTGTTGAGATAATCATATGATTTCTGTTAATTTTTTATTGATATGAACAATTATGCTGATTGTTGAACTAATATTGAACCATCCCTGTATGCCTGGTTTAAATCTAATCTGATCATAGTGTATTATCCTTATAATAACTTACTGTAACCACTTTGATAAAATTTTATTTAAATTTTTTTTGCATCAATATTCATTAGAGAGATGGGTTCATAAAAAAACTGGCAAAAAACCCTCTCACCTATTTCTTCAAGTAGCTTGTATAGAATTAGAACTAATTGTCCATTAAATGTTTGATAGAATTTATTTGTACAGCCATGTGGCTCTGGAGATGGATTGTTCAATTTCTTTTTTAAAAATGGAATTAAGTGTTTTGTTTCCTTTTCTGTTAATCTTGGCAGTTTATATTTTTACAAATATTCATTCATTTCACTTATATTGCCAGGTTATTGGCATACAGTTGAGCAAAAAATTCTAAATTACTTTAATTTCTTCTTCATTGGTAATATGTTCACCCATTTCATTTTGGATACTAGTAATTGCTTTTCTTTTTTTTTAATCACATTGATGAAGTTTTATCTATTTCATTGTTTATTTATAGATCAAACTCAGTTTTATATATTAGTTCAATGACTTTCTTGCTTTCAATTTATTAGTTTTTCCTTTGATTTTCAGAATTTCTAATTTGATATTTAAATGGACATTTTTAATTTTTATTTTTTCCTAGGTTTTTTTGGTTATATGCCAAATTCATTATACTCCTCTTTATTTTATTGATGCAATCATTTAGAGATATATAATTTCTCCTAATAACTGTTTTAGGTGCATACCACAAGTTTTGGTATGATTTCATCATTGGTATTGTCTTGAATGAAATTGTTGATTATTTCAATGATTTGTTGTTTGATCTACTCATTGTTTTAAATTAGATTAATTAAATTAAATTAGATTAATTTTCAATTAATTTTTAGTCTATCTTTTCTTGGTCCTTTATTGCCTCTAATTTTTATTGCATCATGATCTGAAAAGGATCCATTTAATATTTCTACCTAACTGAATTTGATTGTAACATTTTTCTATCCTAAACCAAGGCAAATTTTTGTGTAAGTGTATGTACTACAGAGAAGATATATTCTTTTCTATCCACATTCAGTTTTCTCTAGAGTTCTATCATATCTAACTTTTCTAAAATTCTATTCACTGTCTTAATTTTCTTTTTGTTTATTTTGTGGTTAGATTCATCTAATTTTAAGAGAGGAAAGTTGAGATCCTCATTCCTCATTTAATTTTGCTCTCTATGTCTTCCTATAACTCATTTAGCTTCTTCTATAAGAATTTGTACTCTATACCATCTGGTGCATAGATGTTTAATATTAATAATATTTCATAGCCTATGGCATTTTTTTAAGGAGATGTGGTTTTCTTCCTTATAATTTTTAGTAGCATTTTTGCTTTTTGCTTTGTCTGAGATCAGGATGACTTGCCATACTTTTTGTTTGTTTGTTTGATTTTTTTTTACTTAAGCTGAAACATAATATATTCTGCCCTGGCATTTTACCTTTACCTTGTATGTGTTTATTTGCTAAGGGAAACCAGGTAGTACAATGGATAGAGCACTAGTCTTGGAGTCAAGAGGATAAGAGTTTGAAAAACGGCCTCAGACACTTTATACCCACCAGCTGTGTGACCTTGGTCAAATCATTTAACCCCTGATAGCCTCACATTCAGGGCCATCTCTAGTCATCCTGATTCATATCTGATGACTGGACCTAGATGGTTCTGAAAGAGAAATTGATTGTGATGTCTTGCCAAAGTCCTTCTTAAATTGAATTTATGTTCTTGTCATGTCATCACCTTCCCTGATGCCATGATCTTCAAAAAGAATGAAGGAACAAGCAACAACAGGAATAATATCCTTGTTTCAGATTCATTTCTTGTAAACAATATTTTGTACAATTTTAGTTTTTAATCTACTCTGCTACCTACTTCAATTTTTAGCAGGGTACATTCTATTCACTTGCATAGTTTTGATCTCTAACTTTGTATTTCCTTCTATCCTGTCTTCCCCTTGTTTGTACTTTTTTCTCTCCTCTCATCTTATCTTTCATTACGAGTGTATTGCCTCTGACCATCATCTCCCTCAATCTGCCCTCCCTTCTATAAACCCCCATTCCCTTTTTCTTCTCATTTTCCCTCCCCCCCTTTCCCTTTTTAGCCCATCCTTCTTTCCCTTTCTCCCTCTATTTCTCTGTAGGGGAGGAATATTTATAAACACTATTGGAAATGTATGTTATTTCATCTTTGAATCAAATCTGTTGAGAGTTAGATTTACTCAATACTCACACCTTCCACTTCTTTACTATAATAGATTCTTTGTGCTCTTAATGTCTTTTCTTAATCCTCTTTTGCTTCAGTTTTCTTCTCTTAGTGTTGTCCTTTTTTAAATTTCTTGATTATTACATTATGCCTGTCTTGAACCTCTATTCTCAATCTTGGTATATTTCTTGCAAATGTCCAAATAGAAGAGCAATTCTCAATCGTTATAAGTATCATGATATTATAATCAATTTATGCCCACACATGTTATCCAAATATACCCCTTTCAACTGTCCTAATAAAAATATCATAAGACTTATATCTACAGTCTCTGCCTAAGCATACTCCTTTCAATTGTCACACTATCCTTTCAAAGATTATTTTGTCTTCTTGCTATAGGATATTAGGGCAGTTTTCTTTGGTAATTTCCTGAAAGATATTGTTCAGGATTTTTTTTTTGATGGTGGCTTTAGTAGAACATTAATTCATAAGTTTTAAGTATCATTATTTCAGAATCTATTTATTTCCACCCCATTTAAGTATGTTCCTTTCAATCATCGTAAGAGAAATAAAATTCTCAAGAGCTACAAGTATTTTGTTCCTCTATAGGGATATAAAGCTTAGTCTTATTGACTAACTTTTTTTTCATTTACCTTTTTAAACATCTCTTAAATCTTGTTTTCGAAGATCAAATTTTCTTCACTTCTGGTCTTTTTATAAGATGCATTTGAAAACCCTCTATTTTGTAGGAAATTCATCTTTCCCCCAAAAGAATATGTTGAACTTTCCAGGGTAGTTGATACTTGGTTGAAATGGAAGTACCTTTGCTCTCCAAAATATCAGATTCCAGGCCCCCTGATCCTTTAATGTTGATACTACCAGGTCCTGCTTAATCCTGAATGTGACTCCATGGTATTTAAATTTATTTTTGACAGTTTGCCAAAGTTTAGCTGAGACTTCTGAAATATGGCTATAATATTCTTTAGAGTCTTTATTTTGGGATCTCTTTCTGGGAGTAATCAATGAATCCTTTCTGGGATTATTTTGTCTTCTTATTCTAGGATATTATAGCAGTTTTCTTTGATAATTTTCTGAAAGATATTGTCCAAGTTCTTTGTTTGATGATTGTTTTTCAGTTAGAACAAGAATAAATTATCTCTCTTGGATCTATTTTCAAGGTCTGTAATTTTTCCTAAGAGATCCTTTATATTTTCTTACTTTTTCCCATTTTCTGAATTTTTTTTTAGAATCTTGATGTCTCATAGTCATTAATTTCCATTTGTCCAATTCTAATTTTTTAGGGTTTTATTTTCTTTTCCCTTTTCCAGTTGGTCAATTTTACTTTTTTTTTTTTTTTTAGGTTTTTGCAAGGCAAATGGGGTTAAGTGGCTTGCCCAAGGCCACACAGCTAGGTAATTGTTAAGTGTCTGAGACTGGATTTGAACCCAGGTACTCCTGACTCCGAAGTCAGTGCTTTATCCACTATGCCACCTAGCCGCCCCATCAATTTTACTTTTAAAGGAGTTGCTTTCTTTTTCCATTTGATCAATTTTTTACTTTTAAAAGTATTATTTTCTTCAGTCAATTTTTTTAAGGTTTTGGTTTTTTGCAAGTCAATGGGGTTAAGTGGCTTGTCCAAAGCCATACAACTAGGAAATTATTAAGTGTCTGAGGCTAGATTTGAACTCACATACTCATGACTCCAAGGCTGGTGCTCTATCCATTGAGCCACCTAGCCGCCCCTCTTCAGTCAATTTTTAATAAATCTCTTACATGACTCATTTATTTTCTCAATTTTTTTCTTCTCTGTTTTTTCTTCCCTGCTTCATATTTTTCCAATTACATTCAAAATAGTTTTTAATATCCTTCCTTTTGCAAGCTTTTGAATTCCACATCTTTCTACTACTCTCTCTCCCCTCCTCCCTCCCCATAGCAACAAACAATCTGATATAGGTTGTGCATGTACAATCCTGTTTAATATTTCCATATTAGTCATGTTGTAAAAGAAGAATTTGAACTAAGGGGAAAATATCTTGAGAGATAATAAAGCCATATAAAAGAAGTTTTAAATAGTTAACATAGCTTGCTTTGTTCTGCATTCAGACTCCATAGTTTTTTCTCTAAATATAAATGGCATTTTCCAAAAAGTTTCTCACAATTGTCCCTGATCAGTGAAGGACCGAGAGGAGCTTCATATATTATAGTTGATCATCTCATAATGTTGCTTTTAGTATGTATAATGTTTTCCTGGTCTTATTCACTTCACTCAGTTTCATTACATGCAAGTCTTTCCAGAATTTTCCAAAGTCCATCTGCTTATGATTTCTTTTTGTTTTTAAGGGAATGGGGCTAAGTGACTTAGCAGAGGGGCTAAGTAAATATTTACTGTGTGTGTCTGAGGCTGGTCCAGGACTGGTGCTCTATCCAGCCATCAAATTGTCCCTTGCACATAATAGCTTAAAGAAATACTAACTGTGAAAATTACTTTCTAGTTTTCTGTATTCCTTCTAACCTTGTTTCCCTCAATCCTTTCTTCCCCCATTTGTACTTTTCATTCTCCTTTCCCTTTATCCCTCCTCACCAGTGTTTTGTTTTTGACTGTTACCTACCTCTCATATTGTCCTTTCCCCTGTTCCCTCCCATTTCTATGTAGATAGGGCAAATTTCTAAACCCAATTTGGAATGTATATCATTCTCTCTTTAGGCTGAATCTGTTGAAATTTGCTCAGTGTTTACACTCACAATACATTCCTTCTAATAGAACAGGTCCTTTGTACCTCTATTTCGTGGTGCTAATTATGCTCTTATGACTCCACCTTCTTCTGCCAGTGTAATCCTTTTTTCAAGTCTTAATTGTTTTATGCTGTTTTATACCCACACCTTCTGTCAAAGTATACTCCTTTCAACTCTCATGATACAAATATAATTCTCAAAAGCCATAAATGTCATCACTATCATAATCAATTTATATCCAAACACTTTGACTGCATATCCTCCCTTCAGCTGTGCTGATAGAAATCTAATCCACATGAGCTGAAGTACCAAAACATTTTTGTCAATTTAAACCCACACCCTCTGTCTGAGTAACCACTATTCAATTGCCACATTAAAAATACTTGACATGGGAAGAGCCAAGATGACAGCATGAAGGTAGCATTTCCCAGAAACTCCTTCCCTCAAAAACTCCAAAAGCCATCAAATTATGATTCTAGTCAAAATTTAAAGGAGCAGAACCCTTAGAAAGACTGAATGATAGCATTTTCCCTGTCCAATATAACTTAGAAGTTCCATGGGAAAGGTATGATTCACCAGGACCAGGGGTTGGAAAAAAGCCCCGGCCCACAGTTCAGCACAGCGCAGCCCAGCAGAGCCCAGGGATCACTGGGAACAGTTTGAATGAGAGGTGAGAGAACTCTGCCACTAGAATAAGTGTGGAGTGAGGAGCACCAGCCTCAGAGCAGCCCTGTGGTGAGAACCTGCAGCAGGAATCTGGGGAAACCAGCTTGCACCTCCAGAGCACAGCCCACAGATGATAAGGGGCTCAGAGGAGACTGCAGAGACTGCTCTCCTTGGGGCAGGACTACTGTTTGCCCACACTCAGATCCAGGTTGCAGTTTGGCCTTCCATAATAAGATAACAGGTACCCTCCTCACAGCACCAGGGCAGAGGGGAGTGCCTCTGGTCATTTACATATCAAAGCAAGGAAATAAAACATAAGACCTTGGAGGAATAAAGGTCCCAGTGGAGTGTTCCAAAAAAAACCCCAAAGTCGGTATCTCAATAATAATCAAAAGCTCAGGAAGCACCCCAAAACCAGGCACAGGCTGGAGAAATGAGTAAACAGAGAGAAAAAAGAGGGACACCATTGAGAAATTCTTTGTCTATGATCACAAAAAGGATCAAAATACTCAATCTGAAGATGAGGAAGTACAAACTCCTACATCAAAGACTCCTAGAAAAACAGAAGTTAGGCTCAGGCTATGACAGAGCTCAAAAAAGATTTTAAAAAATCAAGTAAAGGATATAGAAGAAAAATTGGAAAAAGAAATGAGAGAGATGCAGAAAAACATGAAAAAGAAGTCAGCAGCTTAGTCAAGGAGATTCAAAAAAAAAAGCTGAAGAAATTAATATGTTAAAAACCAGTATAGGTCAAATGGATAAAACCAGTTCAAAAAGTTATTGAGGACAAGATTGCTTTGAAAAGCCTAATTGGCTAGATGGAAAAGGAGATAATGCTCTCTGAGGAAAATAATTCCTTCAGATGTAGAATGGAGCTAAAGGAAGTTGATGAATTTACAAGAAGTCAAGAAACAATACTCCAACACCAAAACAATGAAAAATTAGAAGAAAATGCGAAATATCTCATTGATAAAATAACTTATCTGGAAAACAGAATAAGGAAAGATAATTTAAAACTTATTAGGACACTTGAAAGTTCTGATCAGAAAAAGAGCCTTAACCAGGTCAAAATTGGTACAGGATTTAGACATAAAGGGTGGAACCATAGATAAATTAATAGACCCACAAATACTCTATCAGATCCAAGGAAAGAGGTTAAATTTATGACTAAACAATAATTAGAGCAGATTATATACTGCAAAATGAATGATTTTGACTAAATTAAATTAAAAGAGGTTTTGTACTAATAAAATCAATATTCCAAAATGAGAAGAAAAATACAAATATAGGAAACAATTTTCACAAATAGTAGCTCTGATAAAAATCTCATTTCTAAAATATTTAGAAAATTGCAAATTTATAAGGTTACAAGTCATTCGCAATTGATAAATGGTCAAAGATATGAATAGACAGTTTTTCAAATGAAAAAATTAAAGCTATATATAATCATATGAAAAAATGCTCCAAATCATTTATTGATTAGAGAAATGCAAATAAGACAACAATGAGGTATCACCTCACACCTCTCTGATTGACCAAGATGAGAAAAGGGGGAAATGATTGAAGTTGTAGAAATTGTGGGAGGATTTGGACATTGATGCATTGCTGGTGGAGTTGTGAACACATCCAACCATTCTGGAGAGCAATATAGAACTATGCCCAAAGAGCAATAAAAATATGAATTCCCTTTGACCCAGCAATTCCAATTCTAGGTCTATATCCAGAAGAAATCATAAAAAAATGGGAAAACTCTCACATATTTCAAGATATTCATAGCAGCTCCTTTTCAGTGGCAAAGAATTGGAAATTGAGGGTATGCCCATCAATTGGATAATGGATAAAGAAGTTATGGTACAGGAATACCTGTACCATATTGTGTGCTTATCAATATTAATGGAAGGAACTCCTCTTGGTAGTTTAGCAATCTAGGACAAACATGTTAGACTGGCTACAGACAATGCTATCACCTTCCAGAGGAAGGAAAAGAAAGCAAAACAACAAAAGAAAACATAAAAACAGCACTTCAGTATCTGATGATTACTTTATAAAAATTATCTATGTATCTCCTGTAATCTTAACTTTCCATACCAAAAATGACTAATCTATAAATATGTTTGATCAAAAATACATATGTACAATGCTAACCTGACTGCCGCTGAGTGAGCGGGGTGGGCAGGGAAAGTGGGAGGAAATTTTTTTTTAATCTAAAAAAATATATATATATCCTTATGGACAATAAATAAATAAAAATCTAAACTTTTTTTCATAATTCTCCTGCATGACTATCTTTCCTTTTCTCCAGTTTTCTTTTTACTCTCTTCTTGGGTTTTTGAAAATCTTTTTTGAGCTCTTCTAAGAAGTCTTTTGGGATTTGAGACCAATACATAAAATAAACCCTTTAAAACATCATATGTGGGTCTATTGTGACTACTTTTGTCTTTGGAAACTACTTTATCCTCCCTCTCAGAATAGTACTTTTTATGGCTCTTGCTTTTCTGTTTTTTTTTTTCCTCATTTGATAATAATAATTAATAATCTACTCTTGGGGCAAGGGAGGCATAGTTCTAAATTTCATGTGCTGGTTCTAGAGCTCTGGTCACTGACTTACTACTTGCCTATGACATTGCCTTTGGGGTTTCAGGTGCCAGTGAAAGAAATAGACCAAAAGAAAAAAAATGAAAAAAAAATAAAGTGGAAATAGTATGTTCCAATCTTTAGACACATTTGTTTCACTGGTTCTGGATAGCCCTTCTCATCATCAGTCCTTTGGAATTGTCTTGGATTATTTTATTGCTGAGAATGGCTAAATCACTCATGATTAATCATTTTAAAATATTATTTTTATGGTATGCAATATTATTCTGGTTCTCCTCACTTCACTTTGCATCAGTTCATCTTAGTCTTTTCAGGTTTTATTTTGTTTTTTAAATCTACTTCCTCATCGTTTCTTATAGCACACATACAACTTGCTCAGCCACTGCCCAATTGAAGGGCATTCCTTCAACTTCCAATTCTTTGCCACCTCAAATGGTTTGTGTACCTAATCTAAACTATTGATCTACCATTGACTTACTTAGCCAGTACCAGATAGTTTTGATGACCACTACTTTATGATATAGTTTGTGATATGGTTCAGCTAAGCCACTATTCTTTCATTTTTTTCCCTTGATATTCTTTATCTCTTATTCTTCCAGAAAAATTTTCTTATGATTTTTTTCTAGCTCTACATAATTTGGTAGTTTGCTTGTATGTCACTGAATAAATTAATTTAGGAAGAATTATAATTTCCATTATAATGCCATAGCCTACCTAGGAGCAATTGAATTTTTACTAATTTTTCTGATTTTATTTCTGTGAAATTTGCCTTTTAATTGTGTTCATTTATTTCCTGAATCTGTCTTGGCAAGAAGACTCTCAAATATTTTATATCATCTATAATTATTTTAAACAAAATTTATTTTTCTATCTCTTGCTGCTTGACTTTGTTGGCACTATATAGAAATGCTGATGATTTATGTGATTTCATTTTATATCCTGTCATTTTTCCTAAACTTGTCAATTATTTCAACTAGGTATTTTAGTTGATTATCTAGATTTCTCTGAAGATACCATCATATCATCTTCAGAGTGTTATAGTTTTGTTCCATCATTACCTTTTTTAATTTCTTTGGTTTCTTTTTCTTTTCTTATTGCAATAGTTGATATTTCAAGTAAAATATCTACTAATAGTAGTGATAATGGGCAATCCCTATTTCAGCCCTAATCTTATAATGCTTGCTGATTGTTTTAGATATAGGATATCATTTTAAGGAAAATCCTTTAATTCTAGTGTTTTACATAGGAATTGGTGCTTTATTTTGTCAACAGTTTTTTTTCTATGTCTATTTAGATAATTTATCTTGGTTTTATTATTTATATGCTCAATTATGCTGATAGTTTTCCTGATATTGAACCAATTTTATATTTTTTTTAACATTGATTAACACTTTTATTACAGAAACCATACAGTGAAGGAACACAACAGACCAGGGCTTTCATGGGGTTGCTGAGCTGAGATGATGCTGTAGAGAAAGCTCCATGTGCAACAGTAATGGGGAGGGAGCCTTTTTCTTGAGTTGGTGATAGAATATCAGTTTCTCCTCTTCCCTGTTACCATTCTCGGGAGTGGATCTTTCCAGAGTAGCTTGGATTCATGGGCAGTTGAAAGGCAAACCTTTCCCTAGGTACTTTCTCTTTTCCTCCTAATAGATTCTATTTTGGGAAACCCGATACCATGTAAGAGGCTATCCACCAGATGAAAATAGATGTGATGGGAAGATACGGTTATTCTGACTGGCTACTGCCCATCTACATATCCCCTTGGGCACTGGGGATCTGGAAACACCATTTCTACCCTTTAGGACCACTTGAATAAGCAGCAGTCAACTGGAACAAACTGTTGGTCATGTCTGGTCTACCTGTATGTGTTATTGGTGCAGTCTGTAGCAAATTTTATGTTGTTTTGTTTTTGTTTTTTTCTTTTAAATAGTCCAAGTCTAATTCTAACTTTAAATGCCTCTTTCTCCTTAGTCATAAAGCTATACTTTTCTCCTATCAGAATAATTTGGTTTGATATATATATTTATATATATATATATATATATATACATACACATATATCAACATCTATATCTATATGCAAACATACAGACATATATGGAGATATTAAAGGCTATACAGTGATTCTACCAAACTAGAAATTCTGCTGCCCCAAAAGTGTAACTTCCTTTTCTACTTTATTTGGTTAAAAACAGAACAAAACATGCAGAGTATAAGGAGATGCTTTGGGGCCTAACATAATTGTGCCCGGGATAATCCATGAAGAATCCTTTAAATGAGCAATAATATAAAGATTGAAGTGGTGTTAAAAAAAGAAGTATGTAATTACTACAATGAGAAGCATTGAAAAGAAAATCATTTGCTTTCAAAAGTCTAAAGGATAAATATAGTTAATATTTGAATCAAATTTCTCATTTTGCAAATTCTTCCCATAACCTGAGCTAAGTTACTTAAATATAAAAAAAATAGAAAAATCTTTGTATGACTAACAGCTAGAAAAGACCACTCATTTTAGGGACAAGTAGATGAGTTTTTCCAAGCTTTTGATGGGATGCAAAGAGCTATGGGTTGTAAAGGCTTCTTTGAGCCGTCAATTTTTCTGCATCTGGGGCTACTAAATGAGTTAATCCGGCACAGGGTGAGGCAGGAGCTGAAACTGAAGTGATGCTATTCCCAGCTTAGCTATAGGATGGCAAATTGTTGCCTGGTATGAATAACTTCCCAGAAATTTAGCTAGTAACTACAGTCACTGAGGAGAGCAATGCCAGTAATGAACAGTAAGGGAAGAAAAGTTTGGCTGGACACTCCCAGAGAGCCATGGCAGAGCCCTACCTTCACAGAAATTTGTTTTAAAAGGGGGGGGGAGAGGTATACTACTTTTTGTACATTTAGTCTCAAGAACATGGCTGAGCCCCAAAATCACTGACACAAAATTCATTTGGTTATTAAAAGGAAAACAAATCAAAACCAAATCAAGTCAAGCCAGGAGTAAAATCAGGAGGGGAGGTGATGTTTTTACATCAAAATTCATAGAAAGCCAATAGTAATAAAAAGTATACAATCAAATGCAGCTTACCAGGAAACAGCAAATGTATTTTTCTTCTTTTCAGTTCTCTAGGTCTGAATAAAAACCTTTTTTTAAAAAAATAGGTATCACCTGCTAAGGCATGAGATTTAGATCACAACACTTTCTTTCCAGAATGTCAGCAAGGAAATAAAAGACAAAGAAAAATCAAAATCTTCTTTGAGGAGAAATTAGCGAGGGAATCCAGAGTTCCAGTAATCTATCTGACTCATACATGAGTTATAAACTATACATTGTATTCCCTCTCTTGTAGGATCTTTAGTATCATTATAAATATTATTTTTGATTACTAGTAGGGTCATAGATGTTCCTATAATCCTCCAAGATTTCCTCCTTGTTATCCGTTCCTATTTGCTTACTCAGGTCCCTACATACCTCCCAATATTCACTGGGGGTTTCTTTGCTAAAAAAGGTTTTAATTATTTAAATACGAAATTAGAGAATCAAACCAAAACAAAAAGAGCTACTTTGACACTTCTTGCCTGTTTTCAAAGGCAAAAGGAAGGCTGGGTCTAGAGGACAGCAACATCTCTTCTGGGAAGGAATTGGCCAGTGATCACAGGTGTCATTGCTAGTTTCTATCAGGAGAAGAAATGTTCCCCCTATACAAAGCCTTCATTCCATGGTGGTTTCAAGCCCCTGTGCTCTGCAATATTATATCAAGGTAGCTAGGACAATCTTACATTCTTGCTAGAAATCCACCTGGTCTTAGTACATAATCCTTTTGATGTATTTCTGTAATCTCTTAGCTAGTATGTTATGTAAAATTTTTGTAACAATATTCATTGGGAAAATTCACTGGGGTTCTATAGTTTCTTTTTCTGGAAATTGATCTATAATTTCTTTTCCTGGTTTAGGTATCAGTAGCATATTTGTTTCATAAGAGGAACTAGGTAGGAAACTTTATTTAATTATTTTCCCAAGTAATTTATATAATATTGGAATGAATTCTTCTTTAAATGTTTGGTAGAATTCACTTGTGTACCCATCTGACTCAGGAATTTTTTTCTTAGAAATTTCATTAATAGCTTACTCAATTTTAATTTTCTTTTTTAAATGTATTTTATTTATAATTTATTAAATAAAACTAGTGTTTTCAAATTATAATTACAATATTATTGCCCATGAAACTGCAAATCTATGAAAAAACATGCTTTTCCTTTTGAATATACATCTCTCTCCACAGATTGCCAAAATTAGAGAAAAGAATGTAAATAGTGTCTTTCTTCATATGTACTTTAGAGTTAATTTGGATACTTATAGTAGTCAAATAATCCATAAAAGGCATTCTAAAAATAATACTGCTGTTAGTGTGTGCAATGTTCTCTAGGTTTTTACTTTGCAGTTCATTGTTTTGTGGCAGCCTTTTCACATTTTCCTAATTTTTTTGAGTTCATCTTTTCTTATAGCATAGTAGTATTTTCTCACAATCATATACCATATAACTTGTTCAATCTTTCTCCAATTGATGGATATTGCTCTAATTTCCACTTCAAGGAGAGCTGCTTTAAACATTTTAGAACACATAGGTTATTTTTCTTTCCCCCTAATTATCTTTGGAAATAGACCAAGTAGTACTTTCACTGGTACAGAAAGATTTAAGTATTTTAATAGATCTTTGGACATAATTCTAGATTACTTTTTTTATTGCACACTCTACTTTATTACTCTGGTCAATAAAATTTCCAATGATAGCCTCATCTAGAGTTTTTATCTGTTATTTTTGTTGTTCAGGTATTTCAGTCATGTCTGACTCTATGCGACCAAATTTGCAGTTTCCATGCCAGAGATTCTCAAGTGGTTTGCCATTTCCTTCTCTAGTTCATTTTATGGAAGAGGAAACTGGGGTAAACAGAGTTAAATGACTTTCCTAGATTCAGATGGTTTGTAATCTGGAGGCAAGATTTGAACTCAGTCTTCCTGTTTCCAAGTCAAGTGTTTTGTCCACTGAGGTCCTTAGCTGCCTCATCTAGTTCTACTATTTAGAATGACCCAATTCTCAGTCTGTTTTTTGTATTATTCTTCATCTTCAAAGAGCAACCAAAACTGATATAGACTTTTGGAAATAGATTTTAAAATCACACCTTTAGTTTGTAAAAAGAAATATGCTGACATAAAATAGTTTATAACAATCTCCTTCCTACCATATGTTACTATACTGATATGAATGTTTCTATGACTTTGGTGTCATGGGAAAGAAGATTTCTTAAATATTGCTTTTCTGGTTTTCATTATGCTTAAAGTATATGTATGTAGATAGAGAGATAAAGATAGGCAAGACAGAAAAAGTAGATAAAGTAGAAAGTAATTATTGCAGCCTTCTTCAGAACTTTATAAGTTCATCAACTGAAGCTGATGAAATATTGATTGAGTGTCCCACTCATTGTTGCTGGCATTATTTACAGTATCAGTTGCCTATTTTACAGAATCACTATTCTATATGTGAATGGGAATAGTGGAAATGGTAGGCCTTAAGCAAATTTCATCACTTTTTGGAGGGGGGGTCATACTTTTCTCATTTGTATACTAAAGAAGGGGATATTTAAATCATATTGTCATTATCATGGTCCTAAAATAACCCTATCTATATTTCCAAAGTAAGTTCTTATTCTCCTATTTAATTAAAAAACAGGGGAATAGTGTTTGTTATATTTGTTAAAACAACAAAAAAGTGTGACTAATTCTTGGCTCATTGACAATTCTACTTTAAAATGCATATTTTAGTATAAAATTCAGATGTTTTTAGATAATATAGATGTTTGCATTGCAGTATGCATTTTTAGCATTTAAAATGTTCATTGGGGAAGCTAGGTAGTCTAGTGGATAAAGCACTGGCCTTGGAGTCAGGAGTACCTGGGTTCTAATCTGGTCTCAGACACTTAATAATTACCTAGCTGTGTGGCCTTGGGCAAGCCATTTAACCTCATTTGCCTTGCATAAACCTAAAAAAAAATTAAAAAAAATAAAAAAATAAAATATTCATTAAAAATTGTTGATGGAACAAAATCCAACTCACAAAAGGGTATAAATCTATCTTTCTTTTCAGAAGATTAGGAGTACTTTTAGTATTTATTTATTGATTGATTGATATTAGGAGTTTTAGTTTGCATGAAGATGGGACTGGTACTCTAGGCCTATGATTTTAGTCAAACAGGAAATCACCAAATAGGAAATATTGCCTATGAATGCAGTTAGTTGTTCACTTCACTGTAACATATAATCCTAGAATTATTTTCAACTCTAAGGATATTGAAGGATCTGCTAAAAATCAAGTAGTCAGTATATGGACAAAGAAGATCTTTGATCTAAGGATTTAGGGTCTGTGAAATCAACTTTTTAATCCACTATCTTATTTTTTATTGCATATTCAATTTAAATATTCTGCTTAACTAGCATTTAATTTTAAATGCAATATAATCAATCATTTCTTATTGACTTACCATTTAGAAAAGTCAGTAAAATATTATATGACAATTACAAATTCTCATGTATCCATACTCATTCTTATCTATATATTTTACAGAATGATTAATTTTTCCAAAATTCACATATTTTCCTTCATAGGGATAAGAATAGAACTACACCTGTGATTTTAGGTATAGCATAGTACTAATTGAAGAAACTCTTGGTATTCAATTTGGCATTTTCTCAAATCATAGTATTAAAAAGACAACTGTCTAGAGCACAAAGACATTAAAGGGTCAAGAAGCCAGTAAGTGTCAAGATGAAGAAGATGAAGCTGTCTTTTGGACTGTGAAGTCAGTTCTATAATTACTATTTGCCAGAATATTTATCACATTAAAAGTGAGCCATTTTATCCCTACAGATGATCCTTTTTTTCTATTTCCTTTAGATAAAACTTAAAGAGAGCTTTTAAAGTTATATGTCTACTTAATTAGGAGTGATTTCTTAATCCCTGGAGAGGAGAAGGAATTAACTGTTCTGGGGTCATTAATTGTCTTGGAATCCATATTTTGAAAATTTAATTTGATTGAAATATAGGGTCACTAAATATCAAGATTGCATGAACTGGGAATAGTATATACATACACATACACATATATACACATAGACACATATGGATATGCATATATCCATGTTTGTGTTCTATGTCTTTATATTTGTATATATAGACATATTTGCACACACATTCTATATATGTGCATATGGATGCACATATACAGAATTTGAATTTCACTATTTTTCTTATTGCCCCAAATTCCAAAAAAAAACAAATTAGACTTCTTCTTTACTAGAATTTGATGTCTAATTGTAAGAATGTAAGGGATTAGAATATGAAGTGGCAGAATTTTTTGGAATCATCAGTCTTAACCAGACAAACAAAAACTATGCATAGTCTATAACTTGGACAGAATATGGATGAATCTTTTCTTTAAGCACACTAAATTTTACCATAATTCCTTTTTTTTAAACATTTACTATTCCAAACCATGAAGTCAGAATCTCAGCAAGAAATAAATTTATGTGAGAATATAGTATTCTGTTTTGATTTACTTTGATAAAACAATTTTATTAATAATTAGCATGCTATGCAGTTCATTAAAGTTTGCAAAGAACATTATATCTATTTTTCTTTTTCTGATCTGTTATACCATAAGCTAGTTACTATAGGCACAAAACATACTATAAAGTAAATATATATACTAAAGGATAATTTTTTTTTGAAGATGAAAAAACCTGAATCTCAGAGAAGTCACAAAAGTTGTCAAGCATTTGGAAAGTGTTTTGTGATAGTGTTCATATGCTTGCTGGATTTATGTTGGCAAATAGATTCCCAAGTATTTCATATTGCCTAAAGTTATATTAAATGAAATTTCTTTTACTCTTCATGCTGAATTTTGTTGGTAATATATGGAAATATTGATAACATAGGTGAGTTTATTTTATATCCTGCAACTATGCTAAAGGTGTTAATTATTTCAAGTAGTTATTAGTTGATTCTCCAGGGGTCCCAAATATACTATTATATCTTATGCAAAAATTAAGAGTTTTTGTTTTCTTGTTTTCCCCTGATGGATTATACTCAGTTTTGGTGCATAGGTGATTCTTGGCTTTAATTGTAGCTCTTTTGCTTTCTGGAATATCATATTTCAAACCATTATTAACATCACTAGAATGGAAAAAAAATTGAGTCATCTACACATCAGTGTGCCCATACAAGGAATTGTCATCTTATCTCTCTTATTCAATTACCTTTGTCTAACAACTCTCTTTGAAATATCAGAAATGGCTCTCAACAACCCTCCCTGATGTATCTGTCCATCTTCAGTAACTGAATTTTGTCATGGTTGTGCATTGTAAGATATAGCTACTCTAATATATTCTACTTTGATAACTAAGTGAGGACTCTTTTAAAATAGCCTGACACATACCTTTTGCCCCCATCCAGGATCACTGCTTTGTCATGGAAGAGGGAACTTGTGCAGCTCAAAGAAATTATGAACTATGTTGTGTAGGGTTACCAACAATAGAAAAGTCAAAAGACCATCCAAATGAGAAGGAAATGTTAAACCATTCCATTATCTTTGCCAAGAAAAGCCCATGGAGTATATGAAAGGAATAAAGGAGATGACCTCAGAAGGTGAGCCTCTCATATCAGAAAGTGTCAACTTCTTGGGAAGAGCACAGGACAGCTATAAATAACTCAAATACAATGAAATGACTGGCCAAAGTAGAAAGGAAGCTCAATTGAGGATGTATGTGGTGACAAAAAGAAGGTCTAATGCTGTAAGGATCAGTATTGCATAGAAACGTGGAATGTAACATCTATGACATAAAGGATAAGGAAAGCTGAGTGTTGCAGAATCAATTCAAATTGTGGTCATGGAAAATAAGGGGATGTCTATCAATTGGGGAATGACTCAACAAATTTTGCTATTTTAATATGATGGAGTATTTTTATTCTAAAAGAAATCATGAGTAGGCATATTTAAGAAAAACCTGCAAAGATTCATATTATTTGAGCTGAGTGACATCAGCAGAACCAGATCATTGATATCTTACAGCAACATATTGTAATCAATCATGATAGACTTAGTTCTTATAAATAAAATGATCAAAAACAATTCTAAAAGACTTGTAATAGAAAAAGCCATCCACAGCCTAAGATTAAAAACTGTGATATGAATACATACCAAAGGATACTATTTTCACTTTTAAAAACTGCTTTTATGTTTTGTTTCTTTCTCATGATTTTTCTCCTTTCATTTTGATTCTTTTTTTGCAATATAACAAATATGGAAATATGTTAAACATGATTATACATGTATAACAATTTTCAGATTATTCACTGTCAAGTGGAAGGGAAGGGAAGAGAGAATAGTAGAAAAATGTGGAACTCAAAAGCTTCCAAAAATGAATGTTGAAAACCATTTTTTGCATGTGATTGTAAAAAATGAAATAAAATAGCATTCAAAAAAGAAGACTTTGCTGAAGTCTTTCCAAGATATCTTAAGCTGGAATATACTCCATTTATTCTTTTTATGGGTTCTGTCACTCCAGAATCCAGTTCCAGCTTCCTCTTCACCATCTTCGATCCATCCCCTGATCTTTGTGCCCAAAATATTTATCTTCAATTTTATAATTTGACTTTCCAAGGAATAGCATAAATTAATTTCTTAGAATTAGGCAAATGGAAGCTAATATGTGTAATGATTCTGTAAGCATGTTTATCTATCTATATCTATATCATCTATATCTATCTATCTATCTATCTATCTATCTATCTATATCTGTATATATCTATATCTATATCTATATCCATATCTATATCTATATCCATATCTATCTATATCTATATCTATATCTATATCTATATCTATATCTATATCTATATCTATATCTATATCTATATCTATATCTATATCTATATCTATATCTATATCTATATCTATATCTATATATACACTGCTAACCTGAATATTTGCCTCTGAGGGAAGAGTGATGGAAAGGTAGGGTGGAAGAAAATATTGTAACTTAAAAATCTACATGTGCATATGGATGAAAATAAATAATTTTTTAAAAAAAGAATTAAATGGGGAAAAATCTTAGTAGCTTCCCCCTAAAATTATATATATATACATCTTGGATATTTTTTGAAAGTTGCAAACTTTATGATATATTTTAAAGAACAGCAATACAATCATCTTTTTTTTTCTTATTCTGTTATGTTATGGAAACACCTGCCTTATTTCTTATGTTCAGAATAAAATATTTAATAAAAAAAGAAAATCCACGCTGCTGGACTTGCTCAACTAGGTAGTGCAATAATCAGACAATTCTAAGGGGGATTGTGATGTAAAATATCATCTATATCCAGGAAAGAAAATATAGAGTCCAAATATGGAAATCAAAGCTTGCTATTTTCAATTTTTAAAATTTGTTTTATGGTTTGTGATTTTTTTCTCTCATGGTTTCTTCTTTTTTGATTTAATTTTTTCTTTCACAATGTGATTGATATGTATATATATGTTTAACATATATATATATATATATATATATATATATATATATATCCAACCTATATTAAATTGCTTTATTGCTTTCTGTCAGGGGAAGAAGAGAAGGAAGGGTTGGAGGGAGAAAAATGTAAAACTCAAAATCTTAACAAAAATTATTTTTGAAAGGTATCTTTGAATGTAATTGTGAAAATAAATAAGTATTTTTTAAAAAAGTAATCCATATAAAACCTATCATGTTTCATAGAGATAGTCTACGCCTTTTATAATCATCCCTGCCTTGAAATGTGTTCCTGTTTATCTTAAATAAAATAAGTATGATAAGTAAAATAAATGTTAAGTCAAAATCATTCAATTAACTACTTCATGTGTGTGTTTGACATCCAACTCTATATTTCACCCAAAAATATGAATAAATTACATCTTTTGAAATTTTCTCCAATGATTAATTTGGAATTTATAAACATAAAACCATTCTGTAGCATGCGACAAGAGAAAGATGTTTCAAATTTGAATTTGAAGATCACATTGGGCCAATAGATGAAAGTGATAGCTACAAATAATTTGTTGTCCTTCAGGAAAAATATATTGAGCACAATTAAACAAATATTTCAATATTTTGTTTAAGAGAAGCTTGATATCAAAACTGACATAAAGAAATATTTAAAATGATTAATAACTACTCATGTAAATGTAAATTTGTTTTTGTTTTTGCAAGGCAATGGAGTTAAGCCCAAAGTCACACAGCTATGAATGTTTTAAGTACCTGAGGTTGGATTTGAACTCAAATTTCTCCTGACTCCAGGGCCAGTGCTCTATACACTGGGTCACCTAGTTTCCCCTCCACATAAATTTTTTTAAATTGCAAAATGGATCACAATAGATTTGGACTGTATCTTAACCAAAATCTACAATACATGGAAAAACTCAGTGATGATCAGTCTAAAGTAGACAACACTTCATTGAGAAATAGCAAAGACTGATTATAAGCGCATGCTATTGAATTTGTGCAAAATAACAGAAACTAGTTTCCCTCCACATGGAACACAAGAAATATGTAAAAATCCAACATTTGCATGAACTCATTGAACAATATGTTACCAAGGAAAGCTGAAAATAAATGACTGAGTGATGTGGATTTCTTAATGGAAATGGAGGGCTTAATGATGGCAATTTAGGATCTGGTCTTTACCACTAGAAAGTATGAATTCCAAATCTTTGTGACCCAAAGACCACAGCATGCCAGATCCTTCCTATCCTTCAATATTTCTTGAAGCCTGTCCAAATTCACGTTTGTTGTTTCCATATTACTATCTATCTCATCCTCTGCTATCCTTTTCTTTTTGACTTCAGTCTTTCCCAAAATTAGGTTATTTTGTAATTAGTACTGTCTTCTCATTATGTGTCCAAAATATTTAATTTTTAATAATTTTTTTTGTTTCTAATATGTGAAGGTCACTTACAACATTCATTTTCTATAAGATTTTGAGTTTCAAATTCTTCCTTTCTTTTCATCTCCCCCCATCCCCTCTCAATGAGAGTGAACAATCTACTATAATTTATATGTGTACAATTGTGTTAAGCATATTTCCATATTAGTTCATATTGGAAGAATGAGAACAAAAGAGAAAAAGTGAGAAAGAAAAATCCTGCAATTTATTTTATTTTTGATTTTCAATGACAAAAAATATAGTTTTCAACATTAAACATTTTTTTAAAATTTGAGTTCCAGATTTTTCTACCTTCCTCCTATCCCTCCCACCTCTACATGACAATGATATAGGTCATACATGTACAGTTGTGTTTAGTATATTTCCATATCAGTCATTTTGTGAAAAAAAGAATCAGAATTAAAGGGAAAAAAAGAAAAAGACAAAAATCAAATTTTAAATAGTGAAAATATTATTTGGCCTGCATTAAGACCCTATAATTTTTTTTCTGGATGTAGATGGTATGCTCCATCTCAAGTCTTTTAATTTTATCCTTGGCCATAGAACTGCTGAGAGGAACTAAACTCATCATGGTTGATGTTTGCAAAATGCTGCTGTTAATGTGTACAATGTTTTCCTGATTTTCCCCCCTTCCCTCAGCATCATTTCATGCAATTCTTTCCAGACTTTTCTGAAGTCTAGCCATTCATGATTTTTTACTGAAAAATAGTCCTCAATCACATTCATATACCACAATTTATTCAGCCATTCCACAATTGATAAGTATACCCTCCTTTTCCAATTTTTTGCCACTACAAAGGGACCTGCTATAAATATTTTTATACATGTGGTTCTTTTTCCTTTTTTATTGATATCTTTGAGATATAGACCTAAGAGTGGATATATACAATTTTATTCCATTTGGCATAGTTTCAATTGCTTTCAAGATTGGTTAGATCAATTCGCAACTTCACCAGAAGTACATCAGTGTCCCAGTTTTCCCACAATCTTTCCAACATTGATCATTTTCGTCAATCTAGTAGGTGTGAGGTGGTACCTCAGAGACATATAACTCATTTTTTAAAATGAACATAATATGCTTCGGTTTACACTGAGACCCCAAGGTTCTTTCTCTTCATGTAGATAGTATTTTCCATAACAAGAGTTCTAGAACTGTATTTGATTACTTATTGCTGACAAGAGCTGGCTCTATCATATTTTGATGATTGTAATGTTATTGTTAAGGTATCAATGTTCTCCTGGTTCTGTTAATTTCACTCAGTATCAGCTCATCTTAGTTTTTTCAAGTTTTTCTCCAATCTGCGCACTCATGATATTTTATAGAACAAATGAAGGGCATCCCCTCAATTTCCAATTCTTTGCCACTGCAGTGACAAATGAATACATTCAAGTATTATTGCTTTGTAAGAAATCATGAGCAATTAGACTTTAGAGACGCATGGAAAGATACATGGACATATATATATATATATATTATATTATATATATATATTATATATATATATATATATATATATATATAATATATATATGTTCATATTCAGTTATCTCCTCTGCCTTGGTTTATCTATCTTTCTAACTGCTCTAATAAATGAGAAGGTTCATATTAGTTATCAGCATCATCTTCCCATGCAGGAATACAAACAGCTCAATATCATTAAATCCCTCATAATTTGCCCTTCCCATCCATCCTGAATATGCTTCACCTGAGTCCTGTACCTGAAGATCAAACTTTCTGTTTAGCTCTGGTCATTTCAACAGGAAAATATGAAAGTTCTCCTATATCACTGAATGTTCATATTTTCCCCTGAAAGAGGATGTTCAGTTTTACTAGGTAGGTGATTCTCAGTAGCAATCCAAGCTTTTTTGCCTTTCAGAATATTATATTTCAAGTCCTAGTCCATAATGTAGAAGCTGCCAAATCCTGTGTCATCCTGACTGTGGGTTCATGAGATTTAAATTGTTTCTTTCTGTCTACTTGTATTATTTTCTCCTTCACTTAGGAGTTTTGGAATTTGGATATGATATTCCAGGAAGTTTTTATTTTGGGATCTCTTTCAGGAAGTGATCAGAGGATTGTCTCAATTTCTATTTTACCCTCTCCTTCAGGTCAATTTCCTAGGAAAATTTCTTGAGAATTGAAGTCAATATTCTTTTCCTGGGTCACAAATTTCAGTAGCCCAATAATTTTTAAATTATCTTTCTTCCAGGTCATTTGTTTTTCCAATGAGATATTTAACATTTTCTTCTAGTTTTTCATTATTTTGGTTTTGGTTTATTGTTTCTTGATTTCTCACAAAGTCATCAGTTTCCCTCAACTCCATTCTATATTTGAAGGAATCATTTTCTTCAGAGAGCTTTTATATCTCCTTTTCCATCTAGTCAATTCTGCTTTTTTAAGGCATTCTTCCCATCATTGACCTTATGGACTGCTTTTTTCCATTTGAGCTAAACTGGTTTTTAAGATGTGATTTTCTTCAGTATTTTTTTGTATCTCTGTCACCAAGTTGCTCACTTAAGTTTCTTCATTTTCTCACATCACTCTCATTTATCTTACCATTTTTCCCTCTACCTCTCTCATTTAATTTTCAAAATCCTTTTTAAGCTCTTCCATAACACAAGACAAATTTATATTTTTCTTGACCTTTCAGGATACAGAAACTTTGATTTTGCTTCCTTCTGAATTTGTATTTTGATCCTCCATGTGATCAAAGTAATTGTTTATGCTGATTTCTTTTTCATCTATTGTTTAATCATTTCCCCAGCTTATGACATGATTTTAACTCTTTGTTAAGGTGAGAGTCTGCTTTCAGAGTGGAAGAAGCACTTTTACAGGTTTTTGAAGCACTTTGCACTTGTTTTCCGGGACATTCCTAGAGACCTTAATTCCTTTAAGATCTTATGGGGGAATTTCCGGGATAGAGCCAAGATGTTATGCAATGCTAACCTGCTCCCAGAGCCTTTCTCTACCAAAGAGAAATGAAACCTCTACTCTGATATTCATATTTCAGATCCCACCAAGAATAAGAGAAGATTCAGAAAAATTTTGAACTGTGGACATAGGGGAAGATCTTCAGTAAAGGTCTGTCTCTTTGCAGGGAAAAGAGAACTAAAGTCCAGGAGGCAGGACAGCAGGAAAGCCAGCAGGAGGCTTTTAGCCACAGTGGAATCCAGGTCTAGACAGCTTGATAATAACAGAAGTTATTATATATATAACCGCAAACAAAGTCTGAATGCTGAGAGCACTGGAACAAAAGATGGGACTGGATCCAAAACAATCTTCGGTTAAATCAGTATCTGGACATAAAGGAGGAAACAAAGGTATGAAAAGGCAAGACCTGGACAACATAGACAACATCTTGGCTAACAACAAGCCAGGTATCAGACCCCCAGCCCCATAAAAATAAAAGCTTGAATCTATACTTCATATACACCAGGTGCAGAACTAAAACAGCAAAAGTGAACAAAAATCTAAAAGAGTGTTCACTATAGAAAACTACTTCACAGATAAAGATGGCAGCAATGCCATGTCTGAAGAAGAAAGCAGTGAAAAATCACCCATAGGAGAAGTATCAATACAGTCTATAAATTGTACTGAAATAGAAAAAAGTTCAATGAAGAGCCTAAAAACAGAATTGAAAAACCCCAAAAATAGAGGAAGAAGAAAGCTGGAAAAAGGAAATGAAAGTCATACAGGAAAATTGTGACAGGTTGACTAAAGAAATCAATTCCATTAAAAGTAAAAATAATCAACTGGTAAAGGAAACACATAAGCTAATTGAAGAAAATAAAATCCTAAAAATTAGAATTGAACAGTTATAAACTAATTAATCTGATTACAGGATTCCATCAAGCAAAAGAAAAAGGCTGAAAATCTTGAAGAAAATGAAAAGTGCCTTCTAGGGAAAACAAATGACCTGGAAAACAGATCCAGGAGAGCCAATCTACAAATCATTGGACCACTAGAAACCCTGGATCAACAAAATTCCAGAGCCCTTAAATAAAAGAGAGAATATTGCAAGGAGCAAAACAAAAACAATTCAAATACAAATGGAATACAATCAGACCAACATGGGATATATTAGCCTCAACATTGAAAGATCAGAAGAACTGGAATAACATATTTCAGAGAGCTAAGGACCTGGGATTACAACCCAGAATATACTACCCTGCAAAATTCAGCATATACTGTTGGGGAAAAAAGATGGATGTTCAATGAAATACGGGTATTTCCAGAATTTCCTGACACAAAGACCAGAACTGAACAGAGAATTCAATCACCAAATACACAACTGAATAGTTACATTAAAAAAAAAGGTAAATGAAAAAGGGGACTAAAAAAACAACAAAATTGTTTTAAACAAATGTTGCTCTTTAAAAGGGAAGATGAGGGGTGGCTAGGTGGTGTAGTGGATAAAGCACCAGCCTTGGAGTCAGGAGTACCTGGGTTCCAATCGTCTCAGACACTTAATAATTACCTACCTGTGTGGCCTTGGGCAAGCCACTTAACCCCATTTGCCTTGCAAAAACCTAAAAAAAGGGGCGGGGAAGATGTAACACTTCTAAACCTTTAGAATTTAACTTCTCTAAGGATAATTAGAGAGTAGAATATAATTGAAGAGAATAAACCTAAAGGATATGGGCAAATTTGGAGCTTGTCTCTCAATTGAAGAGGTCCTAGATGACAACACTGAGACAAAAAGCCCTGAAAAAAAAGCAGAGGTGTCAAATTTAAGTGTCTCATTATACTTTGACTCATTTTAATCACAAAGTGCCAAGCACCTTGTCTAATGAGGGCATCATAAACTGTGAGGATTTGAGACAAGTGTCTCTGTTTCTTAAAATCATTTGTAAAGTTCTCTGGTGAGACCTTCAGAGCCTTCCAGGAGCTAGAGATCTTCAAGATTCTCTCAGTTAATTACATCAGGGTTTGAATTAACTAGTGCTTCACTTAAAAAAGGTTTAAGTGGGGGGGTAGTAAAGTGGGAGAGACAAAAGACTTTGATTCACTTAACAAGATGTTAAATACCTTGGGTGGGAAGAATGGGAGGTAAAGTGTGAAAGAAAATAGGCCTGGGGGAGGCACAAGAATAGTTCAAGAAATGATATGGCTTTAGATGATTCTTTGGCTTGTGAGGAGGGTTCTGTGTGTTTGAAAGATACTTGAAAAAGGGGGTAGAGGAAAAATGACTATAATCATAATTTGATGCAATTTGAGTCAATGCAGTTTATTGAGCAATCAAGTAAATAATCTGATATCTTGATAACAATAGGAGCTTATCAAACAATCAAATAATCAAACTGTGATACTTGATTAATAATATTAGAGCTTTAAATAACACAAAGGGAAGAGGTACAAAGAATGTGAATGCTTACCAAATTCTATTTAATAGATTTAGACCAGTGAGGGAATGAAATACATTGCCACTTGCAATTTAAAACAATTAAAAATCTAACTTAAGCTACAGGAAGGGGAGACTGTGAAAGGGAAAGGCAAGGGAAGAAAGAACTGATAAAAAAGGAAGGGAAGGTATAAGTGAAAATAAACTGAGAGTTAAATCTTTAATAGAAAAGACAAAGGGGAAAGGTAGTAAAATTTTGGGGAGGAGAAATAAGAGAAAAGGAAGGAGATAAATATAGATGGAAAAAAATAGCATGGAGGGAAATACAGAATTAGTAATCTTAACTGTAAATGTGAATGGGATGAATAATCCTGTAAAACAGAAGCAGACAACAGAATGGATTAAAAACCAGAATCCTACAATGTGCTGTTTATGAGAAACACATTTGAAGCAGAGAGATTCACACAGGGTAAAGGTAAAAGGCTGGAGCAAAATATATTGTGCCTTAGTTGAAATTAAAAAATTTGGGTAGAGATCCTAGCTCTGACAAAATAAAAGCAAAAATCCATCTCATTAAAACCGATAAGGAAGGAAACTGCATCTTTTCAAGAGGCACCATTGGAAATGAAACTATATCATTACTAAACATGTGTGCTGAGTGAATTAAAAGGATACATAGATAGCAAAACTTTAATGATGGGAGACCTCAATGTCCCTCTCTCAGAACTAGATAAATCTAACAATAAAATAAACAAGAAGGAAATTAAGAAAGTGAATGAAAATTTAGAAACCTTAGATATGGTAGACCCCTGGAGAAAACTTAATGGGAATAGAAAAGAATATACCTTTTTCTCAGCAGTCTATGGCACCTTCACCAAAACTTACCATGTACTAGGGCACATAATTTTTGTTCTGTGGTTGATATATTTTTTTCTTACAAATGTTTATTTTTTTCATGATACATGCAGTGAAAATTTTCTAATATATTATGTACTTGGCACATGTGTATATCCTATGACCTTATTATGACAGTGTATTCACATAATAGATAATGGTTACCTACTTAAGAGAATTTCATAGTATCATGTAAAAGAAGTACCTCAGAGATATGGAGAGAGATAGACATCACAAAATTACTTCTGATCAATTAATCATGTCTTAAATATGGGGGGGGGGATTTTGTGCCTGTCTTTGTCTTATTCATACATCTGCAGGATTTCTGTGAGTATTTTGCTCCTGGTATCTTCTAAAGGGAATATCATCTTCAATAGTGAAGTTTAGGACAGCAAGCTTCCAGATAGTCAGGATTTGAACCAAAGTTGTGTTCTTTATGCACCACATTGTTGCCATAGGGAGCCAGTAATGATCTTTACGAGTAACTTTTATGTTCTTTGCTACATGGAAGTGGAGAAAGACAATGTTTGTGTCTTTCAAGAGACTCCAGTGATTCAAGCAATGGGCGAAGGTGGTCAACAAAGCAGGTCAAGCAGATTTAGAGTGTTCATGTGTTTTCCAGTCCTCACATTTCTTCTGGAAGCAGATTCCCTAGTTTCTTCCTCAAGGATGGTGAAAGTAATGATGTCTAAACATTCATCATACCACCATTAAATTAATAAATTATCAAAACATATAAATATACCATTTTTGGAGAGATCACTGGTATTTTTGTCTTCTGATGATAGATATATAATATTTTAAAATCCATTTACTAGGCATGTACTTTATTATGTTCTAAGCACTGTCTTAAGAATGCATATCTGAGGGAAACAAAAGCAAGCTCTCTTATTGGAGTTCATAGATGAAAAGTATTCAGAAACTAGGTACAAACAAGTTCTATATAAGTAAGAGAATATTAGAGTGAAAAGTATTAATATTAACAGAAAGGTTGCTTGTAAAAAGTGAAATTTTATCTGAATCTTGAAGGAAAGAAGAGACAAGGATGGAGATCATGCTAGGTATATGAAGCATAGGAGTGAAATGGATGGAGTCAGGAGGTGAATTAATTTGTTCAATGAGCAACAAGCACACCAGTGTCATATTATAAAGTATGAAGAGAGAAATAAAGTATATGAAGTCTGGAAAAATAGGAAGGAGTAAGGATAGAAAGGGCTTAAAAAGCCAATAAAGCATTTAAATTTTTTTCCTATAGGTAATCAGGAGCAACTAAAGATTTTAAAGTGGTGATCTAAATGAAGAGAACTTTACTTTAGAAAGAGCCCTTTGCAATTTGAGTAGAGTGCATGTGAGTTGAGGTGGAGGTATCAACTACTAAAATATTACAGTGATCCAGGTATGATGTGACTAGAACCAACTTCAGCCTGGTGACAATATCAGAGGCATATCCAAGATATGTTGTGAAGGTTAAGTCAATAGAATTTGACAACTGATGTATATGGGAGAAGAAAGATAAAGGATTAAGAATGTCACCTAGGTTTTTGACCCTGGTTGACTGAGAGATGGTGGTCAGAAGTAGTTTGAAGATGGTGGGGTTTTTGAAAGAGGAAAGTTAAGTTAAGTTTTAAATATTGAGTCTAAAATGCCTATGGTACTTCCTAGTTAAAATGTCCAATGGGCAATTGGACATAAGAATTTGAATATATCTGTGAATTATCTATATTTATTTGATAATTGAATCACTGGAGTTGATGAGATCACCAACTAAAATAATATAGAGAAGAAAGGGAAGTTCAGGACACACCTTTGAATGACACACACACACACACACACACACACACACACACACACATTGTATCAATAATCTTGACCTAGCTGAAGAAAGAGTCAAGAAAGCTGAGATGTGGTCAGACATCTAGGAGGAGAAATAAGAGAGAATAATGTTTCAAAAACTTAAAGATGAGACCATCAAGGTGAAGAGCAAATATCAAAGATTACCAGAAAGCTTAAGAATGAGGATTGAGAAAAGGTCAATAGATCTGCCAGTTAAGGCATCATTTAGCAATTTTGGAGTGAACTATTCCAGTTGAATGAGAATATCGGAAGCTAGATTTCAGAGAATTTAGAAAAGACTGAAAGAAGTAGAGCACCAATTATAGTTGATTTTCTGAAGGAGTCTGAAAAGGGATGAAAGATATATAACAACATGAAGAGATGCATCAAGAGTGTCTGTTTTTAGTTTTAGGTTTTTTTGTTACTGTTTGCTTGTTTTTTGGAGTTCAGAAAAGTGAATGTGTTGATAGACAATAGGGAATTAGTCAGAACTCAGGGTGAGATTGAACATTTGTGAGAGAGAGAGGAGATGATAAGGGGAGGGGTAACATGCTAGAGAAGATGAACTAGAATGACATCATGTCTACATGTTTTGGGGCCTTGAGAAGGTATATAAGTGGTGTGAAATGAGGAAGAAAGGTGAACGAGGACCTCTTGGTGAACGGTCTTCCTTTGCATTTTTTTCCATTGTAGTGGGTAATGGAGCACTCAATGGATCAGAAATTGAAATCTCTCACCAAATATTAATGATATTAATCAATTACACATTAACTGTGGAATTGATGAAATAAGCATGTGAGATAAATTTATAAGCATTATTTTTATTAATAAATATTTTTGTAATTTCCTTAAAATAGCAAAAGAAGTGATCAATGAAGATATGTCTCCAGTAAAGATACTTAAGATATTTATGTCATTGACAGGTTGCATTTATGCAGGTGCACCAAGATTCAAGCCTCTGAAGGAAAATGATGGTGGAGGTGTTAACAAGAGGTAAAGTCATGTTCCTTTATGCTATTCAATTATTTGGGAAACTTTCAGACCATTCTCTTCCTCAGGTACAGGAGAATAAAAGATCAAGTGTCTAACCAGTCTTTGCTCTTTGTAGCAATGCCTGCCTTTCTAGAAATTCTTATAATGCTATGAATCATTTGAGAACTTTTCTATCAATATTGTTTTTTAGGGTTAGAATTTTGATCAGTCAGTGAATAAAGAAATCATTAAATTCCTTCAATGTACCAGGCATTATACTAAGCACTGGAATTACAAAGAAAGGCATAAGCTAATCCCTGCTCTCAATTCTATTGGGGAAGATAATATGCAAATAATTATTTATGAACATGTTACATACATGACAAATAGGAAATAATTATAAGAGGGAATTATAAAAGGTATTTGGAAATACTTCATATATAATATGGGATTTTATCTGGGGCTTGAATGAAGCCAAGGAATCCACAAGTCTTAGATGAGGATGGA
The DNA here is from genome assembly GCF_037893015.1 of Macrotis lagotis. Lineage (NCBI taxonomy): Eukaryota > Metazoa > Chordata > Mammalia > Peramelemorphia > Peramelidae > Macrotis > Macrotis lagotis. Next base: position 159,910,799 of record NC_133664.1, on the reverse strand, counting down.
GAGCTTTCCATTCATGGAAGACAGTCAGTGAAAAATGCCTAAAGTAGGAAAATGGAATGTCTTATATGGAAAATAGCAAAGTCAGTGTTATTGAATAGACAACAGAATGGGAGAATGGAATAGAGGATCTTGGTTCATTGGAATATTGGGAGAGTCAAGTTGTAAGGAACTTTGAGTACCAAATAGAGGATTTTATTTTTGGTTCTGGAGGTGATAGAGAACTATTGCGATTTATGAATGGGGAATGGGTTGTTGATATGGTCAAGTGTGGGAAAATCAGTTTGATGACTGAGTGGAGAAAAGTACTGGAGAAGGGAATGACATGCGGCAGGCAGATTAGTCAGCAAATTATTACATTAATCCATGCATGAATGTGATGGCAGTATCAGAGGAGAGGAGGAGACATATGCAAGAGGTGTTTCAAATATAAATTTTCTTTTAGGTTTTTGCAAGGCAAATGGGGTTAAGTGGCTTGCCCAAGGTCACATAGTTAGGTAATTATTAAGTGTCTGAGACCAGATTTGAACCCAGGTACTCCTGACTCCAGGACCGGTGCTTTATCCACTGCGCCACCTAGCCGCCTCTCAAACATAAAATTAATATGTCTAGGCAACAAATTGGGGATGGTTATAGTGAAAAGGGTTCACCTTTGATATAACTTTTCTTTAATTCATCATATTCTTGATGTGCATACATTTGTTTCTTAATCTTATGTGTTTTCATTTTGTCAAACTTCTTGTTATGTAACAAGACAAATTTTTTTTTCACATCTTCATTCTTCAAGAATTTTCTGATGCCCCTGATTTCTTCTCAGGTATCTATCATAACATTTTTCAAAAAAACTGATATTGAGTGACTTATTTTGTTCTTTATGCAATTTGACTACTTGCATCATCTTAAACTTCAAGCTTTTACTCTTTGTTTTCCAGAACTCTTTCCACATATTTCTTTTATTGCTTCCTTTATTTGAACAATATGCCATTCAAGCCAGATATTGATATATTTTTTCAATGCCTTTTGACATATGTTCAATAATATTCTCATATCACTTGTACCATGGTGGTGATTAATGTTTCTTTCAGGTTACCTTTTGATAGCTCCGCCTTTTCTCTTATAGTCCTCATCATGTTAATGTCTGCCACATACAATTATGAATTGTTTTTACTCTTTCTGTCAAATATTGTGGGAGAATGCATTAGTTCATGACAATTATAGAAAATAAGAGTGATTTTTAAAATTATTCTGATTTGTTATAATTGCTGTTAGTGAGATTCATGCCCTTAAATTTCAAAAGTTTCAGAATTCCAGTAGAAGCATGTCCATCTCCTTTCAAAGTCATTTGAGACTTTGCTACTTCTTTTGTCTTGCTTTTTTTAATTAGATATACTTTCTGAAGCTTATTTCAAGTAAAATTTTCAATTATCTCAGGTTCTTCAATATTCTTTTATCATATTTTAGGGACTACTAAAATTTATTTTTTATTTCATCTAATCTTGGTTTAGGGATGAGATTTCTTTTTTTGTTGTTGTTGTTTTAATGATTATAATCCAGTGGTTGGCAGAATGTTTTGTTTGAGCTCAAGGTATCATTATAGAAAAAAAGCAGCATATAGCTCTTATGTGTAATTAATGAGATCTGTCTCTAATTTTGTCATCATGTAGATTTAGCACATAATAAAATTACTCATTGTTTCAGTCCATTTCATCTTCACTCACTTCTTAAGGCTTAGCACCATCTTCATTGAAGCATGTCAGTCTAGTGACAAATTGTCATTACTGATTTGTGCAATGCAATTTGTCTTCTTGTGATATCAGAACAGAACACAAAAATAGCACCACTTATTGTGATGTCCTCTGTATTGAGCTGACCATCACAAGGGTTTTGAATGGAATGGGGTTGCAATGGGGTGATGTAGTTTCATCACCCTGATTTGCGTGCTAATCCAATAAGTGACAGTAGAGTCCAGTTTTCCACTGTTTGAGTTCATGCCAAGTCTTCACAAGCTATATTAGATTTCTCAGGACAGCAAAAGTCCTGAGTCCTGTTATATATCAACTAAGCTAGCATTCCCTTACTTTGATATTTTCCTGAAACCTGAGCCTCTCCTAAAAGACATGAATGATGATAGGATTTGAAGAAGATTCTTCAATTCTAATTATGGTTATGATTATTTTGTGAGTTGTTCTAATTATGTTTGTTATGATTATGATTATTTTTGTGGATATTTTCTTTCTGATAGGATTGTAACTGGCTGTCATGGGGCTATTGAGTCTTTATTTTAAACAGTTTATTTCATTTAGGATGTAAACATGAAAAATCACTTCCATCCAAGCATCAAGTGATCTCAGGTGAATCATCTAACCTTTATTTCTGAACTGATGGGCATGATGGCTGTTACCAGATAACATATGGAAAGTGTTTTGAAACTCTTAAATGAAAAAGAAAACAATTAATGGGAAGAAATAATTAGGAGGGGGGAAAAAAGAACATTTTCTGTCACATAGGAATAGTCTGTTCAAGTCCTATGAACTTCAAAGTGATTACCTTATGTGGAAGTCAATAGGACCCCCTTTCTCTCGTCTCAGCAAATACATAATTGAGATAGACTGGGTTTGTACCATGATCAAATTGTAGCCCTCTCTGACCCCCCACAAATGAGAGATCAAAACAGCATCTATGTAATAAGTGCAATCTTCTTTCATTTATATTCTGTTGCCATAGCAATGCAGCTCTACACCCTGATTACCATCTCCTATGAAGTTACATTATATAGAAGTCTAGAAAGACTATTTTTTCCTAAAATCTACAAATTGTCCTCCTAATTAATATTCTGTTGAATTATATTCTATTTGATGTTCACCATGCACTTTAAGTCTTGGTGACTGAAAATAATGCAATGTAGTGTTTTCTCTCATAGCAGCGTAAAGTTTATCTCTTATTTGTTTTCTCTTGTATTTGATATTTACATATTAGGCATATATATAGATACATTTAGGGTACATGTATGTATGTTAGTTTCCACTTATGAGAGATGCTAATTTTTAAATTACAAATTTAAAAATCAATGTATTGATGAGTTATTATAGTTTCAAAAAGAGAATTTATATATGACTTTCAAATTAAAAAAGTCAGATGAAGGCATCTTTAATAAATGTATACATATATTAAGATACATAGTTCTATGGATAATATATGCATATGTGTATATATGTGTATGTAGTACACGTACAAGTATATAATCATACACGAATACATTATGTGCATGTTGTGTGTATGTGTACAATGGCATTATAATATTAGTATAAGAAACTGTCATTAAGCAAACTCCTAGCAATGCAGATTAGCACCTATACTACAGTTTTAATCCCCTAGAGGTGCTGAGAAAGTTAGAGATTTGACCAGTATTCCACAGCAAGAATGATCACAGAGGGTCTTAAATCCAGGTCTTTCTTATTCCAAAGTCAACTCTTTAGTTACTATGCCATCTTGTCACTTGTAGATGTGTGGGGATATGCTTTTGTGTATTTGCAGAGGGTGAGTTTGTAGAGTAGAAAGGTAGATCAATAGATCATTAGATAGACGGACAGACAGATAGACAGATAATAGTTTTGTAGATAGATAGTGATAGGCAGCTAAAATGATGGGTAGGTAGAGAGATAAATAGATAAATGGATGGATGAAAGATAGATGATAGATAAATGATTGAATGATAGAATAAATATAGAGTATCTGTCACCTTTTTATTCTTCTTTTATACTAAGAATAAGAATAAAATATGAAAAATATTTTTAAATATCAAACTATCCAAGAGAATATAATTTTTATTACAATTTGTTTCTAAAGTTGTAAAGATTATTAAATACACAAATTTCAATAAGTTAATAAATCTTTAACTTTATAAACCAAGTTCATGTCACATATAGAGGCTCCGCCTCTGCCTATTTTTAATATAAACAATTTTATTTGTTTTCCAATTATATGAAATAGTAGTTTCTACCTATCATTTTTTGTATTGTTTTGAATTTTACAATTTTCACCCAATCTCCTTTCCCTCCTCCCACCCCCACCCCCACCCCCCATAGGAGGCAGTCTAATAATCTTTACATTGCTTCGATGCTATATATTGATAAAAATTGAATGTGTTGAGAGAAAAATCATGTCTGTGAGGAAAAAGTAAAATATAAGCGAGAGAACAAAATTACATAGTAGATAAGACAACTTTTTTTTTAACTGAAGGTAATAGTCTTTTGTCTTTCTTCAAACTCCACAGTTCTTTCTTTGGGTACAGATGATATTTTCCATCACAGTTACCCTAAAATTGACCCTAATTATCGTGCTGATGAAATGAGCAAATCCATTTAGGACTGATCATCCCACCCAAGTTGCTGTTATGTGTACAGTGTTTTTCCGGTTTTGTTCATCTTGCTCAGCATCAGTTCATGTAAGTCTTTCCAGGCTTCTCTAAATTCCCATCCCTCCTGGGTTCTAATAGAACATTAGTGTTCCATAATGTACATATACCCACAATTTGTTCAGCCATTTCCCAATTGATGGACATTCACTTGATTTACAATTCTTTGTTACCACAAAAAGAGCTGCTATGAATATTTTTGTATGTGCTGTTTTTACCCCTTTTCATGATCTTTTTCTCCTCTGCCTATTTTAATAAAGATATAGATGTATATATGTATGTACAATGGAATTATAAAATCTATGCAAATTTTGTTTTCCTAGAATAATATACATTTCTTTGGATTAATTCCTCTTTTTTTGTGTGTCTCTAGAGACTGGCATACCCTAGGTTATTTATAAGTGTGCGTGCAGGATTTAATTTACAATTTGTGCTTCCAATTTTCATCCTCACCTATTTATAACATTATTTTATGTTAAGAGAATTTTTTTTTCTGAATGTTCTTCTGTCATTTCTCATGCTAGCAAGTTCCAGATTGACTCCTTGTATATGGCCTTCTACCTTGCCTTTTCCAGATGACATAATTAAGAAGACAGAGTAGACATCAAGGTCACAGTTAAATACCTTTTTTTACAAATGGAGAAATTAATGCCCAGAGAGATATTGTACTGTGACTATAGTCATGCAGTGATACATAAGGGTGAAACACCCCTCCATTCTCTATCTCACACACATGCACATATACATTTTTGTCCTCTTTCCTTTCTTGATCCTGAGTTTTATTTTGTCCCAAAATATTTTTCACCCTACTATTCTTTGCCCACTTTTTCAATGACTTAATATTAATAATCTTGTAAATTTAACTCTTATCAAGTTGTTTGTAAAAGATTCCTACTTTCTCATTCACCACAATAACTGATATCAGCTACAATTACCTGCATTGTAAGCAGGTTTCACCAACTCTTTTATTTTCCTCTCTAAGCAAAAGCCTCATTCCATTTAGCTGAAACTCCCTTTTGTCTCCTAACTTTAGTTATAATGAGGCCAGTGCTGACACAATTCTGAAGATCAATTATCTTTACTTATTATTTACTGGACTAGAAGGGTACAATTAAATGACCATATATCGTATTAATACTTTTGGACCTTCTAAAAATTGTGTAATTCTTTGTATCTTTTGACCCATTTTATGGCATTCTTGCACAGTTGTTGTAAAAGTGGAAGAGAACTGTATAGAACCAATGGCCATTTTGTATTTTTCCTTAAGTTCAGGATTGCCATAGTCAAATAACTCAGCATGTAATAAACAGTGATTTGGAAAAACGACTTCAAATTTGAGCAGACTAATCTTCCAACAGCTGACAGAATCTGTGATTGAGCTCTATTTGAAATCATGCCAGCATAAAAGAACTTGTCAGAATGTAGAGTTGACTGACAAAACCTTTGAAAGTTCAGGGTCATCTTTATATCACAATGAGATATTGCAATAGGCATTTTTTATTCAAATAATATATTTCCATTTTACCATGGGTACAATAATACTTTCACTCTTCTCTTTGTGAGGGTTATCAAGGGAAAAACACTATTTACATTTTAAAGAAAAATTATGGATAAAAGATAAAATTGAAGCAATTTGTTTGAAGCAAACCACAGACAGCTGCAGAAGTATGAAACAGGTAAGAGGTGACAAAGTTTTTATTTTCTTACTATGCTACTTGTTATATTATTATTAAGAAATTCTTATCTAATTGCCTTTGGATATATGAAAAGCAATTCATCTATCAAACATGACACATGTATTCAGTATTTATTATACCAGAAACTAATAGAGATCTGAAAAATATAATTATGTTGGGATATTTCTTAGCATTTGCTAAGATAAGAAATAACAAATCTGTAGTGAAAAGAAGTCTAAACTTTTAGTTATTTTTAGATTCAGCTCAGCTTCTTGCTAGCTATATGATGATGAGTAATCAACTCACTTCTCAGATCCTTGGTTTCCTTTTTTGTAAAAAATTATTGTCCTGTATACTTCATGGTGTTTTCAGTAAGAACAGTGTATATATAAACACTAATGGGAGAGATAGGAAAGAGTTCAGCGTTATGTGATTTTCCAGTCATGGACCTACCGGGACACACATACACACACACACACACACACACACACACACACACACACACACACACACACACACACAGAGCAAAATGTTTATTACAGTACCAGATACATCAAATTGGAGGCTAACTATACTGCAACTGCTTCCAGGGGATATAGCCACTGAGAATATTTAGAAGAGTCAGAGGGAATTCTATTGTTCTTTCTACTTGCATGACATCTTCACATCTCTCAAACTCACCTCATTATTTCCTCTGATACTTCCAACACTAGCTCATATCTAGACTTTTGCAATAACCTGTTGATTCATCTCTTTATTCCAATTCATTCTTCATTTCTGTACCAAATTGATCTCTCTAAAATGCATATCTGGCCATGTCATTTTTGCCTTTCAAATGATCTTCCAACTAATTTTCTTTTATATACTCTGTGAGCCTGTGACACTGGTATCCTCATACAAGACATTACATTTGCAGAAGCCAGTCATTTTTCACTGCCTATTTCCTAAGTCTTGAATTTTCTTCCTTTGTACCTCTATCTTTTTGCTTCTCAATTTTAGCTAATTCTACCTTCCTTTGTTTCTTCTTACTGAAATTATTCCCAATTTATCTTGCATAAATATATATGTATACTGTTTATACATAGTTCTTTAAAGTTGTCTTCCCTTAGACTGAGTTACTTGATGACAGGAATTATCTTTTTCAATTTTATAAATTTCCAATACTCAAGGAATACCTGGTACAGAGGTACTTGGAAGGGAAGTTTTCTTTTTTTGTTTGTTTATTTTTTTATTTTAACAGTCATAATGGAGTTTCTGATATTTTCTACCTTTTGTTTTTAGTGTGAGTAATATATGTTCACAGAAGTATGTTGACATCTCTGCCTCTTACAATAACTACTTTTCTTTGAAATTTAAAGTGCCATGCTTCCTTTATAATAAAAATACCATGCATCAATTCCATACATATATATATATATATATATATATATATATATTTGTAATGAATACAAATTTCTTTAAACTCCCTATCAAAATTTCTTCTTATTTAAGTTTTAATAATATACGTTTTGGTCTATTACACGATCAGACCTGATGTGAATTCCATCTGAGATTTTCAGGGTTTATCAGAATGAAGAATTCTTTTCAATACAATATTCCTAATATAATTGTCTTCATAAGTAATTTGTCTACACTCTTAAGTTAAGAAAGAATATTCATGGCAAAATTTAATGATTATTGCTATTTTGATCAATTTTTTAAAATATTATGATAATCACTGAAGCAGATCTTTGAGAGAAATTATTATTTTGTTATTATATTAACAATCAATTGCTCAAGCAAGTTCGTGGTCAAGAGGTCAGTTATGGCCAAAATAACCTGAGCTCTGGTGACCCTTGAGCTGAAAGCTTCCACGAAACTCTCATTTGAATACACAACTGCATCATTCATGGCCTCACTATTCCATAAGCTCTGTCTCCAAACTTCTTGACCTGGGTCCCATCCTGCTGGGTTAATTCCTTCCCATAACAAAGTTACATCATTGTTTTTATCCTGTAAGTTAATTTTGTGGTTTTCTTCTAAAAGAACTATTTAATGTTTGCAATAAACTGGCTCTGTTAGTTATCCTGTTGATATTCCCCACCCAGGTGTATGCCGTTTTTTTTTTTTTTTCTCTCCTGAGCTGAATGGATCCCCTGCTGGTCAGGGGATAACAATAATCAATTATTGGATTAGAATTATAGATTTTTTCCCTTTATTTCTTCATCTAGAGAACAGTTTCTATAGGTCAGTCAGTCTCTGAAGAATATAGCTATCCATGAGACATTATATATCTTCTACCTCTTGGGGACATGGTCCTCAATCTGGGGCAGATATTACAGAATTCAATCTGGTGAGTTCTTGACTCAAGGAGAATAGTCCTGTCCATGTAACCCTCCACTTGAGTTTATGGTGACTTAGTTCTTGAAGTAGATAACCAACCGGTTATTTGGGTGGAGATGAATTCCCCTGTCTAGATTGCTAGAGGCAGCTGAGTCTAATGGTCAAGCCATATTCATAGCAAGAGGAGCTAAAGATATCTAGCTTACCTCCTCATTAAATCAAGATTGATTTCCCAGTAAAATTGATTTCCTCTTTTCAGGGACATTCGCTTTCAAAATAGTTGAAGATCTTCAGTGTGCCCATGCTTTATCTTTGTTTATCCTTTGGTTACCAAAGGAAACCACTAGCTATCAATTTATCAATTATTAACTGATTAATATACTGATTTTTATTTACCCAGAAACTCTGTCTCCCTCCAGTTTTTCATTCAACAAACTTTATAGATTCAATACACCTGGAATATCATAATTTAAGTGATTTGAATTGAAACTAAAATATTAGGACTGCCTTATATAAAATTCTTCAGTGCTTTGATGCTTATACTACTTGAGGGAAGAATCAAAATCAATCTAGTGTTTTCATCACAAGAAAATTAAAGTTAAGTTTCTATTGCCTTTATGTTTCAATAATGTTTCTTTTACTGTTGTTACTGAATACTTATGAATCCATTAAGTGTGAAACAGAAAACACAAGGAAAAGATCTTTAAATATATTTCAATTACTTGCAAGCAAATTTTGAAGCATGGCTGTGTGGATTTAAACATAGGTTAAATAAAACAAAAATATTTTCAGGACATATATACATTGAAAATTAACAACTGGTTCTAAATTAGGGGAGAACGAGAATCCAGATTTAAGGATATCATCAAGATTGTGATCGAGGATGATTAGAAGACTACTGGTAGCATTGAAAGAAATAGGGAATCTTGGTAGAAGGTTTGTCTTATATGGGAAGATAATGAATTTTGTTTTAGATATTCTGAATTTAATATAAATCAAGAAAAATACTTTGAAATGTCCAATAGTCAATTAATGTTGGAAAATAGAATTCAGCAAAGATACTGAGACTAGATATAAAATTCTGGGAGTTATCTGTATATAGATGAAATTGGACCCTTGGGTAATAGCTTGTTTATATATAATACTTAAGTTTTTGCAAAATTTTACTCATTTAATCCTACGCTTTGAAGTAGGTACTATTATTATCCTAATTTTACAAATAAGTGCAACAAAATTAAGAGGTTGTGTAATGTTTAGGATCACACAGCTTGAGGTGACAGAGAGAGAAAAAAAGAGAGGGAAACAGAGAAAGATACAGAGAGAGGTTATAAAGGGAGAAGGACATAAGAAAGAGTCCTGGGGTATAACTATGTAGGTATGACATAGATGATGATTTAGCAAAGGATATTTCAAAAAAGTAGAAAATTGGATAGAAGAACAAGGAGAGAGTAATATCACAGAGGAGGAGGGGGATACAGGAGCAATGATCTGTCAACAATTGTAAATGCAACAGAGAAGTTAAGAAAGATTAAGACTGAGAAAAAAATCCAATGTATGGTAACAAGAGAATGTAGTTTGAATGATAAGGTAAGAAGTCAGATTACCAAGGATTTTCGAGGAAGTAAGGCCAAGAAGTGGAAGCAACAATTGTAAAACAATGTTTCTCAGGAGATCTTGAAGATCCTTAAAGGAATCCTGAAAAAAAACAGATTATATACTACTAGAATTAGACAAATGTCTAGATTTTTTTCAAAAGGCAAAGAAAAGTTGATATTTCAAGTTATATGTTATTAAGCTTGATACAAAATTCTCTGTCAAATCATAGAGTAAAATATAAAAATTAGTATTTATAATCCCTTAGAAATACAGGGAGTGATTACAGAAAGCTGACATGGGTCCATTAAGAACATGGCAAGTCAGATTAGCTTGATTACCCTTTGTTAAATCCAAATCAGAGGCATATTATGAGCTTTTAGTAAAGCATTTGAAAGTATCCCTCACTATGACTTCTAATATCTGTTGTATAGGAACTAGGATAGAAAAATCAATTAATTAGATTATTATCATTGCAAATGTAAAAATAATACTCTCTTAATTGCTTTCTTTGGAAAGTATATTTCAAACTGTATTCAGACACCATCAGCTCTGTCTATGGGATGGATAACATTCTTTATCCTAAGTCCTTCAGAGTTTTCTTGGGTCACAGCAATGCTGAGAAAAGGTAAATCATGCACAGCTGATTATCCTGCAATAATGCCATTACTTTGTATACAGTACATTTTCCATTGCATCTGCTCATGTTTTTTTACTATTTTTTCTTTTTTACTGAGAGCATCATATTCATCATTTGTGAAATCAGAAATTGCTCAACAGAATTGTTGAATCATTTCTCATCTCCTTCAATAATCAATGTCTCAATTTCCCTACATTCCTTCCAACATTTGTCATTGTCTCCTTCTGTCCTATTAGTCAATCCAACTCATATTTCTCCTATTAATAATGAGTTAGGATGTTTTTAAAATAATTTAAATAGATTGTATTTATAATTTAATCTGAAAAATATTCATACCTCTTAGCTCTTTTTTTTAAATTTGACTCAGTTCTCTATATTTGAGAAGTGATGTCTTTATTAGAGAATCTTGTTTCAATATATTCCCAAACAGTTGCTATTAATAACTGTATTTCCCTCCCTCCTATCAACCCATCCCCATTTGCTCTATTCTCTTTCTCCTTTTACTCCCTCCTCAAAAATGTTTTCTATCTAACTACTCCTGCCCATAAATCTTCCCTCCTATCACCTAACTTTCCCTTCAACTACTTTCTCTCATTCCTTTCCTTTCCTACTTCCCTCTAGGATAAGACAGATTTCTAAACCCAATTAAGTGGGTGTATTATTTCCTCTCTGAGCCAGTTCCAAAGAGAGTAAGACTCACTCACTCTCCCTCACTTTCCCCCTCTTCCACTCCACTAAAAAAAGCTTTTTTTGTCCTTTTTTATGTGAAATAATTTACCTAAATCTACCTCTCCTTTTCCTTTCTCCCAGTACATTTCTTTCTTCCTCATTATCTCCATCTTTTTTTAATATAGTATAACTTCAAATTTAACTTCCCCCTGTGCCTGGTTCAAATATGATCCCTCTAACTGACCTAATAAATGAGAAAATTCATATGAGTTATCAGTATCATCTTCCCATGAAGAAATATAACCAGTTAACATCATCAAGTCTCTTATGATTTGCATTTCCTGTTTACCTTTTTTTTATACTTCACTTGAGTCTTGTACTTGAAGATCAAAGTTTTCTGTTCAGCTCTGTCCATTTCATCAGAAAAGTTATGGTACCTTAATTCAATGCATGTCCAACTTTTTCCCTGAAAGAGTATGTTCAGTTTTGCTGGATAAATGATTTTTGGTTGTAATTTCAGCTATTTTGCCTTCTGGAATATTATCCCAAGCCCTATGATCCCTTAATGTAGAAACTGCAAAATCTTGGGTTGTCCTAACTTTAGCTCCACAATATTGAAATTGTTTCTTTCTGGATGGTTGCAATATTTTTACCTAATGTGTGAATGCTGAAATTTGTCTATAATATTCCTGACAGTTTACATTTTGGGGTCTCTTTGAGGAGGTGATCAGTGAATGTCTTCAATTTCTATTTTATCCTCTGCATCTAGAGGTCCTTTCTAACCCCAGCATAAAGGAACTTCCTGTATCAATTAAATTAATAGATTTTTGAATTGGATACATTCCTCTCTATTATATAGTCTTTTGTAATTTTAATTGGGGGGAACCCACCAAAACTGTGTAATACTATGATCCTAAGATTACAGTAGTGGGAAAAAAAAGATTATCCCTGCTCTTAAAGAATATGTCAAGCAGGAGCAGCTAGGTGGCATAGTGGACTGAACACTGGCCCTGGAGTCAGGAGGACCTGAGTTAAACTAGCTTCAGACACTTAATATATACTTAGCCATGTGACCATGGGAAAGTCACTTCACTCCATTAGCTTTCAAAACAAAAAGATATATCAAGCAAATTAGGATCATGCATCAATAGAAGAGAAATTCATTCCAATATAATTGATTACCAAAATAGACAATGAGTTTCATCTGTGAGATCTTTATCATTTGAAGGAAGGTTGATTTCAGATATTCTCTTCTTATATTTTATTATATAGAATAGTATATTTAATATATTGAATATATATTTAGATGCTAGATAGATAGATAGATAGATAGATAGATAGATAGATAGGATAGGATAGGATATATTGAGTATAACAACATTACGGGTAGTTTATTTAGGTTCCCTTAAAAAGCACAAATGTGTTAACTCCATAAACTAACTTTACTAATGTACAAACTTCTGGAAACATTTTTTCACTTATAAAATATAAGGATTTCCCAATTTAAATAACATTCCAGAAGAATATGCATTCCTGTAAAATAGAAATTCTCAAAGTTCATCAGTATAAAAGAACTAATAACACAGAACATTCTCTTAATAAGTACTGGTAAATGACATCCACTTTCCAATGAGATATTTCACATTTTCTTCTAATTTCAGGGGGTTTTTGGGTATAGTTTTATTTTTTCCAGAGTTCTCACAAAGTCATCAGCTTCCTTTGGCTCCATTCTGCATTTGAGTTATTTTCTTCAGAGAGATTTTTTATCTCCTTTTTCCAGATGGTCAGTTCTGCTTTTTAAGGTATTCTTTGCCACATTTGCCTTTTGTGTTGCTTTTTCCATTTGGTCCAAACTGGTTTTCAACATGTTATTTTTCTCAGTATTTTTGTGTAATTCTTTCACCAAGTTGCTGACTTGGTTTTCTTATTTTATCTGCATCACTCTCATTTCTCTTCCCAATTTTTCCTCTACCTCCCTTAATTGCTTTTCAAAGTTTGTTTTAGCTCATCCATAGTCTGAGCCCATTTTCTATTTCTCTTGAAGGTTTTGGATACAGAAGCTTAGATTTTGTCATCATCTGAGTTTGTATTTTGATCCTCCATGTGAGCAAAGTAATTTTCTATGGTCAGATTCTTCTTTTTCATTTGTTTGCTCATTTCCTCAGCCTATGACTGATTTACCACATTTCCAGAGATTTGGGGGATAACCCACAGGTACGTTAATTCCTCTAAGGTCATGAGAGGCATCAGGCCCTCCCCTCTGCCTTGGAACTGTGAGGATTGTCCCTGATCATCTCTGGTAGTGTGGAAGCCCAGAATGCAACCTGAATTTGAGTGTTGGCAAATAGCTGAGTCCTGCCCCAGGGAAAGAAAAGAGACCTCTGCAGTTTCCCCTGAACCCCTTGCCTTCTGTTGGCTCAGAGCTCTGGATATGCTAGGTGGCTTTGCCAACTCCTGCTGCAGGTTCTCACCACAGGGCTGCTCTGAGGCTGGAGCACCACTCCACACTCACTCTGGTGTGGCAGGGTTGTCTCACCACCCCTTCTAGCAGTCTACAATGATCCTTGGGGCAGTAGGTCTGGAAACCACCCCTTCTACCACAGACCCAGGTGCCAGCCTGGTTGTGCTGCTTGTGTGGCTATTCTGTCTTTCCTACAGAACCTCTTTATTTTATTTTTTGATGTTTGTCCTTCATTTTTTTTCAATTTTCTTTAATTTATTTACACATAACAAATATTCTTGCTGTGAGAATTAACATAATACTCCCACCCCCCACACAAAAATAAAAAATCTCATGAGAAATAGAGTAAAAGAAAAAAAGAAAACAAATTTGTTTCAGTCTGTATTATGATACCATCAGCTCTGTCTTTAGTGGATCATATTCTTTATCAGAAGTCCTTCATAGAAGTTACTTCCATATTTTTCCACAGTTGGTACTGTTGATTCTAATTCCCTCCATCTATTCATCCCCACTACTATCTATTATAGTTTCTCTCCTTTCACTTTGTCCCTCTTAAAAATGTGCTGTGTGAGACCACAAAGCACAGGCCCTGGGGCCAGGAGGCCCCAAACTTAAGCCCCATCCCAGAGACCCAGCAACCACCCAGGCCCATGGTCCTGGACAGGCCACCCAATCCCTACACCTTGCAAAAAGTAAAAACGAAAATGTGCTATATGTGACAAATCTCTCCTGTGATCTCTCCTCTCCTCTATCACCCACATCCCCCCTCCCCTTCCTCCATACCCCTTGTCTCCTTTTTATTCTAGATTTCAATACCCTATTGAATGTGTATGCTTTTTCCTTTCTAAGCCATTTCCGATGAGAATGAAGACTCCATCATTCCCCCTCACCTTCCCCCTTCCATATCATTTCAAAAGTTATTTCTTGACTCTTTTACATGAAATATTTTAACATATTCTACCTCTCCTTTCTCTTACTCTCAGTACATTTCCCTTTCACCCACTAACTCCATTTTCATAATATATTATATCTTCAAATTCAACTCTCTCCTGTGCTTTATCTATAAAAGCTCCTCTACCTGCTCTATTAAATGAGAAAGTTCATATGAGTATTATGTGAATAATCTTCCCATGCAGGAATATGCGCAGTTCCTCATCATTAAGTCCCTCAAAATTTACCCTTCTGTTCTGATCGTTTCAAGAAGAACATTTGAAATTCCCCTATTTCAATGAATGTCCATCTTTTCCCTTGGATGAGAATGTTCAGTTTTGCTGGGTAGTTGATTCTTGGTTGCATTCCAAGCTCTTTTGCCTTCTAGAATGCTATATTCTAAGCCTTACAAGCCCTTAATGTAGATGCTAAGTCCTGGTTCATCCTGACTGTAGCTCCACAATGTTTGACTTGTTTCCTTCTGGCTGCTTGTAATATTTTCTTTTTGACTTGAGAGTTTGGGAACTTGGCTATAATATTCTTGAGGGTTGTTTTTTTTTTCCCAGATCATTTTCCAGAGGAGAGATTGGTATATTCTCTCAATTTCTATTTTACCCTTGGCTTCTAGGATATCAGAGCAATTTTCCTGTAGAAATACTTTAAATATGAGGTCAAGGCTCTTTTCCTGATTATGACTTTCAGGTAGCCCAATAATTTTTACATTATCTCTTCTGATACTATTTTCCAGATCAGTTGTTTGTTTCAATGAGATATTCCACACTTGTGCCTAGTTTTTCATTATTTTGGCATTAAATTATTGTGTATTAATTTCTCACAAAGTCATCAGCTTCCTTTAGCTCCATTCTATATCTGAAGGATTTGTTTTCCTCTGAGCTTTTTTATCTCCTTTTCCATCTAACTGCTTCGGCTTTTTAAAGCATTCTACTCTTCAATAACTTTTTGAACTGTTTTATCCATTTGACCTAAATTGTTTTTTTTTTTAATGTTATTTTCTTCAGCACTGTTTTGGCTTTCCTTGACTAAGCTGCTGACTTTGTTTTCACGTTTTTCCTGCATCTCATTTCTCTTCCAAATTTTTCTTCTACCTCCCTTACTTGATTTTCAAAATCTTTTTTGAGCTTTCCCAAAGCCTGAGCCCAACTCCATTTCTTGGAGTCTTTAAATGCAGAAGCTTGAACTTTCTCATCTTCTGAGTGTCTGTTTTGATCCTCCATGGAACCAAAGTAATTGTAATATGATCAGGTTGCTTTTTTGCCCATTTACTCATTTCCTCAGCCTGTGCCTGGATTTGGGGTGCATCCTGAGTATTTGAGTATTATTGGGACACCCACACAAGGACCTCAGTTCCTACAAGGTCTCATGGGAGGCTCTGACTGCTCTCCTGCTTATACTCTGATCTGTGTATGACCACAAGCCCTCCAATTTGCCCTGGGGCTGTGAGGAAGGACCCTGCTCTATGGGGGTCCCAGACTGTGACAGGGTCTGAATCTGGTCAAAGCCCCAGAGTTCTGTCTCAGGGACACAGGACAGACCTCAACTGTCTCCCTCCACTTCCATAGCTTCTGTGGGTTGAGCACTCAAGTTGAAGCTGCCAGGCAGCTTATGCTAGGCAGCTCCATGGGCCTGCTTCTCTTTCCTGGGATCTAGGCTGAACTGAGGGCCACGTCCACTCTGAGGAGAGCAACACTAGCTTGGGATTTGTGCTACTTCTGGCAGAGGTCTCCCTGTTGATTTTCCAAGTTGTGCTTGATGTTCCCTGGGTTGGCAGGTCAGGAAACTGCCAGGTACCCAGGCACCCTGGGGCTGTTCCCAGAAGGTTGAAGCTCCTTTGCTCTGGCAATGCTACCACTTCCTATGCTATGGAATTGAGCCATCCCACAATTTTCCAGGCTACCTTGGACTGGAGAATTGCCTCACTGAATCTTTTTGTGGGTTGTGTCGCTCAGAAATTGAGTTAAAGTCAACATTTTAAAGTTTTTGAAACATTTTGGAGAGAGCTCCTAAGAAAGGCTGTTCTCCTGTGGCCATCTTGGCTCTTCGCCTTCCTGTAGATCTTCTAATTTGTCAGACTGGGAAATTGTATCACTCAGTCTTTTTGTGGGTTCTGCCCCTTCTAAATTTTGGGATAGATGGATTTTGGAGTATTTTAGGGAACGAGTTTCTGAGAATTCCTGGATTCATGCTGCCATCTTGGCTCCACCACCCCATTCATTTTCTTTTATTTTCTTTTTATTTATTTTCTTTATTTAATATTTATTCTCATTTTATATAAATAATGTTTTTTACATTAATAAAATATTCCTGTTTAAGAGTAAACAAAATAGCCTCTCCCTCATAAATATAGACTCACTTGATCGATAAAGTAAAGGAGAGAGAAAAAAATAAAAATTAAAAAAAAATAGTAACAATTGTAGGTATGGCCAGGTGGCTTAATGGACAGAGCACCAGCCCTGGAGAAAAGAGCACCTGAGCCCACATCCAGCCCCATACACCCAACAATAACCCGGCCATGTGACATGCAAGCCACCCAAACACCACTGCCCTGCAAAAAACAAAAAAAAAAAAGACCCAAAATAAAATAAAATAATAACAATAGTAGGGGGGTCTGGGTGGTGGACAGAGCATTGGCCCTTGAGCCAGGAGCACCCGGGTCCAAATCCGGCCTCAGACACCCAACAATCAGCCTGCTATGCGGCCCTAGGCAGGCCACCCAGCCCCATTTGCCCTGCAACCCCCCCAAAATAATAATAATAATAAAAATGTGCTTCAGTCTTTGTTCCAACACCAACAACTCTGTCGTGGGTGGATCACATTCTTTATGATAAGTCCGTCACAAAAGTTACTTCCATATTTTTCCACTGTTGCCATTGCTAATCGCAACTCCCTCCTTTCATATTTTTCCACTTCGGGGTGGCTAGGTGGTGCAGTAGACAAAGCACTGGCCCTGGAGTCAGGAATACCTGGGTTCAATTCTGGTCTCAGACACTTAATAATTACCTAGCTGTGTGGCCTTGGGCAAGCCACTTAACCCCATTGCCTAGAAAAAACCTAAAAGAAAAAAAATATTTCTCCACTTCCATGTACTATATCTTCTCTCTCCTTTCACTCTGACTCTGCTGTAGAGTAGCTGAGTGGTTCAGCAGACATATCCCTGGGTGCAGGGACAAGAGGCCCTGTGCTCCCCACCACCCCTTAGGCCCAGCATCCAGCTGGCCCTATGGTCTTGGACAGACCTTCCAATCCCAGCCCCTTGCAAGAACGAAAAAAGAAAATGTGTTATATCTGACCACTCTCCCCCCATGGTCCATCCTCTCTTCCATCACTCACATCACCCCACTTCCCCCTGCCCCCCCTTCTTACTCCAGATGCCTATACCCCATTGAGTATATATGCTGTTTCCTCTCCTAACCACCTCTGATGAGAGTGAAGGTTCCCTCATTCCCCCTTGCCTTCCCCCCCTTCCATATCATTGCAATTGCTCATTGTAATAAAGAAAAATCTTATATGAAATATCTTGGACTATTCCTCTCTCCTTTTTCTTTCTCCCATTATGTTTCCCTTTTTTCTATTGACTCCATTTTTATACCATATTCTGTCTTCAAGTTTAGCTTTCTCCTGTGCTTCAACTATAAAAGCTCCCTCTACCTGCTCTATTAACTGAGAAGGTTCATATGAGTATTAACAGTGTCATTTTTCTATGCAGGAATACATGCAGTTCATCATCAAGTCCCTCATATTTTCCTTCTCTCCTCTAATTTCCATGCTTCACCTCAGTCTTGTATCTGAAGATCAAACCTTCTGTTCATCTCTGGCCATTCCAACAGGAACATTTGAAATTCCCCTGGTTCATTGAAAGTCCATCTTTTTCCCTGGAAGAGGACATTTAGCCTTGCTGGGTAGTTCATTCTTGGTTGCATTCCAAGCTCTTTTGCCTTCCACTATATTATATTCCAAGCCCTAAGAGCTTCCAATGTAGTTGCTGGTAAGTCCTGTGTGATTCTGACTGCAGCTCCACAATATTGGAACTGTGTCCTTCTGGCTGCTTGTGATATTTTCTCTTTGACTTGGAAGTTCTGGAATTTGGCTATAATATTCCTGGGGATTGATTTTTTTGGGATCTCTTTCTTGGGGTGATCGGTGGATTCTCTCCATTTCTATTTTTCCCTCTGCTTCTAGAATATCAGGGTAATTTTCCTGTAGTAATTCTTTGAAAATGATGTCAAGGCTCTTTTCCTGATCATGACTTTCAGGTATTCCAATAATTTTAAAATTATCT
This sequence comes from Macrotis lagotis, assembly GCF_037893015.1. Taxonomy (NCBI): domain Eukaryota; kingdom Metazoa; phylum Chordata; class Mammalia; order Peramelemorphia; family Peramelidae; genus Macrotis; species Macrotis lagotis. Next base: position 159,891,800 of record NC_133664.1, on the reverse strand, counting down.
TTCCTAAGTCTGTTTTCCATATCAGTTGTTTTTTCAATGAGATGTTTCACATTTTCTTCTAATTTTTCATTTTTTTGGTTTTGAAGTATTGAGTCCTGGTTTCGCATAAATTCATCAATCTCGCTGACTTCTATTCTATGTCTGAAAGATTTGTACTCCTCAGAGAGTTTTCTTATCTCTTTTTCCATCTGGCCAATTTTGCTTTTTAAAGCATTCTTCTCCTCAATAACTTTTTTGAACTGTTTTATCCATTTGACCTAAGCTGGTTTTTACCATGCTGTTTTCTTCAGCATATTTTTGGATTTCCTTGAATAGGCTTCTGACTTCATTTTCATGTTTATCCTGCATCTCTCTCATTTCTTTTCCCAGTTTTTCTTCTAACTCCCTCATTTGATTTTCACAGTCTTTTTTGAGCTCTGTCATAGCCTGAGCCCAATTTCTGTTTTTCTTGGAGTCTTTAGATACAGGAGCTTGTGCCTCCTCATCTTCAGACTAAGTATTTTGATCCTTCTTGGGCTCATATGCAAAATATTTCTCAATGGTGTTCCTCTTGTTTCTCTGTTTGCTCATTTTCTCTGCCTGATGCTGGTTTTGGGGTGCTTTCTGAGCTTTTGGGACACTCCCAAAAGGGTCTCAGTGTGTGAGGCTCTGTCCTCCCTCCTGGTCTACGAATGACCATCAGCGCCCCCCTCTGCCATGGGGCTGAGGTGGAGGGGGGCTTCTGCTGTTCTATGGGGGAGCCCTAGACTGTGATTGGGATCTGAATATGGTCAGAGGCCCAGAGTCCTGTTCCAGGGTAGAGGACAGAGCTCTACAGTGTCTTTCTCCACTCCCCTCCCAGTGCCCTGGGGCTACCTCTGGGAGGCTGAAGTTCTTTTGCTCTGGTGGGCCACCCCTCTGGTGGGCCACCCCTCCGACCCTGGGGAGCAGAGCCTTTCTGCTCTTTTCCCGGTTACCTTGAGTAGGAGAACTGCCTCACTGGGTCGCTCTGTGGGTTCTGTTTCTCGAAAATTTAGTTAGAGTCCTTAACTTACAAGTTTTATGAAAGAGTGCCTAAGACAGTATTCTTTCTTGTTGCCATCTTGGCTCCGACCCTCCATTCACTTTCAAAAACTTTTATATCTTTCTAATTTATTAATCAAATATAGGATCCATATCAAAATTAATTCATTAATTTGACTAGTACTATCATTCAACATAATTACCTAGCTGCTTTGTATTGGAAAGGCAGAGCCAAGATGACAATAAGAGAAGAGCCTCTCTTAGGTGCTCTTGCGATAATATTTCAAAAATTATAAAGTTATGACTCTAACTAAATTTTTGAGAGACAAAACCCACAGAAGAATCCATTGAGCCAACTCTCCATACCAAAGTAACATGGAAAAATAATGGAAAGGTTCTGCTCCACAGGGTTAGAAGGACGGCCTGCCAGATTGAAGCGACTTCAGTCTTGGAGGCAGCCCCAGGGTGCTTGGGAGCCATGGCTCATGGCAGCTGGGGCAGTTCCTTGGCCTACACCCAACACCAGGCACAAATTGGAAGATCAGTGGGGGGGGAGGGGCTCTGCCAGAGCTAGCATATGAAGCCCAGTCCTCAGGGCATTCAGCAAGCAGAGGTGGAAGCAACAGCCCAGGAAAAGGAAGCAGGAGGAGCTGGTAAACAGGAGCCCATAGGCAACTGAGACTTGAGTGCACAGCCTACCAAAGTTAGGGGAGTGGAGAGAGATTTACAAGGTCTGTCTTCTGCACTTAGAACAGGACTCTGGGGCTCTGACCACATTCAGATCCTGATCATAGTCTAGGACACCCATAGAACATCAGCCCCTACCCCACCTCAGCCCCGTGGCAGAGGGGTACATTGTGGTCATTCACAAACCAGGAGGGAAGACAGAGCTTCACACACTGGGATCCTTGTGGGGGATGGGCTGTCCCAATAATACTCAAAAGCTCAGAAAGCACCCAAAAACCAGGCAAAGGCTGGGGAAATGAGCAAACAGAGAAAAAAGAGGAACACCATTGAGAAATACATTGTCTATGATCCCAAGAAGGATCAAAATACTCAATCTGAAGATGAAGAGATACAAACTTCTGCATCTAAAGAATCCAAGAAAAATGGAAATTGGGCTCAGGCTATGACAGAGCTCAAAACAGATTTTGAAAAACAAGTAAGTGAGATGGAAGAAATATTGGGAAAAGAAATGAGAGAGAGATGTGAGGAAAAACATGAAAAAGAAGTCAGGAGCTTAGTCAAGGAGATCCAAAAAAATGATGAAGAAAATACCATCTTAAAAACCATCATAAGTCAGATGGATAAAACAGTTTAAAAAAATTTTGAGGAGAAGAATGCTTTAAAAAGCAGAATTGGCCAGATGGAAAAAAGAGATAAGAAAGCTCTCTGAGGAAAACAAATCCTTCAGATCTGGAATGGAGCTAAAGGAAGCTGTTTATTTTACAAGAAGTCAAGACACAATACTTCAATACCAAAAGAATGAAAAATTAGAAGAAAATGTGAAAAAAAAATTGAAAAAACAACTGATCTGG